>NC_053147.1:66644459-67321959 GCF_016808335.1 Panicum virgatum
CCAGGTCAATTTTTAATATATTAATAATGATAGAAACAATAATTTTGATTTTTATATTGGTGCACTCTAATATTTTGTTGTACTTATGTAATTTAGATTCAGATTTAGGGGTTGTTTTAACTTTTTACAATGACCTAATTGGATAATTTATATACAAATTTTATGAAATTATTTATATTATTTTTATAGTAGGCATAGGTGGGTAATTTATTCGAAGGTTAGGGTGTTACTTCATGTTTTTTATAATGGTAGAGGTGCGTAATTTAGATACATATTTAGAATTTAGACTATTTTTATAATAGTAAATGTGGGTAATTTATTAGGAAAGATTGTAGATACAACGACTATAATAATTAGAATTGTCGGATTGATGGTCAGATATTTCTGATTTTTGTGGGAATTTCTAGATTTTTTCTATTTTTTCTAGAGTGTCCACCTAGGATCCTAGATATGTACCCTCCAATTAGTAATAGTAAGATTTCATAAAGTAATTGTCAAGAGAACTTCTCCTGAGAAAACATAATAGAAGGTGAAAGGAAAAATCTGAAAAATAAAAAAAGTTAATAACACTTGCCATAACGGAACACATATAGCAAAGGAAAAAGTCTATATCACCCCCTCACCTATGGGAGGTCTACATAACGCCCCACCTATAAAACGGTCTATATCACCCACTGAACTTTTCAAAACCAGTCAAATTACCCCCCTAAAATAGTTTCGAAAAATCATAGTAAATCACAGAAAAATCATAAAATGAAAAATTCATTTGTATTGGACTCCAAATAAGTAGATCTACACAATGGATATATAATATGGTATGCTTTAGTACATTTTTTTACAGCTATGAAGAAAAGCATAGATCTAAAGATACAACAAAAAAGAGATATTAAAGCATATCATATTATATGTTCACTGTGTAGATCTACTCATTTGGAGTCTAACACAATTTGATTTTCTATTTTATGATTTTTTTTGTAATTTACTATAATTTTTTAAAACTACTTTATGGGGTAATTTGACCGGTTCTAAAAAGTTCAGGGGGTGATATAGATCGTTTTATAGGTTGGGAGTTATATAGTCCACCCTACATAGGTGAGGGGTGATATAGATTTTTTTTCATATAGCAAACAAAAAAGTAGTAGAAAGGAAAAAGAAGATAAAGCAAATTAATTCGTGGAGTACGACGTGGGTGGCGTGCAGACAAGGAAAAGAGACTGCTTTCCGGCTGTAACAAGGGTTTGAAATTTCGGCGAAATTTCGCCGAATTTTGGCGAAATTTTTCGTTTCCGCTCGGTACCGGGAAAAAATATTTCGGTATTTTCGGAAAATTTCGTTTTAAAAATTCAAAATTCAAAATTCAAAAAAATTCGGCCGAAATTCACCGAAATTCCGGAACGGAATTCCGTTTCCGCCAATCACCGGGATTTCACCAGAAAACGAAATGGTTAACCCTGGCTGTAACGTCACACGCGATTGTAGTACTGGATTTCCGTTCACAATCGCAGATATCGGTGCAAAGTGGTTTTGGGCCATTGGCCTCCAATGGCTCTGTGTAGACATTCTCAATGGCATCTCACATGGAAATTGAAGGACACAACTCTTTACCATGTTGGCCTATTCCTTCTGAGACACTTTCCTGGAAGGAGGTACATGTATATAAAAAAGGCTCTTCATGGCAAGATGATGACAATGCCTGGACGTTCATCATTACTGATCCTGACTGATATAGACAAGACGCAGAAACAGGTTGGAGGCATCTCAAGATTCCCAGGACACTCACCAGCTAGCTAGCAATCAAATCGGTCGTTGGAGCCTCCTCCTGCTCTCCTGGCCACTTGCTAGATACTTGTTGACATTGCAGAGGTGTTGTTCGTCCCATGAGAACATGGATCGGAGTTCGTCAGCAGGCCAGCTGGCCGGCGGCGTGTAGACCACCACGCCACCGGCGGCGCCCTCGCAGGGAGGAGGCTCGGCAGCGGCAGCTCGAACCGCAGCACGGCGAGGACCTGCATGATGGACGGCCTCGCGTTCCGATCGTCCTGCGGCTGCGAGCACCAGAGCCCGGCCACCACTCCACCAGCACGCTCTCCATCTCCCGGGCGTCGAACTCCCCGCCCTGAATGGTTTTCATCAGTACGACTCTGAATGGTTCATCAAAACTCAGAAGCCTGCCTTTCTTGTTAATCACAGCAAAAGTGCCAAACGATGATGAGACCGCCGCCCGCCCGCCATCACCCGGAGCTTTTGTGCAACACCAAGCTCCATCGCTAGCAAACGCGAGGACGCCGAGGCGTGTCGTTCTCCACACCATACCTCTCCAGGGCGCCATCAAGAAAGCCTCCTGCTGGGTGCTAGCGGCCACTGAAGAAAATAAAAAAGATTACAGAAGGTTTCTTAGCCATGAAGACATAGAATCTTGGTATCTAGCTTTTGCTCTTAGGATAACCAGATCAAATTCTTTCTTGAAATGCAGAAGACATGAAGATTGAGATGGTTGAATTCCTTTGAAAATCTGATCATTCCATTGCATCCAAATACACCAGCTCATAACAATACTAACTTCCATGAAGAAAGGTATGCCCAGCTGATTCTTAAAGTTGATCAAGTGTGTTAAAAGGATCATCTTGCCCAGCTATAAGTCCCAAACCATTCCAGCAGGCTTGTGCAAATGGGCAATGAATAAAGAGGTGCGCTAAAGATTCCTCCACCAAAAGAGAGGAGCAACCACAAGTGTAATCAGGTAATTCCATGCTTCTTCTCTAAGTAGTTCTCTTGTGCTGAGCTTATCCTTTAACAACAGCTAAAAGAAAATCTTGTGTTTATTCTGACAGACTGACTTCCACATCCATTTAAAGGCAGCATGAACAACTCTATGGCCAGTTAAATGAACATGTGCTTTAGATGATGAGATTAAGAGAGAACCTCAAATATATGAACAAATATCTGTTTCATTGGTTTCCTCAAAAATACTGAGGTCCTCTGCTCGTATATTTAGCTGCTGCAGAGCTATATTGGAGATAGGCAGGTGGAATAAGGAGGCAGGTCCATCTACATCAATAGCTGCTCTAAGTGAGATATAAACCTTCTTAGCAAAGGAGAAAAGCTCAGGAAAATTCTGCTTTGGAACACGGTTTAACTACAGATTCTTCCTCCCTTCCCTATTTTTCTTCCTCCTCCTCCTTTTTTTCTCCCTCTACTTCATCCATGGCTAAAGAGTGTTGGGGGGGGGGGGTGTTCCATCAGGATGTCCCCGCCATGCGGCGGTTCGAGCTGCCGCTGCCGAGCCTCCTCCCAGCGAGGGCGCCGGTGGTGGTCTACACGCCGCCGGCCCGCTGGTGGCCTGCTGATGAACTCTGATCCATCTTGTCATGGGACAAACATCACCTCTGCAATGTCAACAAGTATCTAGCGCCTGTTGGGATTGGGAATGATCTTGTCTTGACCTTTGTTTGTGAACAGATTTTGAATGTCAAGCAGATCCCTTATTGCCATTCCGTCACACCATATCAATTCTCTGCCCATCATCGGAGCCACCACCGGCGGCACTGATCGTCGCAGGTGTGCCGGAGCCGCCGGTCACAGGAAACAGCGCATCGGCCAGCGGCGGCGCAAGCCGTGCTGCGACGGCCGGCGTCCTCGCCGGGAGGATCGGCAGCGGGACGTCGAACCGGAGCGCGTTCACCGCGTGCCTGACGTCCGGTCTCAGGCTCCGGTCCGGGTGCGTGCACCAGAGCCCGACGACGATCACGCGCTTCATCTGTTCGGCGTCGTAGTCGCCGGCCAGCCGCGCGTCCGCCGCGTCCAGGACCCTCCCGGCGTCGTGCAGGTCCCGCACCCTCCGCGCCAGGTGGGTCATGCTCCCGTCCGGCAGCGTCGCCACGGGGCGCCGCCCGGAGGCGAGCTCGAGGAGCACGACGCCGAAGCTGTACACGTCAGACTCCACGCTGGCCTTGCCGGTGGCCAGGCACTCCGGGTCCAGGTACCCCGTCGTGCCCGCAGGCGCCGTGGTCCGCGACCGCCGGCCGCCGTCCTCGACCGCCCGCGCCAGCCCGAAGTCCCCGAGCTTGACCGTGAACGCCGCGTCCAGCATCACGTTGCTTGGCTTGACGTCGCGGTGCACGACGCGCGGCTCCGTCTCCTGGTGTAGGTACACGAGGGCGGAGCCGATCCCGAGGGCGATCTGGTACCTCGCCGGCCAGCCGAGCTGCTTGCCCGGGCCGTGGAGGTGGCCGTCCACGCTGCCGCTGGGCATCAGCTCGTAGACGAGGAGGAGGTCGCCGCCGCCGCAGCACCAGCCGATGAGCAGCACGAGGTTCCGGTGCCTGAGCCCGCTGATGATCTTCACCTCCGACATGAACTCCTTCCAGCCCTGCGGGGAGGTCTTAGAGACCCTCTTGATGGCCACGTGGAGGTTTAGGCCCACCAAGAACCCACGGTACACCGATCCGAAGCCACCTTCTCCTAGCTTCCGGTCGTCGGAGAAGTTTTCGGTGGCGGCGGCGAGCTCGTCGTAGGAGAATCTCCTTGGCCCAGTGACGCCGGTGCCTTGCTCGAGCTCGATGAGTTCCACGGCTTCGCCACGGAAGTACGACCGCGGTCCGACGGATTTCGTCTTGGTCGTCGTCGCCGTCGTCCTGCCGTCGCGGCATTGCAAGATGCACCGACGAGAGAGGCCGAGGCAGAGTAGGAACGCCACTGTGCCGGTGACGGCCACGCCGGCCACCTCCATAATTAGCTTTAGGTGCTTCCATTTGTTGTCACTGTCACTGGAGCGACCTGCAGCATGGAAGTGTGAAGGTTAAGTGTCATTCGTTTGATCGTTTCAGAACTGACTGAAACCACTTCCGATCCATCAACATAAACCATATAGAAATCTATAAAAAAAAATTAGAGCATAGAACTAACAATTAAAACATTGGCTTAACCCCTGCTGCTCTTTGTCCAGTCTAGATTTATTCTTCTTTTTAATATAATCAGCAGCTCGTTCTTGCTGCTATGGTGCCTCTCTCTTAATGATGTAGCATAGGCTCTACTAGGAGTAAAATGCATGGCCCTTAAACTTTGCAGCAGATATCATCCAGGTCCCTAAACTCCCAAAATGCACATCTAGATCTCTAAACTTGTTAATTGGTTCATGTGAGGTCAAACTAACCGTAACCCATGTTAAACCACCAGCGTGTCAAGCTGACTGGGCACCTGACTTGTGGGGCCCACATGTCAGGTGCACCTCGCTCCTGCCAACCATGCCGTCGGACGAGCTTTGTCGTCCACTCCTGGGCGCCGTCCTTGAGCTTGCTCATCAGCGGCGCCCAGGCTGCCTCCAAGCCCGTCAAGGTGACGGTGACCCCAGGGACGACCGGGCGCACCCTAAACAAGTAGGTGAGGTCCGCGGTCTCCAGGATTGGCGCGTCCGAGTACCGGAGCGTGCACGCGTCGTACACGACGCGGACGCTCCGGCTGCCCGGGCACACCGTCGTTATCCCGGCGGGCGCCCTGGAGAGGCAGTCCTGGCACGCCGCCGCGTTGTAGTCGGCGTAGCACATGATGAGTCCGTACACCTCGTCGTCGCCCGCGCCGGCACTGCTCTCGTAGAACCAGCCGCTGTCGCCGGCCGCCGCGGGGAGCGCGGCGAGAAGTTGGTCCAGGTTCCTCTTGTACTGGCTGTCGGCCGTGTAGTTGTCCGCCGTCGAGCAGTCAGGCGCCCAAGACGGACGCATGATCTTGCCGCCCTGCCCAGCGGCCGCAGCGGGGAGCAAAGCGATGGCGGTGATCGCGACAAGGCAGAGGAGGGAAGCCATGGCAGGGGACGCTGTTGCTTCTGAGGAGCTTGCGGAAGAGCGAGCTGCCTCTCAAGCCATGGTCGCGGTGAAGAGCAGGACGGAGAGAAGGCGCCACAGAGCGATGAATGCTGCTAGCTAGCCTGGCGTTAGTGTGAGAGGATTTTCATGGCGTTAAGTGAGTCCAACACTTCAGTCGAGAGCCGGTGAAGCGGTTGGGATGATATGGAACATGACCCTGATAATATAAGCTTATTAGACGACGTAAATGGTCGCAAGGGACCAGAAGAGCAGGAGGAGGCTCCAACGCTCGATTGGATTGCTAGCTGTTGAGTGTGGTTCCTAGTTTAGAATATCTTGATATGCACAGGATTTGTGATGTACTCCCAGACATCATCTTCTTTGCCATGGAGATCGTTTTTTATGCATGTACCTCCTTCCAAGAAAGTGTCTGGCAGGAACTCGTGGCCGAAGAGAGAAGGGGTAAACTAGGCAAGCTTAAAACTTTAACCTATAACTTCAACTATGTTGCACGAAATATAAACTAAAACATGTTATCTTTTTAGATTATGGAAAAATGTTCTGGCCTTGATCATTCACAAGTGAATGACTACAGCCAAAAAAGTTACAAGAGCTCTTAGACTCTAAACCTTAAATGAGGGATTTCACAAATACAAGAAAAAAAAGCTATAAAACAAAGAAAGAAACATAGAAGACTAAGCTTCAAACTTCTTCTTCGTTCCGCTTCAATCTTGCACTGTGTTCACACATACCAACCCATCACATCACTCGCCTACTTAGAGGCTTAATATCCGGATGGTCCATTGCTTATCCTTTTCAAATAAACCTTCATCTAGCATAAGGGGTAAGAGGAAATCTCAGCATCGCATCCAGCGAGGGAATGGCACCAAATGATGTCACCAATACTGACGTCAGCGCTATGCCGGACAAGGATTTCCTCGAACAGTTTCCCGTATCACCCAATACTCACGGACCTGCAAAAAAGATAGCACATCGACAAAGCCTCCAACAAGGAAATCGCTGCATCAAGCAGCACCATTGTCGGCCGGCATAACGCCGGCTGAGATTTCTCCCTGTGCACACCGAGCCAAGTCCGCCCGCCAGCATAAGAAGGTCAGCCACCGATGGAAGCCGTCACTATGCACGTCGCTGTCCACACCCACGACCGGCCGCCCACCAGCACCCCTGATCCGACGGTCCGTTCAGGAGATGCAGGCTGCCTCCCATCGGCCACAGATGCCAACGCAGCCGGTACCGCAGGCGCCCTCACAACCACGTCGAAATTGCGGCCACGCCAAGCCACGCCGCCACGCCCCTGGCACCGGCACCGCTACAGCGTGTCCGAGCCACGGGACCGGCGAACATGCCCCCAGCAGCTGGACGCCGTCACCGCCTCTAAGGACAGCAGCTGCAGACTGTGTGTGGCCACGACCACCGCCAGCCGGCCACCACAGACACCCGCCCACATGCCGCGACGGACGCCGCAGACCAACACGAGGCCACCCAGCAGCCCTAGCACCGACCGGAAGTCATGCCGGTTGGCCGCCCCCCGCCGCCGCGAACCCCGCCTCTGTCATCGCCTAGGACTGGTGCACCTGCTCCACGAGCGTGCGCACGCGGTGACCGTGGGGAAGCCACTGCTATAGCACCGAGCAGATCTGGGAAACATGTTATCTAGATTTGCAACTAGGATTCTTCTAGTGTTCCAACCCAACCCAAACAAAAGTTAAGCAATGTATAGCCAATCCTAACTTGGAACTACTCTAAGAAAGTAAATAAGCACAAGTTACAAGAATGAAATGTGGAAACGTAAAGGAGTGCCGAGTGAGTTTGGAAAATGCAAACTTGGCACATCGATTTTTCCAGTGGTATCAATGGGCTAAAGCCACCCTTATCTACATTGGAGCTCCACCATGGTACGCTCTCGATCACCAAGTCTCTTCAGATCAAGAGTTTGGTCTCGCCACTAAGTCTTATGCTCACACCATGTAGGTGAGGTCCTTGCCACAAAGGTAATGCTCACCACCACTTGCACTAGTCACCTTGATAGCGTCTTCACTACGGAGCTTCCCATGAAGGAGGGGTCTCCTCATCCCCAAACAAAGGCATCGGTACCGCTCCATATCAAGCCAGAGGGTAGAAAACTTGCTGGTGAGCCACCAAGGCTCCAAGAGGCTAGCACATCAGGATTAGAGCGGTGGTTCACTCTAGAACCAAACACAAGGTAGCAACATCTCTCTCTCTCTCTCTCTGTGTGTGTGTATAATCTAGCACTTACACTAACTAAGCATGTGTTGGTTGAAAGAGCGTCGCAGCTAATGGAGCAAGAATTGGGCTGGCTAGCTTCGCCAGCAAGTTATTGTGTCAGATCTAGGTTTAGTTTGTTTTAGAAGGTTTATTTCATGTTAGTCAAGTCATGTCATCATCGACTAGGGTTTGTAGCTTATAACTATCAGCCTACGGACTTGTAATACGTCTATCAACAAAACACATCTACCTTTCCAGTACCTTTACCTTTTTGCTATAGGAGTAGGAGTAATGTAGATCTTCGATGAGTTCTTCAGCAAGCTAGGCTGAATCGCCTCGATCTCCAGTTCGCCGCAAGTTACCGTCACCGGGTATCCCAGATTTCAACCTCCGGGTGCAGTGCCGTCGTTGAGCCTGGTTCTTATCCACCAGTTATCGAGTAGCTTGGATCTTCGATCGACGGTGCATCGCTTCTGTCTCGATCTATGGTATTCACCAGTTATCGATTCCTATTGTATCTCGCAAGGCTGCATCAATTTGATCTCTTGCTAGATGTGGTAGTATCACACTTATCCTAGCCTTGATTATGTTTGCATCTGCTGATTTTACTTTAATCTATTGTCTCGCTGTTCAGAACGCTTTGATTAGCTTTTATCCTGCTGAAATAGACGACAGATTATTTACTGGTCTATTGCATCTTAATCTTGGTTGTCCTTCATGTGCCATTGGAACGAGTTTTACTACGAATAGATCTATCGGTCGGTGAAGTTAGATTGACCTTTTGCTAGTAGTATTTCTATATTGCAACTTCTGGGTGCATCGCTGTCATTTCATCAACAAATATTGGTAGTGATGTTAGTTGAAGCTTTATTGGCTTATGGTCCTACTCAAAGCGGATAAAGAGTTCAACATCGCTCCATTTTCTACCAGCTCTCTAGTCCATAGCTTTCGAGTTTTATTGTTATAAACCGTATGGATCTAATTTGGATAGTCGATGAGCTGCTCATATTTATCAGGAAGCTGGAATTGGCCACACGGCTGATTATCTATTTAGGGACAATTACATAACTACTCTTGTTTTGAGCTGTAACTGCACGTTTGCCCTTACTTTTTAAACTTTGCATGTTTGCCCCTGGTTTTCGAAATCGAAGGAGCCGTCTGCCCCTGTTTCTTAACACCGTGAGTAGGACTTCAATAATACTCTCAAAAAAAATTCGCAAAAAAAGAAAAAAGCAGAAAAGACTATACTACCCCTTATCCAAAAGACAAACTCCTCCCCTCCCACAACAGTAGATGCTCCTCTGTTTCCCGTGACCTGCGAGCGGAGGTAGGGTTTGGAGCGGTCGGCCGGCGGCCGGCGGCCGGGTGCGGGGACGTGGGTGGCGGGCCTCAGATCCGGGCGGCCCCAGTGGGTGCGAGGACGCGGTGCGCGGGTACCGGCGTCGAGCGGCTCCAGCGGCGGGCGGCTGCGGGGACGCGGCGAGCGAGCGGCCACCGGCGCGGCTGCAGGCGAGCGGGCACCGACGCGGCTCGGGGATGCGGCGACCGGTGCGGCTGCAGGCGGGCAGGACCGACGCGGCTCGGGGACGCGGCGAGCGGGGGCCGGCGCGGCTCGGGCTGCTCGGCGCTGCCGCGGCAGGCAGCCCGCGCGGCTGGCAGGCGTGAGCCGCGGGCGGCTGCGGGGGCCGGCGCGGCGGCAGGCAGGCGGTGGGTGACGGGCGCTGCATGCCTGCGAGCCAACCAGGAGACTGACGCGACGACCCGGCGACAATGGAACAGCTTGGGTAAGTTTCTTCAACTTCATCCTTTCTGCAGTAGACAAATTAGGTTGTTTGATTAGATCTTTAGAATGAACTAGCTTATAGAACATGCTCTGGTTTGTAGGACAAATGACAACCACATAAAACTTGTTGTTATGGTTCGGGCACATTGGAGCTTGCCGGATGGGGGTCCAAAGTCATATAGAAAGAGGGAAATCTTGACTACAACTGTTGACAGCCATGACTATAGCTTGCTAAAGTTGGTAGATTTTATTTGCGAAAGCTTTGTATGGGGTTCAAAGCAATACATTTGTTTGTGGCGGGCAGTGGAGGATGATTGTATTGAGATTACATTTCTTTGTGCAAGCAGCCCAGTGGGGCGCACGCAGCTCGAGCAGCAGCTGGGTCAGGCCACCAACGAGCTCAGGTTTGTCCTGATTTCATTTTTCCCCTCACGATTGCTTATTTCATGCTCTCATGTTTAGACTAGTTTATTAGTAATAATTGTTACTAATGATTGTTTATTTCTGCTGCTTAGTCAAATGAGTTTGGTCTCTAATGCTTGTTAGCCTTAGCATGTTTTAGATTTTTTTCTTACTAATCTTTATTAGTTCTTACTGCTTTAGATTTTTATAGTGATCGGTTCTAATTTTTCCGGGGAGACTCTTGGTCGGTGTTTTTTTTCTATAGGCTTTGCTTCTGCATGGTTTTAAGATGTGCTATTCATTATTAAATCATCGCATTCTTAGTTGAGTGAAGTTTTTGTGATAGTATTGCTCGATTATGTTGTTTTCAGTTTGCTTCCACTTTGTGCCGAGCTTTCGATGTTGGTTCGTCTTCGTTTTGTGTTGGATTTTTCCTAATCGTAACTAAGGTAAGCTTGTCACTAGTTTGTTTGTGTCACCTTAACGGTTAGAACTTAGAACTTAGAAGAAAGGCATGTCAGGTTGTATTTAGGATATATGTCTTTTTTTATTAAAGAGAATTTTTAAAAACTTCCATTCACGCACTTTGTGTGGTCGCATGTTCCGATTTTTCACGCACTCTAGTGTTGGTTGGTCAGGGGTGCTCTGATCATTCTGATGCATGTGCCTGAATTTTGACAGGAACCAACGCTGATGGCATCTCGGGTATCTGGATGAGGATCCGATTACAACGACAGTGACAGGAGCAGAAATGGTAATTGGTAGTAATGGACCGGATCTAAGCCAAGAGCAGGCCGGCAACTGCGGATTTATCCAAAAGGCATTTGACATGGTCCAAAGCCACAGTTTTTTACTACCTGCTAGGTAGACTTCAGAGCTAGACATCCAAAGAGAGATTACACACTGCTGGCTTGCACAATCTTCTAGATCGCTCTTCTGAAAACTTCCAAATGAATCCTCCTGAAGGTCCTGACTCTGAAAGGATCTTCCTTGTTGACTGCTGACTGCATCTATGAGATATTATTTTTTGCATCTGCAGACCAGGACAGGCATGCAACAATGAACAATTGAACAGCTCAAAACCTACGCTATCCAGTAGATTATTCATCTGCCGGCTGCACGATTCAGAAAGAGAGCAACACTTTTGACCATATTCTAAGAAAACAATCGAGGAGGAAAGGGGACACAAAGAACTAACAGCAAGCGACGGCGTCCCCGGCCGGCCGCCGGCCATGGCTTCCGGCCTTCTCCTCCATCTCCTCCTCGCCACCGTCGCCTCGCTCTGGGCTGCGGCGGCTGGTCAGGACGACGGCGTCCTGCGGCCTGGTCCTGGTTCGCCATCGTGCTCGATGACGGGCAACTACACCGACGGCAGCCAGTACAAGAAGAACCTGGACCAGCTCCTGGCCACGCTCCCCGCGGCGGCCGGCGACAACGGCTGGTTCTACAAGGACAGCGCCGGGGCGGGCGCCGACGAGGTGTTCGGCCTCATCATGTGCTTCGCCGACCGCAACGCCACGCAGTGCCAGGACTGCCTCTCCCGGGCGCCGGCGGGGATCACGACGCTGTGCCCGGGCAGCCGGAACGTGAGCGCGGCGTACGACGCGTGCGTGCTCCGGTACTCGGCGGCGCCGATCCCCGCCGCCGCGGACCTCGCCGCCGTGTTCGCCGTGTACCTGACCATCCCCGGGGTGCCCGTCACCTCGGACGCCGTGCGGGCTGCTTGGGTGCCGCTGATGAGCAAGCTCACCGGCGCCGTCGCCGCCTCGCCGCTGCGGATTGCCAACCGCAGCACGCCGTACTCGGGCCCGCAGGCGCGGGAGATGTACGGGCTGGCGCAGTGCACGAGGGACCTCAACGCCAGCGAGTGCTCCAACTGTATCTCGAGCTACACGGACAGGCTGGGGGAGCTGTTCCCCAACAACACCGGCGGCGCCATCAAGGGCTACAGCTGCTACCTTGTCTACCAGCTGCTCCCGCTAGACATCACCCTGCCGCCGACGCCGCCTCTGCCACCGTCGCCTTCGCCGCCGCCTGCAGCTCCAGGTAAACATCTTGTTGCTCAGTTGCTGCATCGTCTTTTTCCAGTTGATAAAGGTGTGCAACAACGTTGACGCAGTGCGGAATTCCCCGATTTTTTTGTACCTCCACAGGACCTTCGTCGTCTTCCAAGACAGGGATCGTGGTTGGCGTGTCAGTCTCGTTCTTGGTAATGGTAATTCTGGGCTTCTCGATGTGGTTCTTTCTACGACGACGACGGAGGAAACAGGCTAAAATCCTTGAGGGGGCGAGGGAGCAAGAGCTGAAACAGGGTGACTTTTTTGACGACGAGGCCGAGATGGAAGACGAGTTCGAGAAAGGGACGGGGCCAAAGCGGTTTCGCTACGGCGAGCTCGCCATTGCCACTGGCAACTTCTCCGACGAGCAGAAGCTAGGGGAAGGTGGGTTCGGGTCGGTGTACAGAGGATTCCTGAAGGAGATGAACCTTGAGGTCGCCATAAAAAGGGTATCCAAGAGCTCGAAGCAGGGGAGGAAGGAGTACGCCTCGGAGGTGAGCATCATCAGCCGGCTGAGGCACCGAAACCTGGTGCAGCTCATCGGCTGGTGCCACGGCGGCGGCGAGCTGCTCCTCGTCTACGAGCTGATGCCCAACGGCAGCCTGGACGAACACCTCTACACCGCCAGCGACGGCGAACTGCTGCCATGGCCGCTGCGGCATGAGATCGTGCTCGGCCTGGGATCGGCCCTGCTCTACCTGCATCAAGATTGGGAGCAATGCGTTCTTCACAGGGACATCAAGCCGAGCAACGTGATGCTCGACGCGTCCTTCCACGCCAAGCTCGGCGACTTCGGGCTCGCGAGGCTCGTCGACCACGGCCGGGGCTCGCACACCACGGTGCTCGCCGGCACCATGGGATACATGGACCCGGAGTGCATGATCACCGGCAGGGCGAGCGCCGAGTCGGACGTCTACAGCTTCGGCGTCGTCCTCCTAGAGATCGCCTGCGGGCGGCGGCCTATGGTGTCTCGCCGCGGGGAAGAAGACCGGGAGGACGACGTGATCCACATTGTGCAATGGGTGTGGGAGTTCTACGGCAGGGGAGCCATCCTCGACGCCGGCGACGCGCGGCTCAAGGGGGAGTTCGACGGCCGGGAAATGGAGACGGTGATGATCGTCGGGCTGTGGTGCGCGCACCCTGACCGGAGCCTGAGGCCGTCCATCAGGCAGGCCGTCAACGTGCTGCGGCTGGAGGCGCCGCTGCCGAGCCTGCCGGCGAGGATGCCGGTGGCGACCTACATGCCCCCACCTGACGCTTTCTACTACACATCTTCGGTTGAGACTGGCGGCGGCAGCAGCAGCACCACCGGCACCTGCACCTGCACCACTCAATCCAGCACGACGGAGACGTCAAACCTGCTCAAATGACGATCAAGAAGTTCTTTTGCATTCCGCCACACTAAATGTGGCATCAAATTTATCATGACGATTTTTTACTGTCTGTAGATGTGCCTCACGTTCATAAGGCAAACATTTTTACTGATCTAGTGTAGAACATAACTGCAGAGACCAAATAGAGCAACATTGACAGCATGTTTGTGACTTGCAGTTGTAAACGAAAGTTTGGAGAAGTCATCAAACTGACTGGTTAGGTTGTACTAGGTAAATCCCGCGCTACGCCGCGGCCATTTGAAAATATGGAGCAAAATAGTTGATGAGTTGACGGTTACGTATGCGTATAGAGCAGGAACAGAGGTACGTTGGAGGGCGGTGCGGCAGATCAGCTCGTGCGGCATCTCGTGGAGACTGATTTAGGCTATCTGTACTCGTGGTACTCTATTTTTATCTTCTAAGAAAAATATATTCATATCTGGTCATCAAGATTTTCTTCTATATTCAGTTTTTCCACACCCATCATCCTCTACCAACTACCAGCAGTAGCGGGCCCCACTTATCAGTTTTTTTCTCCTTTCCCCACCCGCCACCCTCCTTCCCCCCCCCCCCCTCTCTCTCTCTCCACCAAGCGCGTCGGCCGCCTCTACCTTGTGTCCTCTGACTCCTCATCTCCCGGCAAGCCCGCCCTTGTGTCCTCCGCCTCCTCATCTCCCCGGCTCGCCCGCCCCGCGCGCGACAATCAGCATCAGACACGGCTGGCGTGGCGCGAATCAAGGCGGCGAGCGCCGGTAGCGGCGGATCCGGGCGCGCCGAGCTTTGAGGCATGGCGGCGGCCGGATGCTCCCTCCCTCTCCTCCCCTTTCTCTTCGTCTTCCCTCTCCTTCCACGCCAACTCCTCGCGGCTCCGAGCTGCGGTGCCTGGCCCTCCGCCCCCTCCCTCCTCCCGCCCCTCCCATGGCGGCAGCGGTGGCGGAGGCCAGGAGGGGCATGGGTCACGGACCTCGACGGACGACGGTGTCGGAGTGCGGAGTGGACCAAATTTGCCACTGGGATGCCGCCAATCGGATCCCCCACCGGCGGTGGGGCAGAGCGGACGCCGGGGATCAGAGGGGCAGCGGTGACCCACACGCAGGCGAGGTGGTGCAGCAGGTTGGCGCGCATGGCGCCCCATGGAGATGGGTTTGGTGGACCCCGGCGGCCCCAACGCGCAGTCGAGACACTGCTGGTGCGGCAGGTCGGCGCGGCAAATCCATGGCCCGCGTCGGGCGTCTCTTCGGGGCTGGTGTCAGCTTTCCCTCCCCAAAGCCACGTGGAGCATTCGGGTGCTCCCAGCCCTCCCTCTACACGCTGTATAGTATATACAGTATTGGTTAGGGTGGGCAGTGTTGATTTGGAATTTAGTTGTAATGTAAATTTTCAACACCAATTTGACTATTTCATAACCTTGAACTGTCGCTATCATGCTGCCTGGATGTATAAGGTATTTACTGCATGCAAAATGCATTCTAAAATCCTGTACAAATTTGCTCATTTTGAAATTACTAGGTTTCAGAAAAACCTAAAAACTCCAACTGTTTTGGGCCAAAACATACTCAATCTTTCTTGGGCTCATGCCCATTCTTCCTTTTTCTAATCCCTTACTATTTTCTCTCTTCACGCGGAGACAAGCCGCTGACTCCGTCGTCCCACGCGCCCGCGCCCGCCGACAAAGCCGCGGCGCGCCATCTGGACGTCTCGTATTGCACGCTGTGGTAAGATCAGAATCTCAGTGCACAGTTTTTATTATATATAGTCATCAAAATTGAAGTACTATGCCGGGTGAGCTTTATGGTATGAAACTTCAGAATCATCCTATAAAACTTCCTCATTCTCTATCCTCACAATGTTAGAAAAATTGATGGTACGGTATAGAATTCAATGTTATGAAATTCTACATAAAATCTACACTGAAACTGACCTAAGACGTATTTTTGTTTTCTATTTTAACTAATGTTAGCCTAAACGTTAAACGGTGAACGATCGGTCACCCACCGTGTAACAAATAGTCGGAATAAACAACCGTTTAAACAGTCTTATAAACGGTCGAAACGGTTTTATACGGCTTTACACGGCTAATCGGGCTACATGGCTACCCATCGAGTAGCGTTTACATGCCATGTAAATAATGTAAACGGCCGTGTAGTTGAACATAGATTTTAACCACCGGCTCACACGCCTTATTATCCTATCCCTATTTTTATTATTATCTTTGAATAATCGTCGTGGGAACGATGGACCCCCACCTGAAATTCATTATTAACCATATGGATTCCGGCAACGGCAAGGCGGTCAAGATATTGGTGCTGGCAAGCCGGTGATGGTTTTTATTATCATTGCCAGCTTGGGACACATGCACCTAGCGACAAAGACTTGATCAAATGCAGCAGCCTATATATGAAGATGCGTTCATCCTTCTCCCAGCACCAGCGGCAACCAGGAGGAGAAGACATGGAGGAGGAGGTCCATGGCATCGTCATTGTTGGCGGTGGCATCTGCGGTCTCGCCACTGCTCTTGCTCTTCACCGGTAACATCCATCGGCCCTTCAGTTTCGTCGATCAACGCAGCAGTTTCTCAGTTTCTTTGCCTCATTCCCCTTTCATTTTCCTCCTTAGAGTAGTGTACGTACTTCTGTGTTCACAATATACCCTGGTGATGTTCAGTCACATGAAATCTCTGCTTTGAAACGTTTTATCTCCAGTACATCTAGCTGTGAAAAATTCAGGTCGTCGAAGTTTTGATTTCTCAAGTAGATGTAATTAATTTGTGAACAACATAGAAAACAATCTGCTGCTTATTTGCCATCCAGGAAAGGGATTCCTAGCCTCGTGCTAGAGAAGTACGAGACTTTACGAACGGCTGGCGGGTCCATTGGTGTCCATGCCAATGGATGGCGTGTCCTAGAGCAGCTTGGGATTGCTCCAGAGCTCCGGAAGACTGCCGACCTAGTTACTGAGTAAGTTTCTAGAGTGTTGTCTTTGATTGATTTCAGATGCTTAGCTCGCGTCTGTCATTTCAGATTTCACGATGTGTGGCAACAAGAGCAAGGAAACAAGAGCGTCGTGGTACCTGTCAGGTGCCACAA
This sequence comes from Panicum virgatum, assembly GCF_016808335.1. NCBI lineage: Eukaryota > Viridiplantae > Streptophyta > Magnoliopsida > Poales > Poaceae > Panicum > Panicum virgatum. The sequence continues at coordinate 66,661,206 of NC_053147.1, forward strand.
AACAATCTCATAGCTAAAATCAGAGCCCTTGTCATTCTGTGAAAAATTAAGGCACTAATAACTAACTAAAACGGAGCAATCTTGTCGCCATCATTTGGCCAGGGGGGAGCTCCGATGGTTGAAGAGGAAGGACCTGATCGAGACAATGGCCAAGAACATACCTTCAGGAGCAATCCGCTTCGGCTGCCGCATTGCAGAGATTCATCCAGCAAACCCTGACAACCATGGCGCCGTTCTTACCACACTCGACGGCAGTATCATCAGGGCCAAGGTAACTTTTTTTTCGTTTTGTTTTGCTCTAACCTCTAGTAAGTATCTCTGTTTGTAGGTGCAAATTGGTAACCTTTATGTGCACCTCTAATTCTATTTAATTCAAAATTTTATACTAATTTTTAAAATTAAGATCTCATTTTGAAAAAATAGTACAAAATTTTGAACTAAATAGAATTTTAGGTCCACCTAAGCATGACCAATTAACACCCCCTATCTCTGCTGATGTGTAAAAAAAAAAAATTCCCTTTGCGCATGCAGGCCCTGATCGGATGCGATGGCTCAAACTCCGTGGTAGCCAAGTACCTGGGCCTGTCCCCGCCGAGACCAGCCTCCCGCATGATTCTTCGCGGGCTCACGAGGTACCCGCACGGGCATCCATTCGGGCCCCATTTCCTGCGCTTGAGATGCGGAGGTCTCTTCGTCGGGCGCTCGCCGGTGACCGACCACCTCGTCAGCTGCGTCGTGGCCTTCTGGCACCCCGGCGCGGACGCCACCAAGGACGCGCGCGCCATGAAGGCGCTCGTGCTCCGGAAGCTCAAGGAACAGCGCTGCTCCGACGAGGTCGCCGGGATGGTCCGGGACCTGGACCCCGAGTCGCTGATCGTCCTGACCAGGGTCTGGTACCGGCCGCCGTGGCAGGTCATGTTCAGCAGCTTCAGGAGGGGCACGGCGACGGTCGCCGGCGACGCGATGCACGTCATGGGGTCGTACATCGGCCAGGGGGGCTCGGCGGCGCTGGAGGACGCCCTCGTGCTCGCGCGGTCGCTGTCGCGGGCCGCCGCCGGCGGGCGCGAGCTGCGCGAGGAGAAGATCGGCGCGGCGATGGGGGCGTACGTCAGGGAGAGGAGGCTGAGGGTGGTGAGGCTGTCGCTCGAGTCCTTCGCCATGGGGACGATGCTGGCGACCAAGTCGCTGCTCACAAAGCTCGCCTGCTTCGCCATCGTCACTGTGCTGGGCACCAACTCGCTGGGGCATACCAACTATGACTGCGGTCGCCTCTAGCGGCTGCGTTTCTGGTTCTGGGCTCTGGGCTCTTCCTCTTTGAACTTTCCTACTATTTTTTAATAAACAAACAGTAAAAAGTTGAAACTATCCAAAGAAGTTTGATGTTCACTTGAAGGATGCAGACTAGGCATCATCAAAATTTAAGTTTTAACCTCTCCTCGCAGTGCATCCCTAATAAAAAATTATAGGAGAGGCTTCAGGGAGCTCCATAGATCCGGCGGCGGTAGGGGGGCTAGAGCCCCTCCAGACCCACTGCTGGATCTACCTCTGCATAAAGCATAAACTGTATGACCGCGTCTTGGTTTCACATCTTGTGTGAATTGGATGTCTAAGCTGAATTAGTGTACCAATTTCATATTGCTGGGCTGCGTCATATTTTGTGTGGAAAAAACTGTATGATATAGCGTGTCGTTTCCAGAGGGTTTCGTACTATTGCTCTTCAAATGTGGCTACGCTATATATAGGTTATATATGAATTGCAGGTGCGCATGTGCCAGCTACAAGGGTTCTATCCGGTGCATTATGATATACTTGCCGCCTACAAAGTCTTGGATGACTACGTTGAGCTCTCTAGAGACGTAGTCTTCATATACACGTGGTGGTGCGAGTGAGATGTATGTATTACGTAAATATGTGTCCTTAAATAGGTAAATATATCCAGACGAGAGTTGTAAAAAAACAACTAAACTATACTTGGTAATTTTGGACTTCAAACATCTTTCGATCAATCGGTGTGTTTGATTTGCATGCATTGCTTCTGGGCACACTACGACATCTAAAACATTAAGCCCGTGTTCAGTTCCAAAAACCAAAATTCCAAAAAAAAATTCCGGCACCCGCATGGAGACTTAAATCTAGACGAAAAAAAACGCATTGCGACTGCTGTCTGTAAATGGCGAGACGAATCTAATGAACCTAACTAGGCTGTAATTAGACGCTAAATTGCTACAGTGATGCTACAGTAAACAACCTCTAATGACGGATTAATTATACTCGTTAGATTCGTCTCGCGATTTACAGACGAGTTCTGTAATTATTTTTGTGATTAGTCTATGTTTAGTACTTCAAATGTAGAAAGATGTCTTTTCAAAATTTTTACACAGCGCAACCAAACGGGGCCTAAAATTTAGTGGGCAAACCTGTAGCCGAATCCATTGAACAGTGTTAGAAATTTCAACTACAACATGAACAAGGATGTCATGTTTTTGCATTTCTTGTGGCATCTGTAGTGTCCATGTCAATGTGAAATGCATGAGTTGGTGCATAGCGGATTGGTTTTTTTTTTGGGGGGGGGGGGTGGCTAGGGCTGGCTGCCACCTCCATTAGAAATTTAGAATAGGGGGAGCTCAAGGAGAAGAAGAGAAGAGAAAGGAGGTGAAAGAAAAGAAGAGAAGAGGATAAGGTAGCATGCACACAATAGAGAATAATTCAAAAATAGTTAGGGTGTTTTCGTGCAAATATTTGGATCGCGGTTATTAATCACGATCCGAAATAGATGGTGTTATATGTAGAGAGAATTTAGGTCCGATCCCTCGACGCCGCTACACTCGCCATCGCCATCGTGGCTCCGATACACAGCCCCCTGTTCAGGCCACCTCCCCGGCCGCTGGCACCCAAGGAGTGTCCACCCCGACATGGCTGGGTTCTATTAGCCCAGTGTCATCGCCAAGTGTTCCTACTCCGCCGATTGGGCCTCGCACCGGAGCTCGTGTCAAGAAGCTCAGTTCCAGGTTTATGGGCCGAATGGGTCCAGGGACTTGCACGGCGATTTTTTTTATTTTTTATTTTCATTTTTTACAAAAATATATTTTCATTTTTGAAATTTACAGAAATATACCCCGACCGCCCCGCTGCCGGGCGGCCGGGATCTGGTCGCCCCGCTGCGGGGCGGCAGTGACTTTTCTGCAAAAATTTTCGCAGTGAATTTACGCTGAGGCCCCTGAAGGACCGGTCGCCCGACAGCAGGGCGGCCGGTCCCCCAGGCCGCCCAGGTCCGCGCCGCCGCCGCCGTAGTAATTATACTGCGGCAGCACGGCCACCTCCTGCTGCTGCGACGGGAGGTAGCCGTAGCAGCCGCCGCCTGACGATGCGGAGTGGTCCGGCTCCGGCGGCGGCTCGACGTGTGACGATCCGGCGAAGACGGGGGGCGAGGAGGCGGAATCGCCGTCCTGGCCATCGCCGCCATCGCCTTTTGTCTTCTCGAACACCCTGCACAGCACCCAGTCCTCCTGCAATGTACGGGAGCAATCGCGCCATTGTTCAGACTTTAGAGTAGTAGCTAGGACTACTAGTCTAGTAGGACTCTAGGAGCTGCGTCTAGGCCACGAGGAGAAAAGAAATGTACTGGTAGTACTGGCAGTAGTAAAAGTACGCACCAATTATTGTGCAACGCAAGGCAGTGGAGCGGCCAGTCAAAATGTCAAATAGTAGTAGATGGTCCACTCTGTCTGCACGTACTACATAAAGGAGTACTAGGCATTTAGTGCGTGTGCTTACACTCCTCGTACGTGTCGGCACACCAGTGCACGGCCAGCTTATCTGCACGTTCGCCCGTGCTGAGGATGTCCGTCCTTGCGCACAAGGAGAAGGGTTGCAATTATATCCAGGCGCGTACGTACAGCGTGACCGGACCTGGGCGGCCTGGGCCGGCCACCCCGCAGCCAGGCGGCCTGGGGGCCGGCCCCCCCTACTGGGCGACCGGTCCTCGAGGGGTCTTAGCGCAAATTCTTCGTGAAATTTTTTGCAGAAAAGTCCCTGCAGCCCCGCAGCGGGGCGACCAGGTCCCGGCAGCGGGGCGGCCGGGGTATATTTCTGTTAATTTCGAAAACAAAAATATATTTTTGTAAAAAACGAAAATGAAAAATATATAAAAAAACCGCGACTTGCACGCGTTGACGAGGCTGCCGCCGTGTAATACAAACTGAACCTATCTAAGAGAGAAGATTATCAACTTGTATCACAAGACAAACCAATCTTAATATGCCCTCTGATCTTCCTCTCCGCCAACTGGTTCTCTGTTCTTCCCCGGCTATCTTCTATTGTTCCATTGAATCGGGTTTCTTAAAGACTGGTGCCCCCTCCGGCCTTCTCCGGGTTTCACGGCTGTGCGGCGCTCTCCCCGTCGTGCCACATCATCAAGGTGAGCTCGTGACTGTAGTGCTGCGCAGCAGGCCACAGGAGAGAAAGGATAGTGGTGCTCATATGTCTTAATTTTCATACATTCCAAACTAAAAAATGTTCTACTTTACAAATCGATTATCCAAATTGAATTTCAACTGCACCGTTGGATTTCTTACAACAAAATCTTCAAAACTAGACCACACTTAATTATATTTAGATAATATTTTTCTAAAACATTTTTATTTGTTCAGGAACATTTTCTATCCTGGAGATATTTTTATCTTGTTTTGGAACATTATTTGGTTCTTGAACAATTTGCATCTCTACAACATTTTTAACTCTGACAGACTTGTGCGATGGTATGACGGTAGTCGCATGTGCTATGAGTAGATGCCCCTAGGTGGAAGCCTAGGCAAACTTCGATGCTCCGTGCATCAGGACCATGACGTGCAAGACACGAGAGTATTGTAACGACCTGAAAAAAAATTCACCAAATAAAGCACACGCTAAATTTTTTTTCAAAACTCTTTCCGTCGTTGAGCTCGAGAACCTCCTAAAATCTGAACCCTAAATTCTGAAAATCTTTTCTGTCCCGAACACCCGATTCCCAACTCCCGGTTCCATTCGTCGATTCCACCTTCTTTTTTTCCTCACCGCCCGTCGCGATCGTCGCAGCGAATCTCTCTTTCTCTTTCCCCCCCTGCCGCGTGCACCCGGGCGCCGCTTGGCCGCTAGCGCCGCGCGTGCCCCACCTCCCCCTGGCCCGCACACACGTGATCGGCGCTGCGCGTGGCCGATCGCGCGCCGCGGATCCGGCACAAATCTCTCCCCTCTCTCTCTTGTTTCCCTCTCTCTCCCTCTCTTTCTCTCTCTCCATTTTTTTCTTTCCATTTTCTTTTCCTTTCTTCCTTTTTCCTCTCTCCTTCCTCTCCCCTCTCCCTCCCCACGCGCTTGGCCGCCCCGTCGCCTCCTGCTCCACCCGACCACGCTCCCCACCTGAGCACGCCTCCCCCCTGGACCGCGCCCCGGCCGCACCAGCTCGGCACCGCCCCTGCCACGCGCGCCCACGCTGCAAGGCAACCCCGCGCCCCGGCCGCCTACCGCTCGCCGCGCGCTCACCACCCCCCGGGCCGTGCCCACGCGTACGCGCGCGCGCAGGCACAGGCTCGCCACGGCGTCGGCATGCCGAGCCGCGACGGCCACGCCGCACCACGGCCGCAGGCCTGCGCGCCAGCCCCGCACCGCCCGCGCACGTGAGCACGCCCGCTCCAGACCGCCTCCGCGCGTCCACGCACACGCACCACGACCCGCGCGCCCGCACACACCACGGCACCAGCACGCCGCCCGCCTCGCCGTGCCACGAGCACGCGTGCTCCACAAGGCCAAGCCACCTGCCCGTGTTGACGGCCGCACAGCACCACCTGCAACGGGTCGCCGCCTGCCCGACACATCACGTCCCGCCTCGCCGCGCGTGCCGTCACCCTATGCACGTACGACGCCGGCGACCTTGGCACAGCACCGCCGTTGACGCCGGCCACCGCGTCCTCCTCTCCACCGCCTCTCCTTGCCTATAAAACGTGCCCCGAGCTGCTCTCCACGCCACCACCGAGCTCACCAAGCTGCGCAGCCCGCCGCTCGTCTTCCTCGCTGCTTCAATTCCTAGCTCCTCTGTTCCTTCCCCAAAAGCAGAGCACTCTCGTCGATCTCCTCCGCGAGGCCATCGCAGCTCGATTGCTTCGACGGTGAGTAACTTCCCCAACCAGCACCCCTTCTTCTCCCTGCTGCCAGCGAGCTCCCCACGACGAGCTCTTGGAGCCGCAGCTATGGCTGCAACGGCTGCCGTAGTCGACCTCCGTTTCCTATGCCCGCAGTCACCAAAGTGGAACCCCCTCACCCTCCTCTACCTCCCCATGCCCTCGGCTTCGGGAACGGTGGCCGGGAGCGCCGTTTCGGTGGAGCTCAGAGAGCTCGTGCCTGCTGCCATGGCGGCGCTGAGGACAGGGACGATGTCCCTCTGTTCCGTTCCGTGAGGCCGTGACCCCCTCCCTCCTTTAATTTCTTTTTATCAGCCCAAGTAGTAGTCACAAGGCCCAACCAACACAAAGTCCTGCGATGCTGCCACAAACCGTGCGGCTCTCTCCCAATTATGTTAATCCATTTTCAAAATTATTTAAGCACCCAATCTTATACCTATATTATCTCACTCAATTCAACTCTGTTTCACCCAATTTTTTTTCTAAATTCCTAAAAACTTATACAATATCTATTGTACCTATTTTCCAGGGCAGCCTTGATATTTTCAGAAATTCTAATTAAGCCCTATCACTCCCAAAAATAATTACAGATCGGTTCCTAGATTCTAATTTAGCCCGTAAACACTCTTTTAACTCATCATTTCATGCGCCAAAAATCGTTCGATCATCCTGAAACTTTACCACACCATTTCCTATATTATTCAGACCATGCTATACAAAAATCTCCCAAAAATATTCCTTCTACCATCGTTTCCTAATTTATTTCTGATTCGAGCTCAACGATAAAACTTTTATTTCTTTTTCTTGATTGTGTGTTTGTTTGTGCGTGTCGTAGACCACGGTGTGAATGAAGGAGAGCCCGTTGACAAGCAGTACTGTGAGCAGGTGAACGAGGACCCGTTCCACGACCCCGAGCCCGAAGGACAGGACTTCCCCGAAGGCTGCGAAGACGGCAAGTTCAATCCCATCCTTTGATGCATGTGTTCTGTCCTAGTGTTATAAACACAACCCAATGGCCTGTTTTATAAAATTGCATATGTTTTGCTTGCATGAAAACACGGTTGGATAGCCACCCCTTGATTTGTGATGACCATTCCTTGACCACCTAGATTAATGTCTGATTTTGCTTGTACGTTAATCGATATTAGAACGCTCAGGACTTTACTCATAACATACTATTTTTATAAAGAAAATGTGTGTGTGGGAAGGGATAAAAATAGATTTTTAAAAGATGAGTCTAGACGGGATGGATGGCATTTCAGTGTGATTTGCCGTTGGTGTGCTCGTGCCGGTGTGGCAGAGCAAGGAAGGGAGATATCCATCTTGTCACCCCTAAGGACCGAGTTGGTGTTACATCTCACCTAACTCCACTATCGTGCAAACCACTCGACTGTTGAATGGGCAACGGCTTAGCATAAATCCCACTAGTTAATTTGATAGCCATCAGGAGAGCTGAGAGCAACGGGTGACTAAGAAAAAGGGATAAGCCCAGAGTGACTTATGCCTGGTTATACCTAAGTGAACGGTCGATGACCCCTTGGTGCATCCCGTGATGGCTAATCAGGTTTAGCTAAGGTGGGTAATGGCTATGTTGGGATCTACACCGACACGATGGTGTTCGAGTTGTGGTATCCTACTTGTGGGTAAAGTTGCACACCTCTGCAGAGTTAAAAGCTATTCGAATAGTCCGTGCCCACGGTACTGGGCGAGTTACGGTGTGGTCTCACAACTAGTGTTTCATTGGGATGGGCTAGTGTGAGTTGTTTTGGAATTGTGTCCGGCAGTGGTGCCGTGTGCTACGACGGACGAGGAGTCCGGTAGCAATTTAAAACTTAAACTCCGTGTTACTCAATACAAAAACTAATTTTTTTAAAAGGTTTTCTGTTAAATAAACCCCTGCATGAAATATCACTTTTCCTGTAAATTAAACCGTAACCTTATCCTTGATTTACCTGTGCATATTACTCTGATATAACCCCCCCTCCGTGGGTGTGGTTGAACTTGCTGAGTACGTTTGTACTCACCCCACTCTTACTTTTTACAGAAGAAGATCCAGACTTCGTACCAGACGACGCCGAGTAGGGTTATCGTTCTACACCCAACCTTGCCTGTGGAACCGGCCCTGTCGAGATGCCTCCGCTGTCGCAATACTCTGAGCCCGTGCTAGACCCCATGTGGTTTGCGGTCTGGTGTTATGTCGTAGCTTGGTTAATTGTTATTATTATCTGTATCGAGTGTCCTCCAAGGTTTGTACGGTTTTGAACCATCTGATGTAATAAATGTGGCATCAGCCTCCTGGGACTGATGTTTTGTGTCACATTTAAGTCTTCTCCTATGAGGGGACGCTTCAAGTATGGACCACATGATCGCTCTGTCATCGCAGTCAGCATGGAACGGTTCAGCTTGGCACACGACCACGGACATGGAGGAAAAAATACGACAGTATTCACCTGTGTCGTATGCCCAACTTCCACCCACATAGATTGATGGGTCTAAAACTGTGACTACCCCACCTGCAGCGATGGGAAAAAGCAACAAATGAGGCTCAGGGTGTGGTTATATATCACTTCAGAAGATATTTCCGCCTATCATTACCTGGAGGACATATTAAATGGGCAATCATATGTCCAACTGTGGAACTGTTTCCATGCTACGATGGGCCGTCATCAGCCCAACCGCATAATTGTTTCCACTCGTACCGCGAGATGATAGTTTTAGCTGGCATGACCCACATACATGCAAATTAAAAATTAAAAAATATAACTATTAAATCAAGCTTCTAAATTAAATTTAGATTGCACCATTGTCTTTCTTATGATAAGATCCCAATTACCTATGTTTTCATGACATTTAAAAAACAATTTTTACACTAAATAATTAATTTCTACTATTGGGAATAAATATTTTTTACGGAAAAAGTTAAACATATCGAATAGATAATAATATACTATGAACAAAATATTAAACATCACGAACTTTGTGTGAAGAACAAATACATCTACATTAAAAAAATATATTTTTATAAGTATACATACATATGATGAGCAACTTAGCTCATAAAAGGAAATAAATTATTTCACACTGGACTTATGAGTCCACAACACAAATAAATTAATATAAATTAAACATGGCTCACTCTTAATTGTGATCAAATAGTTTGATAATATAATAAAATGTTGTTTTAGATCATAATAAAAGGTAAGTAAGTACAGATCTACTAATATCTTATAAAAGAAACAAACATGGTTGATAAAAATTATAAGAATGATAAATTATATACTCAAACAAAGATTATGTACATGAGATTTATAATGAGGAAAGAAAGAAAGAGAGAGAATAGACAAATAAATAGATACAAAGGATTGGGAAAAAGAAGGGAAATAGAAATAGAAGGAAAGAAATAGGAAAGAGAAGAAAAGAGCAAGATAGATAAAAAAAGAAGAAAATAAATAGAAAAGAACAAGGTTTGTTACATTCTTATCACTAATCACTAATATAGTGTAGATGTTAATTGGGAACATGCAACTTTATTTTGTAGAATTAATATCTGATCTTTTGAGCTTTATTCATCATCATATATAACTCTGTCTAGGTTTTTACCAGATGCTATTTAAAATATTTGTAATAAATTGATTATTGAGAATAAGAAAAGGGAAGCATAGACTTAGCAAAGCACGCTATATTAGGGATACCTGATATAATTTTTTACATATTTTTTGAAGAAAATTTCAAGTAGATGCTCTTTAACTCATTTATATTGTTAAAATTCATAGTAGTCATGCTAGTACGGGCAAAACGCGCTTAATGTTGTAGTTGATCTAACAGGTTCCAGGGCCACGTCGCCCGCTTCGCTGGGGCGCGGCCACGTGCCGCCGCCCGACGAGCTGTTCCTGGCGGCCCAGATGGAGGACGAGACCGTGCGGTTGGAGGAGAGGCTGGCCGGCAGGCTCCGGCGCCCACACGGCCCATCGTCAGCGCGCTGCACAGGCAGGCCGCCAACGCCGACGTGGCGCGCGCCACGGCCGAGGCGCTCACCGCGTCCGTGCGCCGCTACCGGGCCGCCGGCAGCTCGCGTCCTGCTGAGGCTGCAGGGGTCAGGCACGTGGATCCGTAACGAGCCGGGTAATAGTGCAGATGAATGTGAGGGACGCTAGGCGCCTGTCAGTTCAGATTCGAAGATCTCTAAAGCTGTGTGCTGATGATTCAACTACTGATGATCACCAGATGAGGTTGGGCATGGATTGTTGCATTATTGTCGAAACTAGTACATGGCATTTTTTTTTCGTTGGCAAATCTTAGGCTCCAAGTAGCTCTCCTGTCCGTCAATCAGCGTTGCAGCATGTGGACAAATACGGGCCACCTTTCAGTCGAGTCAATCAGCAATGCAGATGCATGCATCTGGACAGAAACCAGGCCTCGTTTCAGTTGACATGCTGTACTGTAAAATTCATTCATGTAGTAAAAAAAACTCCTGCATTTATCATATTCTAAATTTATTTTTAAAAAAAATATTCTGTTTTGGTTATCGAGATTCTCGCATCTATATCCAGTTTTCCTACACCTGTCATACTCTATATTGCATCCTCTATACCAACTACCGGATATGGAGCCCACATGTCAGATTTTTTTTATCTTTTTACCCCCCTCCCCGACGCCCCCCCTTCTCTCTCTCCGGCGCTCCCGCACCTACCGCCGGCGCCCCTCCTCCCCCTTCCTCGCCGGCGCTCCCGCACCCATCACCGGCGCCCCTTCTCCCCCTCCCTCGCCGGCAACCCGATCCGGTGCCGCCGGCCCTCCGCCCCCTCCCTCCCTCTCCGCCCTCCCTCTCCTCTCTTCCCCTGCCCTCCATCCTCATCCCTGCTCCCACGCGCGCCGGCCGCGGTGGCGGAGCGACTCTTGCGAGGGGGCGTGAGAGTGCCCCTCCTCCAACGCGAGAGGAGCGGCTCGATCCGACACGGCGGCGTTTCGATCGGCGCGACGGAGGGTCCCCGTGCGGGTGGCGGGAGCGGCGGCCAGCATGCGGCAGCAGCGGCGGGGCGGAGCGGAGCGGCTGTGTATTTGCCGGTGCGCGGTGCGCCCGCAGGCCTTCCACGACCGGCCTCGAGCTCTCTCTTTGCCACGCATGCCGGCGGCCGCCCACTCTCTCTCCCGGCCGGCGGCCATGCCCGCAGCGGCGGCCCCGCGCGGGCGCAGCGGCAGCGTTGGGCGAAGATTTTAAATTCAAGAAGGCTCATATCTGATAAGCTCTGGTGACGACTAACGACGATCAAGCCAGAGTAATCTGTTCTTCAGAGGAAAAACCAAGCTCACAAGAAGAGGACATCGTTTCCCTTCTCCATTTCTCTTAGGCCGTGTTCAGATGTTTTGCAAAAAATTTTACGATGGAATCTTGCTAATTTGAAGTATTAAATGAAATCTATTTATAAAAATTTTTGCACAGATGGGTTGTAAATCGCGAGACGAATCTAATGATATTAATTAATTTATGATTAATTAATAATTAGCGGATGGTTACTGTAGCATCACTATTGCAAATCATGAATTAAGTAGACTCATTAGATTTGTCTCGTGATTTACAGCTCATTTATGAAAAAGTTTTATAAATAGACTTCATTTAGTATTTCATGCATATGTCGAAATATTTGATGTGATGTTTTTTTTCACGGGATTTATGGGGTGGAAACTAAATAGGACCTTAATGTGACAGCTCTAAAACATTTCTGTTTGGCGGTGGCACTGTCGTCCGGTGTTGGATGGTGGCAGCGATGCTGGATTTTCTGCGGCTGTTGTTCGTCCCACTGGCTGTTGTTGTCTATTGCAAGGCGGTGAGGATTTTATTCCTCCGATGCGGATCTCGCGTCTTCCCCAGCTGCGTCATGAGGTCAGTGGTCTCCTCTTTTGCGAAAGGGGGGATAATCTGGATGTCCCATAGGATGTTCTTTCCGAACCATCGTCGTCGGTGGGGCCGGATCTGGGTTGGCGGGCGATGACGTCAGTGGATGGTGATGTTTCTGGTGTTTCTCTCTCTTCTCCGGCAAGGAAGCTACTAGTGTGCCCTAGCGGCAGTAGATACGTCAGGGATGGTGTTCCGTGGCATTGGTTCTTGCAGCGAAACCAAGCCTTGGAGCTCCTCGGCGGTGAGATGAAACTATTCAGTTTCGTCAGTGCCGGCGGTCGTCGGTGCTCCACGAAGACGAAGGCAAGGAAGACCGTGGATTGGACTGTATTTTTTTATTTTCTGGGGGATTTTCTTTGTATTTTCAGGATATATGTGCTACATTTATAGGAGTCGGAGCAACCATCTCTTCAGACAAGGAACGATTTTGGGTGTGTTTATATCCCGTAAAAATTTAGACGAAATTCACTGTAGTAATTTTCAACAGAAGATTAAAAGGACTAAACATGATTTAATTATAAAACTAATTAAACGGATGAGTGAGAAATCGCGAGACAAATTTATTAAACCTAATTAATCCATCATTTGAGGTTGTTTACTGTAGCATGACATTGTCTAATCATGATCCAATTAGATTTAAAAGATCCGTCTAGTAATTACACCCTGGAATTATGGAATATGTTTTGTCAGTAAGAACATCTCCAGCAGTCTTCTAATAATCTTTTCCCAATAAAATGGTAATGGAGATGTCCCAATATCAAATTTGTGACTATTGGTGAAGGCCCTGCAGCAGTTCTCCAATAAACTCTCCCAATATGCACTGACAGGTGGGGCCATTTTACTTTCCCCTTCTCTCTTCCACTCTCCTGCATCTTCCTGCGGGGCGTCGGTGGACCTCGGGCCTGCGGCGGCGCCTGCGGGCGGAGGGCCTCGCGCCCACGGCAGACCTCGCGCGCGGAGGTGGCGCAGGTGAGGGAGGAGGGCCGGGGGCGCAACGTGAACAGGGCCGGCTGTTTTGCGCCCGCTGCCGCCGAAACCATAAAACTTTCTCAAACATGTCAACATCACGGCGTCCCGACTCCCGGCACGGCAACGCTTTCCTTTCCAAACCTACCACTGCACACAAACGCGGATGGGCGAGAGAAATTGATGAACGTTCTTCTGCACTTGGTCCAGCATGACAGTTGACAGGTCTGAAAAATTCATGTGCACCGTGTCTGAGGCGCTGTTTAGTTCTTTATGCAACAAAGCCGTAAACACATTAAAGTAAAACAGAATCTTACTAATTTGAAGCACTAAATGAAGTTTATTTACAAAACTTTTTATATGGATGAACTGTAAATCGCGAGACGAATCTAATGAGCCTACTTAATCCATGATTTACAACAGTAATGATACAGTAACCATCCGCTAATTATTGATTAAACATGGATTAATTAGCATCATTAGATTCGTCTCGCGATTTACAACTAATTTATGCAAAAAGTTTTGCAAATAGACTTCATTTAATACTTCAAATGCCATCTTTACATCTTTACATCTTTTTGCAAAATAAACTAAACACACCCTGAATATGAACTAGGAGCTCCTCCAACTCAACTGGACTTCAGGAGAAGCACAAAACACCTCGTACCGTGCAGCTAAACACAGTCGCCGGCGCGCAGCATGATTGAATCGTATGCTCTAATTGATCCTGCATTAACAGGAACCTGCAGTGTCATGGTCTGTATCGCGTCCCGGGGTCAATTCTGGTAGAGAATTGGATCAAAGCGACAGTGCTGGGCTCCGCTAAGGTACTCCCATTACCCTCCTACGAGAAGAGTATGGATGAATCATGACCCTTGAATTTTTGACAAATAAAGCAGTCAAATAATAAAAGTTGTAAACAGAAACTTGTAAACGAATCCATCTGAACTGTGCAGGACATTTTTGTCCTTCCTTCCAGCATGCTGACTCTGAATTCTGAAAGGATCAAAGGGCTGCCGAGAAGCCGGCCAAATCCTATTCGGCGGAGTGAGAAGAGAGGAGAGAACGGAGCAGACGATTTGTAAAATGCCGGTTTAAAGAGGGTGAGTACCGATTTGACTGCTCCTATTAGTCCACGATGCTCGTAAGCATTGAATGGTGCTGTTGTCGATGAATAAAAAAAGAGAAAAGTTACTCCGGCGCCGGTGCCCATGGATGACATGGCTTACTTTCCGCCCGCTGCTCGGCGCAACCATAAACCATGCTCTTCATCAGCCGGCGGCTCAATCTGGAAAGAGAGAAACACCTCTCCAAGATGCAGAGGAAGGAAGGCAAGAAGGTTGCAAAGAATAGTAAGCGGCGGTGTCCCCGGCCAGTTTGCGCTGCAGCCATGGCTGCCCGCCGTCTCCTCCTCGCCGCCGCCGCGGCCTTCGCCTCGCTCTGCGCTGCGGCAGCTGGTCAGGACGCGAAGGTCGTCCTGCCGTTCGCGCCTACCTGCTCCACGAGCGGCAACTACACCGACGGCAGCCAGTACCAGAGGAACCTCGCCGAGCTCCTGTCCAGGCTGCCCGCGGCTGCTGGCGACAACGGCTGGTTCTACAACGGCACGGCCGGGACCGGCGCCGACCGGGTGTTCGGCCTCGTCATGTGCTACGCCGACCGCAACGCGACGCAGTGCCGGGAGTGCCTCGCCGGCGCGCCCGCCGGGATCGCGACCGTGGTGTGCCCGGGGAGCCGGAACGTGAGCGCGGCGTACGACGCGTGCGTGCTCCGGTATGCCGACACGGACTTCTTCGCCGTGGCCAACCCCAGCGAGGCGTTCTACGTGTGGTCGACCGGCACCGTCGACCGTGCCAGCCTCGAGGACGCGCGCTCGAGCCTGATGAACCAGCTCGCCAAGACGGCCGCCGACTCACCGCTGCTCCTGGCGAACGAGAGCGCGCCTCTCGCCGGCTCGCCGTCGCCGGGCGCTGTGTACGGGCTCGCCCAGTGCACGCGGGACCTGACGGCGGGGCAGTGCACCTGGTGCCTCACCACGTACATCGCCCAGCTGCGGGACAGGTTCCCCAACAACACCGGCGGTGCGATCAAGGGGTACAGCTGCTACGTCAGGTACGATGTTTGGGCCTTCGACATCATCCTGCCGCCGCGCCCGGCGCCGCTGCCGCCACCGCCGCCTTCTCCGTCGGTTTCCACAGGACTAGTGGTCGGCTTGTCTGTCGCCGGTGTATTATTGATCGGTCTGGGTCTATCGATCTGGCTCATTTGCCGCCGACGGCGAAAGCGCCTCCGGCAGACGATGGAGCGGGAGCTGGAAGAGGGCGACTTCCTCGACGACGAGCCGGAGATGCAAGACGACTTCGAGAAAGGGACCGGGCCGAAGCGGTTTCGCTACGGCGAGCTCGCAATTGCCACCGACGACTTCTCGGACGACCATAAGCTCGGAGAAGGCGGGTTCGGGTCGGTGTACAGAGGATTCCTCAAGGAGATGGGACTTGAGGTCGCCATCAAGAGGGTGTCCAAGGGTTCCAAGCAGGGGAGGAAGGAGTACGCCTCGGAGGTGAGCATCATCAGCCGGCTGCGGCACCGGAACCTCGTGCAGCTCATCGGCTGGTGCCACGGCGGCGTCGAGCTCCTCCTCGTCTACGAGCTCATGCCCAACGGCAGCATCGACACCCACCTCTACAGCGGCGCCAGCGGCAACACGGTGCTGCCATGGCCGCTCCGGCACGAGATCGTGCTCGGCCTGGGATCGGCCCTGCTCTACCTGCATCAGGATTGGGAGCAGTGCGTTCTTCACAGGGACATCAAGCCGAGCAACGTGATGCTGGACGCCTCCTTCCACGCCAAGCTCGGCGATTTCGGGCTCGCCAGGCTCGTCGACCACGGCCAGCGCTCGCACACCACGGTGCTCGCTGGCACCATGGGGTACATGGACCCGGAGTGCATGACCACCGGCCAGGCGAGCGCCGAGTCGGACGTCTACAGCTTCGGCGTCGTCCTCCTCGAGATCGCCTGCGGCCGGCGGCCTATGGTGGCTCGCCGTGGCGAAGACGGCGTCGTCGTCCACCTCGTGCAATGGGTGTGGGAGTTCTACGGCAGGGGAGCCATCCTCGACGCCGCCGACGCGCGGCTCGAGGGGGAGTTCGACGGCCGGGAAATGGAGACGGTGACGGTCGTCGGGCTGTGGTGCGCACACCCTGACCGGAGCCTGAGGCCGTCCATCAGGCAGGCCGTCAACGTGCTGCGGCAAGAGGCGCCGCTGCCGAGCCTGCCGGCGAGGATGCCGGTGGCGACCTACATGCCACCACCGGACGCTTTCTACTACACATCTTCGGTTGCGACTGGCGGCGGCAGCAGCACCGGCACCGGCACCTCCCACTCCCAGACATCTACCTTGCTGAAATGACCACAGAGCAGTGCTTTTACACCAGACTGAATTTAGCATCAAATTTGTTCTGATGATTTTTTGTATCTACTATGGATTTTGTTTTTCATGTTCTTACTTCTTAATGGTACGATTTACTTTTTTTCATGGAATACGTAAGAGAGCTGCGTATCAAATTGACGGTTTCTACAGCATGCCAGAGGATTTGGTACTCTGAGAGAGCTTGGACAGTGAGCGTGCATGAGATATCCTGAATCCATCTCTTATCTGTCAGAGCAGCGGCAACCGTCCTTATATGTTCCGAATCCTTGGTCTGATGAGCTTGCAAAAGTCAGTTGCGATCAGGCAAGGTGAGCTTTGGCCGAGCTGAAAATCTGACCAGAACAAGGTCAGGTTGCCGTCGCCCAGCTCGATGTCAATGGAAGCATTGAACATCGCTTGGACCACTGTACTGTGTCTTTGCCGAAATCCATGTCCAAATTTTTCCATGGCCTATTGGCCTCGGTTCGCTTGAGCCAGAGGATGAGGTACTCTGAGCGTACCTAATTTTTTCAGGGCAAGATTTACTGAACTAGTGGCAGAGCTCACAAAAATAGGGCTGAGCAACTCGAGCGATAGGCCTTAGATCAGACCCTCTAATTAAATGGGGTTGCCTCTATTGTAGACTTTTAAATTTGTTTCAACTCCAACAATAACTCTCAATTCCAATATATAATAGAGGGCTCCCTAGAGACCCCCTAGGAATAGAGGGTGGATGAGGGATTTTAGAGGCCTCCCTAAAATAGAGGGTGAAGTAGAGGGTCTGCTGGAGTGCATTTTTTTTGGCTTACCCCTCTAAACTTGGGATAGGAGGCTGTTTAGTGAGTCTGCTGGAGTTGCTCTTAACACTGATATAGGTTTTTATTCTTGACATCGCATTTACAACATGGGGTCGGACCATTTTACAACATCCTTCTTGCAGTCCATTGGTAACACAGATATCAGAGACATGGAAATACTATCATCAAGGGATAAAAGGAAAGATGAATTGCTGCAACGCTCTGCTCCAACATAGGTGTAACACCCGAGTGTTAAATTTGGGTTTAACTAGCTAACTAGTGATCCGATTCTCTCGGTTACAAGTCGAGTCACAAAGCGACTCGAAACTCGATTTCAAATTCTGGAGCCAGAGGAATCCGGATGCTCCGGGTTTGAATCCGGAAATTCCGGATTTACCCGGATACTCTGGATATTCTTCCGGATAGTCCGGACCTGGAAGTTTATATCACGTGTTTTTAGCCTTCTGACTGTTCCCATATGTTAAAACACCATTCACTTTAAACTTCTCTCTCCCTCACGAGCCCTCCTTCATCCCTCTCTCTCCCTCACAATCCCTCCTTCCTCCCTAAGCCCTAGACCCCAAGATCTTCCAGTTCAAGTTGATTCCAAGGCTAAAGGAACTTCTATCGGCGTGGAGAATCATCATTTCCATTCATTCCTACTTGGGGTGGCTTCATTTTCAACTTGAGAAGGTACCCAAGCTAGGGCTAAATGGATTGATCGTTCTAGGATGTTTTAAGCGATTTCTTTTGGGTTAATCATCTTATTATGAATCACTCTACTAGGGTCTAGGAGGGTTTCGATTGTTGTGGGGTTGGTTTTGTCTCAATCAAAATTTCAGTTTTTGGGGGCGAAAACTGTGTTAAACCCGGAAACTCTGAGTATAAGCCCGGATACTCCTGATTTAGAACACTCCGGGGAAAGCTCAGGGTATAGGCCCGGAAACTCCGGACTTGGGAGTCCGGATACTCCGGGTATTAATCCGGATACTCCGGAAATTCCGGATGTTCCGGATTGAATTCCGGATATTCTGGGTTTTGCAAAATTGTGGCCGTCGGGTTGTCTCGGGTAGTGGTGCATGTATACGGTTTAGGCTTGTTTCAAAATTACAAATCATAATGCATGCATTCTCATATCATATGCATATGTGTAGCAGCTGCGATAGAGAGGGTGGTGTACGAGGTGGTTGCAGAGCCACAGGAGCCGCTAGAGCAGGCCCAGCAGCAGGAGGTTCGCGAGGAGTTGGCCCAAGGCCCAACTAACCCTAGTGTTGAGCAGCAGACACAAGGCAAGCCCCGGTGCACATCCTACTATTTTAAATTATGTCACCTATATATGTATCAAATAATTGTGTATTAGGTTTAGAAATTATTTAAAACCTTAGTTGCATGATTCCTAGGTTTTCCTGGGCCTTATACTAGTATGAATAGGTCGTTAGCACTGCTATGCTTAATAGGGCTCGATAGAAGTCGAGTGACAATTCTATCACTCGCGAGATATAGGATGTCTTTGTGTTACCGGATATGAATCATTATATTCAAGATGGAAGATATGGGTTGGGAGACCGGATGGGGGAATGTGTAGCCCCATCTGTGTTGATTAAGGACCGTTCCGTTGTCGGCTGTGCTGATCGGGGATTGAATTGTACTAGCCGCATGCCGGAAGTAGTAGGTAGTCGAAACTGGTAAGCCGAGTACTGCTTTGCTTCGAAAGTACAGGAATCCGCACCCAACTCCTGGGACGAGTCGAGTAGTCGCGGAGAATTAGGGATGCATATGTTTACTTTTGGTGGTCTCACGTTGAGCTCGGCTGACCATATGTCGTTGGGCTGGTTCCTGTAGTTCGAGGCGGGGAGGGGAAAGGTTGGTGCGTGGGGTCCGATGGGGCTTTTGCGTGCCGTGTTGGTTAGGTTCCCCTTGCAAGGTTAAATCGGATCGATTCGCCGTGTCTCGCGGTCATGAGAGCCTTGATCTCTTGGTCACATCGTAGCAAGGAAATGAATTCAAAGAGATGAGATGCGGGCTGATATTATCTAATTATTGAATTGTTCACCATGATTGCTGTAGATTTGCAAATCATAGAGGATTAGTAAATTGTTTACTTTATATTGAAGCTAAAACATGGAAAAATAAGGACTCACTTGTAATTGCTTCTTTTCCGCAAAACCAACCACTAGCCAAAAAGCTTGCATGTCTAGAATATGTGGGCTAAGTATACCTAATAGACGGGTAAGTCTTACTGAGTATTAGTATACTCAGGGTTTGTTGCCACAATTCTTTCAGGGCACCCAGACGTTGACTTCTGCCCCTGCTGTGTCAAGTTCATCCGCCGGGATGCAGAGGGGTGGGAGGTGGTGGAGCGAGACCCTTAGGTTAGGGGATTGTCGGATTGTACACTTGAGGGCAGAGTGTTCAGTCTTTCTGTTTTGCCCAGACCGGTCTGACCGGTGGTGTCGGCAGGGTAGTGCCGACCGGTCCAACCGGTTGGGGTGTACCGGTCTGACCGGTCATGGTTAATCAGGGCTTTTGCAGGCTAGTGTAGTTGTAGGATCTAGTCTGTTCGAACTTCAGTACATCGGTTGTAAAGTTTGTAAACTATGCAACTCTTGTAAATTATGTGTATATTTGAACTCGGGTTGGAAAACCTAATGTTTTGTACTCATATAGTGTTTGTATTTTTAAGTATTATGTTGTGCTCGTACCATCTGCGCTCACCTTCGTGTGAGACTACCGGTGATGTTTCGATCGGGCCGTGGGTTGAGAAAGGATCGCCAAATTAAGCCATTAAGGGAATGTGCCTGAAGTGTTCAAATGACGGCCATTACGCTTAATTAGAGTTTTAATTTGGCGGTTCCATCACAGCTGGTATCAAAGCTGAAACGCACTGGGGGAGGTACGAGCATGACTAATTTTGTGATTTTTATGAATTAAAAACAAAATTTCAACTTGAGATAAAAGGTTATTTGGTAGTGTGGGCGGGTTTATTTGTAATAGCCCTATATAGTTAGTATTAGAGTCGCGGGTAGATGGTTGGTTTTGTGCTAAGAGGTTACCGTAGGGCGATCATGCATCATGTCATTCATTGTTTTAAAAATTTATGCATCTTGGGGGTGGGAACGAAGTGAAACACCGCGGGTGTATCCGGATACTCCGGACATAGGTCCGGATAGTCTGGGTGTGGTGTCCGGACATTTCGGATGATAGTCCGGATATTCCGGATGGGGCTATGCAAAACTTCTTGCCTTTGATGTAATTTGTGTTTTCTGCATTCTTCCATGGTTGATTATTTTGGGCAATCAAGATATTGTGACTAAATCAAACATGGTTGGATGCAGAATGGCAGCACCCCCGAACTCTCCTGATTTGGCTCAGGCCATTGCGGCCATGCTCACCGGACGAGACGAGCAGACGACGCTCCTCCGTGAGATCGTGCAGCAGGGCAGAGTGTCGCGGCCTGAACAACACCACAAACCACCTATTCCTGGATATGAGCAGTTTCTGGGTACTCAGCCCCCGCTTTTTCATAAAGCGGATGAGCCAATGGAGGCAGACAGTTGGCTCCGGACCATTGAGTCCAAGTTCACCCTGCACCCCTACAATGACAATGACAAGGCAGGATTTGCAGCTCAGCAGCTCCGGGGTCCCGCACGCACATGGTGGGATAACCATGTGGCCATGTTCCCTGCGGGTACTCGGTTTACCTGGGCAGAATTCAAGGCAGCGTTCGGGCCCATCATATTCCCACAGGGGTGATCAGAAGAAAGCTCACTGAGTTCTTAGCCCTGAAGCAGGGTAATAACAGTGTGTTATAGTACTCCCAGGCCTTCAACACTTTGTCACAATATGCCGGGTACCATGTAGACACTGATGAGAAGAAGCAGGCGTGTTTCCGGCAGGGGCCTAGTAGTAAGCTCCAGGATCGTCTGTCGATGGTCAAGTTTGACACCTTCAGTGAGCAAGTCAACGGGGCTATCATTCAGGAGGACGCCCATCTAGCTCACAAGGCGGAGAAGAAGAGAAAGGCGCCGGCAACGGGATCTTCGAGCAGCACTCCCCAGAGGTTCTGCCTGGTACAGTCGGGCCCACAGAGAGCCCCTTTTCAGCACCAGCCACAGCAGTAGTGGAGCTATCGGCCATCTCAGTACACACAGTCACAGGGGACAGTCAGGACTCCTGCTCCTCAGTAGAATGAGCAGAAGGTCTGGGTGCAACAGTCGGGGGTACGCCCCAATTTATTTCTGTGTTACAACTATGGGCAGCCGGGTCACTTTGCACGGAACTGCCCAATGCCACCCAAGCAAGGCCAGCAATCGAGCTAGCCAAGCCAGAAGCAGAGTGTGGCCCACTTCAAGCCGGGGTAAGTGCACTACACCACTATCGAGGGTATTCCTGAGGGCGCTCCGGTGATGTCGGGTACATTTTTAGTGAATGCTTGTCCTGTTTCTATATTATTTGACTCTGGGGCATCTCATACCTTTATTAGCAAGGAGTGTGCTATTAGACTGGGGCTGAAGATAGAGAGTATGCCCAAGCCGTACCATATTCACTCACCTGGGGGAAAGTTAATCACCAATCAATTTGTCAAGCAAGTACCCCTACAGTTGCAAGGAAATTTTTTTCCTACGGCCCTGATAATGTTACCAACCCAAAGGATAGATATGATATTGGACATGAACTGGATGGAGGGTCAGGGAGTTATTTTGGACACGACCTCACAATCTGTGCACATCAAATCTTCTATTCATGGTAGTATGACCTTGAACTTGAGGGATCACATATCAGTGACTCCTACGGTGAATCAGGTTGAGGGCAAGATTTTGGCTAACATACCGGTGGTATGCGAATATCCGGACGTCTTTCCGGATGATTTGCCTGGAATGCCACCAGATCGCAATGTGGAGTTTGCCATTGAATTGCAACCGGGAACGGCACCAATTTCCCGAAGACCTTATCGAATGCCACCCAATGAGTTGGCAGAATTAAAGAAGCAATTGCAAGAGCTGCTCAACAAAGGCTATATCCGTCCTAGCACTTCGCCCTGGGGCTGTCCAGCGCTCTTTGTTAAAAAGAAGGATCAAAGCTTCAAGTTGTGTGTGGACTATAGATTTTTGAATGTCGTCACAATCAAGAATAAATACACACTGCCCCGGATTGACATCCTGTTTGACCAGCTATTCGGGGCCAAGGTATTTCCAAAAATTGATCTCCGCTCGGGTTACCATCAGATCAAAATCCGAGTAGAAGATATTCCTAAGATGGCCTTTTCTACCAGATACGGGCTTTATGAATATCTGGTTATGTCTTTCGGGCTGACAAATGCCCCTGCTCATTTTATGTATCTCATGAACTCGGTGTTCATACCTGAGTTAGATAAGTTTGTCATGGTTTTCATTGACGACATTCTTGTATATTCCAAGAATGAAGAGGAGCATGCAGAGCATCTTCGCATTGTGCTTTAGCGCCTGTGGGAGCACAAGCTATATGCCAAATTCAGTAAATGTGATTTCTGGCTCACGGAGGTCCAATTCTTGAGCCATATCATTTCAAAAGATGGAATTTCTGTTGATCCTAGCATGATTCAGGATGTCCTAGATTGGCAAGCTCCTACCTCTGTTCCAGAGATCCGGAGTTTTCTTGGGCTAGTAGGCTATTACCGGCGGTTTGTATCGGACTTCTCCGAAATTGCTAGGGCAATGACGGAATTGTTTAAGAAAGGGGTGAAGTTTGTTTGGGACAACAAATGTGAACAAGCTTTCCAGACTTTGAGAAAGTTATTGACGTCTGCCCCTGTCCTCGCTTAGCCAGATATTACCCGGTCTTTTGATGTGTATTGTGATGCATCAGGTACGGGCCTAAGCTGCGTCCTTATGCAGGATCAGCGAGTGATTGCTTATGCCTCCAGAGCCCTCAGGCGACATAAAGAGAATTATGGCACTCATGATTTGGAGCTAGCAGCAGTGGTACATGCATTGAAAATCTGGCGCCATTATCTTCTGGGCAATCCTGTTCACATATACTCAGACCACAAGAGTCTCAAGTATATTTTTACCTAGAGTGAGTTGAATTTGCGCCAGAGACGGTGGTTGGAGCTAATTAAAGATTATGATCTGGAGATTCATTATCACCCGGGCAAAGCCAATGTTGTTGCAGATGCACTAAGTAGAAAAGCGAATTGCAATTGCACCTCAGCAATACCTGTGCATGCAACCCTATGTCAAGAAATGAAGAAGATGAACCTTGCCATTGTAGCTGAGGGTACACTTACCAACATTACCCTCACTCCAACACTTCGGGATCAAATTATTGCTGCTCAGAAAAATGATTTGGGCATGGACAAAATTAGACAGAGGCTTAGTGAGAATGATCCTCGGGTTCATTGTTTTCATCAAGATAGGGAGGGAGTTCTTTGGTTTAAAAATCGATTGGTGGTACCTAAAGATTTGGAGCTTCGAAAGCAGATTCTCGATGAGGCTCACCTCTCAAGGTATTTTATCCACCCTGGTAGTAATAAAATGTACCAAGATCTGAAACAGCGATTTTGGTGGACCAGGATGAAACGAGAAATTGCAAAGTATGTATCAGAATGCGACATTTTTCGGAGGGTTAAGGCAAGTCATTTGAGACCCGTCGGGATGCTTCAACCTTTGAATATCCCTTCAGAAAAATGGGAGGATATCAGTATGGATTTTATTGTCAGTCTACCCAACACCTCTAAAGGGTATGATTCTATTTGGGTAATAGTTGATCGACTTACAAAGGTAGCCCATTTTCTTTCGGTTAAGACTTCTTATACGGCGAGGCAATATACTCAACTGTACCTGGACCGTATTGTAAGTCTCCATGGGATTCCTAAAACCATTATTTCTGATCGTGGGGCACAATTCATTGCACGGTTTTGGGAATAATTCCATGCCGCTTTGGGTACACAATTGATCCGCAGTTCGGCTTATCACCCACAAACCGATGGTCAAACCAAGAGGATTAATCAGATTCTGGAAGATATGCTGCGGGCATGTGTGCTTTCTTATAGTAAGAAATGAGATGAGTGTCTGCCACTCGCCGAAATCTCTTACAATAACAGCTATCAGAAAAGTATCAAAATGGCACCCTTTGAAGCCTTGTATGGACGGAGGTGTAGGACTCCATTGAACTGGTCGGAAGCCGATGAAAGGAATTTCTTTGGGCCCGATATGGTTGGCGAGGCTGAGGACCAAGTTCGTCTTATACAAGCAAATTTGAAAGCCGCTCAATCCCGCCAAAAGAGTTATGCAGATAAGAGACGCTGGCCTCTGATATTTGAAGTTGGTGATCATGTTTACCTTCGGGTGTCTCCAATGAAGGGTTTCCAACGGTTCGCAGTACGGGGAAAGCTAGCACCCCGTTATGTTGGGCCTTTTCCTATCACTGAGCGTTGTGGGCCGGTGGCATATCGTGTGAAACTTCCCCCACATTTATCGGCGGTTCACAATATTTTTCATGTGTCCCAGCTCAAGAAGTGCCTTCGAGTTCCTACTGAGGTTGTTGATATGGAGAACTTACAATTGGAGCCCGATTTGGCTTATCCTGAGCACCCGGTCAGAATTGTTGATTTCAAGACACGGGTTACCCGGAATCAGACTAGCAATTTCTATAAGGTGCAGTGGAGCAATCACTCCGAGCGAGAAGCCACGTGGGAAACTGAAGAGTTTCTCAAATCCAAATATCCAGAAATTTTACAAACCTATCAAGGTACTCGCCAATTCCTATCTTTTTAAATTAGCACCTCCATTAAATCTCGGGACGAGATTTCTTTTAGGGGGAAGGATTGTAACACCCGAGTGTTAAACTTGGGTTTAACTAGCTAACTAGTGATCCGATTCTCTCGGTTACAAGTCGAGTCACAAAGCGACTCAAAACTCGATTTCAAATTCTGGAACCAGAGGAATCCGGATGCTCCGGGTTTGAATCCGGAAATTCCGGATTTACCCGGATACTCTGGATATTCTTCCGGATAGTCCGGACCTGGAAGTTTATATCATGTGTTTTTAGCCTTCTGACTGTTCCCATATGTTAAAACACCATTCACTTTAGCCTTCTCTCTCCCTCACGAGCCCTCCTTCATCCCTCTCTCTCCCTCACAAGCCCTCCTTCCTCCCTAAGCCCTAGACCCCAAGATCTTCCAGTTCAAGTTGATTGCAAGGCTAAAGGAACTTCTATCGGCGTGGAGAATCATCCTTTCCATTCATTCCTACTTGGGGTGGCTTCATTTTCAACTTGAGAAGGTACCCAAGCTAGGGCTAAATGGATTGATCGTTCTAGGATGTTTTAAGCGATTTCTTTTAGGTCAATCGTCTTTTTATGAATCACTCTACTAGGGTCTAGGAGGGTTTCGATTGTTGTGGGGTTGGTTTTGTCTCAATCAAAATTTCAGTTTTTGGGGGCGAAAACTGTGTTAAACCCGGAAACTCCGGATATAAGCCCGGATACTCCGGATTTGGAACACTCCGGGGAAAGCTCCGGGTATAGGCCCGGAAATTCCGGACTTGGGAGTCCGGATACTCCGGGTATTAATCCGGATACTCCGGAAATTCCGGATGTTCCGGATTGAATTCCGGATATTCCGGGTTTTGCAGAATTGTGGCCGTCGGGTTGTCTCGGGTAGTGGTGCATGTATACGGTTTAGGCTTGTTTCAAAGTTACAAATCATACTGCATGCATTCTCATATCATATGCATACGTGTAGCAGCTGCGACAGAGAGGGTGGTGTACGAGGTGGTTGCGGAGCCACATGAGCCGCTAGAGCAGGCCCAGCAGCAGGAGGTTCGCGAGGAGTTGGCCCAAGGCCCAACTAACCCTAGTGTTGAGCAGCAGACACAAGGCAAGCCCCGGTGCACATCCTACTATTTTAAATTATATCACCTATATATGTCTCTAATAATTATGCATTAGGTTTAGGAATTATTTAAAACCTTAGTTGCATGATTCCTAGGTTTTTCTGGGCCTTATACTAGTCTGAATAGGTCGTTAGCACTGCTATGCTTAATAGGGCTCGATAGAAGTCGAGTGATAATTCTGTCACTCGCGAGATATATGATGTCTTTGTGTTACCGGATATGAATCATTATATTCAAGATGGAAGATATGGGTTGGGAGACCGGATAGGGGAATGTGTAGCCCCATCTAGGTTGATTAATGACCGTTCCATTGTTGGCTGTGCTGATCGGGGATTGAATTGTACTAGCCGTATGCCGGAAGTAGGAGGTAGTCGAAACTGGTAAGCCGAGTACTGCTTTGTTTCGAAAGTACAGGAACCCGCACCCAACTCCTGGGGCGAGTCGAGTAGTCGCGGAGAATTGGAGATGCATATGTTTACTTTTGGTGGTCTCACGTTGAGCTCGGCTGACCATATATCGTTGGGCTGTTTCCTGTAGTTCGAGGTGGGGAGGGGAAATGTTGGTGCATGGGGTCCGACGGGGCTTTTACGTGCCGTGTTGGTTAGGTTCACCTTGCAAGGTTAAATCGGATCGATTCGCCGTGTCTCGCGGTCATGAGAGCCTTGATCTCTTGGTGACATGTAGCAAGAAAATGAATTCCAAGAGATGAGATGCGGGCTGATATTATCTAATTATTGAATTGTTCACCATAATTGCTGTAGATTTGCAAATCATAGAGGATTAGTAAATTGTTTACTTTATATTAAAGCTAAAACATGGAAAAATGAGGACTCACTTATAATTTCTTCTATTCCGCAAAACCAACCACTAGCCAAAAAGCTTGCATGTCTAGAATATGTGGGCTAAGTATACCTAATAGACGGATAAATCTTGCTGAGTATTAGTATACGCAGGGTTTGTTGCCACAATTCTTTCAGGACACCCAGACGTTGACTTCTGCCCTGCTGTGTCAAGTTCATCCGCCGGGATGCATAGGGGTGGGAGGTGGTGGAGCGAGACCCTTAGGTTAGGGGATTGTCGGGTTGTACACTTGAGGGCAGAGTGTTCAGCCTTTCTGTTTTGCGTAGACCGGTCTGACCAGTCCGTGGGACCGGTCTGACCGGTGGTGTCGGCAGGGTAGTGCCGACCGGTCCGACCGGTCCAACCGGTTGGGGTGTACCGGTCTGACCGGTCATGATTAATTAGGATCTGTAATTATTTTTACAGATGAGTTTTATAATTATTTTTGTGATTAGTCTATGTTTAGTACTTAAAATATAAAAAAATATCTTTTAAAAAATTTTAGTAGCGCAACTAAACACCCGCTGGTTTTGCCTGGCTGCGAACCGCGTCGCTTGGTTTCCGCCTGAGTGCCTGGCGCGCCCCCAGCTGAAATGTTCCCTGGGGAGGCACGCACGATTTGACACGTTCCCCTTTCCTTGTCCGAAAGCCATGGAAAGCCAGCGTCCCTCTTGCTTTCAACCGATATCTCAGATCCACATGCCCGGCGGTGGCGGCGGTGGTTGCGAGTGCGCCATCCCCGACGTCATGGTCTCCACGGCTGCCACGGACTCTGGTGCCGGGTGCCTGCAGAGTCGCGGCGGCGGCCACATCTCCGGGGCCCTGCAGATGTCCGGCGGTGGCCACATCTCCGGGGGTCTGCAAATGTCCGGCGTGGGGGTGGTTTCGCATCGGCCCACTCGAGGTTTGAGCCTTTGTGTTGCGCCGCTGGGAGTTCATGTTCCTCCCCTTCCGAGCCCCATTCATGGTTGTGCCCCTTTCCTGGTTCCGGCGTGGCACACCATGTCGAGAAGGATTTGTCTTGCAGTTAGTCTCTGTCTTGCCTTTTTTATTTGATTATTTCTGAAGTGCAGTGAGTAGGATACTAGTGTTTTGCCAGATCTATGATGCAATGATGTTGTACTCGATAACTTTATCAACTGGCATGCACTGCGGTATTATCTTAACTTTTACATCCTACTACTAGAATTTTTCTTAGCTTATCCTGACGTGGAGTATGGTACTCAATCTTCTGCTGGTTGTATTTTTTTTAGGAGTGCTCATGTTATATGTGCAAAATTTACACCAAGCAATTTGTTGACCAGTAACAACTGGTACATATTGGCATACTTGCTTATACTGTGTTACTTTTGGCCTAATATAATTTTTGTCTGTGATAATAATGATGCAAACTTTTAATAAACGATCTTTATATGTAGAATGTAGAACAAACATTATCGATTCCTATGTAGGCCATGCTGAAACATTCAGCTATGTCGCTTCACGATTTTACTTCAGGTTGGTGTTTCCAATAATTGTCAGCTTTCGCTAGTAGTGTGCAATGTGAAATTTATCTTAACATAATGTCTTTTGCAGACTGCAGATCTTGGACACCTCAGTTCTTGCACCACTCAAATGGACCTGCTGTGAGGTTTTTTTTTTCGACAAGAACATTCGATCAATTTGACTAAGAAGGATCAAAAGGCAGACTCAGAAGCTGACCTTGCAGAATATGGAACACATAAGGTAGGGCCCTGAATATCACATCATTGTTGCTTTAGTAAGGCGTGTAGTCTACCATTTGACCTGTTTATATACAGCGAACTAAGGTCAGCAGTTGAGGTGCGCTACACCAGATGCATGGCTAGTGGTTTCCCAAATGTGTGTAGGATATGATGAGATTAAAGCAAACTACAATACCTTTTTTACTCTGGATATATGCAGGTATGCTGCATTCTGCGCTACTGGGACATTTCAAGCTAAAACATTTTTGGTTATGATGTATCACGTGGGACCTGCAGATGGCTTTTTGCTGTAGTATATGGCTGGAAAATACATGATAGATTTTATGATTTTCACCCACTGATTGTTATCCAATAGCAACTGAAATAATCCAAATAAATGTTTTGGCATTGGCTGAAATGTCCTGATCATTGGTGGGCAAACTGAAGTTTTGACTAATACCCATGGTGCATTTTGACTAATATTGACTTTCTGCTAGTTGCTATTTTTTTGAAGTGTTTTTTTCTTGTGCTGATTGAGTTGTAATATGTTTGTTGCAATGCATTTTAATTCAATTTGACTTTGATGGTAGCAAGTTGGCTGCAATTCAAAATGAAATGTCCTTGATTAGTCATCACAAATGAAAAATGTAAGAATGGCTTGGAACATTTCAGATGCTACTCAATAGAACTGTTCCTTTATGTTGCCAAAAAGACATGCTTGGTGACATACTGTGTTTCTCTTTGATGGTAGTGGTTCCCTTTGCATATGTATTCAAATATTACTAGAAAATGTGTTCAAAATAAATATTCTTGTCGTATATCCTGTCCCTTGCACAGCTTAGTAGCAGATAAATTATTTATGAAACTTGCACAAAGTAAATCATACTGCTTAGTTGATACTTTCTTTCTATTTTCAGGATGCAAGCAGAATATGAAGATTCCAGTGAAAGATTCTAGTGAAGACAAAGCGAAGCTTATTTCCACAAAAAAAGAAAAAAGATAGACCAATTGAAGTTTGTTTTCAGCTTCACAAACCCTCAAGATGAATTGTTCCATGTTATTATTCAATTTAAAATTCCTCATAAAAAATTGAAATCCCTCAATGTCGAAAATGAATTTGCATGGACTATTGATGTGAGCTAGTTAAAATGTTCCACCTGTACAGAATATTTGATGTACAGGCTATTCAAGCGGCATCTCGCATCCACATGTGGACATGTCCCAACCAAGCAATATGAGATATGCAGACTAAGGCATCGTGGCATCCTCTCCTACCATCCTCAAAAAGTTTGGTACATTTTGGCAGAGATATGCACCAATGCACCAGGACAAAATGTTCAGCGAAGATATGCACCATTGCATCTGGACAAAATGTTCAGCACATATTAGCACAGATAATGGCCTTGTTCGCTGTGCTGGTGCTGGAGGCTGCTGCTGGAGTGGTGTGAGAGAAAAACAATGTTGGCTGGCTGGTGGCTAGAGGCTGGAGGCTACTGCTGGAGTGGTGTGAGAGGAAAACACTGCTGGCTGGCTGGAGGCTGCTGGAGCAGAATAGGGTCAATATATGCAGAGTGTAGAACATACAATGTAGATTCCTATGTAGGACATGCTATGTAGCTCCACGACTTGACTTCAGGTTGGTTTGTTCTTAACAACATAATGTCCTTTGCAAATTGCAGATCTTAAACCTCAACTCTTGCACCACACTTCATATGGACCTGCTGTGAGGTTCTTTTTATACAAGACATTTGAACCATTTGACTAAGAAGGAATGAAATGAAGACTCAGAAACTGACCTTGTAGAATATGGAACACAAAAGGTAGGGGCTTGAATATCATATCATTGTTGCTTTAGTAAGGCATGTAGCCTACCATTTAACCTGTTTATATACAACTAAGATCGGGAGTTGAGGAGTGCTACACCAGATTCGTGGCTAGTGATTTCCTAAATGTGTGCAGGGTATATTCCATAACATAATGTACATATTCAAAATTATAAGAATTACTTGCCCCCACATTTAGAGCAGATGACATTAATGCAAACTACAATACCTTGTGTTTTTGGTATATGCAGGTATGTTGCATTCTGCTCTGCTGCAACATCATGATATTATTCATGCTAAACCATTTTTGGTTATGATGTATCACATGTGACCCGCAGATGGCTTTTTGTTGTAGTATATGGCTGAAAATACATGATAGGTTTAGTGATATATTTCACCCACATTTGATTGTTATCCAATAACACTGGAATAATGTCCAAGCATTGCCTGAAATGTCCTGATCATTGGTGAGCAAACTGAAATGTACCGACTATTTAGTTACATTTTGTCCTCTATATAGCATAATGAAATGTTCATGTGCTTGCTAAAATGTCAGTCTTCATCATTAGGTGTGCAATGCAAGTGCACATGATTGGTATCCATTTAACTCTTACACTTTATTTTGACTTCACCTCATAAACCATTCCACCATCGTCATCTATAGAGCACTGACCATCGTCGTCTTTAAAGCACTGACCATTCCACCTCAAAATGTTGGGACGGCTGGGAACACTTCAGATGCTAGTCAATAGAAGTGTTCCTCTATTGTTTAGAAATGGCATGCTAGGTGGCTTATGTCTTTCTCTCTAATGGTAGTGGTCCCCTCTGCATATGTATTCAAATGTTACTAGAAAATATTTTCGAAATAATACTCTTGTTGTATATCTTGTTTGTCGCACAGCTTGGTAGCAGATTAGTAAGTATTTATTTATGTAATAACTTGCACTAACTAAATATACCTATTAGCTGATATTTCTTTCTGTTTCCAGGATGATATGAAGATTTCCAGTGAAAAGATTCTAGTGACGACTAATTGAAGCCATAGGGTGTTTTCAGCTTCACAAACTCAAGATGAATTGTTTCTTGTTAATATTCAATTTGAAATCCCTCTCTTATCATTTTTTTTTGAATTCCCTTGATGTTGGAAATGAATTTGCATGCACCATTGATGTGAGATAGTAAAATGGTCCTTCTGTACGGGATATTTGATATACAGCACTATTAAAGCAATAGGCATGCCTATGTCCAACCAAGCAATTTGCATCCCCAGTACGACAATTTTAATCCCATAGTGTGTTTGCACTGAACCGACTTCAACATGTACCCTTTTGAGTCCTTCCAGAACAATTTGTTCTCTAGATGGCATTGATTTGATGCACGAGACATTTTAGTTGCAATAAGGTGGCCGAAATGTAACAAGAACACAATGCAAATGTTCCGCTCAGATTCTAGGTAAGCAATCCATTGGTCCCTTCACTAAATCTTGAGCTCGTTCTTTTGTCCCGGTGAGATGTGGATGGCACAATGCCCTGGTTAGCCATCAAGATGCCAATTGCTTGGTGGGACGTGGGATCTAAGAGAGAAAACCACCTTAAAAACAGCGCTGAAGAAGCAATCTAGTAGTGGCCATGTGATTCATGTCGCATCATGAACCTTCAAGTGGTTGATTGCAATGAATTTTGTGATGGATCTAGAACCCAATCTTTCTTTTACTTATCAAAAGCATCTAATAGAAACTAATTTTCCCACCTGCCACACAATTTCCCCCTGCCACAGCACAGCGCAACCTTTTTAAGTAAATTTCAGTCACCAAATGACATTGCACTGACTAGTACATTTGTTTGACAAGATCTTATCTGGTAGATAACAGCCCACTGCTCCTTGAATGTGAGCTCGATACATTTTCACAATTTAGATGGGGCATATCAATTACACATGTACTACTTGAAATGTCCCAATTCTAGCTTCAAGTGAAATTGGGCCATCTCCTTTTTAGAAAGAAAAATGAACTTCTACAATCAGCTAACCATCAAGGTAATATGCTAAGAATAAAAGTGAATCCTCATGGCAACGGAGAAACAACTTTCCATGTTCTCTTCGGAACGTCCAATAATGTACTGCTTGATCTTCAGCTCCAATATTGTACTGCTTGATTTTCAGCTTCCACGGGTCGTGTTCCAATCAGGTCAGGATCACATAACAGAATACACCATATCAACTGAAGTTACCACAAATTAGAGTAGTCCCAACTCATAAGTTTGATCCTATCCTATCAGGTAGTAATTAACAATTTGCAGAAGAAATCATGCAAGGACATTGACTCGACCAGCCCAGTTCTTCCATGACACAAGTAAATACAAATTTAGCTAGACAGTAGTTTCAGATACAGAATAGAGTATGCAATTTTTATTCAACTTCCACTTTGCTTCTGTAATTGTACCTCAAATTGTAATTTGTTCTTAAAGAACAAAAACTTTCAATATGACTCCACCTCTGTTTAAATGTACCCTAGTTTTTAAATTTATTCCAAAGAACAAAAAAAAACTTTCAATTTGAGTGGCTGGGCACATTTTATGATGCTATATAGAGGACAAATGCAACTGAACATTTCAGTTTGCCCACACAGTAGAAAAACATATATGCAGAACATTTCAATTTCCTAAATAGTAGGCTAGGCACATTTCAGTTTGCCCACCTCATGATCAGGGCATTGCAGCCAACATCTAAACATTTCGTTATGCCTATAGATCACCAAATGCAATTAAATAAAGGGCACATTTCACATTTTAGTATTTTAAGATACTGGGCCAAGAGTACTGTCGTGGGATTTGTAGGGTACCCACAGCCGGGTGGCGGAAGGCACCCGCCTATTCCCAGAGAGGGAGTACTCGGGGATGAACTAGGCGATTGGGCTAATCTAGCTCTGAGTCAAGCACACAAGAACACACGATTTAGAGTGGTTCGGGCCGCCGGAGCGTAATACCCTACGTCCACTGGGAGAAGTATTGTTCTTGGTTGTAAATGAACCTATCCTCTGCCGGGTCTTGGCTCTCACCCAGCCTGAGTTTTCTTCTAGCGGACGCCCCCCTTTTATAGACCAAGGGGTGCGGATACATAGGATGTTGATGCCCCGACAGGTGGGCCCAACGTGACTGCGCAGCACACTGTGCAGAGTACTCGAATAGCTACAGTGGTTGCGAATCTTTCCTCCGATATGCTTCCATGCCCTGCTGACCCTCTGACGAAAGGAGGTCTTCTCTTGTCCCGTCAGCAAGGTGCCCGTTGGGGGAACGTAGCTTGCGGCGTGACCTGCTGAGGCTATTATGTAGGCGTCATAATGGGAGAAGCCGAGCCGTCGTATCCATCTGTTATGGCAGACTGACAGGCGCGGCGTGGGCGGCGCCAGCAGCTCCACTATGCACCTTGGTAATATGCGATCAATAGTGCCCCCTGGTCAAAGAATCGCCTCGGCTTCTGCTGCATTAATGCGGATGTCCACCTACCACAATGAATGCAGTGGTGGGTGAGGCTTAGTATGGAGACCAAGCGGCCTTGTATACGTGTCCGTGCCTGTAGACACGTGTCGGCTCCGGACCACCTCGAGGCAGGGTGTCAACTTCTTCCCTTGGTGAGGGGTCCGGTCACTATACAGGTGGCCCGGGACCCCATGAGGGGTCCGGGACTCCGCGGGGTCCGGACTCCTCGGGAGGTCCGGAGCCCCGGCTGCTTGCGCTTGAGTGCCTGTCTCTCCTGGGACACGTGGCGTCTCCGGACCTTCCCCAGCCGTGGAACGGGTCCGGACCATTGTCGGGAGGACTGAACTTCGGACCGCAGGGGTCCGGCTGTTTGGATGTAGTCAAGGATAACTACTAAGGCCCTTGCCTAGACACAGCAAGAGGGGGTACCCCAGTCCTGGGGTACCGATAGTGGCCCCCGGGCCCACCTCGGGAGAGGTACGAACCCGCGGGTGGGGCCACCACCTTGATGTGTTCCTACGCAACTTGATTGCATTGGTGTGCTCATGGAGAGAGCGGGTATGCCTGTTGCCAGGTTCAGGTACTAGGGTGCTCTCCACAGGGCGATGAAGGTGTAGGCTTAGGGTACGGAACCAAGCTAAGCGGCTACACAGACTTCGGATCGCTCAGGGAGCAAGCACTACTTCCCGGACCTGGCTCTTAGCGACCGTGGCGAGCGGTCTCCGCCGGAGCGGGCCACCGGAGTGGACTTGGAGCGACCGTGGCGAGCGGTCTCCGCCGGAGCGGGCCACCAGAGTGGACTTGGAGCGACCGTGGCGAGCGGTCTCCGCCGGAGCGGGCCACCGGAGTGGACTTGGAGCGACCGTGGCGAGCGGTCTCCGCCGGAGCGGGCCACCGGAGTGGACTTGAGCGACCGTGGCGAGCGGTCTCCGCCGGAGCGGGCCACCGGAGTGGACTTGAGCGACCGTGGCGAGCGGTCTCCGCCGGAGCGGGCCACCGGAGTGGACTTGAGCGACCGTGGCGAGCGGTCTCCGCCGGAGCGGGCCACCGGAGTGGACTTGGAGCGA
This sequence comes from Panicum virgatum, assembly GCF_016808335.1. NCBI lineage: Eukaryota > Viridiplantae > Streptophyta > Magnoliopsida > Poales > Poaceae > Panicum > Panicum virgatum. Next base: position 66,696,208 of record NC_053147.1, read on the forward strand.
CCGTGGCGAGCGGTCTCCGCCGGAGCGGGCCACCGGAGTGGACTTGAGCAACCGTGGCGAGCGGTCTCCGCCGGAGCGGGCCACCGGAGTGGACTTGAGTCGTTGCTGACGATCCGATGAAGCATGTTACCGGACCTCATAGTAAGGTACAAAGAAACCAAGCCTTATACTAGAAGGGGGCCCGGGACCTCTAAAGACAGCAGACTCGGATACTAGAGCACTTGTAACAGGGTAGTGAAGTACGTAAACTTAGGGTACATTACCAGGCTAAGCTACACGGAGCTTCTCTACCCCAGGATACGAGTACCACTTTTCCAGAGCAGATCCTTAGGGGTCCGGACTGCCTTCCAGCTAGAAGGGGTGTTCCCACCTGACCATAAGCTAGCAACTTAACTTGGATTGTTAGCAACAAGGAAAACTCCGTTCAAGAGGAAAGAATAGTTAAACCGAGGCAAATAAATGTAATCAGGGTGGAGCCTAGGTAAGACTGAGAAAGAAAATCTCCTTTATTATTGTGGTTGTCATGGTATACATCAGAGGTCGGGATTACGAGGTCGGACCTCCACCGCTCCGGACCGCTTTTTGCCTGTTTGTGTGATAGGGCCAGAGGTCGGGTTTACAAGGTCGGACCTTGACCGCTCTGGACACACACGTAGGCGCCACGTTATTACAAAGGAGGAACTCTCTTAGTCTTTTCTTAGGAGTAACCTACGGCTGCATGCTATACAGCGTGTTCTTCTCCGGTTGGGAGTGGTACGGCCACTCCCGAATTCTTCATAGTCGTCGGAGGCGAAGGCGCCCTGGATGTGCCTGAACCGCATCATCCAGCATCACCTCGGGAGCTCGGGGACCCTTCCTTGCCTAAGAGCTGTCACATGCTTAGGTAGTGTGAGACAAATTCTTTGGCTTTGAATGGAAGAGGCCCCCTGCCGCCGCCGTCTGCCGATGGAAGTCAGACGCCCTTGCGCAGCAGAAGGACCGGGGCGAAGCGCGGAGAGGTGCGGTCGTTCACCGGCTTGTCCTTGGTGCTAGCGCCAGGGGCCCCCGCGTCTGGCGGCGGGGCCCTGTCTACAACAGCACCAAGCTCCGTGGGGAGTGCTGGCGACGGCAGGACGACACGGCCAACTTCCTCCGGGATGGCCGTCGGCTCCAGGCTCCATGTTGAGAGAAAGCCTTGAGCCGACGCCATGCCACCGCAGAGGAAGCGTGTCCGTTGCTTGAGAGAAAACCTTGAGTCGACGTAGGGGTAGCAGCGCCCAGCGGCGCCTCCGCTGTGCGCTGCCGCGCCGGCTCTGAGGTGTCGCAGTGGCGACGCACAACAGACGTTGCTGCCGTGCGCCGCCGCACCGTGGGCGTTGGTGCCCTGGTGCCACGACATGTGGCGTGGGTGACACCCTGCCTTCCTCCATCTTCTCATTCGTCGTTGCAGAGGATGAACACGGCTCCAGAAGCCTAAAGATCCAACCAGCGCCTGATCATCCCCACGGACGGCGCCAAATATCGCGGGATTTGTAGGGTACCCACAGCCGGGTGGCGGAAGGCACCCGCCTATTCCCAGAGAGGGAGTACTCGGGGATGAACTAGGCGATTGGGCTAATCTAGCTCTGAGTCAAGCACACAAGAACACACGATTTAGAGTGGTTCGGGCCGCTGGAGCGTAATACCCTACGTCCACTGGGAGAAGTATTGTTCTTGGTTGTAAATTAACCTATCCTCTGCCGGGTCTTGGCTCTCACCCAGCCTGAGTTTTCTTCTAGCGGACGCCCCCCTTTTATAGACCAAGGGGTGCGGATACATAGGATGTTGATGCCCCCGACAGGTGGGTCCAACGTGACTGCGCAGCACACTGTGCAGAGTACTCGAATAGCTACAGTGGTTGCGAATCTTTCCTCCGATATGCTTCCATGCCCTGCTGACCCTCTGACGAAAGGAGGTCTTCTCTTGTCCCGTCAGCAAGGTGCCCGTTGGGGGAACGTAGCTTGCGGCGTGACCTGCTGAGGCTATTATGTAGGCGTCATAATGGGAGAAGCCGAGCCGTCGTATCCATCTGTTATGGCAGACTGACAGGCGCGGCATGGGCGGCGCCAGCAGCTCCACTATGCACCTTGGTAATATGCGATCAATAGTGCCCCCTGGTCAAAAAATCGCCTCGGCTTCTGCTGCATTAATGCGGACGTCCACCTACCACAATGAATGCAGTGGTGGGTGAGGCTTAGTATGGAGACCAAGCGGCCTTGTATACGTGTCCGTGCCTGTAGACACGTGTCGGCTCCGGACCACCTCGAGGCAGGGTGTCAACTTCTTCCCTTGGTGAGGGGTCCGGTCACTATACAGGTGGTCCGGGACCCCATGAGGGGTCCGGGACTCCGCGGGGTCCGGACTCATCGGGAGGTCCGGAGCCCCGGCTGCTTGCGCTTGAGTGCCTGTCTCTCCTGGGACACGTGGCGTCTCCGGACCTTCCCCAGCTGTGGAACGGGTCCGGACCATTGTCGGGAGGACTGGACTTCGGACCGCAGGGGCCCGGCTGTTTGGATGTAGTCAAGGATAACTACTAAGGCCCTTGCCTAGACACAACAAGAGGGGGTACCCCAGTCCTTGGGTACCGACAAGTACCATGATCCAACAATAAATGGAATGGATGGTAAGATCATGTAATACAGCAGAGTTATCACCAGATATGAATCAACACCATTTGGCCACCATTCCCTGGAGAAAAAGGCATAAAATAGATAGCTCACTTAATTCCATGAGGTTCGTGAGAGAAATAAAGGATCTGGATATGAAACATATTATTAAGTTCTTGAAAAAAATGAAATTTCTGGCACACATTATTAAGAAAGGGATTCCAGCTTAAATCTGAAGCTATAAGTAAGCAGTCAATTAAAAAGCTACATGTCCAAACATTCCCACATGGTGGCTAATGTCTAAACATTACATTATGCTATATATCGCCCAGAATGTTTAGAATACTAGTTAAAGGTACACATACTAGTATGTTTTCATCTTTCTGTGTGCCCAGCACTTCCCCAGAAAGTACCTAGGACGAACTAATGTAACACTTCCATGCACATAGAATGAACATCTAAAACTATAATCAGTGACTACCACATCACCTGTCAGACTCTAGCACGCTTTCTTTTTTATACCCTGCATCTGAATAAAGATGAATTTGTTCTAAACGGAGACTACCCAGTGACTAGCACGCTTTATTTTTTTTTTACTCAATGTCTAACAATTAGCATATGCACCTAGCTAGACACTAAGTTGTTTTCATCAATGACCACTCCATCACAAGCACGATTTTTCATGAGTTGGTATGTACCAGGATGTGTCATAAACCTTCACAATCACAGGACACTCAGCCGCTAAAAACAGGGCACTTCTATTTTGGCAAAAATGTAACTGATTACCTCTGAAGTTAGTGGCATAGAAGCCAACGAGACTGTGAGACCCTATTCCAAAACTTACCTTCAAGAGCTTCTGCAGGGGATTCAGTTCTTACGTGGAGCTGGCTGGAGGAGTCTGCCCATCCAAGTTGATAGGGGAACCAAGCGACCCACCATACCAAATCTGCAAGACCGCACAAATCTATTTAGAACCCTAGAAGGAAAAGAGTCATCTTTGCAGATCCAGATAAAGATCTACAATGGGAGAACACTAAAACTCTAAAAGTATAAGCCTCACCTGGCTCTGAGAAGTGGCGGGGCTTCCTCCAGACCGACACGGCGAGCTCACCTTCGCCGGATCCGACAGCGGCGGCGGCGGGTGCGGCGGCGGAGCACGGACGGAGGGGAAGGCGGAGGAGCAGGGATTTTTTTTTTGATTAAACGGTACCTGTATTATACCAAAAGACGTACAAATACAAAACGAAGCCCATACAGGAACCTACTAGACGCGTACAGAAGGGACAGCTGTGCCCACAAGCTTACACAAATGACCCTGAAAGAAAAGAAAATTACAACCGAGTCCCTCGGATCACTTGTGCTTGTAGAAACCGCCGTTCGTCTCCATCGCCGCCGCTCTCATCGGCCACGACGAACGCCGAGGCCGAAGAAGAACAACAGGACACCCAAAGCCAGCAGGAGCTCCATAGCACGAAGGCGTTGAGATGAGCCGCAGAACGAAGCAACGAAGAAAGCATGTCGGCTGGGGACGCACCCCGAGCACCTGAGGCCATGGAACCACTCTTTTTGCCGACGAACAGCAAGAAGCAGGAGAGATTCCATCCACCCAACCACCACGAACCCCTTAACCATCCCACTACAAGAACCCGGCGAGCTCCAATCCGTACCTAGTTGAAGCACCGCCGGCGGGACTCCTACACAGGAGCTACGCAGATCCAGAGTAGACACCACGCGGGCGGAAACTCTGGAACTCGCGAGCTCCTCCCCCACAGACCTCTCGCCGGCGCCGGAGTGTACACCAACGAAGCGGGGATGAGGCCGGAGGGACTTATTCCATGGCTGTGCCGCCGCCGCCGCCTCGCCGTCGCAGCCCGAAAACCCTAACCTAGCTAGCCTAGGACCTACTCTACACCGCCGGTCGAGGAAGCACAGGTCCCCTCCACATCCGAGGCCACGAGGGCCGCCGGAGGCGAAGAGGAACCGCACCCTCGCCGGCGGGAGCACCGGACTCCTCTTTTTCGCCGCTCTCAACTGTAGCAGAGAGGAGAAAAGGAAGAGACTAGAACTGAGGCGGAGCAGGGAGATTTATGTGTGAGTAGGGAGGCAGATCAGCTTTCACTTTCCTTCCGTGCATTTATCGCCACAGATGGGTGCCTGCCTAGTGTTTTTGGATGCGGGGCAACTCCGACAGCTTCTTCAAATCTCATTAGCCAAATTACATTTTAGCTAGCCATTTAGTTAAGATTTAATCTCTATATTATGCTTCTTTCCAACAGACTACTCAAATAAAGTGGGCCAAATTGGACTGATCTCTACAAGTTATATTTTTTTCACCCAACCAGATCTACTCTTTTGGAAATCTATCTCTGCAAGTGGGCCCGGGGAATCCTTGGCCACGGCACGTCGCCGACGGCGGGTGCAGCGACCGCGGCGGAGGCGGCCGGCACCAGCAAAGAGAGGGCGGCGGCGCGAGCTCAACGAGCATGATGGCGGCGCCAGGTACGCAGTGGAAGGGGGCGGCATCGAGACGGAGGAGGCGGCGGCCATGGCCGGCGACAGGGAGCCGATCGGTGGCGCGCATGGCGCGCGGATGCGGCGACGGGCATGGCGAGGGGTGCGGCGGAGTGCATGGCGCGCGGATGCGGCGACAGGTATGGCGAGGGGTGCGGCGGAGTGCATGGCGGGGTGAGCTGGTCGGCGGCGCGCATGGTGCGCGGATGCGGCAACGGGCATGGTGAGGGGTGCGGCGGAGTGCATGGCGCGCGGATGCGGCGACGGGCATGGCGAGGGGTGCGGCAGAGTGCATGGCGGGGTGAGGCGAGCATGGCGGGACGCGGCCGGGTGCAAGATTGGGCCGGCGGCGGGCATGGCGGGGCGCTATGGGGCGGGCAGTGGGCATGGTGGGGCGCGGCCGGCGGGGCCGGCGACGGGCATGGTGGGGAGCGGCCGGCGGGGCCGGCGACGGGCACGGCGGGGCAGGCAGCGGGCATGGCAGGGCGCGGTGGGGCCGGCGGCGGGCATGGCTGGTCGTGCCGGGGCATGGCGGGGCTGGTGCGGCGTGGTTGGGAGGAAGCAGAGAGGGTGGGCCCAGATGAGAATAGAGAAGCCATGTGCCGAGGCAAAAATAGCTGGCGGGGAAGCGGGATGCCTATTCAGATAGCAAAGATGAGCAAATGAAAAAATTGTTGGCAGAACCCACATCGTGAGGCAAGATGCCCTTTGACCATGCGGGTCCTACAGCGAGTAGAAAACATTTTCCACACCCGAACAACAGCCGTGTTTGGTTTCTACAGTAATTTTTATGTGCACGTTATCGGGAAGAGAATCTATGAAGTACTAAATAAAGTCTATTTGCAAAATCTTTTTAGAAATGGGTGTAATTTTTCGAGACAAATTTAATGACGGCAATTAATTGACCATTTGCTACAGTGATGCTACAGTATCATTCTCTAATCCCGCGGTCAAAAGTTTCATTAGATTCGTCTCGCGATTTACACGGAAATTTATAGAGGTGGTTTTGTAATTAGACTTTATTTAATATTCTAAATTAGTGGTTAAACAGGAAAAAAAATTCGCCAAAACTTTTACACAGCCAACGGTTCAGCCCACTGTGGCAGCTTTCCGTAAACACAAAAATATCACATTAAATGTTTGGACACATGCATGAAGTACTAAATGAAGTCTATTTATAATTTTTTTGCATGAATGAGCTGTAAATCGCAAGACGAATCTAATGAGTCTATTTAATCCATGATTTGCAACAGTAATGCTACAGTATCATCCGCTAATTATGGATTAATCATGGATTAATTAGCATCATTAGATTCGTCTCGCAATTTACTACCTATTTGTGCAAAAAGTTTTATAAATAGACTTCATTTAGTACTTCAAATTAGCAAAATTCCATCGCAAAAATTTTTAACGTTTCATCTAAACATGGCCTTAGTTAAAAAAAAATGCACAGCAACCATCACATCATATGTTCGAACACATATATAGAGTATTAAATACAGTTATAAAAATAACTAATTACACAGTATGACTGATTCATACGAGATGAATATAATGATAGTAATTAATTCATAATTGGACATTAATTGTCAAATAATAATGAAATGTGCTACAGTACCAAAATCCAAACTTTTTCACCATCTAAACACAGTCTAGATTTTTCGCTCTGAAAAGTTGCAATCTTGTTCAGAACAGAACTGCAGATGGTTTTCGGAATCTTGGCCTTATTTGGTTAGCGTTGCGCTACTCGCGCTATAAAAAGAATCTTGCATGCATGGAGTACTAAATCAAGTTCATTTGCAAAAAGTTTTTACAGATGGACATAACTTTTCGCGACGAATCTAATGATGGTAATTAATCGATGATTGGCTATAATAATACTACAGTAACCAATCTCTAATCGTGCGGTCAAATATTTCATTAGATTCGTTTCGCGAAGTAGCGCAGGGTTGTAGAATTAATTTTGTAAATTAATTTTATTTAATATCCGTAATTATTGATCAAAGTTTGTGCTATTTCCTAGTACACCCAAACCAAACAGGGCCCTTTAGAAATCTTTTGGTCCGGGCAGGCTTTGTTGCTTCGTGGCCAATGAGAGCATCCTTGAAGGTTGCTGGCGTGACATTGATAGACCGGTGGGTGCGGCCAGGTCTCACAGTAGCGGCATAGTCCGTGCCGGCCGCCGTCCTTCATGGAATCCCGCTTCTCCTGTGGATTCGTCCCATCACTAGTCTTCGTCTTGGTCCTCTCTCGTATGGGCCGTCACCACCATTGAGGGTGTTGGGCTGATGTCGGCTTATCTCGGCTTATTTTCTTTCATATAATACTATTCATTCTACTAATCGAACATTATTTATCAGATCAGCCGAACTGCTAGAGCAGTAATAATGTAAGTCTACCGCTTCCTCCCGGGCCGGTGAGCTAGCGGTGAGGGCTGGTGAGTCCTTATGGTTTGGCTCGGTTCTTGATTGGTTTTGGTGCAAGCTGGTGCAGGAATGGAAACGGGAAGACGGATATCCAAACATCAATATAAATATCTGTATTTATATTTAGATTTAATGTAGTAGTAAAATGGATACATCCGAGTCTAATTTCTATTGATTTTCTCAATCCGATTTCGCATCCGTATTCGACACTATCCGTATTCGTATTCACTGAAACTATTTAAAAGTCATTTCATTTCCTATAACCAATATTAATTTTTATAATAAAAATATAAGAAGATTAAGTTTACTTTTAAATATTCTTATTTTAACTATTTAGATGTGAAACAACTTTTATAATTTTTTTCATCCAACTTAAACAAAAGCCTCTATATCTAAGCCCCTACTTCCTCTTGACATGTGGGGTCTACTTGTCAGTCTCCTTTCTTCTTTGCTTCTCCTTTCTTCTTCCCCGTGGTAGCTGGAGCTGGGACCATGAGCATCGGCTGGGCATGCCGACGTGTCGGGTACCACAATTAGGGACACACTAATTGGGCACTAAGACCGCTTTTAAAAACACAAGCACCTGACAAGACGGCTAAGCCCACGAAGGCCCACGGCCTATTTCTCATTTAGAGGAAAGGGAAGGACTCAAAGAAGCCCAGCATGCGGCCCATTCGCATCCCCATCGAACCCGCGGAACGTTCTCCGCATTGCTCGAGGGTCCCTCAGGCCCGCTAGGCAATCTCCGCCTCGCTCGAGGGTAGCGGATCTACCCTCGAGCAGGTGGGCAATCTCCGCCTCGCTCGAGGGTAGTGGATCTACCCTCGAGCAGGTGACTCATATCCGCCTCGCTCGAGGCCACCTCTCGGCACAAGGGACAAATGGCCCCGCCGCCCAACCGCTCGCCGTACGAAGGCATTAAAAGCCAGCCACTCCGCCACGGCTCAAAGGACGGACGGCGTCAGGCCGCCACTCCCACAGTAGATGTGACCGGGGTCCCATCCGCTGACTCCGGTCACCATTCCGCCATCCCGGATACTGTAGCAGCGCCTTGGGACCTGCAACGCGGGACAAGATAGGTCCGGGGCCCCTCCCATTCCTGTTCTGCCGACACCGACCACCCGGACTCGCCTCCCTCTGGGGAAGGGATCCGGCGATGTCACGTATCCTTCCGGAAGGAGCGCTCATCACACATGGTCGGAGTCCCGGAGCTCCCCCCTCCTCTCAGAGGTCCGGAACCTCCGCGTGTCCCCTGGACCTTCAAGTATGCACGCCTGCGCTCCGACCAGGGGGTCCGGGGCCATCCCACGCCATTACTACCGCCGGAACACTGCAGGACGATCGCCGCAATCTCCACAGGACCAAGGACGATATCTAGGATGACTGCGCCGCGCGCCGCCTTCCCACAGTGTACTTCCTACAGTATCCGACCACTGTACCCCCGCGATTCAAGGGAAAACGACGACTTCTATGCCCCCACTCGTGTACACAGCCCCTCCTTATAACTATAAAAGGAGGAGGTGGGCTTCCTTTGGCGGGGGCTGGCTGATCTCTCTGATCTAGGACCGGTCGCCCGCTCTCTGGCTTCTCTCCTCCAAGAGGACGCTCAGGGATTACTAAACACTCATCTCAACCGACTCCACTTCTAGCAGAGACTTGGGAGCTTCCCTCCCTCTCTCGCCTTGCTTGTAACCCCTACTACAAGCCCTCCGGGTGCAAGATAATACAGTGCCCTCGTACACCCCCTTTGCTGGACGTACGGCCCCGTGGCCGGAACCAGGATAAACCGTGCGTTACTGTGTTGCCTCTTGCATCATCATCTGGGACGAGAAAACACGCAGCATTTACTAGTCGGGATCTGGCCCCCCCGGGTCGGGACACCGACAGTTGGCGCGCCAGGTAGGGGTCGCGTGACATTCTTTCTTTTTTTCTTCCCATTTGATCTCCAGGAATGGCGAGCAGATCCAACGCATACCCTATGGGTGTCTCTGATCCGCTCCCAGCTGGGTTTGGGATCTGGTTCGGGAGTCTCGAGTTCGGAGCGACCGGCAACGGTTACCTCATGCGGCTCCTCTCGCCCAGACGCAACCCCAGCATCCCGACTTCGTCAGCCCGGCGCAACAGGTGCTCGGGTCAGCGTTCGCGACAAGCACACGCGGAGCGACGTCGCGCGGCACGCCACAGCTCCCCCACGTGGGTCGAGGCTAGCATGTCACAACTCAACATCGAGGCGAACAGGGCCACCGCTTCGTCATCACATGCCTCGACGTCATCTACGCCGGCATCGTCACCTGCTGCGGCACTAGTGCCTCCCAGGGGGGGTTCGACTTCGGCGTCGCCTTTCCCCTTCGGGATGCGCAACGCTGCCGCCCACGCCTCGTCAACCAGCGCTAACTTCATCGAGCGTGAGGAACTGCTGGGTCATCATCTTCCGCCAATCCGCAGCCTCATCGCGTCGTCTCCAGACGAATCCTACCCCGAGACGGCGAGCTCGATCGCCGACGACGTCAACTTCTTCATGAACAACTTCACGGCCGAGGAGGCCGAGGACTACTCCGGGGTCTACGACCTCGACGCTCTTCGCTCGTTCCAGCTGGCAACGGCTTACTGCCTCACCTGCTCCGAAGACTCCAGCGAGGGGGACTTCGATCCCTCCCGGGAGTGCTTCATGGCGGACCTTGCGGACGAGCAGAACGACGGCGCCCCAAGCAATGATGGGGATGGCGGGGCGGACGCACAGGCAAAGCAACCGGTGGTCCCGCCCGCAGCCCCCTCCTCATCAAGCTCGGCGGCGCGACAAGCTCAGCTAGCGCAGCTCAACGAGCTTCAAGCCAAGCTCGACGAGCAGCGTCAACAAACCCAGGAGCTGCGCGCCGCACTCGAGCAGCAGCGTACCGCGCGTGGTGCACGCGCCCAGGCGGCGGGACGTGTTGCCCGGGAGCGCATCCTGGCGGATGACAACATCGACAAATCCCCTAAACTGCAGACGGCCGTCGAAAAACTCGTCGCTGCGGCCTATCTACTTCAAGCTATGCCCGAGCCATCGACGCCTTCGGGCCGCAACCTGCGCCGCGAGGCACAGGAGCTCATCGACCAAGCTGCCGTGCAGCAGGCCGAGAGTTCTGCGTCTCGTATGCACTCGAGGGCCCTGGAGCAGCCTGGAGGGACTGCGCACCAGGACCGCGAGGTTTCTGTGCACACACCACCAGCAGGGAAGGACAAAGCAGCCGTAGTGCCCGGTGCGAGGGCACCCTCGGTGCACGAGCGCATCGGAAGAGTTCCCGTAAGGGAGCGAATCTGTGACACTCACGGGCACGCTGGCGACGGCGATGCCCGCAATGTCATCGACGGCAGGAGGTACACCCCTCGATGGGGTGGACGCTTCGACCCCGAGCACGACAGGGGTGAGTCGCCGGAGCCTCCGGGCACCCGGGTGTTCAGCCGGGAGATTCGAACCGCGCCTTTTCCCCCGCGCTTCCGACAACCCAACACCCTCGTCAAATACTCGGGCGAGACTGATCCTGCAGTCTGGCTCAACGACTACCGCCTAGCATGCCAGCTAGGAGGCGTGATGGAGGACGCAGTCATCATCCGCAACCTTCCTCTCCATCTTGCTGACGCCACACGAACATGGCTCGAGCACCTACCTGCAGGTCAGATCCACAACTAGGCCGACTTGGTCCACATCTTCGTGGGCAATTTCCAGGGCACGTACGTGCGCCCTGGGAACTCTTGGGACCTCAAGGGGTGCCGCCAAAAGCCCCGCGAGTCCCTGCGTGACTACGTGCGACGCTTCTCCAAGCAGTGCACCGAGCTCCCCAGCGTCACCCACGTCGAGGTCATTAACGCTTTCCTCGAGGGCACGACGTGCAGGAATCTGATGCATGAGCTTGCGAGAAGCTGACCCGTCAACACCAATGAGTTGTTCGACGCTGCCACCAACTTCGCTGCCGGTGAAGAAGCGGTGGGTGCCATCTTCGACGACAAATCGAGCAAGTGCAAGGACGATGCGCCCGCGGAGGGCAGCAACGTCAGGCCCAACGCCCCCGCCAAGAAACAGAAGCGGGGGAAGAAGGGAAAGAGGCCGGTCCCACCGAACCATCGCGGGTCGGGGCAGGCAGGGGACTCCGAGGAGGCCTTCGCCGTCGCCCCAGATCGCAAAGGTCCTCGAGGCCCCCCTCGAGGTGGTGGTGGCCAATTCGACGACATGCTCAAGAAGCCGTGCCCTTACCATAAGGACCCGATCAACCATACCCTCGAGCAGTGCGAAATGCTCAAGAGGTATTATAACCGCGTCGCGCATCGCGATGAAGACAAGAAGAAGGATGCGGACAACAAGGGTGGAGATGACGAGTTCCCCCCAGTGGAGAACGCTTTCTTCATCTTTGGAGGAGCAATGACGAATATGACTCCTCGGCAGCGCAAGCGTGAGCGCCGCGAAGTCTTTTCCGTCACCAAAGCCACGCCATCCTACCTCGACTGGTCGAAGGATACCATCGCCTTTGGCCGCGAGGACCACCCCGACTACGTCCCACATCCGGGACGGTATCCGCTCGTTGTCGACCCGATCATCGGCAACACCCGCTTCTCCAAGGTGCTCATGGACGGAGGTAGCAGCCTCAACATCATGTACGCCCCCACCTTGGAGCTCATGGGGATTGGATTAGACAAACTTCTCCCCAGCAAGTCGCCATTCCATGGCGTTGCGCCGGGGAAGCGAGTACAACCCCTCGGCCAGATCGATCTGCCTGTCTGCTTCGGCACGGCAGCTAACTTCCGCAAGGAGGTACTCACTTTCGAGGTGGTGGGATTTCGAGGGTCCTATCATGCCATCCTTGGTCGTCCCTGCTACGCCAAGTTTATGGCCGTCCCCAACTACACCTACCTCAAGCTCAAAATGCCGGGTCCAAAGGGCATCATCACCATCGGCTCTTCGTTCGAGTACGCCTACGAGTGCGATGTCGAGTGCGTTAAGCGCGCGGAAGCTCAAGCGAAGGACGAGGCTCTCGCAGCCACCCTCGACAAAATGGCGAGCGAGGCCTTGGACTCCACGCACCGACACGCTGGGAGCTTCGAACCCGCCGAGGGTATCAAGAAAGTACCCCTCGACCCAAGCCACTCCGACGACAAGGAGTTGCAGATCAGCGCCACCCTCGACGACAAATAGGAAGTGGTGCTCGTCGATTTCCTCCGCGCCAACGCAGATATCTTTGCGTGGAGCCCCTCGGATATGCCTGGCATACCGAGGGAGGTCGCCGAGCACTCTCTTGATGTCCGTCCCAACTCTAAGCCGGTGAAGCAGCGCCTACGACGCTTCGACGAGCTCAAGCGCCGGGCGATCGGCGAGGAGTTGCAGAAGCTTCTGGTGGCCAGATTCATCAAAGAGGTATTCCATCCCGAGTGGCTAGCTAATCCAGTATTAGTAAAGAAAAAGAGTGGAAACTGGAGGATGTGTGTAGATTACACTAGCTTAAATAAGACATGTCCGAAGGTTCCCTTTCCTTTGCCACGAATCGATCAGATTGTAGACACTACCGCGGGATGCGAGCTCTTATCCTTTCTTGATGCTTATTCCGGTTATCACCAAATCAAGATGAAAGAGTCCGACCAGCTCGCGACCTCTTTTATCACACCCTTCGGCATGTACTGCTACGTTACGATGCCCTTTGGCCTCAGAAACGCCGGAGCCACATACCAGCGATGTATGCTCCACGTTTTCGGAGACCATCTCGGGCGCAGCGTAGAGGCATACGTCGATGACATCGTTTTGAAATCCAGGAAGGCGGACGACCTGGTTGCTGATCTCAGGATCGCATTCGATTGCCTACGAGCCAAAGGGGTAAAACTTAACCCCGAGAAGTGAGTGTCCGGGGTGCCTCGAGGCATGCTCTTGGGCTTCATTGTCTCCCAGCGGGGCATCGAACCCAACCCTGACAAAGTCTCGGCCATCACTCGGATGGGACCGATCCGAGACCTGAAGGGGGTACAGAGGGTCATGGGATGCTTGGCGTCCCTTAGCCGTTTTATCTCGCGTCTCGGCGAGAAAGGCTTACCCCTGTATCGACTCTTGAGGAAAACCGAGCGCTTCACATGGACCCCCGAAGCTCAAGAAGCCCTCGAAAGGCTAAAGGCATCACTCACCCGTGCTCCCATTCTTACACCACCTACGGACGGCGAGCCCCTCTATCTGTACGTAGCTGCAACAACCCAAGTGGTCAGCGCAGTGATCGTGGTCGAAAGACAAGAGGAGGGTCAGGCTCTGCCCGTCCAGCGGCCGGTGTACTATATCAGCGAGGTGTTGTCTGAAACCAAGACACGCTATCCGCAGATTCAGAAGCTGCTCTATGCAGTAGTGCTGGATCGCCGCAAGCTGCGCCACTACTTCGAGGCCCACCCCGTCACCGTGGTTTCGTCTTTCCCTTTGGGGGAGATAGCTCACAACCGGGAAGCCGAAGGCAGAATTGCCAAATGGTCTGTCCCAAATCTTGGCTGACTTCGTGGCTGAGTGGACGGACACTCAGCTACCCCCATCACAAATCCAGGGCGAATGCTGGACTATGTACTTCGACGGGTCGGTGATGAAAACCGGCGCCGGCGCCGGCCTCCTCTTCATCTCACCCCTCGGAGAACACATGCGATACGTGATCCGTTTGCATTTCCCTGCTTCGAACAACATGGCGGAGTATGAGGCCCTCCTCGGCGGCCTCCGCATCGCCATCGAACTCGGTGTCGAACGCCTCGATGCGCGCGGTGACTCTCAGCTCATCGTCGACCAAGTAATGAAGGAGTCTAGCTGGCATGACCCGAAGATGGAGGCGTACTGCAACGCAGTACGCCGCCTCGAAGACAAATTCGACGGCCTCGAGCTCAATCATGTCCCGCGCAAATACAACGAGGACGCCGACGAACTGGCCAAGATAGCCTCGGGGCGGACCACCGTCCCCCCGAATATCTTCGCCCACGACATCACCAAGCCCTCCGCCGAATTCAAGGACCTGCCGGAGCCGGGGCCCCCGTCCACCGGGTCCCCCGACGGGAACCCCCCGGCGGACGGGGTCGAGCCCATGGACATTGACTTCGGGACCACCTCCGCGGACGAGGCCGAAGCAATGGAAGTCGACGAGGCCCCCACTTCGCGAGACTGGCGCGTCCAGTACCTTGACTGGATCATTCGAGGGGTCCTATCCTCGAACCGCGCTCAGGCGCGGCGCCTCGCCAGGCGGGCCAAGTCCTTCATTTTAATCGACAATGAGCTACACAAGCGTGGACCCTCGGGTGTCCTGCAACGATGCATCCCCATCCCCGAGGGTAAAGAGCTGATCCGCGACATCCATGCCGGCATCTGCGGCCATCATGCCGCGCCACGCACCCTCGTGGGTAACGCGTTTCGGCAAGGTTTTTACTGGCCCACCGCGGTCGCCGACGCCACCGACGTCGTGCGGACCTACGAGGGTTGCCAGTTCTACTCACGAAAAACACACCTCCCGGCCCATGCTCTACAGACCATCCCCATCACGTGGCTGTTTGCCGTGTGGGGACTAGACCTCGTCGGTCCGTTGAAGAAGATGCCCGGGGGCTACACCCACTTGCTGGTGGCGGTCGACAAATTCTCCAAGTGGATCGAGGCTCGACCCATCGGTAAGATCAAATCCGAGCAAGCAGTTCTATTCTTCACCGACATCGTCTTCAGGTTCGGGGTCCCGAACTCGATCATCATCGACAACAGCACCCAGTTCAGAGGCAAGAAATTCTTGGCGTTCTGCGACAGCTTCCACATACGTGTGGACTGGTCGGCTGTGGCACACCCACAGACGAACGGGCAAGTGGAGCGTGCCAATGGTATGATCCTCCAAGGACTAAAGCCGAGGATCTTCAACAAACTGAACAAATTCGGCCGGAGGTGGCTCACAGAGCTGCCCTCGGTCGTCTGGAGCCTGAGGACGACCCCAAACAGAGCCACGGGCTTCTCTCTGTTCTTCCTCATCTACGGTGCCGAGGCTATCCTCCCCACTGACTTGGAGTATGGATCGCCGAGGCTTAAGGCATATCAAGAGCAACGAAACCAGCGAGCTCGCGAAGACTCGCTGGACCAAGTGGACGAGGCTCGAGACATGGCGCTCCTTCACTCTGCGCGCTACCAGCAGTCCTTATGAAGGTATCAGGCGCAGAGGGTCCGGCGCCGAGACCTCAACGAAGGGGACTTGGTGCTAAGGCTTCGATAGGACAACAGGGGCCGCCACAAGCTCTCACCTCCATGGGAAGGACCCTACATAATCGCCGAGGTGCTCAAACCCGGCACGTACAAGTTGGCCAACGAAAAAGGCGAAGTCCTCACAAACACTTGGAATATATAACAGCTACGTCGCTTCTATCCTTAAAACTCCAAGTTTTTTGTACATTTGCCCGTACTCGCATCTTTAATTTCCCGAAATCATAAAGAAGTACACTTTACTTGTTTATTTTTGGGAACCATCCGGGCCCTCGAAGGCTAGGATGCGCGCTAACACTGAGGTACGCTCGGCTTTACCCTCGGCAAAGCCGAGCCTCCCTCGGGGGCTACTACGGGGGGAACCCCCGAACGTCCCCAAAAAGTCGCCAATGTTTTTCGAAATATTTCCGTCTCGATCTTAAGCTTCCCGTATCCTTGGAAAAAACATATGCGAGGAATAAGCAATTACGGTACGGGGCTGGCCGAGTCGTGGGGCCGCCTACGCCTCCGGGATACGGCACCCCCCTCACCACCCTACGCCTACGTTGCTTATGAACGCGAACTTCCTCGCAGATGTTTATCTAAGTCGCATACAAAGAACACGGAAATAAAGTAAAGAAACACAGGCTCGAACGCACAAGGCCTCGACGGGCCACACATTCAAATTACGAAACAAAATCTTTTATGTTCATAGGATGCGATTACAAAGCATGACTATGATATAAACACTAATCTATTTACATGGGCTTCGAGGCCCAACTATCCTACAGGCTACCATCCCCCCTTGCGGGCCCTCAGGGGCGTCGAACTCGACGATGGGAGGGATGTCCGCTTCGAGCTTCTCGGCGAGGACGGTGGCGAACTCCTCTGCGGCTGCATCGGCTTCATCCATGATGGCTGATGCGGCGTCCGCGTCAGCATCATCAGGAACGACGTACCCCGACGACACCCTCTGGAGATCCATGAGGTAATGCATCGAGGCTACGGCGAGAGCCCGCAGGACACCGAGGCGGAAGGTGCTCTTGGCGTGTTCGGCAATCCGACCGCCTAGCGCGCGCAGGCGGCTGATCACCGAACTGCCTGAGACGGCACCCTCCCCCTCGAGCTCTTGACACACGCTCACGGCGGTCTGCTCTAGCTCGGCAAACTCCATCTGTGCCGCCGTGAGCGCGGTGTGGACCGCTTCCTTCGCCGCGGTCTCGTCCGCCACCTTCTGCCTCAGCTCTGAGCACAAAGGAAATCAACATCAGCTATGAAAACAAGCAAATCAATGAAAAATCAAAGGTACTCACCCGCCATGCTCTTCTCCACTTCCTCCCTCTGGGCTCGAGCGGCCTCTTCGAGCGAGGACAAGGAGGCTTCTTTTTCCTTAAGGCTAGCCCCCATGTTCTGGAGGGCCACCTCCTTCTCTTCGAGGGCCTCGCCCTGTTCCTGGAGGGTCCCGGTGAGCGCAACCACGGCCACCTCTTTGTGGAGGAGCTCGGCCTTCTGCTGCTCGAGCGTGGCACTGAGGCGTTGCAGCTCAGCGCTCTGTGCCTCCGCCTCCCGAGCTCTCTCCTCGAGCGCCGTCCGAAGGTGCTGCAACTCGGCAGCTTGCGCCTCGTCCTCCCGGGCCTTCTGCTCCGCTGCCGCCCTATGGACGTTCCGCTCGTCGGTGACCCGCGCCATTTCCTCCTCCAGCGCCTGCTGACGCGCTCCCAAATCCGCCATTTTCATATTGGCATCGATGTTCTTGAGCACCAGCTCGGCGTTGTGTCGTCCGAGCTGGCTCATTTGGGAGTACAGCCGGGTCATCTCGGCGCTCTTTTCGCGCGAGATTTCCCTCAGCTGCTGCGAAGGGGAGGGCGTGGGTCAAGACACGTTCAAACTAAACCGAATCCGAGAAAGTTTCGGGGGGGAGACTTACCTGGCTGACCTAGTAATCTGCGTTCTGGTGGAGCTGGAAGGCTCGGTCGAGGGCTTGCAGGATCTCGCTACCGACACCCATCTGCTTGTTCCAGGCTTCCTCCTCCTCTTGCTCCTTGCGGAGGACACCGAGGGGACCCCGGACGGAACGATAGCCCCGAGATGGCCCCCCTCGGATGTCCCCGCCTCCAGCGTGCCCGCGCTGGCCGACGCAAACTCGGCGATGTGCGCGGCGGCGCTTGCCAAAGCAGCGGGGTCGATATCCATCGAGTCCCCGTACTCCTCGCTGCTGTCCGACAGCTCCACCACCGCCGTCGCGCCCTCCTGCGCCGTTGGCACGGGCACTACCGCAACGGTACCCTCGTCCCGGGCCTCGGCGGGCTCCGAGATGGGGGCTCCTTCCACTCCTGGCGCCTCTTGCACCGTGTCCTCCGCGAGGCCCTCGCCTTCCACCCTCGAGGGCTCGAAGATGAGGGTCTCCTCCTCTGCTTGGCCGGCAGGGCGCCCCTGCCCATCCCCGCCAGCTTCTCCTTCCGTATCCGGTCGGGCGGCGCTGGCCGCGTCGCCCTGACCGGCCTCAACTTCAACGGCCGCCTGGGTGGCGTCACCGGCCCCACCCCGGCCGGTCTCCTCGATGTCGTCAGCCTGAGCGGCCGCTTCGGCACCGCTCTGGCCGGCGCCGCCCTCCTGTGCCCGAGCCTGCTGTGCTGCCCGGGCCCCTCGAGCCAGGGCCTCCCGTAGTCTCGCGGCCGTCGCCTCGAGATCCACGGCAGGCTGGGGCTGCGGCGCCGTGTGCGGCGTGCTGCATGCCCCAGTCTTGAGAGCCTTGGCCGGGGCAAGCTGCACCACATCTTTGGGAATGGCCCCGGGGCTGAAAACCAAGAGACGCGAGTTGAGGACCACAGGATTGAGAAATTCACCCAACACGTAACAAAATCAAAATCCAAAGTACTTACCCAGACCGAGCACTCATGCTCCGCTTCCTCGTGGCGCTTCTTCGAGCCTGGGGCATCGTCCCATCCCTCGGAGACTGCCCCGAGGGCGCCCCCCTTGTGTCGGCCCGGTGGCTCGAGGCTGCCAGCACGGACGACCCCTCTCCCACTGCAGCCTCGTCGCCACGGGTCGACACCTGGGGCGCGGGCGTCTCCTCGCTGGCCGCCGGTGGGGATGACTCCTGCTCCGCACCCTCGAGGGAGGGATTCGCCGATGACCCCGCCACGGCCCTCGGCTCCTCTGGCGCCACGGTTGCTCCTTCTTCTTCTTCTTCGTCCCACAGGTAGAACGGTGGGGGGCTCGCGCCCTCCCCGTCGCTCCTCAGAACGTGGTCCTCGGCGTCTGAGGCCTCCTCCTCGTCGTCCTCCGAGGACTCGGGTGTGGCGGGCTGCGGTTTCCCCTCCGCCCGAGCGAGCTGGCGCGCTTTGTCGTGCGCCGCCTTCCTTTTCCTCTTCCTCTCGGCCTTTGCCTCCGCCGCGTCCTTCCGCCTCTTCATCTTCTCCGCGTGGAGGCGATTGATCAGGCGCTGTTCTGGGGCCGGGGGCCTCGAGATGCCGCACCTCAACCCCTGTGCAACACACACGAAATGGGGTCAGGGAAAGGAAACTACACGACGCACGACGAGTTCGAAGCCAAAACTCACCAGGGAAATATACCCCGGCTCGGGGCGCATCTTGATCCTCCAAAGATCCGCGGGATCTTGGGGAAACTCCGCCACCGCATACTTCGCCCTCCGGGCGGCGTTGGTGTGGGAGAGAAGCTTGCTTGACGTCCTCAAGCCTTCAATCTTGCTCCCGGGAGTGAGCTCGAAGATCGGCAGGGCCCTTTCCACAAGAGGGATGACCCTCTGCCGGTGGAAGTTCGCAATAACGGCCGCTGCCGTCAGCCCCTTCCTCGCCAAGCGCGCCAGCGCGTCGGTGAGGCCCTCGAGCCTGGCTTGTTGAGCTGGGGGCGACACCCCCCATTCCCACTTCGGCGGTCGCTCCCGGAGAACTTTGTTAGTAAACGCCGGGAGCCTGCCCTTGTAGTTCCGAAGGTAGAACCACCCTCGGTTCCACCCGGAGTTGTTTGTCGTCATCTTGCTTGTGATGTAAAAATTCCTCCGGGTCGGGCGGACGTGGAGCGTCAGGCCACCGGCGCGCGCGTACCGCCTCGGCTGGTTCCGCGCGTTCTCGATGAAGAGTTCGCCGCGGAACAGATGGATCCAGACGTCCCAGTGGGCCTCGATGCCGAGGTACCCCTCGCAAACGGCGACGAAGACCGCCGCCTGTGAGATGGAGTTGGGGCTGAAATTGTGCAGCTCCACCCCGTAGTACTCGCATAAGGCCCTCATGAACCCGCTGACGGGGACGCCGAAGCCTCGCTCGTGGAGGCGAACGAAGCTGACAACGTAGCCTTGCGGGGGCTTCGGCTCGGTCTCGTCTGGGTGCGGGGAAATCCACGCCGGCGCCCCCGAATCGGGATTCCGCGGCAGCAGCCGGTCTCTGACCAGCTGATCCAGGACCGCCACGGTGGCGGAGGACTTTCCCCATGGCAAAGGCTCCTGGATGTCCGACATCTCCGTGAGTCGAGGGGGGATGGGAAAAAGAAGGCTCCGAAACAGCTAAGCCTCTCTCTCTTTCTCTTTCTTCTCCTTCCTCCTTCTCGCTCTTGGCTACGGGTTCAGGAAGCGATGGAGACGGAGAAGGCAAAGCAAGATGGAGGCAAATGGCCAGGTGAACCCAAAGCATCCCCTTTCTCTTCATATTTATTCACCATGACGGGCGCATCCGCAGCCACGGCCCAAATCAACCGCATTGAAAGCGGTAGATTTTGCTACCGCTGACGGATGGGTCCCATGACCGCGGAGTCTCCCACGCGCGCACGCAGCAATAAATGCGGCACGGTAACCGGCGGGCGTGGCGCTACTATTGCGTCATCCCATCCGTCAGCCGCCGCCCACGCCGCTTCGTCTGCCCGAGGCAGTCGCCTGAAAAGGCGCGCCCACACCGTGCCGCACAAATCGGGCCACGTCGCCCGCTACCAGCGGAAGACCCGCGCGCGCGTGGCTCGCAGCTTTGCGACGTTTTCAGATCACGACAGAATATTCCTTCAAGGGGTCCCTTTACCCCTCGAAGGAACCACATTTCGAGGCCTTACTTATCGGGGGTTTGAAGCCTGGCCCTTCAGGGGGTTCGACAGGCGCCTCAGATCACCAGAGTCAGGGACTGCAGGGATGTGCCGTACAAGCTACCCTCGAATGCGGAGTTCGAGACATCCTACGCAGTGTTCAAGGCCAGTCGAGGGTGCCTAGAAGGGGGATCCCATCGAGGGAGAGCATCGAGCCCTCGAACCCTACCGAATGGGTTCGAGCCCCGCCTAGCGAACCCTCGTGAGCGCTTTATGAGACGTGTCTATGGACCACGAGCCGACCCCTATCGAACGGGGCACGGACGTCCGCTTGAACAACCCGCTAATAGCTCACTGAAGCAGCCATAGCTCGCGGCCCGGGCATGGGTAGCATGGTGCGCTTCACCCCTCCTCCCTGCGGAAGGGCGACGAGGGTCGTAATCAAAGTCGGGGGTTCCCCTGAACGCCTTCACACGGGCCTGGGCTCGGGGGCTTCCCGCACACCACGGTTCAAACCACACCCTCGAATAAGTCAACAAATTGTCCATTGTGAAGCTCCGCGTGCCTAATCGGACCCTCCGCTGTTGACGTGTGCTCTCCTGAAGGTTAAGCTGAGCACCGGGCCACTGTACCAGCACTGAGTGCCGAGGCCGGCTGAAAGAGTGCCGATGCCGGCTGAAAAAGTTGCTGGACGGCCACCCCAGTAAAGCTACCCAGTGGGATGACGTTCATAGCCCTTGGACGAATACAAACTCTCCTCCAAGGCCTCGGGGGCTACACCCGCGGGTGCGCTGACGCGCCCCCGCGAAGGTGACTTCACACATATTCGAGGGTCGTAACCCTAGGTACACCCCTGTACCCTCGGTAATCCTCCCCGTAGAGGAGAAAGGGGACTTTATTGCTCAAATACGAATAAAGATTACAAAGGGTCACCGGCGCGAAGCCATCGAAAGATACAAACATGTTGCCACCTATGTGGCAATTTTCCCTGTCTTGGGGAGAAGCGCGCGACGAAGAAAGGCACCGAGCCCCCAGCTGACGCAACAGCGAGGCTGCTAGGGATGCGAGGACCAGCCCCCAGACCACGCGGTTCCAGCGGGATGCTTTCCTCGTAGGCCTTCTTCTAGCGTCTCCTTCACCGAAGACCATGCGGGGGGTCGAGCTGGCGGACAGCGCCCTCCGCACCGTCTCCCCGAGAGCAACCTTGTCGCCTGGGGGGACGATGCGAAGAACAACCGCCCAACCTGGCACAAGCGCCATGGTCAGGCGTCTCCATCCCCCTTCAGGCTAGGGGACATCGCAGGAGCAGGACCCCACGGGCCCAATGCTCTTCTGCTGATCCCACCTGACCTGAGGGATGGAGCGCACGCCCACTCCGGTCTTCCCCTACCGCTCGCAAGCATTCTTCTAGCGCCGAAGCCTAAAAAGACCAGGCCACCCCATCTGGGAGCCGGTCACAAAAAGGCAAAGGAAACATTACAAGATCTAGGCACGGCTGGAAGAAAGAGTTGGGAGGTTGAAGAGGAAAGGGAACCCCACGACCCCTATTTATAGCTGCGCCGGGCACAAAGCTTCAAGCTTGGCGAAGAGCGGAGGCTTGTACCACCCGTGACTACGCGACACTCCACGAGCAAAAGAGGTCCTTGGTCACCGCGCCGAGACGCGACCGAACGAAATAAAGCGGAGCTGAGCCCCTGGACGCTAAGCAGTGCAGCATCGGCTCTGGCCGGTTGCCCTCGAACGGCGCGCCACAAAGCAACCAGGGACGCCGGGGCCAAGGCCCTACGTACGGGACAGCGCGATGAAAGCACCAGCTGCCAAGCAGCAGGCGCCACCATCGCCCTGGCCCCCCTCAGCGCGCGGACACGTCTTGTCCTTTAAACAAACAAACAAAGAGGCGCGCGCCTCGAAGTACTCCCCCCACGGGCGGACTGCCCTGATCGGCGTATTGTCACATCCGCCGGGCTGGCGCTCAGGCGTGTCAGGGGGGTGTGCGACATCGACTAATCCCATCAAAAGGGAGAAATCGCCGAAATCACTCTTTGGCCGAATCCCATGACTCGACCAAAGCCTCGGGGGCTACTGTCGGGTACCACAATTAGGTACACCCTAATTGGGCACTAAGACCGCTTTTAAAAACACAAGCAGCTGACAAGACGGCTAAGCCCACGAAGGCCCACGGCCTACTTCTCATTTAGAGGAAAGGGAAGGACTCAAAGAAGCCCAGCATGCGGCCCATTCGCATCCCCCTCGAACCCGCGGAACGATCTCCGCCTCGCTCGAGGGTCCCTCAGGCCCGCTGGGCAATCTCCGCCTCGCTCGAGGGTAGCGGATCTACCCTCGAGGAGGTGGGCAATCTCCGCCTCGCTCGAGGGTAGCGGATCTACCCTCGAGCAGGTGACTCATATCCGCCTCGCTCGAGGCCACCTCTCGGCACAAGGGACAAATGGCCCCGCCGCCCAACCGCTCGCCGTACGAAGGCATTAAAAGCCAGCCACTCCGCCACGGCTCAAAGGACGGACGGCGTCAGGCCGCCACTCCCACAGTAGATGTGACCGGGGTCCCATCCGCTGACTCCGGTCACCATTCCGCCATCCCGGATGCTATAGCAGCGCCTTGGGACCTGCAACGCGGGACAATATAGGTCCGGGACCCCTCCCGTTCCTGTTCTGCCGACACCGACCACCCGGACTCGCCTCCCTCTGGGGAAGGGATCCGGCGATGTCACGTATCCTTCCGGAAGGAGCGCTCATCACACATGGTCGGAGTCCCGGACCTCCCCCCTCCTCTCAGAGGTCCGGAACCTCCGCGTGTCCCCTGGACCTTCAAGTATGCACGCCTGCGCTCCGACCAGGGGGTCCGGGGCCATCCCGCGCCATTACTACCGCCGGAACACTGCAGGACGACCGCCGCAATCTCCACAGGACCAAGGACGATATCTAGGATGACTGCGACGCGCGCCGCCTTCCCACAGTGTACTTCCTACAGTATCCGACCACTGTACCCCCGCGATTCAAGGGAAAACGACGACTTCTATGCCCCCACTCGTGTACACAGCCCCTCCTTATAACTATAAAAGGAGGAGGTGGGCTTCCTTTGGCGGGGGCTGGCTGATCTCTCTGATCTAGGACCGGTCGCCCGCTCTCTGGCTTCTCTCCTCCAAGAGGACGCTCAGGGATTACTAAACACTCATCTCAACCGACTCCACTTCTAGCAGAGACTTGGGAGCTTCCCTCCCTCTCTCGCCTTGCTTGTAACCCCTACTACAAGCCCTCCGGGTGCAAGATAATACAGTGCCCTCGCACACCCCCTTTGCTGGACGTACGGCCCCGCGGCCAGAACCAGGATAAACCGTGCGTTACTGTGTTGCCTCTTGCATCATCATCTAGGACGAGAAAACACGCAGCATTTACTAGTCGGGATCCGGCCCCCCCGGGTCGGGACACCGACACGACGTGCCGAGGGTGGCGACTCGCGCGGCGCTGGCGCGCAGGGGCCGGCTGGAGCTCAGCCCGGTGCGGCGAGGGCGGCGGCTCGCGCGGCGCCTACAGGCAGGGGCCGGTCGGAGCTTGGCATGGCGCGGCGAGGGCGGCGGCTCCCGCAGCGTCGGCGGGAAGGGGCACACCGACGCGTCGAGGGTGGCGCCGGCAAGCAAGGGCGGGTTGGAGCTTGGCCTGGTGCGTTGACTCGGCGAGGGCGGCCGCTTGCCCGGCGCCGGCAGGCATGGTAGAGGAGCTGAGCACATGCCTGGAAGAAGAGGATGTATGGCTCCCTAGAGCCCCCCCCCCCCCCGGCCTGGGGGTGGAGAGGGCGATTTGGAGGCCTCCTTATTTTATGTGCCAAGTAGAAGGTCTGCTGGAGTTGATTTTTTGGATTTCACTCTCTAAATTTAGAGTAGAGGACCTGCTGGAGTTGCTCTTATGCAGTATGCAGCAGTAAAGATCGTGGCAGTCATCAAAGACTTCAAGGGTGTGTTTGGTTGGAGACCGAGGTTGGATGGAGTGGATCCATCCCTATTTTATGGAATAGAATGACTCCTATACGTGTGTTTGGTTGGAGGGATGGAGCGGTTCCATTTCATGTTTGGTTTGAGGAAGGAGGTAACCGAACTTTTTGTCCGTCAGCATCCCGTTTGTGAATCCCATGTGTCAGCCATATCATCTTCCTCTGCCACCGCCCGCTGCCCATCCACTGTGCTCGATCCGCCGGCATGCCGCCGCTGCCGCGGAGGCCCTCCACCGCGCCACTGTCGCTGTGGAGGTCCTGCGTCCTCGGTCCGCCGCGCCGCCGCCGTAGAGATCCTGCGCCCTCGGTCTGCCGCACCGCCGCCGCGGAGGTCGTCCGCCCTTGATCCGCCCGCGCTCCGCCCGCACTCCACCCCGAGCTCCGGTGGAGCTCTGCTCCAACCGCTCCCGCCCGACGGCCCGAGCTCCACCCATCCCTCCCCACCGAGCTCCGGTCGAGCTCCACCCCTCCCTCCCCTCCGAGCTCCGGTCGAGCTCCGCTCCGAGCTCCGCCTCTGCCCCGCCGAGCTCCGCCCCCTCCGCTTCCGCCCGAGCGTCGCCGGAGCTCCATCCCTGCTCCGTGCGTGAGCACCGCCTGGGCTCCGCCCGAGCGCCGCCCCTGCTCTACGCCGAGCGTCGACTGCCACGCTCCGCCCCCGCGTTGTGCCTCGTTGTGTCAGAGCGTCACGGTGAGAGACGTCGTCCAACTGGATCCGCTCGGTCCGCCCAATTTTACTGGACGCAGCCATCCCGCATCTGGAGCGAATATTCGCTCTTTGGGATGACTCCGCTCCCACGCTCGTAAACCAAACACAAGAGGGAACCGCTCCGTCCCACTCGGCTCCCAAACCAAACACACCCCATGTCAAGTCTGCTAGAGGAACTGCACAAATAATGCAAAAACCTGTTTGAAGCCTATTCTGAAAGGAGGCCAAAGGAGCACCTGCATTTTGAGAGGCCAAAGTCCCTCATCGAACAGCAAGCTGTTTTTCTTCAAAAAAAAAAAAACAGCAAGCTGCAACGGCGTCCCCGGCCATGGCTTCCCTCTTCCTCCTCCATGTCAAGATCGCCGCCATCGCTGTGCTCCGCGCCGTGGCGACTACTGACTGCTCGACGGCGGACAACTACACGGCCGGCAGCCAGTACCAGAGGAACCTCGCCGAGCTCCTGTCCAGGCTCCCCGCGGCGGCCGTCGGCAACGGCTGGTTCTACAAGGGCAGCGCCGGGGCGGGCGCCGACGAGGTGTTCGGCCTCATCATGTGCTACGCCGACTACAACGCGACGGCGTGCCTCGACTGCCTCTCCAGGGCGCCCGCCGGGATCACGACGGTGTGCCCGGGCAGCCGGAGCGTCCGCACCATGTACAGCCCGTGCGTCGTCCGGTACTCGGACACGCCAATCCCGGCCACCGCCGACCTCGCCATCTTGTACAGTGTGTACGACACCATCCCTGTGGTGCCCATCAGGTCGGAGAGCGCGCGAGCAGCCTGGGTGCCGCTGATGAGCAAGCTCACCGGTGGCGTCGCCGCCTCGCCGCTGCGGCTCGCCAACGGCAGCACGCCGTTCCCGGGCTCGCAGAGGATGTACGGTCTGGCGCAGTGCACCAGGGACCTCAACGCCAGCGAGTGCTCCAACTGTATCTCAAGCTACACGGACATGCTGGAGAAGCTGTTCCCAAACAACACCTCAGGCGTCATCAACGGGTACAGCTGCTACCTGCGCTACCAGGTCGGCCAGGAACTCGACATCACCCTGCCGCCGGCACCGGCGCCGTGGCCGCCAGCTCCGGCGCCGGCGCCGCCAGCTCCAGGTAATTAAACTACATCTCCTTGCTGCACCTTCCTCCAGCGCCGCCAACGCCAGCTGTACCTGTGCAACAACATTGACGCGGTGAGGAATTATCCCATGTCCTACGTTTTGCAAATTCACAGGAGCTTCATTGTCTTCCAAGAACCGCATCGTGATCGGCATGTGCGTCGGTAGCACCTTGTTCTTGATAGTCCTGGCCTTCTCCATGTGGCTCCTCCGGCGACGGCGGAACAAGGCTAAGCTCCTCGAGGAAGAGAGGGAGATGGAAGAGGAGTTCGAGGAAGGGGCCGGGCCGAAGCAGTTTCGCTACCGCGAGCTCGCCATTGCCACCGACAACTTCTCCGACAAGCAGAAGCTCGGGGAAGGTGGCTTCGGGTCGGTGTACAGAGGATTCCTCAAGGAGATGGGCGGCCTTGAGATCGCCATCAAGAGGGTGTCCAAGGGCTCCAAGCAGGGGAGGAAGGAGTACGCCTCGGAGGTGAGGATCATCAGCCGGCTGCGGCACCGGAACCTCGTGCAGCTCATCGGCTGGTGCCATGGCGGCGGCGAGCTCCTCCTCGTCTACGAGCTGATGCCCAATGGCAGCCTCGACACGCACCTCTACAGCGACCCGGCGCTGCCATGGCCGCTCCGGCACGACGTCGTGCTGGGGCTGGGGTCGGCGCTGCTGTACCTGCATCAGGATTGGGAGCAGTGCGTTCTTCACAGGGACATCAAGCCGAGCAACGTGATGCTCGACGCGTCCTTCCACGCCAAGCTCGGCGACTTCGGGCTCGCCAGGCTCGTCGACCACGGCCGGCGCTCGCACACCACGGTGGTCGCCGGCACCATGGGGTACATGGACCCGGAGTGTATGATCACCGGCCTGGCTGACACCGAGTCGGACGTCTACAGCTTTGGCGTCGTCCTCCTCGAGATCGCCTGTGGCCGGCAGCCCCCGGTGGCTCGCCACAGGGACGACGACGTGAACCGGCCTCTGGTGGAGGAAGACGAAGACGAAGACGACGTCATCCACCTCGTGCAATGGGTGTGGGAGTTCTACGGCAGGGGAGCCATCCTCGACGCCACCGACGCGCGGCTGACATGGGAGTTCGACGCCCGGGAGATGGAGGCGGTGATGGTCGTCGGGCTGTGGTGTGCGCACCCTGACCGGAGCCTGAGGCCGTCCATCAGACAGGCCCTCAACGTGCTGCGACCAGGGTTAACCATTTCGTTTTTGTTGCAAATCCCGGTGTTTAGCGAAAACGAAATTTCGTTCCGAAATTTCGGTAAATTTCGGCGAATTTCGGTGACTTTTGGCCGAAATTTTTTGAATTTTGAATTTTCAAACGAAATTTTCCGAAAAATACCGAAATTTTTTTCCCCGGTAAGTAGCGAAAACGAAATTTTTCACCGAATTTCGGCGAAATTTCGCCGAAATTTCAAACCCTGGCTGCGACTCGAGGCGCCGCTGCCAAGCCTGCCAGCAAGGATGCCGGTGGCGACCTTCTTGTCGCCGCCTAATGCTGTAGACCACACATGTTCTTAAGCTGCGACAGGCGGCAGCAGCAGCACCGGCACCACCGCTCGGCACTGGACAATCATATAGTGTCACTTTGATATTTTGTGTGTGTGTGTGTGAAGATTTTGGGTATTGGTTTGATGTTCATCATGTTCACAAACATAGTACAAGTAGGTCCATGGCAATCTCAACTATCCCTTCGATTTCTCATCACTTCTCATCACTCACAAAGGTGTGACAAATCAAGCAGATGACTGGGATTGGTGAGATGGGGGACACATGGCGTGTCCATTGACATAGGGCTGCATGGGATACTAAATTTAATAGCAGTTTTCCTTCTTTTTTTGCCATTTCATTATTATTGTTCCACCAAGAAAAGGGGTGCTCGGCAAGGGAAATTATGACCCTACAATTCACCAGTGTATGTGTATATGACATTTTCTGTTTAAGCATTTACAGTGATGACCAAAAGGCTTCGCTTCCCTAACCTTGCACACATCCGACCTTCAGTTTCCTTCGCCTTTACCCATGGGATCAAGGGCACAAGGGAAGTACAATCAAGAGCCTCCAAGAGCAAGATGTGGGACTAGACGGCTGTCGCAACTGGAGTGTCAGGATGGGCTCCCCATTCGGTCCATGATCCATCATATACAGCGACATCAGTTTCACCAAGGCGATGGAGGCCCTAAAATGAGAGTACAGGTTATAGGGGCCCAATTTACCATTTTGAAAGTAAATATCAAGAGATCAAGTCCAAGGTAATCATACCAAGGCTAATACACATGCTGTTACGCCAGTGCCGCAAGAGGTCACAAGGGGTTGATCAAGTGATATTCCTGGTAGTGAATCAAACCAGAGTAATTATAAATACTGCCTATCTATGGTGGATTTTACTGCTAAAACAGGCTATTGCAGTTCTACATTAGGTGGCATAAAAACGAGCTCCAACATCGACTAATACCAGTATAGAACAAAATGTTATGCAAACCCAGTGGATGTCACTCTCTTCAACAAATCCAATAGAAATACAGCAATACTTAATCTAGAAAATATGATCTATTTTGGGTCATAAACTGATATACACGGACACGGACACAATTGTCCCAAGTTTTAATAATAAATGTTAATTATGTGGAACAGTGTGGCAGCGATCAACTGTTACTGCACAGTGTCAGTGAAGTTTCACATAACTAGCTAAAGTCTCATATAACTTCTTGGTGTATGCTAGCAGCCAGATTAGCTTAGTGGGGTGTGTCAAAAAAATTATGACTCCTAAACATACATAAAATAAAATATTTCCAGAATAGGGATGAAGCATACAATAAAACGTCCGCCTGGCTATTGAAGCTGTATCAGCAGGAATAAAATACTTGCAACCTATATGGATAAAATATTTACCTTCCTGCTCAAATCGTTTCCGGAGTTCATCTGGGGGCAATAGCTTTTGTGAGCTGTCAAGCACCTGAAGAAGTAAAAGTAAGCAATAACATAGGCAATATTTCCAGAGATAGAAAAAGATCTTTGGCAATACTCTGCATGGACATAAAAAGGATGATAATACATGGACTTCTAGTTGAAACACCAATCCAAGTTCCAGTGCTACAGTGCACGTAGCCAAGCTACAAAGAAGTGCAATCAATTATCCAACTCTCAATCCTAATATGGTTAACAAGTTGTCATAGTGAATAATAGCCTCCAATACTACAAGTGTATCTACCAACAATATCATGATCTCCTACTATGTCAACATGCTGTGATTATCTCATCAACCAAATCTAGTATATCTGAGCTGTCCACTAGTGTATCTAGTAAGCACACACATTTACACCTCACTAAAATGGAAGGACGGATGAAGAAGAATATGACGTTAGAATGAGCAAGAAGTCAAAGTATCAAGGTATGGAAAAGTGGAGAATTTCCACCTGAGGGAAAGGAACACATTTGCTCCCAGGCACATGACCACTTCTAATCCCCTTGCGCGGCTCTGGAACTGCACCATCAAATCTGAAATTGAAGTTTCAAATTAGTCAACCTGAAAATGCAAGTCAAAATTTAATTACCAAAACAAATCTATAACATTACTGTATTAGAGTTCATATACTGTACTGGTTAAAAGACACTTGAGTATCAAAATACAAAAGCTAAACTGAGTTCTCAGCAAATATTAATGCTATGGATACTATCCTCACTCTGATTATGCGAATCATTTTCCTGAAAGCACACCACTGCACACTGTGGAACTAGTTCTTTACAGGAAGAGGGAGAGGGAGGGAGGAAATGCTTCCAAGCAGTAACCAGAACTAGCAGATGTAAGTGCCTTAAAAAAATCACCATCAATACCAAGCAGAGCCTTATTGATAAATGCAAAGGGTTTATATACTGCATACATACTTATGAGTTATGATTTACTGAATTAAAATACAATATACAAGTAAGATACCTAGGTTTTGATCGAGCATCTATAAGTTGATGTGTCTGGGTCTTGATGTTCTCTTTCACCTGAGAAAATCATATATTAGTTGCTATGGAATGTGCAGAAAGAGTTTAGGGAGTCGCGAAGAAAAACAATAGGCAGATTTGGGACCCTTTTCAACACTGACCTGATCAAGACTCCAAATAAGATGGGGCTGCAACTTTGCTTCAAATGTGAATGGACCAATCTGGAGAAATATATGAAGGTTATGTATAACTGGAAATTGGGATTAAACGGCCATATGGGAAGAGCAGCTAATCGTATCTGTAATGAATCAAGACTCCATAGATCAAGAGAAGTAGCAAGACTCTTGCTGTGTGGTTGCAACTTACAATCGAATTACTGCCAAAAGAAATAGGAGGAAAAATTACCGATTGACCCTGGTAAACTTTCTCAATTGCTTCACCAGCAGCACTGGCCTTTAAGATGGCATCACTGGAGGCGCTTGATTCAACATCATACCCAGAAGCGCGCCATTGAGGCAAACCTCCATCTAGCACCCAAACTTTATCATGTCCAAATACGCGGAACATCCTGTTGTAGAGGTAGCAAGCATAGCACAACTGTATTAAAATCAAAACTACCAGATAAAGAACTGAACAAAATCATGGCAAAAACTTAGTAATCATGAATGAACAAAATAAGCTTTGCATCTCATTTCGACCACTGCTCATATGGTCTACCACCATCGCAATTTTTACATATTTTTCTGACGAAAAGAAGCTTACCACCAAACACGAGCAGCGCTGAACAGTCCCTTTCCATCATAAACTACTATCCCATCTTTGTTATAGATGCCAAGAGCAGATACAGCAGCCGAAAATGCCTTTTCAGATGGCAGCATGTGCGGTAACTGGACAAAATGAAAAAGAAACCATTGATCTCAAATGTAAATGTAGATGCTTACCAAGAAAAGCAACTAATCAGATTAAATGATATTATTATTATAAACAACCAACGCAAAGAAAGCAAGTACTAAGTAGGAATGTCATGTTTAGCAAGTTATACTCTTATAATAACACTGACATAATTATGACCACCTCGACAAAGAAAAAGATGAGTTCAGAGGAATTAGTAAGCAAGCTTCCATACTACAAGCACAGCTAACATGATACAAGAAATGGAATATGTGCCTCTAGAGAGCATGGTATCATCAAAGTTGTCAAAAGAAACTAAAATACATAGACCAGAAGAATGGGAAAGGAAACGTGACTGCTAGTGCCCCCACTATCTATAGCAACTAGGTAACACTTTGAATGATTAGCTATGGGGCAACTGAAAATGTGGTAGCCAGATTGCAAACCTAAAGAAGAAAGTTACCGCCTACCTATGTGTGTTCAGATCTGGATTTCCCAGTTTTGATTTGCTTCTTTTCAACTTTCACTTTCAGATGTTGGCTAGCTTACTGCATGCTTGCGTCTAATATGTAAGAGAGTGGCACTGCAGGTGTCACCTCAACAAGTAATATGTATGCCCACGGAATGATGTGAACAGCTGAATGTTTCATCTATTCATGAAAAGGGGTTGCCACCCTGTACTGACAAATCCATTCAGTCGGGTTCTTATAAAAGTCTGCTTAGTCTAGTATTTTCAACCAATTACAGAAAGGACTAAGGCATGTCCATGCAGAACTAGAAGAGAATCAACAATGAAAATAGTGCAAATAAACAACGGTATGTACTTAAAGGAGTTTGTATGGTTTTGTAGTAATTAACAATAAATGTACAAGCAACAGAGCTGAACTTACACTAGATGTTCTGTCAGATATTCCATCAACATCAAAGAACAAGGCACCGGGAATATGAGCCACCTGGAAACAAGATTGAAGACAGAAGCATGAGAATATATGAATAATACTTTCAAAACCATGGGCCTAGCATTTCCCATAATGGCAGTACCCTGTTTCGCCTCTACAGAGGTCCGCCAGGGGCCGCAAGAGTTCTGGAATTTTAGAACCACAAAAACACTGAATCATTACCTGGTACTCTTGTAGTGGATTCCTTTGTTCTGCAGGCATATACCAAGAGGCATCAAGTACCTAGACACAGAAGTATGAGGTTCAGATAGTGAACCATTGGAAGAGAGATAAATTTACAGAACAAAGTGTATCTTGTAAATAAACCCCATTGTTACAGCTGAATCTTTGCAAATAACCGGTAACCCTGCTGGGTTTATCCCATAATGTCAAACATGCCTGAAAATTTTCCCTTAGAAGCAACTTTCAATGATATTTTGAGCACCATTGATTGTGAAGACCAAATAGTGATTGAAAGGCCCTGCTTTCCAGTTTGAACTACACTTAAGCACTTATCCAAGAATTAGTGTGCCTATTCTCATAGCCTAGACAACTCCGCTCATCAGATGACACAACTGCCATAGACTATCAGTCAGCCAAATAAGTCTCTTCATATA
Source organism: Panicum virgatum (assembly GCF_016808335.1). NCBI lineage: Eukaryota > Viridiplantae > Streptophyta > Magnoliopsida > Poales > Poaceae > Panicum > Panicum virgatum. The sequence goes on from NC_053147.1 coordinate 66,729,184, forward strand.
GCCAATAAGGCAATATCATCACTATCAAAGCAATATATAGCTACTAATCCAGAAGTTCTAAGTTTCACTAACCGAATTGCACGCTACAATCCGTGCAACTAATTCACAGGCCAATTGCGGGTCACCAAAGCCCAGTACTGAGACTGAGAGCAACGCACCTTGACGTCGGGGTCCTTGAGGTTGGCGTGCAGCCACTCGGGCGACACCACGGGCTCGGTCCGCGGCAGCGCGTGCACGCCGGCGGCCTCCGACACCGCGGACGACGACGTGGCGTTGCACCGCGCCGCGATCCCGAACGCGCCCGAGGCCAGCGGCGGCGCCCCGCACCCGTACCCGCCGGCGCCCTGCGCCGCGCGCGCCGCCCATCCGACCCGACTCTGCACGCACCGAAACAAAGGACCACGTCAGACTGGGGAGGATCGAGACGGCGGTAGAGCGGCGGGATTCACGACCGCGGGTAGAGTGGCGGTGCTGAGGAGTAGGAGTAGTAGCGGGGGAAGGAGGGTTTCCTTGGGGAGGGAGGACCGCAGGAGGAGGTGGTGGGGCCGAGCCGCGCCGCGGAGCGCCGCGGCGGCAGCGGCGGCGCGGGAGAGGAGGGACGCCGCCATGGGGGTAGGGTTCTGGACAGGGGTTCTAGAAGGTTCCGGGAGGGCAATGGGTGGAGTGGTGGGTGGGGGAAGGGGACGAAGGGGATGGCAGATCAGCAGATGGGTGGGTTTGATGCTGACGTGGCGGCGGAGGTGGTGGCATCGTCGTCAATCAGCGGCGCGACTCCGGGCGGGGGCAGATTTGCAAACCTGGGTGCTGAATACTACTCCCTTCGTTTCAAATTCGTTTCAAATTATAAGTCACTAGTCTATCAACTCATGTTCCTGCACGGACTAATTGAAATTATTTTAAAAATATAAATCTTACAACTAATACTATAATTATTTAGCTCACGCACTCCCATCTATTGAATATTCAAACACATACTATAAAATATATTTATTATAATATAATTAAAATAGATTTCATTTTGCACCACACCTCCATGTGTGTTTAATATATATATTTAATTGAATTATTTGTTTATGAATTAGTGTTATTATCTCTTTCATCGTATATGAATACACAGTGACAATTATCGTGGGTAGTATTTATATATATAATAATATAATAATGATAGAAATAGTAATTTAGAATTTTATGTTAATATACTTTAATATTTTATTATAATTATATAATTTAGATTCAGAATTTAGGGATTACTTTAATTTTAATAATAACATAATTTGATAATGTATATATAAATTTAGGAGGTTGTATTGCATTCTTATTTTAATGGCATAGGTGGGTAATTTACACGAAGATTAGGGGGTTACTTTAGATTTTTTTTATAATACTAAAGGTGGGCAATTTAAATACATCTTTAGGGGGTTACTTTAGTCTATTTTTATAATGGCAGGGGTGGGTTATTAGAAAAGATAACAGATCCAATGACTATTATGATTAGAGTAGTCCGATAGATTAGAATTTTATGTTAATATACTTTAATATTTTTATTATAATTATATAGTTTAGATTCAGAATTTAGGGGCTACTTTAATTTTTAATAATGACATAATTAGATAATATATATAAATTTAGGGGGTTGTTTTGTATTATTATTTTAATGGCATAGGTGGGTAATTTATACGAAGATTAGGTGTTATTTTAGATTTTTTTATAATGGTAGAGGTGGGTAATTTACATACATCTTTAGGGGGTTACTTTAGTCTATTTTTATAATGGGAGATATGGGTTATTAGAAAAGATAACAGACCCAATGACTATTATGATTAGAGTAGTTAGATGGATGGCTAGATATTTATGATTTTTGTGAGAATTTTTAGGACTTCTCTATTTTTTTAGAGTGTCCACTTAGGATCCTAAGTGGCTTCACGTGGAGGCTTCAAAGGAACCTCCAATTAGTAATAGTAAGATTCCAAGAATCTTGGAGAGTCAAACCATCTCAAAGTTTGACCAAAATTATAGAGAGAAATATAAAGATTTATGACATCAAATAGGTGCACTATGAAAATATAGCTAATAAAGAATCTAATAATACTTAATTGGTATAATAAATATTATTATCTTGTTATATAAATTTGATTAAACTTTAAAAACTTTGACTCTCCAAGATTTTAGGAATGATTTATAATTTGGAATAGAGGGAGTATTTGTCATCTTAGGTTATTTTTTATCTTTAAGAAAAAATATATAATTAAAATTTACATAACTTTCAGTACAAATATAGATGCTCACATACCGTATGTACACTCACCCATATAAGAACGTACGAACAGATTTTCCTATTTTGCCACAAGAGAGAGTATCCTGTTTGTCATCAAGAAAAATAAACATGATCCCTTATATGCAATTAAAAAACGCAACATATTTTTGATTTAAGTGAGTAGTGACAAATAAGCAAGTTCAAAATTTCCTATAAGAAGGTTTTAAGTGAGTAGTGACAAATAAGCAAGTTCAAAATTTTCAACGGTTTTCTCTCAATGGTAACTACTGAAATTCTTTCCGCGAGGCAGTAGGTGTGCTAGTGTAGTGTTGTTTGGACACTCTCATCATAGATTCTGATGATATGGTTAATTTACCGATCTCCTTCGCTAAATTTGAATTAAAAGTTGGACTACCTAGCTTAACAAACATTGTTTTTTATTTATGTGGTTTAACTAGTGGTCTCTAAGATCGGCCCTTTCATAAAAGTGGGTAAACGTGACCAGACACTACATAAGAGAGGCAAATTGTGTCAGCTGCAACCTGCAGGTACACTGCTCTGTATTGACTGAAACATCTTTCTTTTGATCACCATGGGATATTCCACGGCCATTCTAAGCTAAGCAAATTTCATTCGATGAAGCAGGAATTTTATCTCAGGATGCTCCAGACTATGGTCTGGTGAAAACAAGAAAGAACACCTGGCCCATCAAATGGCTGATTCTTTGACTTGATGTGTTCAGCTGTACACATGCACGATAAAATTGTAGCAGTTTCAGTAACTGCACTATGAACAGTAGAAGTAGCGTTTATCAGAGCTGGAAAAAAATCTAGTCTTTGTGGCAATCAGATTGATGTATTGTTGTTCGCCTGCCATTTCATCAGACTGGACTCAGCCGATGACTGCGTGGTGCTGGAATGCCCAATGCCGCCGCCGCCGCTCACGGTCGTGGATGTCGCAGAAGACGTCGTGGTGTCGGGACGATCGGCCGGCGCCCCGTACGTCGCCACCGGCATCTTCGCGGGCAGGCTCGGCGGCGGCGCCTCGAACCGCAGCACGCCGACGGCCTGCCTGATGGTGGGGCGCAGGGTGCGGTCCGGGTGCGCGCACCAGAGCCCGACGAGCAGCGCGCACGCCATCTCCCGGCCGTCGAACTCGCCTTCGAGCCGCGCGTCGGCCGCGTCGAGGATGCTCCCGCCGCCGTACGCGCGCCAGACCCACCGCACCAGGTGGATGAAGTCCTCGTCCTCCTCCCGCACGGGCACGGCGGGCCGCCGGCCGCAGGCGACCTCGAGGAGGAGGACGCCGAAGCTGTACACGTCGGACTCGACGCTCGCCCGCCCGGCGAGCACGCTCTCCGGGTCCATGTACCCCCACGTGCCGGCGAAGCCCGTCGTGTGCGACCGGCGGCCGTCGTCGATGAGCCGCGCGAGCCCGAAGTCGCCGATCTTGGCGGTGAACGACGCGTCCAGCATCACGTTGCTCGGCTTCACGTCCCGGTGCACCACGCGCCGCTCCGCGTCCTCGTGCAGGTACAGCAGCGCGGCGCCGACGCCGAGCGCGGCGCCGTACCTCGCCGGCCACGGCAGGACGCGTTCCGGGTCGTGGAGGTGCGCGTCCAGGCTGCCGCTGCGCATCAGCTCGTAGACGAGGAGGAGCACGTCGCCGCCGCCGCCGCCGCCGTGGCACCAGCCTATGAGCTGCACGAGGTTGCGGTGCCGGAGCCGGCTGATGATCCTCACCTCGGCCGCGAACTCCTTCCAGCCCTGCCGCGAGGTCTCCGACACCCTCTTCACGGCCACCTCGCGTTTCCCGTCGGCCAGGAGCCCGCTGTACACGTTGCCGAAGCCTCCTGCCCCGAGCCTCCGATCATCGGAGAAGTTCCCGGTGGCTGCGGCGAGCTCGTCGTAGGAGAATCGCTGGGGCCCGGCCACCTCCTCCCCTAGCTCGAGGTCGTCTTCTTCCACTGGTTTGCCGCGGAAAAGCCTCGCCGCTCTTACGTGTGGTTGCTTGGCGGTCTTCGTATTCATCCGTTTCCGCCGCCGGAGCCAGAAACAAATCGAGAGCGCGAACGCAAAGGAAGCGGCAGAGACGACGATGCCGGCGATCGCCGCCGCCGATAGCTTGCCGCGGGCGCGGGAACCGTAGTGGCACCCCTCGCCGGCGACGAACCCGTCGCCGGACATCCCATCCGAGCAGTAGCACTGGTGGCCCCACGCTCCGCTCGGCGCCAGCACGTCGTCGCACCCCGCGTTCGCCGCGCACCGGCCGGCGTCCGCGCACGTCCCGTTGACCCACCAGTTCATCTCCACGACATCGAAATCCAGGGACGGGGACCCCACCTTCGGCTCCCCGTACACCGTCGCCGTCAGCGCGTCCCTGCAGCCCGCAGCGTCCGCGTGCTCCCAGTTGAAGAACCAGCCCTGGCCCCTCGCCGGCGGGGAGCTGTACGACGGCAGGTCGGCCACGCACGCCCAGGAGGTGTCGTTGCCGGCGCACCCCGCCGTGCGGAGCAGCGACGCCGCGAGGCTCGGAGAGACGGAGCAGTTGGAGGCCCCCGGCGTGCGGCAGCCGCCGCCGAGGAAGAGCCCGGTGCGGTTGGAGACGCCGTAGCCGGCGCCGCTGAGCGACGCCCTGGCCTCGCCGACGCTGCGGTTGCATGAGGGCGCCACGGAGACCAGGAAGGTGGAGAAGGGGGGCCGGCGGAACGAGCGGATGGGGTACGGCGCCGCCGCGGTGGAACGCGGGAGGAGGACCGTGGAGGTGGAGGCGTCGCAGGCCAGGACGACGGGGCAGCCGGCGGAGAAGCCGAAAGGGTAGGGGACGACGGTGCCACCGCACCGGCGGTCGCACCCGCCGCTGCCATCGCTACCGTCGGCGACGGGGAAGGCTGTGCCGGAAATCAAGAGGAGAACGACGAGGAGGCGCATGTTCTGCTACTGAATCAACTATGGAAATCTCTCCTTGCTCATCTAACAACTGAAAGACTAGATTGTTCTGACTGGTTCCGTACAATAAAAATATACCAGCAGGCAGCAGGTCTACGCTGCACAATCATCCAGTCAGACGAATGTTGTTGACACGGCAGGAAGTCAAAGAAGAGAGATACAACAACAGTAGTATTTTCACAACTTGGAAGAAAAACAACCAAACTTTTAAAAACCGAACACGCGTTCTAGTCCCATTATCACAGGCACAATTCACACTCTCTCGATTTTAACTTGCACGGCTTATCGCTAATGCAAGTCTTTAACAAACAATTTACTACTTTATCAATACATAGTATTAGTTCACAAAGTTGGTGCCATTAGATTTGAATCCAAAAACACATCCTTATGAAGATACAACGACGAATAGAATGTTAACAGAGTAATTATTTATGGGTAAAATCCATTTTTAGCCATCCAACTCTGGCCTCGGTTTGCTTTTAGCCATCGAACTCCAAAATCGGGTATCTTCGACCACTCAACTATTAAAACCGTTCACATTTGGTCATCCGACTGTTTTGCAGGGCGGTTTTGCTTACGTGTACGCCACGTGGCAGTGGGGGCCACCTGTCAGTGTTACCTCACTCTCCCTCCTCTCTATATCTCCCTCTTTCTCTCTCTTGAGCGGCGTGCGGCTACGGCTTTGGGCCGAGGAAGCGTTGTGCCGGTCGAGGAGGGCGACCAGGGGAGCTGCCGCGTGCAGAGGAGGGAGTGGAGGGCCGCCGCCGACTGCTCTTCCTCCCTCCTCCCTCCCACGCACGCCGTGCAGCCGCCGCTCCGCGCGCAGCTCCACGACGCTGTGCCCGCCCCGCCCGCGCACGAGCTGGTGACGCCGCCGCGGTGAATCGAGGGAGGGAGGGCGGCCCCGCGGCTCCACTCGCCATGCCCGCGCCTCCGTTCCGCAGGCGAGCTCGAGGTCGGCCTCGGTGATGGCCGCACGGGCGAGCGGGCCCGACCATCGCGCGACGCAACTCCGCGTTGCCGAGGAGCGCCACGGGTGCCCCGCCTCGCCGGCGGAGGGAGTTGGGGAGGGGGATCATGGTGCCTCGCCTCGCCGCCGCGCCGTGAATCCGAGTTAGAGGGAGGCGCGGCGGAGGAGCTCCCTGCTCGATCCGGCGCGGAGGGAGAAGAGCGCTCGGCGCAGGAGATGGGGGTGGAGGGGAGAGGGAGGCGCGGCGAGATAGGGGAGGGAAGAGGGGCCCCCGCTCCGCCGCGAGCTCGCCCGCCCGTGCGGCGCGGAGCTCGCCGGCTCGGTGCTCGGACCACGCTGGAGCCGCCGTCCCTCCTCGCGCCGTCGCTGCCGCTCCTCCACTGCTAGAGCTACTCCGTCGCCGCGGGGAGGGATGCCGCCGAAAGGAGCAGGGGAGCAGGGGTGTGAACGTCGCCGCCCGGACCGCTCGCGCCGCCGCCTCGCCGTCAGCCAGGGGAGCAAGGAGATATAGAGAGGAGAGAGAGTGAGGTAACACTGACAGGTGGGCCCCACTGCCGTGTGGTGTACACGTCAGCGAAAAACGCCCTGCAAAACAGTCGGATGGCCAAATGTGAACGGTTTTGATAGTTGAGTGGTCGAAGATACCCGGTTTTGGAGTTCGATGGCTAAAAGCAAACCAAGGCAAGAGTTTGATGGCTAAAAATGGACTTTACCCATTATTTATCAAAGTTTCATTCTGACCATTGCACCGGCGGCTGAGAAGGCTGTGCACAGTATGACCAGTCTTCGTTGGTGGCTGTGGCTCGAACGTGTTCTCTCTTCTCCAGTTCCTTTTGGGTCAAACGCGCATTAGGTGGGTAGTAATATCCAAATAATACTATTGACTTCTCTCGAGGCCTTCACATGTCAAGAGTAGCTTGATGGATCATCATCATCATGAATGACAAAAACTCCCAGAATTGAAGGACTCAAATAAAATTGAACAAAATTTGCGTCATCACTCATCAGCAAACATTCACATCTTTTCCTATGCAGCCGGAAAGTGAATGGAAAACCGATCGCCATGTTTTGCTTGTGGTTCTTCTTGTTCTACAACAGCTGACTTCTGAATGTGGTCGCATGCACTTGTGGAAGATCCGGAGCGATAACGTGGAACGGTCGATAACAGGGCAACACTTTGCAAAAAGAAAATCTGTTCTCATTGTTGACCTGTATGCTGCTGGCTGAAACAGTGATCACGAGTCACCAAGGGATTTCTTGGCCATCCCATGCGAAGAACTTGCCATTGTCGCTTTTCTTGACGCTGTCAATGATGGAGAGGAGCTTCTGCACGGAGAATTCTCTTGTGAAGAGCTTATCCTTGGGGACGTTTCTCTGAAAGGGCCGTGAGAGGTCACTGTCCACGGTTCCTGGATGTAGCAGGATGCAGGTGATGTTGTCCTTCCTGCCAAACTCTACTGACACAGTCTTCGTCACTGCATGGCATGAGCAAATAACTTCAGGAATCAAACCATGTCAAACAAATTTCTATAGCTGCACAATCACTGGATTATTCAAAGATGAAATGGTACGCAGAACATTGCATGAACGGAGATTACCAATATAGTACCATTATGACAAGATTAGTGTGCATAGCAGGATAGTGAGAAACTAACAGAGAACAGGATGGAACCTCTTTTGGTGTTCACTTACACTGGTTCAGTGCCGTTTTGGAAGCTCTGTATGAATGCCAGCCTCCCAGACCATTGTCTCCTATCGAACTGACTCTAGCACTCATGTTTGCAACCAATGAGAATCCTCTCCCAGTATCGGAGCGACCACCAATCTTCAGCAGTGGCCACATGTGCTAATCAACCACCAAAAAAAAGGATCGATTCAGACATCACTGTAAGTGTGCCGCAATGACAAGCAAAATAGAATGTTGATACGAACAAAACAAGAAACAGAAGACTGTAAGGCACTAAGGCCAAGCAATGAATTTCACCTTGATCACTAAGATTGGGCCGACTGCATTCACTTCATACGCCAGCAGCAGGGACGACTTCTGAACTTTGCTCAGTGTAGTCTCTGTGACAGGAAACAGAAGGAACCTAGTTTCAGATAAGTTACTGGGGAATTGATGCTAGCAGATATCTGAATATTGTGCTCAAATGCGATCGAGCCAGAGGATCCACCTGGTTGTATCACGTTTGGGATAGAAAGGATGCCGGTGGAGTTGATCAGCAGGTCAAGAGAACCGTGTGTCTCTTGAATCGAGGCCGCAGCGGCCTGCAACGGAAGAAACGAAATTCGCACATTAGACAGCCGTTTAATAGCACCGCGAACAGTAAAACTAAGCAGAATCAGTTGGCAATGTTGGTAACAAGGTTCAAAAAAACGTTATTAAACGTCGTTTAATCGAGATTAAACGCTAAACGGAAGCCTAACGTCTCGTTTAGGGCCTAGGCGCCCAATTAAGCGCTGGGCAGCGTGTACGCGTGAAAAAACGACGCTAAGCGTCGCTGGGCGGGCGGGCGGCGGCCGCGCGCGCGCAGAAAGTGCGAGCGGGAGAACGCGCACTCGCGCGGGAAAAAAGTGCGGGCTGCGGGCGGACTGCGCGCCAAAACAAGAACGGCGGCGCCGGAGCAGGAGGAGAGGAGGTGGCTGGCGGAGTCAACTCAGCTGCTGCTTCTGCGGCGGCGGGAGCTGCGGGGAAGCAACGGCCGGAACGGGCGGGTTGCTTCGGGGAGGAGGAAATCAGAGAGGACAACGAGAATGGGAAAGGGGAAACTCACCGGAGATTGCAGCCGGCGCTCCTCCTTGCCGGCGGGTGGCGCCGCTCGTGCGGGCGCTTGGTCGGGCGGCGCCTGCGTGCATCCGTTGAGGTTGGGAGTGATGTGCGCCTGTGCGTGACCGTGTGGCCCGTGAGGGGCTAGGTCAAGGGCTGGATAGGAGGCTGAACTACTTTGTGGGCTGGGCTGTGTCCCAAAAACGGGCAGATACGCGATACGTGGGCTTCCAGGCGTGTCCGGGTAACATAGATTATTACTTAGTACTTACTAGTTACTACTAATCTTTGCTCTCAGTAGCACAAAAATAAAAAAACACACAAACGATTAATCACGTTTAATCTACGTTTAATCTTCCTAGGCGCTAGTCAGTAGGCTAGCGCCTGCCTAGCGCCTAGCGTTTTCTTGAACATTGGTTGGTAAAACTCGTCAGTCGTCAGGTTGTTGACAGACACGACAGTTTACTCAGGAGCATTTCGTCTGAATACTCACTGCACTGAATCGGATAAATTTCCTAAGACTGCAGCATTGCCATTGCTGACCACCACCGATGTGTTATTAACTCGCAGGACGAGGCTGTGCGCGTACGGCGTACCTCTATGGTGGTCTCGTCGGTGACGTCGAGCGGCAGCACGGTGACGCGCCCCGGCGCGTGCTCCTCCTTGAGCTTCTGGAGCTCGGCGGCGGATCCCGGCGCGCGGCACGTGGCGACGACGCGGCCCTGGTCGCTCCTCCGCAGCAGCTGCCGCACCTGCCCCCAGATCGACATGGCAGCGGGTGAGGCGAATCGCGGATACGGGGGAACCGGAGGGGGCGAAATGCGGAGAAGGCGAGATGGGGAGGGATGTGGGTAGCAGCAGGCGGAGGACTCACGAACTCGAGGCCGATCCCCCGGGACGCGCCCTGCACCATGGCCACGCCGCCGCCGGCGGAGGAGAAGGCCCTCGCGGCCACCGCCAGCCTCGCCATCGCTGCTCCTCCTCCCCTCATCGGCGGATTCGGCGCCGCCCGCCTTTACTTCCTTCACGATCTCTCGTTCTCGTAGATCATGGCACGAGCTCGCTCGCAAATCGCAATTCAACAAGGATTGAAGCGGTGGTTGCGTTCGGATTGCGCAGTAATGGTGGCGCCCGTGCTCGGGTCGGGGATTCTCATGGCTCAACGGTGGGACACGTACTCCCCATTTCCTTCTCTCTCTCTCTCTCTCTCTCTCTCTCCCTCTGTGAGGCCCAAAGGACATGTATGACCAGTGCGTATAAACTGGGCCCGTAATCTGTCCTGAGCCTTTTGAGGCCCAAAGCTTCCTCGCGCCAGGGTTTTTTTTTGGCAGTCCTCAGCACTCAGGTGTCATCAGGACGTAAAAATCTTCAAAGAAAACTTAACTTGGGTGTCTGTCCTGTTTGTTGCTAGTACTCCATTTCACTAAATCTGAAGAAGCTTTTTTGGCAAAAAAAAAAGAAAAAGAATCTGAAGAAGTTTTTCCGAAAAAAAAAAGAATCCGAAGAAGTTTCATGATCCAAGCAATTGCCCAACCATCTTCGCCAGAAAATTACTCAACTTGTATGTGGTGCTGACAAAAGCAAGCGCACCAGGTAACCAGCAGTCTTCTGCCCAAGCTAACAAGGCCTTGTGTGCGAGAGGGGAACCAACACACAAGGTTCGATTAGGGCTAGACTGGCTGGACCGTGCCTGAATTAAATCATGTCTGTTCATGTGACATGGACACTGCACCGTGTGGCGAACTCTTATCTTTATTCATAGACGAACAAAAACACATTTACCATTCATGCTGGGCTGGGCTTCCACTGGGCCAACCGAGGAGAGAGAGCATGGGCCACCCTGACTCTCCCCGTCCGCCAGGCCCATGTACGCGTCGGCAAAGCAACACATGTCCCCCGCGACCCATCATCGTCTCCGTCTCGCCTCGCATTCCGACAAACTGGGGCCCGTAATCTGTTCTGAGCCTTCTGAGGCCCAAAGCTTCGTCGCGCCAGTTTCATTTGAAGTCGTCAGCACGTAAAAATCTCCAAAGAAAACTTGGGTCTTTTTGTTGACAGTACTGCATTTCGCTGAATCTGAAGAAGTTTTTTTGAAAAAAAAAGAATCTAAAGAGGCTTTTTTTCGAGAGAAAAAGAATCTGAAGAATTTCATGATCCAACCAATTTGCCCAACAATAATCTTGGCCAGAAAATTACTCAACCTGTATGTGCTGCTGACAAAAGCAAGCGCACCAACACACAAGGCGTTGTGTACGACAGGGGAACAACCAACACACAAGGCCCAATTAGAGCTAGACTGGTGACTGGGTGGACCGTGTCTGAACCAAATCATGTCTGTTAATGTGATAGGGACTCTGCAACTGCTGAGTGCGTTGGGGGTGTGCTTGTTAGCTGCGTCAGGTGCTCTATCTAGCTCCCTGGGTATATCTGCCTGCCTAATTGTCCAAACGCATTACTACCTGCTGCTAGTTGTAGATATGTCTATCTAGCTAGCTGTACCTGCATCAGATTAGCTTTTCTTTTCTCTTAATCCTTTCCAATTCCTGGGTGCTGGACTGCTGGTGATACCTGAACTAATCAGTAGACTTTAATTTGTCTCACATTTGCATTTTCACTTTTGAAGCTCTTCTTTCATGTGTGTGTGTGTGTGTGTGTGTGTGTGTGTGTGTGTGTGTGTGTGTGTGTGTGTGTGTGTGTGTGTGTGTGTGTGTGTGTGTGTGTGAATTAAAAGGATTAGCATTTCACATCTAAACCAAACCTGAATAAAATAAATGGAGCTCGTGAAAATATAATTTCACATTCTCCTGGAGTTAAGTCTAATTTTTAGAAGCTTCTAAAAATATTTTCATGAGCTCTAATTACTTTTAGGCTCACCGTGCTCCAATATATATCTCTACTATCTTTTTTGAAATTTTTTGAGACTTAGAGATATTTAATCGATCTGCAATTCCGCTAGACAGCGAACAAACCCTCGTGTTTCAAACAGATGGAGAGCTAGATGAAATTTGGCATGGCCGACATGGTGAATCTGCAGCAAATGTGAAGGATGCTTGGATTATACAGAGTAAAATGCACCGCAGCCCTCGAACTAGACTTCGGGTGTCATCCCGATCCCCAAATTTTTAAGTTGCATATTCAGATCCTTAAACTTGCTAATCATAACACGCGAGGTTCAAATCACAATTGTTTAAGCTAAATTGAAAGTTATATAATTTTTACAATAAAAAATTATATATTGACAAATATAATTCATACCGATACTTCAGAGTTAGAGAAACACAGTGTCTGTGTGCTTACGGAGATGAAAGGCACTCAGAGCCAGAGGAAGCTTAGAACCTACGGAACCAACGGGCACACACAAGTCGTGCATGAAAAATATAGAGTTTTAGGTAGACGAATAACCCATCACACCTACCATCTTTCCTTCAATCTCTGTCTCCTGTGAGAGCTGCAACACATAGATGGAATATTATATTAATTCTCAGCTGAAATGGCAAGTTCCGTAATGCAAGAGAGTGGGAGATAAGAATCAGGAGCTTCTTTTCACCTGATCAATCATCGACACAATCTTATGTATAGCCTCTCATGCAATGCAAGTGACACTACCGGATTCGAGCCCTTTAGATAGCCCTCCTCGCCATCCTTCTCCTGGAACATCCAAGGTGGGAAGTCACGCTCCTCGCCATCCTCCTCCCCCTCCTTGTAGATCTCGACATCTACCACTAGGTGTAGTGTGCCAGGTCTACCCCTAAGGCTGATGAAGCCGGGAAGCCAGAAGTCGTGCTCATCCTTCCAGCACGAGGTCATGACCACCTTGTGGTCCTTGCCGATGTGTCATGACCCTGAGCCTCAGGGATCCCTGGAGGATCGCCGCGCGTCTCCCAGCTGTTGTGGGGGTCGATGCCGTGGGACTTGAGGAAGTCCTCACAAACATCGAACTCCCAACCGGAGTCGTCGTCGTCCTCCTTGTGGGCGGAGGAGTCGGCGGCGGCGGAGTCGTCGACGGCGGTGGAGGCGTCGACGGCCTCCTCGCCGGTGGCGGAGTCGGAGGAGGAGGAGCGAGGCAGTGCCGGTCCGGTGCCGTAACGGCGGCGGATCAGGCCGCTCAGGCCAATCGGATACTCCGCGAGATGCCCCGCCTCCCCGGAGCGCTGGAGCGCGCGGGGCGCCTCCTCCTAGATCTGGATCTGCGCGTGACCCTCCCGCTGGAGCAACGCCCCACTCAGCTTCCGCGCCGCCGCGACAGGCCCCGCCCCGCGCCAAGCACAGCGAAAACATCTCCCACGCTCCTGCCTCTCCCTCTCTCCTCCTCTCTCTCCTTCTCCTTCTCTCTGGCATGGCGACGGCAGCGGCGGCGGCTAGGTTGCGGAAAGGAGTGTGGCCCAGTGTTTGAAATAGTGGGTTAATGCATTTAGCGTTTGGTGTTTGTAAAAGCTAAGAAAGGTTTGGTGTTTGTAAAAGCTAAGAAAGGCTATAGCGGGTATAGCGGGCTATAACCTAGCTAATCCATTTAGCGGTTCTATAAATACCATGTATTGAGAAATCCGTGCCCCTAACCTTGACACCGACTTTCGAGAAGTTATACCTAAATAGTTTGATATCACTTCTTCTGTGAGCCCTATGCCCACACTACACTAAGAAGACCTTCACCTAAACACTAATATCAGAGACCAACTCTATATGGAAACTCAACTCTTTATTCACCATAACTTACTACAACACATGACTCTTGCACTATTTATGTGGCTACCCTACCATGACACTATTACACTACATGGCAATCTTGCCATCTCCTACATGAGACATTTTATGCCATGGTATGGCAAGAGGTAGACCTGGGCATCCACCAAGCCGGGTCGGGTTCGGGTCGGGCCAAAAAAAGCCCGGTGTTTTTTTTAGCGGCCCGTGCCCGACCCGACCCGGTGGCCGGGCCGTAAAATTGAGCCCGCACCCGACCCGACAGCCAGTCGGGTCGGGTCGGGTTCGGGTTCGGGTCGGGCCGGGCCTATGTAAAATGTCGGGTTCCTTCGGGTTTTTCGGGTTTCGGGTCAAAATTTTTAGCCCGTGCCCGGCCCGTCAGTCATACCGGGTCAAAAAATTTGACCCGAGCCCGCCCATTAAACTCTTCGGGTCGGGTCGGGTCGGGCTATTTTCGGGCGGGTTGGGTCGGGTCCGTCGGGTCGGGCAGCCCATGCCCAGGTCTAGCAAGAGGAGAGGGGAGTACCGCTATATATAGGACTCCATGGCTTATATGATTTTTTTTCATATTTTCATCTTTTGCAGACTTCTTTACAAATATCTAACTCTAAAATTTTCTTCATACTTATCTAACCATACAAATATCTAATTTCTAGAGTATTCTATATTTCACCAAGAAGCATTGTGACCATGGTTCATGCATACTCTCTAATATTCTATGAGCTTCTCACAATTATATATTTCTACCTCAACATCATGCATAAATCTCTGAGTAATTTTGCATATAAACATGAAATAAAAAAAATCATGTACTGAAATACGTCTTGAGCTTCATTCCCTCATTGCATCGTTGACGAAATACTAAATTTTGTAAATGACAAAGTTCAATACTTAACTAATAATAAATAAACACTAATTTGCCGAGTGCCAGAAACACTCGGCAAAGCTAGTGCCGGCGAAGACAACTTTGCCGAGTGCCTTTTCATCAAAAGCCAAACAATACTCGGCAAAGTCTCCATAGTGGTTACGGTGATGGCGGTTTCGCCGAGTGCCGGCTGTCCGACACTCGGCAAAGAACCAAGGTCCACCGAGTGCCGCGCAGCCGACACTCGGCAAACCGCTTGGCACATGGCATATTTGCAGTTTCCGGTAGTGACCATTACAGTAGAACCACCTCTCATGATGTTATATATAGCCATTGCTTGCTAGGGAAATTAATCAAGTAACCATTACAGTATAACAGCCGGGCATCTCTGGTTTCATCGTCTGAAGCCTGATGCCTGCAGAGACAGATGTTCGTTCCATCAGTGTAAACAAGGTACTATATACTCCAGTTGGGAGAAGGATCTCATGCAGACCGTGCTTACCATTTCATCGACGCTAGCCACGTGGGCATCATATATAGGAAAAAGTAAACAAACAAAATAATTATCCAGATCAAAATGATAAATTAAAAATAACCAAAGAATTAGAGAATTAAAGTTGATAAGAGGAACTTGGTCTTCTGGTTGGAGAGGATGGCGTGTTAGCTCCGTGCTGGGATCAGGGTTTTATTTCCCAACCGGAAACCGGTAACCGCCGCCCTCCGGTACCGGTTTACCGGACCGGTTAGGCCGGTAACCGGTGGAAACCGGTTGAATTCAAATCCAAATTCAAATAAATTCAAATTTTCCCGTGCAACCGGTTCCGACCGGTTTACCGGCCGGTTTGACCGGTTTACCGGCCGGTTTTACCGGTTTACCGGTCGGTTTGACCGGTTTGAAATTCAAACGCTCCCGTGCAACCGGTTTACCGGCCGGTTTTACCGGTTTACCGACCGGTTTGACCGGTTTACCGGCCGGTTTGACCGGTTTGATCGGTGGGCCTTCATGGGCCGGCCCATTTTTTTTCTTTTTCTTTTTTGATTTAACTTTAAATTCTCACAAACTATACTAAATGAATGAATTTTTGAGAAAATTTGACACCATTAGATTCATCACACCTTGAAGTATTTTTAGGAATTTTTTGGGAATTTTTCATTTTTTGAATTCAAATTTAAAATTTGAATTTTGGCCGGTTGGGTACCGGCCGGAACCGGAACCGGGCCGGACCGGTTTGACCGGTAACCGGTCAAACCGGACCGGTTCCCACCGGTTAGATTAACCTTGGCTGGGATAGGCTTCCACTGGGCCAACTGAGGAGAAGTAAAAAAAAAAGAAGGAAAAAGTGTTTTTTTGCCTCCCTCAATTTCGAGCCGAATTTGATTTTCCTCTCTGAACCACAAAACCGTCCGTCCAGTCTCCTCAGACTCACAAAACCGTTCAAATACCCTCCCTGAGCGGTTTGAGGGTGAGGTGGCATCGGTTTTTCTATTTTTTTTATTTTTTATTTTGATTAAATCTTTGAAAAATCACAATAAATCACCAAAAAAATCATAAAAGAAAAAATCTAATTTTTTTTGAACTCCACTTAAGTAGATCTAAACATATTATATGATACTCTTTAGTACAATTTTTTCCTGTAGTTTTAGATATATGTTTTTCTGTAATTAATTTATAGTTATAGTCTCTATGATGAAAATTTTATGGTGGACTAATCATTATAAGATTGAGTTATTGTAAAATTTTTATAATTATCGGATTATGTTTGACTGAGCTATTGCGCTGGCAGCGTCGTTTGTTTCCGCGGGCCGCTTGGTAGTTGGCGCCAATTACTTCTCCTCCGAACTGTGCAAGGGCGGAGGGGCCCTCCCCGTCCGTCGCCATGGCCTCCTTCATTGCGCTGTCGGCTAGCTGCTCCATGCGACAATCGCCGCCACGTGCGCCTTCCCCTCGCTGCCTTCTTCCCGTGCCCGTCGTAGGTGAGACCTTCTCCGAGTTCCGATCCCAGATCGGCCTCGAGGACGAAGCTTCTTCTCCGGGATGCGGCTCCGCCATCGTCGTCTCTCGTCGCCGCCGTTGACGCCGCTCCTCGCCAGCTGCCTTCTCCTCCTCCTGCTGCCGCTCCCCCGGGCGGCGGCGACGACGGTGGTCACTCGCCTGCCGGGGTTCCACGGCCCCCTGCCGTTCTACTTGGAGACAGGGTGGGTGCTACGCCAGTCGTGATCCCCCACCGCCACGCTCCATGCATGCTCTCTGCTTGAACGATTCACATACCAGGTAGCCAAGCCATTATTGTTGCGTGGAGCAGGTACGTGGGCGTGGAGGAGGAGACGGGGGCGGAGCTCTTCTACTACTTCGTGGAGTCGGAGCGGAGCCCCGGCACCGACCCCGTGCTGGTGTGGCTCACCGGCGGGCCCCGGTGCTCCGCCTTCAGCGGCCTCGCCTACGAGATCGGGCCCGTCAAGTTCGTCCTCGAACCCTACGACGGCACGCTGCCGCGGCTGGTCTACAGCCCGGATTCCTGGACGCGGGTGAGAACTTGCGATTCTTCAGTGATGCGTGCAAGGAATTGCGATTTGGTGATGACCAAATTGGCCGATCGATGGATCTCAGGTGGCGAGCATCATCTTCCTGGACTCGCCCGTGGGTTCAGGCTTCTCGTACGCGCGCGACCCCCGCGGCTACGACGTCGGGGACGTCTCGTCGTCTAGGCAGGTCGTCACGTTCCTGAGGAAGGTCTGGAAAGAACACGCAGAGAGGCGTGGAGTACATTCGTTGATCCATAAGTTGAAAAAAAAAACAGAGAGAAATGTGCCTGTTAAAATAAAGCTTGCTAGTTCTGTTTGTGCAGTGGTTTGATGCTCACCCATGGCTTCAATCAAACCCTTTCTACGTCGCTGGCGACTCTTATGCAGGAAAGATGGTGCCCGTTATTGCGCAATATATCTCAGAAGGTAATTTTTCAAGTCTAGTCTTGATTGCTAAGAAAGAGCCGCTTGTTTTGTTCTTTTCCTCACCCCTGTCATATGCCTACCTGATCCTGTGTACTGAAGAGTACTCGACCTTGGTCTTAATTTTTATCCTTTCCATTGTTCTTTTCTTCTTTTTTTTTGAACGGGATGGCAGGAGCTCTGCCTTTCAATTAAGAGAGAAGGAAAAGAGTTTTCTTATATACAAAGTTCGATAACCGGGCCGCGAACCGGAAAAAAAAGGAACAACCCTGAAAAAACACATGAAACAGCCCCCTGTGCTTCAAACAAGAAACCCGAAACTAAAGGTGTGTGTTACTAAAAGACCTCTTGTAAAGCACAAGATCCTCTTTTACCCTTTCCGCCACCTGCTGCGCAGATTGGAGTTTGTTTTCAAAAATACGCCGGTTCCGCTCTTTCCACAGGTTCCACATAATGTATATCACCAAACCGTTGAAATCACGTCGCTGATTCTTGTGCACGGTTCTTGCTGTTTCCTCCCACCAAACATTAATGCAGTCAAAATTTGCCGGATTGGTCTGTTGGGGGAGAGTCCAGTTCTCCCAAGAGAGGACCTGGTTCCAAACTGCCTGGGCAAAAGGGCAAAGTAAACAGAGGTGCTGACCAGTCTCCATAGGTCCATTGCAGAGAGCACAGGAGACTTGATGTGGCCAACCCCGACGCGCGAGATTGTCAGCTGTTAGGACTTTGTCTTGGATGAGAATCCAGGCAAACACTTTGCACTTGTTTTCAGTCCTCGCACGCCAGATGAGATCCGTCTTGAAGTTCCTAAAGGATCCGATAAACTAAGCCCGATATGCTGACCGCGCCGAATAGATGCCATCCGGTGTCCATTTCCAAGTGATGGTATCCTCAATCTCTGAATTTAGGGGCACTCCTTGAATTCGGATCTATAACGAGACAAACTCCTCAAGTTGGGTGGTATTTGTTATTTTATTTTGTAGCGCGCTGATCCAAGAGTTGTTTGCCAGCTCTTGCGCTACTGTTTTGTGCTTTCTTTGTACCAGTTCAAAGAGATGTGGGGCCAGATTTCTAGGTGCCTCTCCATCTAGCCAGGCGTGATGCCTGAATCTTGTTTTCTTGCCGTTGCCAATAGTTATGGTGGTGGATACATTGAAAAAGAGACGATCCATCTCAGTGCAAGGAATTTCTAGACCGGACCAAGGTTTGTTATCAGCATGCCACTCCTGGCACATCCATCGCACACGAAGGGCTCTACCAAATTTGTCAAGGTCCAAAACTCCAAGGCCGCCCATGTCCTTCGGCCTGTTGACAGTGGGCCAGGTAACTAAGCAATGGCCGCCATTTGCATTCTCTTCGCCTTTCCAAAGGAAGGAGCGTCGTATCTTGTCAATTTGTTTTCTTGCCCAGACTGCTAGCGGGAAAATTGTCAGATGGTATACCGGCATGGAGGATAGCACTAAAGTTACCAAAGTTAACCGACCCGCACAGTTCAGGAGTTTCCCTTTTCCAACCTTGGAGGCGCCATTGTTCTTTTCTGCTGATAAATTTTCTGTGCTGCAGGAAATGAAGGAATGCATCATTCACTGATCAATCTCAAGGCATGTAATTTCTAGCACACGAATCGACAAACCGGAGAACTCGCTGTCCCTACTGATTGTTTCTTTGTATATGCAGGGCTATATAGTCGGCAACCCTGTAACCGGAGACCAGATCGACACCAACTCTCGGATTCCGTACGCTCATTCGCATGGAATCATATCTGACCAGCAGTACGAGGTAGCACTCTTGTTCATTCAGATCCACTTGCCTACTTGGACGACAACTGACTAATCTTTTTTCTTCGCTTTCATCTGTCAAAGGCTGCGGTGGCAAATTGCAATGGGGATTACGTGAGTCCGACGAACAAGCTCTGCGCCGACGTGCTACAAACTATCCACAATGTAAGGTTCATCTATTGTGCTAATTTTCAGAATTAATGGCTGTCATCATCGACTGGAGTATCAGCTCCTTATCATGTCTTCACTCTTCACAGCTCATGTCAGAAGTCGACTACCATGACATACTGGGACCGACATGTCCCCGTGATTCACTGAATCCGAGGAGAGATGCTTTAGCGAGGAAGTCCCTAGCAGAGGAACACTACTATCGGATTAGTGACCCACCTGCGGAACCTTCTTTCCGTTGTTTTGTGAGTTTTATCCCTCAAATAATCATCGTGTCGATTGTCGATTTCATGCAAATCTAGATTGATGTGATGAGAATATTGATCTCTGCTGTTCATCACAAACCATTGCCTGAAATTGCTTCTTTGGAACCCAGGAATACCGCTACTACCTGTCTTACTTTTGGGCAAATGACAATGCCACTAGAGCTGCCCTTGGGATCAAGGAGGTAAAGCACTTCCTTATCTTTTGCTTCTAAGCCTTCAATTTGTACTCGTCATTCGTCAGAGCACAAATTGCCTCCACCAGCTTGTTCGCTCTGCAACACTAAGGAATCCGTGCTTATTAGCTCTCCGTTTACTTTTCAGCTGCTAATGACTCTTTTTGGAATTTCTTGGGACTGAGATTCTACTGACCAAAGGATAGCATTAATGAACAGGGGACAGTGAAGGAATGGGTCAGGTGTTGCAAGCGTCCAGGTTTCCCCTACACCTACGATATTCCGAGCAGCATAAAGTACCACTTCAACCTCACCACCAGGGGTTACCGCGCTCTGGTATACAGGTGAAAGCATGATGTCCAGTAGGAGCATCTATCTCTTAAGTTCACATATGCTATTCGAAATCTTCATCCATGAACATCATGCTTAGTGGTGTACTGTGAGTGCAGTGGAGACCATGATCTAGTTATACCGTTCTCGGGCACACAAGCATGGATAAGATCCTACAACTTCTCCATTGTTGATGACTGGAGGGCGTGGCACCTTGATGGCCAGGCTGCAGGGTTAAGTCATCTCCTGAATCCCTTGAATTCTATTGTTCTCGCTTTGCTCCACTCTCAACCATCATGTGGCGCCATCATCTTCCATTCATGTTTTTATGGATGGAGCACTTGCAATCTCCTTGGTTCGTTCCCCTGTTGCATTTTTGCTTGAACTGATGAAGAATTCACCTTTTTTTTTGGCCAGATTCACGATCAAATATGCCAACAATCTCACTTTCGCGACAGTGAAGGTTTGTCTTTTTTCTCTCTATCTCAAATTTTCTTGATCTATTCACCTTCGTCAGATTAGTCCGATGATTTGCACATGGATTGTACTGGTAACATGGTTTTTTGTTTTTGCAGGGTGGTCGCCATGAAGCTCCAGGGAATCGGCCCAAAGAATGCTTCGCTATGGCTAAAAGGTGGCTGGATAATAAGCCTCTCTGATGTAGTGATGTGCCTGCCAACTCAGGCTGCACTTCTGATCCAGATTCAGTCTGTAACTGTGCATTAAGTCTGTAAAATGACAACCAAAGCTAGCGAAGTAAGTTAATCAATGTAATAAAAGCACGTCAAATATTAAGTTTGCACTCAAAACGTGTTACACTTTCATTTTGGCTCTCTTTTTTTATCTCCTTTTTTTGTGACACGGGGAGCTTTATTAAGCATTAAAGAGTATCGTTATAATAAGAAAAAGAATGTCGAATTCCAATATATCACCAACAATTATGCTCAACCACAAAACTAACATGTGAGCAAGGTGGTATTATAGGTAAGTAAAAGTGGGGAAACATTGAGAAAGCCTGCTGCAATCTCCAGTTAGCGATGCAAGCTGGCTAGCAGCCAGCACCCATTCTTTCCCGACCTCAATGGCCTTGGGCACCCATTCTTTCCCGTCCCGGCACGCGCACCGGCTGCCGCCGCCGGCGTCGTCGTCTGCGGTCGCGTCGCATCACGTTCGTCTCCGACTCGCATCTGCTTCACCTACACGGCTAGACCTTCCTGTTCGTTAGTTAGATCGCAGCGGCGTGTGGCGTCCTCTTCCCTTTTGGATTTGGACCTGTCCGTGCGAAGATGATGAGCCGGAGGCAGGTTGCGCCACCCCGCCGCCGCAGCTGCTCCTGACAGGCTGACACTGATGAAGACAACACCCAAGAAAGGAGCAGGAGAAAATGTTCGAGCTCTCTTCATGGACACTGACACCATCACAGAGAAGATACTTTGTTGCTTAAACAAGGCATGCAACTATGATCCTCCCAAGCATCCTTGGTCCCAGCACGAGCCGCAGCAGATCTCTAAGCTGTACCAGCGACTAGCTTTGTACCGCATGTATATGGTGGTCGTGTGCATTCCGGTTTGCTGCTTCTCTCTGGTTTAATTTGTGTATCATAACTTTCTGATTCTTTTGAGGTGGACAGTTTGCTGCCGGCCTCAGTTAATTCAATAAAAATTTTAAAAAACGTGTTTGGTGTTGGAGTTGAGTGGGTGACACTTTTGGCAAGTGTTCGCCAACTGTAAAACTTTCTTGAATTCAGCCATTTGGGGCAATTTGGCAATACAATCAGGTGGGGATCCTCTCCCCCCGTTGACAGTCAAAAAAAAAATTAAAAAAAATAAAAGCCCGTCGAGCCCATCCGCCGCCGCCGCACCCCAAGGCGATGGGCAGCAAGGAGGAAGTGGCCCGCCGCCGCTGCAAGTTCGGAGGGAGGTCGGGGAGGGGTCCGCCAGGAGGGAGGACGGGGAGGGGACCGCCGGGAGGGAGCGCCAGCCGCCAGGAGCCACCGCCGCTCCGCCGTAGCGCCCGCCGCTGTGTCCGCCTTGGCTCCGGGCCACTCCGCCGCCGCCGGCCACCGCCGAGTGAGAGAGGAGTGCCGGGGGGGGAGTGAGAGGGGCAGCGGCCCATGACAAGAGTGAGGGAGGGAAAGAGGAGAAAAGAAAGAAACCCTAACTTGAAAATATATACGGAAGTCTGGTAATAGGCTTTCTAGATCTCTTTGGGCCACAATATTTTTCGTAGCGGATCCTATAGGGTGCCCGCCTCGGTTAAGGTGTTTGCTTTACAACAACCGCCTCGATTAATATCTATTAACAGAGTCGGTTATTTTAAAGTTGTACGCCTCGGTTAATCCATTTTGCGAGGCGGTTTTTTTAACCACCTCGGTTAATGAAGAATGATCGCCTCAGTTAATGCTGGCCATTAATTGAGACGGTTATTTTTTCTGCCTGTCTCTGAGGGCTTTTTTAAAGGTCACGGTTAATGATTTTCTGTAGTAGTGTGAACTGGATGATGCAACTCTGATATAGCGCTACCCGCCGTACGTTCTCTATGATGACAGTAACTTTGACCAATATGATCAGGAGTCTCTTGAATGATACTTTGATCCTGAACTCTACGATGACAGTAACTTTGACCAATATGATCAGGAGTCTCAAATCCAAGCTAAGGAAGAAGATGAATATGACAACGCTGGGGCCTACTTTCTTGTAGACGTTGGAACTTGGACGGGATTTAGACGCCATCCGTCTGATGACTGCCAAAGTTGCAGTTGCTACTACAACTGCACCTGATCCCGGTCCACCATTGGACATAGGATTTTTAGCATGTAAATTGTTCATAAAAAAATATTTTATCTCCTTCGTATGATCTCTGTTTTGAATACTGATTGCAGCACTGTATTTACGTGATGAGACAAACAAAACTAGATCCCACTTGTATATATTTTGAAGACATTTTGCACTATTAGCTATTTATTTGTAAATTTGGGTCTGATATTATTAAAGGAGTTGCTACAATATACATATATAAGGTGCCACACATATGAGATTAAGGTTGTCACAAAAATATTAATAAGTTGTCGTACAAAAATAGAACCAATCATATGCATAAGTTGTCACAAATATAAGATGTCATATTCATAAGTAGCAAAAAAAAAGAGTAAGCTGTTGTACACATAAGTTTATACACAAATTGTTATAAAAATAAAAGTTATCACACATTTAAACAAAAATTGCCAAAAATATAATCTATTGTACAGATGAGTTTTCACACATATAAGATATAAGACATATAAGATATAAGTTACTGCAAATAAAATCCATCATACACTCATATATATAAGTTGAAAAAAAATTGAGTTATTATGCACATAAATTGTTACTGCAGTAAGCCGATATACACATAAGTTGCCACAAAAAGAGAGTAAATCGCTACATAAGTTACTAACAGTTCACAAACATCGTCAGAGCATATGCAAGTGGGGTCTAGTTTTGTTGGTTTCGTTGCGTATAACACAACGGTGTAATCGGTCCTCGAAATTGAGGTCAACACAATGGTGTAATCGGTCCTCGAAATTGAGGTGATACGAAGAAGATAAATATTTTTATGGATAAATACTATTTAATAAAATAGCATGCAAAGGAAGGGAGGAAGGTGTGGTCCGGGTGGATGACGCGAGGGAGGAAGGAGTACCGTAGAACTGGGCCACGTTTTTTTGCTGAGTGGTAGAACTGGGCCACGTGCACAGCAAGCGGCATGCATAGGAGAAAAAGGCCGGCGGCCTGCTGGGCTGAGACGCGCGTGGAATTGTTCCTGAGATTTTTTCCATTCGGGAAGGAAAATAGAATTTTTCCTTAAAAAAGGGAAGAAGCACCATCGTTGTTTATTTTACGGGCTAGGCTTCCTTTGGGCTAACCGAGAAGAGAGAGCATGGGCCACGACGGAGATCGCCTGCAGTCGCTACTGCGACTGCAAGATAGCGATTGCACGCGATGTGAGCCATCCATTTTCTCAGTGAACGGACTAGATTTATCGCCACAGTGATGATACAGTAGTAAACAGTACCTGGTGAACAATGATGCTACAGTGATACACAGTAGTGAACAGTGACCTCCCTGCTCCGTCGACCGCTTAAGTTGCAGTCGCTATAGCGACTGCACAGGAACTGGGTCCCATGGGCCACCCTGCCCTCCCCGTCCGCCAAGCTCATTCTTTGCTGACCCCGAACGCCTTCCAATTTCTTGGACGGCTGGTGGACAACCCGTGGCTGCTCCTCCTGTCGGGGGGAATCAGATTCGGGTCTTGAAAGAGGATCCAAAGGCTGATGCGCCGGCGCTCACGCTCGCCAGTCCCGTCCGCCACACTATGAGGAAAGTCTCGAATGGTACTTTATGATTGTCTTGGACGCCGCACTATGAGGAAAGTCCCGTCCGCCGCACTATGAGGAAAGTCATGCTCATCTGCTCTGCTCGTTTAATTACTTTATGATTGTCTTGTGCAGTTAACAGTGGGTAGGAAGTTGGATAAACTGGATGATGTGAGTCTAAAACTGGAGTACCCTCCAGACAAACTTTGTGCTAACTGGTTTTTTAAGCACTATGAGGAAAGTCTCGAATGGTACTTTGATCTTGAACGCTGCCAGGACGCTTCCTTTGATAACTACCAGCGGCTAGTGCTTCACAATGTAAGCATGAACACTTGACTCCTCCAAGCCATCTAGCTTTATTCTCATTTTTGTTATCACTTAGTATATGTTGCCATACCCATCGAGGTTAAATGTTACTCCATCCTTCTCCGTTTATAAGGCATGGTGGAACATGACACGGTCTTCTAAACAACACTTTGACCATTTATTTATCATATATTATATCACTTTTGATTATAAACTTATAATCATTGTAAAATATATTTGATTATGAATCCAATCATATGAAATTTGCATTATAAAAATAAAAATTTAATAGTCAAATTATTGGTCAAAGATGACAAGGTTTGAATCTTGATATACGTGTATGCCTTATAAATAGGGAAGGAGGGAGTACTTTGATTGGTTTTAAAGCTTTTTATATTCCTTAATAGCTTAATTCAATAAAAAAATTGGAAGAGTAGACTACCTTAATTATCTGTTACAACCTTCTCTAGGATATTACAAGCAATAGTTTTGTTCAAGCTAGTAGCATGTTTTTTTAACATTTGTCATTCTGGCATCAACAAGGTCTGCTGTATGTCTGATTAACATTTTTGTTTTGTTGTAAGTAATGTTCTCAAGCGTATTAAAAAAATATGACAGTCTGAACCAGAACTATACTGGACTAGTGAAACAACAGTGAGTTTGTTGCGAGCATTGTTTCTCCATAGTATCAGCAAATTCTAGCTTGCTGGTTCAGCTCATATCGGACATCTGTTGGAAATCCACATTTGCAAGTTGGCATTCTGAGACAGTCACACACGCACATATTTCCTCATTTAAAAACTTTAGTACATAGTTGTTACTTGTGCTTCTAATAGACAACATATTCTTTGTGCAGCGTCGATATGTAGATTGGGATTACTACATCTCTATTGTTAACACCTATGAACAAGACCTAGCATATGTACAGTACTTTGAAGAAGTAGCAAAACAGACCAAGGTATGATTGGCTCGATCAAAGTGTAAGCTACTGATCGCATGTTATCCTTGGTCTAATTGCTTTCATTTCATATGACAGTGGATTGAAGATTATCTGCGAGACAGCACGATTCAGGTAAGCCCCTTAAAGACTTTTGTGCCTAATAAATTAACAATGTAAATTGATGTTATAGTGACGCGTCATGCATGGCAACTTTTTTGTTGATCAGTGGAAAAGAATTGAAGGTGCGGTTTTTATGCAAGCACTGGAGATTGCAGCAGACTTTCCCAATGTTTCCCCACTTTTAGTTACCTACGGTTTCCCTGTAATGCCACCTTGCTCACATGTTAGTTTTGTTGTTGAGCATAAGTGTTGATGATATATTGGAATGTGACATTCTTTTCTTTAATGTAGGAGTATATCTGTAGCATTAGGTATGATTATGCTCGCAAGGGATTGGATGATCTCTATTTTGAGATTTGGAAGCGGGTTGCTAAAGGAAAAGTTAGTACCTCATTATGCACAACTAAGCACCTATGCTGCTCTCCTTCTTTTCTGCTTTGTTTGCAACTTTCTTTATATTCTTATACGTACGTGCTTTATGCTTGCTTTCTAAGGGACATATATCTTTATCTAACTTCTTTCAGATGAGTTCCAAAGAAGCTTTGTTCGAAATACAAAAGAAAGACATGATTCCCTTGCGCAGAGTTGAAATTAAAAATGAGCTTGAAAATGTTCCATACAGATACCCTATAAAAGAACGTGTAAGTTACACTTTGGTGTATCTTTTCCCTTTTTCTCATTAGCTGTTCATCTAGATACTTATTTTTTTGTTCCTTTCTCCAGTATGATGCTTACGTGGCTGGCATTGACAAAATGGTAAGCTGGTCTGCCTGGGATCCTTGTGATACTCTTTTTTTCATTTTTGATCGATGTTATACTGGAAATACATTTTTACACTGATGGTACATCTGTCTATGCAGACTCCAGAAGATAAAGCTCGTCAGTTGATCAGAGAGGCTGTTGTAAAAATTGTTAGTTGATTGATTTCCATAGCAAGCAATTGTATTGTAGCAATAAGATTTTTACTAGTTGTTTGGCTTTATTTTGCTAAAGCGCTGACTAAATTTTATCTTTAGAATTCATCAAAACCGAAGTACCTTTTCGATTATGCCAAGAGAAAGGTGGACATTGCAAAAGAAATTGCTTTGATTTCCCAAGGTACATAGACTTTGAACAGGCACACACGGTGTAGGTATTGATAATAAGTATGCAGTTTTCAGAATTACTTACTATTTTTATTTACTTATTAGGAAGGAGATGAGGGGTTGCTCCACAGGGCAAGGGAGGCAATGGCCAAGAAAAGGCAGAAACGGATGACTCAAATAAAATGCAGCTGTCAGAAAGAAATTGTGGCTTTATTTAGTCTTAAGAAATAGGTTACGGTTTTTTTATCCCGTATAATGGTTTATATTCTACTGAGATGTCCACTATCCAGCGTATCCTTGTGAGATCTACAGTGGTTGATGCATCAGACAAGGGCGTAGTACTTCTGTCCTAAGTTATGGGAGTTAGGGGAAATGTTTTCAGGTCAACCATTTGGGACTCAATAACAGCTAAACATGCTGGTGCCCAAGGCCGAAAGAGTGGGTGCTGGCCTGCTGGCATATGAAGGATTATTATGAGTTCTTAGCGGCATTGTAAGGAAATTCCTCAGGTTTTAACTTTTTGTACCCTGTTTCGTTGGTTGCAAATCTCCGTGTGTAATTAAAACCATATGAGACTAGGACTAGTCCTAGTCCTTTTCGATCCAGGGTTGTTTTGCTTCTTCCTTTTATTAATATACTAGCTCCATGCTTTCGTGTCAAATAACTTCTCTCCATGACCACTCACTGAGTCAAAGGAACGGGTACTGGGTTGTGTGACTATCCAGGCACAGCTCACTTTATGAAATTGCTTGAGCTTTTAATTTTAGCAAGGAACTTGCTCAAAAAGATAGATGCTGAAGATGTGAGGCCAAACACGAACCTGATGCTAATGCTGACACCAAATAAGAGTTTGGTAAAAGATAGATGCTGAAGTTGTGAGGCCGAATGCGAACCTGACCAGCACCAGCAGCACTCCAGTAGGACAGGGCCAAAACTACCTCTTTTGAATCATCAACAAACTTTGTTAGAATACCCTCCAAAAAACTAATATATACAATACTACTGCAGGAATTGACCCTTGAGGTAGTAATGGAGCTTCATTTAGAAAATAGCCATTCACAATAACTTGCTGCATTTGAGCAATCTATGGGATGATCAAGGCATCACACGCTAGGAAAGAATCAGTGAAACATCATGTAGATGGCTAAAATTGTGCAATGAACAACCCAAATCCTCGGTAACACAATAAAGTTAAACTGAGCATCAACCTAAAGTAACACAACTGAGCTTCAATTTGAAGTCAAATAACTGATCATCTAAATATTTATATAGTACATTAGTACAACCACTGATTGATCAAATTGTTAGGGCACAACCATCAATTGGTCACATTGAAATGTTTGCATAGGCCATACAGTATGTGGCTAGCACGATTTGTCATGGTGCTATTGCAGGGGCAGGCATGGAAGTATGCAACTTCTGCACCCTGCAGGTTGATCAAGAAAAAGAAAAATAAACTGATATAAAGAGAAAGACATCAAGATTATGGCCGGATGAAAATGAAACATCCTGTAGAAGTAGTAGTCACGAGATCAGGAAGCTGACTGATTGAAAACAACACACGCTATTTAAATGGATGCTGATCAAGGTATTGGCGAAAGCAAAATTGACGCAAAATAGGAACCTGGACATGCATGCGTGGAGCCAAGGCTGAGGATGTCGTCAATCCAGCTGGGTTTTCGACAGCAGAGCCATTGGTCGCACTCATCGGCCGGATTACAGGAAACCAGAACTGCTCGGCGATGTAACACCCTAGATGTTTAAATTGCTAAACAAGAGTCATTAGTGTAACATCATGCGTGAAGGACCAAAAAAAGTTAACTAAATACCTCATGTTTTGCATTTGCAAGTATATGTATATGTGTGTATGTGCATGAGCATGTGTATGTGTGCATTAACTAATAACTCTAAAACTTTCAAATCAATCCACATAATGAGTAGACACATCCCTTTTGTCGTGATAAATCAAATGTCTAGTTAAAGTCTACTAGGGGAGAAAACAAAATTTTACACATGAAATGGCAAGTCATTTAAAATCATGATTTTAGAAAATTTAAAATAACTTTCAAACCATTGCTCAATGAACTTTGGCCTGAAACGAAAGTTGTAGATTTTGAAATTCTGTACAACTTCTGCATTCAAATTTGTTTTAGCTACTCCCTCAGTTCCAAATTGTAGGTCATTTGACTTTTTTGCCACACAGTTTGACCATCAAGTATGACCAAGTTTGGTGGCAAAAATTGTACTCCACTCCACTCCTG
Source organism: Panicum virgatum (assembly GCF_016808335.1). Taxonomy (NCBI): domain Eukaryota; kingdom Viridiplantae; phylum Streptophyta; class Magnoliopsida; order Poales; family Poaceae; genus Panicum; species Panicum virgatum. The sequence goes on from NC_053147.1 coordinate 66,758,413, forward strand.
ATCGCGAGCTCAACGCGGCCGCCGCCGCGGCGGGCTCGGCGGCAACGGGGAAGGGCGGTGGTGGCTCGCGAGCTCGGCAGCGGCGGCGCCTGTGGGATCTCAGGTGTGGCGGTGGTGGCGAGGGAGGCAGACAACAATGCTCACGAGCTCGGCGGGGGGGGGGGGGGGAGGAGGGTAGTGGCGGCTCAGGAGCTTGGCGGCAGCGGCACCTGCAGAATCTCGTCGGGGAAGGGCGGTGGTGGTGGCGGGGAAGGGTGGCAGCGGCTCGTGAGCTTGGCAGCGGCGGCATCCGCGGGATCTCATTGAGGAAGGGCGGTGGGGAAGAGCGATGGCAGGGGGATGCAGGAGGGGAGGAGAGAGTGGAGGAATGGCGTCGAAGGAGTTGAGTTTTCTATTTTCTTCATCGCGAACCGGTACAGAGGGATGTGTAGGAAGTGGGTAATTTTTCCCAACTCCACCAGCTTCAAATTTTGGTAGAGCACCTCTTGAGGTGCTCCAAGTTTTTAGTGGAGTGAAGCTAGTTTTTAGTGGAGTGGAGTGGAGCAGATTAAGGTGTTTGGATAATTTTTTGTGGAGTAGAGCTAAATTTGGTGAGTGGAGTGCTCCCAAATTAGCCACGCTCAAGATTTATATAGTTTGTTATCACCCAAAAAACATATTTATATAGTTTGTGGGCTGTTTTGGGCGTGTTGTGTTGGGCTGTTATTGAACCAAAGACCCCCGGGGTCTTGCCTCCCAAAGGATAGCCATTACGGCTGGGGTATGAGCGTCGCCCTTCTCCGTCTCCGGCTCCCTTCGGTCTTAGGCCATGACTGCTAGGGTATGAGCGCCGCCCCAGCCCTGATGGCTAGGCGGCTAGGGTATGAGCGCCGCCCCTCCCCGGCTCCCTCCGGTATCAGGCCATCCACCAAGCCATCTGCCGCACCCTCCGACTCAAGAACAGACGGGGCCACTCACCGGGATGCAGTGAATAGAACCCGCCCTCTCCACCGCCGAGAAGCAGCTCGACTTTGGACCGCTCGCTCTGCCTCCTCGCCGTCCTCCTTTCTGGTTCTCCTCACTCCACCTTCGGCCGTCTGCTGCTTTCTGTGGCCTCACGGGTCACTTCAACCGCTCTATTATCCCCTGGCCGATCCTCACGGTGTTTGTAGCAGTTTGTTAGAAGGATAACATAGCTAAAAAAGTCTTTCACGTTATGCACTTTTCCTCTTTGTGCTTCCCAAGCAATAATCAACTGGAGCAATTCTGGTAGATCCAAGGTTCTAAATAGTCGGCTATAGCCACAGCTATAGCAGCCTGCTATAGCTTTTAGGAGAGGAGAAAGCTAGGACATCCGTCTCTTAGCTCTAAAAGGCTAAATCCACTAATAGCGGGCTATATCCCATTATAACCGCTAAATTAAGGGTTATTTAGCAAGCTAAATCATATAATTAATTTTTATTTATTGTTACTTTATTATTGAACTTTGTCATTTACAAAATTTAGTATTTCCTTAACAATTGAATGAGGGAATGAAGTCCAAAACGTACTTCAGTTCATGAAATTATCTAGATTTCATGTTTATATGCAAAATTACTTAGAGATTTATGCGTGATGTTGAAGTAGAAATACATATTGTGAGAAGCTCCTAAAAGATTAGAGAGTATGCATGAACCATGGTCATCATGCTTCTTGGTGAAATATGGAACACTCTAGAAGTTAGATATTTGTAAAAAAAGTGTGCAGAAGATGGACATACGGAAAAACCATATGAGTCATGGTGTCCTATAAATAGGGGTACTCCCCTCCCCTCTTGCCATACTATGATATAAGAGGTCTCAAGTAGAAGATGGCAAGGTTGCCATGTAGTGTAGTGGTATCATGGTAGGGTAGCCACATAAAGAGTGCAAGAGTCATATTTTGTAGTAAGTTATGGTGAATAAAGAGTTGAGTTTTCATATAGAGTTGTTCTCACATATTAATGTTTAGGTGAAGATTTTTTTTGGTGTAGTGTGAGCATAGGGTCCACGGAAGAAGTGGTATCAAATTACTTAGGTATAACTTATCGTAAGTCGGTGTCAAGGTTATGAGCGCCGATTTCTCAACACATGACATTTACAGAAATGCTAAATGGACTAGCTAGACTATAGCCCGTTATAGCCTTTCTTAGCCTCTACAAACACCAAACACTAAATGTCTTAGTCCGCTATTTTAAACACTTAGATCACAGGATTTCTGAGATGAATTCTCATGGAAAGGCCAAGTTAGGCCTGAATGTCTCGGCAGATACTTAATTTCACTGTGGTCATAAGCTACTAGGGACAACAGATATTCCCCTTTGATAACATCATTACAGTTGTGTGGATATCTCCTCAGCTTTTTCACATCACAATTTTTTCTGTGAGACGATCCCTTGTCCTATGGCATTGATCCTCACACCATGATATGAACTACGGGGGCAATCCCAGGCAAGCTTCCGGTTAAGCACACCTATGAATGGGGGGCAATCCCAGGCAAGCTTCCGGTTAAGCACACCTATGAATGGGACTTTCGTAACTGCAACAAAACAAAAGGTGTGGAGAAACATGCTTCATTAGTTTTTTTTCCTGATTAGTGTCTACAGAAAATTATAACTCTTCCAAAAAAAATGTATATTTCCAGTAAGTTATACCTTCTGTGAGCAAAACGCGCAATGTGGGCACCCTATCAAAGATATTCACAAACATATTGTCTATGTCAAATTTCTCGAGAATCAAATTCTGTTTAAGCAAGCTCTCAAACATGTCAAAATACTCTCTGCATATAAACATGAGCAAATATAAGTTTTCAGGAAAATATAATGCATAGAAATCAAATATTTGCATGATGCAAGGAGAAGGTTCACAATTTCACATTATCATCTTCTGAAACATGACAAAAGCACATCTAAGTTTACAAGAAAATGTATTGCACAGAAATCAAATACATGCATGATGCAAGAAGATGGCTTACATTATCAGCTTCTCAAAAATATGAGTCATGTGCCCCCTTTCATCAAATAGCATTGTTTTTCCTTCATTATCAAACTAGACCTGGAATGATGATCCGACTTTTGCGATTACAAAGCGACCAAACCTTTTACCTTGGATGTAGAAGTCCAAATGTGGCACAACATTGTCATGTCGAAAGTTTCTTAGGTGATCAAAGATATCCAATGGCAGTCCCTCCCTCTTGTCAATAAGGACATCAGATGAGAATGAATGCATTTTATATTTTCCCTTATTCAGATTCAGACTATCTTCTTTCACTCTCTCATCAACAATTTGATTTGCACCCTTCACAAATACGGTTGACTGCATGCAGAGTAAAAGAAAAGAATAAGTGTAAACAAGAGCCATCAAATCCGTTAGGATTGGCTAAATCTGATCACAAATATTTTTAACCTTCTGATGTTACTCTCTACTTCTGGATCCATCCTGCTCAGTCTCTAGAAAGAATACACCTGCATGTTGTTGCAAATTCAAAACTACGAATTATGAAAACAGGGTTTTGAATTACCCGAAATTGTGAAATCTAAATGGACGAAACTAACTAGCATATTACTATGTAGTATGCTCAGTCAATAAGGCGTGTTATCCTCACCATAATGAAGATAGTGATGATTAACTGGAGGAAATGCCACCTGAGATTCATGTGCTGCAAGATTTTAATGTCTTGGGAGCATTAATGGACATGGTCCAACTTATTTAATTATGGTAAGTGCTTCAGTGGAAAATTTAAGGGTTGTGAGCTGCAAGCAATTCACGTGATTTACAATCAAACTCTTCCTAAGTTTAAGATGCGATGAATAAAATCTGCATGGAGTACCCTGTATGATTTCCCACTCAAAATTTCTCCAAAGCATCGAAGATACTGCTACTATTTGGCGTGATTCCCATTTCCTACGAACAAACAACTTCACGTGGGGTTTGGAGGAGGGTTGTAAGCGAAGAGCGGTGAGCCCCGCCTACCTAGGGTTAGGAGGAGGGTGGCAGCGTAGCGCGTACATACATGAGAGAAGGGAAGGAGGCGCGGAAGAATGGGAAGATCGCCGCTGGTCGACTATGGTAGCAGTCTAGCAAAGGGCGTGCAGCTGCCGTCTTCGTCCATTCGTCGGTGGCCTGCTCACTTGCTCCGCCTTCTTCCGCCGCTTGCTCCGATTGCCTCTGTTGCTGGTGGTCAGGACTCGAGCAACACAAAAGCAAGAGGGGAAAACTGCTTCTGCCAACAAAGGCGTCTCCGCTGGCTGGCGTGCGCCGATGCGTGGGTCCACTGCCTTTTTTTCAAGAAAATTGCAGGAGCACTGGTCAAGAAAGGAGAGCAGGTACAAAGTCATACATGTTCCATATTACAAAAAAAGTCTAATATTCTCATAAAGAAGTCTAATATTATTTTAAATCTACTATGATTTTTTTTTTGTTATTAGAACTATGCCACTACGCATTCCTGAAACCTGAGCCTCGGGATCAGAAAACGTCATAGCCTTGTGTGCCTAGTCAAAGTAGAATCACAAAGCTAAGAGAATAGAACTATAGACTGGTGATCTGGAATTTATGAATCACAAAGGAACAACAAAGTTCTTGCACATGGTCTCACATTTGTTCAAATTACACTCTGACCACAAATGCTAACAAAATTAATTGGCATACATACAGAACATTTTTCCAAAACTAGCACTGGATTAAAGAAAACAATTAACTCTGGAGAAGATGAAGTAGCTAGTCTATTATTGAACCACAGTTCCAGGCTTGTCATCCAAACAGGAATTGAATTGAGCTGCTTCCTAAGATTCAAAAAGCCAATTTCCGGGCATCCAAACGACATAATTGAAATAGTCCATTTCAATACCATGACTGATTTGGTATTGAACCCAATTCAAAGCCACATCCTCCAATATCAACATCCAAACTGAGCCTTACAGATTTTCCTCATTTGCGGTACAACTTTCTTGCATATACTCACAGCTTCTTTACATTGTCATAAATCTTACAACAATGACGTAGAAATGCAGATTTCCGTGCTTAAGAAAAAAGAAAACGGTAGCACACCCCATGGCATGCTCCCATGAAAGAATGAATCTCAGCAATGCACAGAATCCAAGAATTTACAGGAGAGAACAAATACCTCCCTCTCTATGACAAACAACCTGCTCGGGTTGTTGGCAAACGAACTTAAAAAACCAGTAACAATGTACAGGATGGACAATCTGTTCAAGGGCAAACTTGATTTTGCAGATTGCCATCCATCACTGTGTGCAAGGTTCTTCTCGAGTCTTGCTTTTCTCAGGCTCAGCTTACAGCTGACAGGTGCCAAAAAAAATGCACCTGCTACCTATGCCGTGCTTGGGAATCCTCAGAAGATATGCTGGAGTGAGGTGAGGGGTCGAGGCTCTCCGGCAACTCCAATTGTGTGGGTAATATGTTCAAGAAACTGCCTTCAGAAGTCTGGTCTTCACTATCAGCAGTCTCTGCACAGATACTCGTGAATGCAGTGTAAATGCTATGGAAAAAATTATCCACAAAAACTCACGAGAGTGTTAAGGATAGTTACCAAATAATGATTTGATGGTTGGTCGCTTTGGCTTGTTTTTCTTCTTCAGCTCAGCTGCAATATCAGAAAGAAAATAGTTCAAAAGGATGTGCAATGCAAAAATGTCACCCAAACTTTGGAAAACAAAGTGAAGGTGCAAAGATAGGATCTATTCCCAACCAATTCCTGGAAGTTCAGGATCATTCACTATTTCAAAGTTCTTGTAGGTATATCCAACAAAGTTCACATCCTTGGAAGAAAGCATCTGCACAAATTAACAATCAATCAGTCACCATATCCAAACTCCAAAGATGCAAGACATTTAATTTTAGGTGCAGTTTGTGATTCTTGTGATATATAAAAAAAAACTATGAGAATAATTTATTTCTGGAAAAATCTGCATTTCAGACTATGAAAGCAAAACCCTAAGACTCAAATCTTGATATCACCTCAAAAGGGGGGGGGGGGGTCTTGACATTGAACTGCTTAAACTTTGGTCAGGGAAAAAAACACTAAAGATTGTAGTCTTTGTGAAAGATTGACAATATAAGAAAATGTATTCCAAGAATCTCGAAAACATTACCTTTCTCCAAGGGCCCGCCTTTGATGAAGTTTGCATCGGAGGAGCAGTCTGTAAAAAATAACAAAATGCATAAATGCAAGTACTCAACAGACAACAGCCACTGGATACAAGACTACAATAGGGGTCAAGAACTAAATATTTTATACACCACCCTAGCTGCCACTTTTCACTGTCATGCGGTACACTGTCTCCGCAATATCATCTAAGCAAGCCGAATGCAGAACAAAATCTATTGCAATTATACTAGGCTCAACTGTACAAATAAAGAATAGCTCAGGATAGAAGGAAATGTGCAAACTTCCAGACCATTTCATTCTGTGAATTGCTCAATGATTACCTTTTGCACCGTCAGACAAAACACAATAGAAGAATAGAACCTCACCTCTTCAAACTTTTCAAAGTTCTGTGTGTCCAATTCATCATTAACCTCAGGAATGAAAGCTGCTTCCATTTGATACAGTTTCTCCCACTCAACAGTTCCAAACCATGGATGTGCCTGCATGAACACATTGCGCCATACTGCTATCGATTGCGAAATATTCAAAAGTACGTAGCACAACAAATCGACTGAATATTGCTCACCTTTATCTCATGTGCACCTTTTGTGCCAAGTCTCTGATCCACATTGCACAATAACTTGCCGATGAGATCTTTAGCTTCTGGTGAAAGTCTGGCCTCTTCAGGGAATTTTAGATGACTTCTCCAATTCACTATCTGCAAAATTGCATTCATGCAGTGTCCAAGAACTCAAAAGCAAAAGCACAATTTCACAAGGACATGACTTAGCACTACGCAACACTTAAATAATTGGCATAGAAACAGCACATAAGCTTACCTTCCTGCATGTTGACATTGGATCTTCAGAATAAAATGGAGGATATCCAACTAACATTTCATACATTATGGCACCAAGTGACCACCTATGAAAAGTTCATGTAAGAAGAATGGACACCATTGGAAGCTAATGCACAAATTCAAATCAAAACTAACCAGTCACATTCCACCCCATATCCTTTCTTCAAAAGTACCTCAGGTGCAATGTAATCAGGCGTACCAACAGTAGAGTAAGCCTGTTAATCATAAAATCATGTACATAAATACAGAAGTCGAGAATAAAAAAAACGAGCATGAGTTTTAAGCAAATGACCACTCCGAGTCATTCCGTATGTAATTTACTGAGGAATACATTTCATCTTAGAGGGGGGGGGGGTCAATTTTTCCATGTCTCTACGCAACCTGCTCAAAGTTTGAAGACAATAACATCTTGAATTTTTTCACATTTCCCTAATACAATCGTGCTTCACATATATAATATAGTCAGTATGCCGAGATTATGACTTCTTATAGCCAAAATAGTTCATTAGTGCTCTTTATAACTACTAGCCTATCCCAACAGGCTTCATTGTTGCCGTAATAGTGCTCTTTATAGCCAAGTCATGTAAGAAAGGTCAATGTAAGGTATTAGTCTGAAGCTTGCCTACTATAAGCTATGCACACACATATACAAGTACATAAGAAAGCCCCTGCTTAGAACAAAATTTGTGCTGACAAGCAGATTAAAGTGGCAGCCGAAACTCGTGTTTCTGTATCTACCATGAAATGACAGGAGTCAAATGCTTTTATAGCTAAGCACCTACCAACATCCGTCTATTCTTCTGCCAATGCATTAGTTGTTCCTGTTGTGTCTGCCTGGGGCCAGTAGAATTACTTGATTGTTTATCACCATCTGATGATGGATTGGTGCTCTTCCCTGCTGCATAGTCAAGGTCACTAAGATTTGGAAAGCTACTGCTATCTAGAGGTTTACATAAGCCGAAATCTGAAAGCTTCAAGTGTCCACATCGATCTAGCAACAAATTGTCAGGCTTGATATCCCTGGAAAGGTAAAACAACAATTGAATAACAAATCATGATTTGCTAGAGTGATTCTTCTTATTGAATATTACCTATGAATATAGCTGTGCTTGTGACTGCAACATAAATGGATTCATCCTCAGTCAGTGTGTCCTTGCGCATGAGTAAAGTCATCATGTCACCACCAGGAAGGTACTCCATAATGAGGTACAGAAACTCATCATCTTGAAATGAGCAGTAGAGCTTAACAATATAAGCACTATCGACCTCTGCAAGGAGGTTCCTTTCAGCTCTCACATGCTCAACCTAAAAATAACACATTAGAAAAAGAAAAGCTGCTGGATAACCTGGAAGAGTTACTAGTTTTAACATCAGAGAGTACCTGGCCTCTTCGTAACATTTCATACTTCTTTAGCTTTTTCATTGCATATACATTGGATGTAGCCTTTTCTCTACAAAGTCTCACCTGCAAAATACCAGTGTGGAGTGATAGTATAGAAGCAGAATGCTTACTTCATTGCTAGCCCAAAGGGGCATATTTATACCGGTACAAGTCCTGAAGTGGTAAAAACTAAGTTGACTACTGCTACTTCTGCTGTGGACAGCAGATATACTTGCTAGTTAAGGAAACTACATGTCACTGCTGACCTCATATACTAATATAGGTCATGGGTGACATCACAGGATTATATGTGCAGCTTATACAATGCTGCTAGTGCCTTAAGCTAAGACTTACTATCAATCACCCCCTAAGTCTTGGCTTCTTCTAGTTTTGCAATTTTGATCATGCCAATTTTGCTGCGTAGCTCTTCAAATTGGATCCTTCCCAATGCCTTGGTTAGGATGTCAGCTAGCTGATCTTTAGTGTTGATGTAGCTCACCCTTGTCTTCCCTTGATCAACACAGTCCCTGATGAAGTGGTATCTTGTGTCGATGTGTTTGCTGCGCTCATGGAAGACAGGATTCTTGCACAGCTCGATTGCTGCTTTGTTGTCCATCCTTAGCTCAAAGGGAGCAGGTTCTTCATCTTGGAGCTCCCCAAGCAGCCTTGACAGCCAAATGCCTTGGCAGGCAGCAGATGTGGCTGCAATGTACTCTGCCTCACATGAGGAGAGTGCCACAACTCGCTGTTTCAGTGAGTACCAGCTGATAGGACAGCTGCCGAGGAAGAAGATGCAGCCACTCGTGCTCTTGCGAGTGTCAATGTCACCAGCCATATCACTATCAATGTAGCCGACCAGCTTCATGTTCTTCTTTTCTTCTTCCTTCTTGTACTGGAGCCCATAGGACAGAGTTCCTGCTAGGTAGCGCAGAATGCGCTTTACAGCAGCAAGGTGCTCTGCTGTTGGGGCTTCCATGAAGCGACTGACATAGCCCACAGCAAAGCTGATGTCAGGTCGAGTGTGTGTGAGGTAGCGCAGGCTCCCCACAATGCTTCTATACAAGGTTGCATCTGCTGCAGGTGCTGAGCTAACCTTGCTCAGCTTGAACCGTGGCTCCATGGGCACTATGCAGGGATTGCAGCCTTGCATTCCACCAGCAGTGAGGATCTTGGCAGCATAGGCAGACTGAGATAGGGTGATCTTGTCCTTCTCCTGTTTCACTTCAATGCCAAGGTAGAAGGAGAGCAGTCCCAAGTCACTCATCTTGAATTTTGCCTTCATCTCTGCCTTGAATCTTTCAATCTCCTTTGGATTGCTGCCGGTAATGATGAGATCATCCACATAGACCCCTATTAGGAGCCTTTGATCTCTGCAGCCACGTGTGTATATGCCATGTTTAGAGGCACACTGCTTGAAACCGAGTTCCAGCAGGCTGGCATCAAGTTTGATGTTCCATGCGCGTGGTGCTTGGCGTAGGCCATACAAGGCCTTGTCCAGCCGATAGACAAGGTGTTCCTTGCCTTTGATGGTGAAGCCCGGCGGCTGCTCGACATAGACCTCTTCTCGGAGCTCGCCATTGAGGAAAGCCGACTTGATGTCGAGGTGGTGGAGTAACCAGCCGGCGTGTGCAGCTGTAGCGACCAAGAGCCGAACAGACTCAAGTCGGGCTACCGGCGCAAACACTTCATCGAAGTCAATGCCGGCGCGCTGCACATATCCCTTGGCGACGAGCCGGGCCTTGTGGCAAACAATGTTGCCAGCAGCGTCCTTCTTCACCTTGCAAACCCACCGGAGCCCAATTGGCCGATGTCCTGGTGGGAGTTCAACAAGCCGCCATGTCTTGTTCTCCTTGACTGCCCTGATTTCTTCATTCATTGCTTGCTGCCACTCCAACTTCTTCTCTGCTTCAGCAAAGGATGCAGGTTCCAGTGATGAAATCATGTGCAGCTCACCTTCAGCCAGCTCACGCTCCGCCATGCCCGGCAGTAGTGCGTCATCGCCGAGGACATTGTCCAGGCGGCGGAAGCGCACAGGCGTGTCGCTGTGCTCTGCATCAAGCTGGTCTTCAGCATAAGGTGGTGGTGTGGCGAATTCCACCGGAGCTTGTTCTCCAGTAGGTGCTGCAGATGGCGCTGGTGGTGGTGTATGAGCTGTTTGCTCTGCACCCCCATCAGTTGGAGTCGGTGATGCTGCTGCTATTGGTGTTGGAGCAGCAGGTGCTGGAGCATTATACAGCATGGTGGTTGACTCGACGGTGAACTCTTGGGTTCGCCACTCGCCATCTGCTGATTCTTCCACCTTGCTCCAGTCCCAGCCTCTCTTCTCGTCGAACACCACGTCTCTCGTGATGTGGACGCGCTGGGACACAGGGTCAAACACCCTGTATGCCTTGGTTCCAGCTTCGTAGCCGATGAAGACAACAGCAGTGCTGCGATCTTCCAGCTTGGACTGATGAGGCCGCGTCTTCTTCATGAACGCCAAGCACCCGAAGGTGCGGAGAAAGCTTACGGCCGGCTTCTTGCCGTACCATGCCTCATATGGCGTTTTGCCATTGAGCGCTTTGGTTGGCGCTCGGTTCAAGAGGAACACGGCTGTTGACACGGCTTCTCCCCAAAACTTGGCGGGCATGCTGCGTTGCTTGAGCAGGCTGCGCGCTGTCGCCATGACGGTCTGATTGCGCCGCTCCACAACGCCATTCTGCTGCGGCGAGTATGGCGCCGAGTGATGGCGCTGCACCCCCTTCGCCGCGCAGTAGTCACCAAACTCGAGGGAGGTGAACTCCCCACCATAGTCAGTGCGTAGGATCTTCAATTTCCTCCCGCTTTCAAGTTCTGCTGCAGCCTGGAACCTTTCTATGGCTGCTGGTGCATCGCTCTTTGCTTCCAGTAGAAGCAGCCACATGAAACGGCTATAATCGTCGACCAGCAGCAAGAAATACTTCTTGCCGCCGGGAGTTGCAGGCGTGACGGGGCCACAGATGTCGCCATGAACCAAGTCGAGGGCGTGCTCAGCGCGGAACTTCGCCTGAGCAGGGAATGGCGTCCGCTTCTGCTTGGTGAGGACGCAAGTGTCGCAGAACTAATCTGCGTGCTCGATCGCTGGCAGGCCGTAGACCATCTGCTTCTTCGCCAACTGCTGCAGGGCGTTGAAGTTGATGTGGCCGAAGCGTTCGTGCCACTTCCAGGCGTTGTCGTCAGCGCGGGCAGCAAGGGATAGAGGCCTGTCGATGTCGAGGTGCAGGGTGTAGAGCCGATTGCAGCCCCGCTCGATCCTGGCCAGTAGCCGCTGATGCTGATCCCAAATGCGCATGACCCCACGCTTGATCTCCACCGTGGCATCACTCTCATCAAGCTGCCCAACACTGATGAGGTTGCTCTTCAGGCGCGGGATTAAGTAGACGCCTGTCAGAGCTTGCTGCTCGCCGCTGGAGGTGGAGAAGACGACCGTGCCTTGGCCCTCAATGGTCACCAGCGAACCATCGCCAAAGCGGACCGTGCCGGTGATGTTTTGGTCAAGTTCGGAGAAGACATCTCGCCGGCCAGTCATGTGGTTTGTTGCGCCGGTATCGAGGTACCACTGATCAGCATGACGGTTGCCATCAGAGTTGAGGTGGAGTTGGGCGCGTGGTTCCTCCAGATGGATTTTGAACAGAGCAGGGGTGCTCTGTTTTGGTGAAGCAGCGTCCGCCTCCTCTGTTTTGGAACAGCAGAGCAAAGTGCTCTGTTTCAGCGGTGCGCAGACCTCTGCCATGAGCAGGGCTGGGCCATCATCTTCCTCTTCGACAAGATTGGCCCGTTCCCGGCGAGGCTTGCGGCAATCCTTGGCCCAATGGCCGTATTTGCCGCAGTTGAGGCACCGATAGGACTGCCTCTGATCGCGAGGTGGATCGCGAGAGGAATCGCGGCAGGGCGCCCTGTAGCCTCCTGAGCCACCTTGCTTCTTTTGCTTGCGTGGCGGTCTGTGATGGCCGGTGTGGGTGGTCCTGCAGCCTCCAACAGAAGACCCCTCGCCGGAGTTGCGTTCCTTCCAGCGTGCCTCCCACTGCTCCTCAGTGAGGTACAGCTTGCCTCCCGCTTGAGGTTAGGTTGTTCCACCGAGGAAGAGGTTGCTGCAGGGCGCTCATCCACCATCTTCAAGCGCCCGGTCACCTCCTCAATGGTGAGTGAGTCGGTGTCAAGTAGCGTAATGATAGACAGGGCTATCTGCGCATACTTGTCTGGAACCACTCGAAGCAGCTTCTCGACGGCGTTCTGCTCCGAGACTTGCTCACCATAAATGGAGAGCGAGCTCATCATCCCGGAGAGGCGTAGGGCGAAGTCGTCAACCTGCTCGCCGTCGCGGAAGGAGAGCAGCTCCCAATCGCGGCGGAGGCGCTGCAGGGTCATCTTCCTTGCACGATCAGAGCCAACATGGATTGACTTGATCGCCTCCCAAGCTTCCTTCGCTGTGCGCTTGCTGGCCAGCGGCCGAATCATCTCCGCCGGCACAGCAAAGAGGATGGCGTCTACAGCCATCCGGTCTTCCTGTCGGTCAGCATCACCATGCTCCACCGCATCCCATAACCCTCTGGCCTCCAGCTTCACCCGCATCAAGAGGCTCCAGTCCTCATAGTTTGTGCGAGTGAGCTGCGGGTAAGGGGTGCTGCTGGCTTCCTTCACGACAAGCTGGACAACCACCTCTTTGGTCTGTCTCTGCGTTCTGCCACGCCGGTGTGGTGGAGAAGGGGAACGGCGGCGATAGGTGCGGAACCGGACATCGCCTGGAGCTGAAGTCATGGCTCCTCACTCTCTCAGCAGCAAGACAGGGAAGAAAGCAACACGGCAAGGAGCACAGGTCTCTCAGAATTTTTTTAGCTCTGGTGCCAAATGATAGTATAGAAGCAGAATCATAGTCACAAAGTTCCTGGGTCGACCGGGTCGAGGAACGGGGTCGAGGGTCGAGGGTCGTCACTTTATAAAATTGTGGTACGAAGGGGGTATACCTCTATGGAACGATAAATTATTATGTGGAACGCAACTCTGATTCATCCGGGTCGATATCTTCGGGTCGATGCGTCTTTAAAAAGACAAAAACTATATATATATGTGCTACTAATGAAGAAACTAATCTGCACAAGCATATAAGAAACATACAAAATAGTACATCTAGATCATACTACACGTACTCAGCTTATTATCTAACAAAAACCACATCAATCCTCTATCAATAACATTCTTATCCCAATTAAATCTGCTAGCAATGGGGCTACGACCCATTTCAAACCGGGACGCGATCCAACCTTGAATGGGACACTGACCCTCTTTGACCCCGACCCTCGAATCGGAACGGCGTTCCCGGGTCGTGGGACGAGGCATCGACCCCGAATTCTGTGACTATGAGCAGAATGCTTACTTCATTGCTAGCCCAAAGGGGCATATTTATACTGGTACAAGTCCTGAAGTGGTAAAAACTAAGTTGACTACTGCTACTTCTGCTGTGGACAGCAGATATACTTGCTAGTTAAGGAAACTACATGTCACTGCTGACCTCATATACTAATATAGGTCATGGGTGACATCACAGGATTATATGTGCAGCTTATACAATGCTGCTAGTGCCTTAAGCTAAGACTTACTCATCATGGAGTATAAACAGGAGGTAAGCAGAAGGCGAACACAGAAAACATTATGGTCTCTAAAGCAATTGAGAAATTTCCTGCATGTACTAACTCAGATCTCTCAAGGTATTGAGTAAACTGATGTTTATTACAAAAATGGCAAGTCAAAAACTCAAAATATTTGTTACCTCCCCAAATGCACCTCTCCCAATGATGGTCAGCAATTCAAAATCATCAACACCCATTTTATGCCTTCGTAGGCGCATGTATTCTGTCTCCTTTTTTTCTAAATCTTTCATGATACGGTTTTGCTCCTCTTCAGATACATCAGCATCTGCTAGCTTCTTCTCCAACATCCAACGCCTAAAATATAAGTTGATGTTAAATTGGGTAGTAGAAAACATAGCAGGAACTCAACAATATAAGTCATGCTAGAAGCATGATCCAAAAACAATATATATCAGTTTAGTAAGGCCTGCGGCATTCCTAAAGAAAATGAGCAGCCAAGCATAAAATATGGCAAGAGAGAAATGTAAACACCCAACTACCCTCTTGCCCCTACAAGACTTCAGAGCTAAGACCGTTTGAAGATGGGACACCTTAATTTCAGAAGGAGACTTCAGGTTGTACTCCCATAATCCAAATGAAAGCTATATCTTAGCAGTGCCCATGCAGACTAAAGGACATACTGAAAGGAATTTGGGCAAGCCTCAGCTATCAGCTAGTTAAAATTTATTTCCTTCTTCATGGGTGGGTGTTATCCTCAATTGCTCATTATTTCCCATCTGTATTTATCCGCATCAATATACATGCATGATACCTTCTATCGTATTGGCTTAATCTCTTTTTGCAGTCTAAGGAAAGATTTACAATTTGTAAGCTTTTGCAAGCAGGCGAAATATCAAATTATCAATAGGTCTACGTAACACCAGCTTTCCTAAAAAAGGGCATAGACAACCTAAAAACAGTAACGCTTGGCAATTGATAGAAGCTTGAGGCCAACTCCAGGTTGCACCACTAAACAATTAGATCGATTTGTCAGCACTTACAGTGAAGTCAATGTGACAAAATGACTATTAAAACTTGATACTACTTTTTAAGTACAGCAACATCTACTATTAGATAAAGCAGTGGAATTATGCGATATTTGGCGTTCTAGGATATAAAACTGGAGCTGATGTGCCCCTTCACCTCCTTCCACATTTGTATTGAAGACCCAGCTGTTTAAATCCTCTCCCTATTTTGCTCCCACAACACAATAGAAAAAACAACAATTTATTTGATGCTATGCACATTGTACCATGCCAAAATTGGAATCATTTTACTCGTCATGATCCTAAAAGCATCACATGCTTTCATTATTAATGACATATGCATGTAATTGAAAATATGCCCACCATGTTGTAGCGCGCCAAAATTCAATTCACAGACAATAGTAGTTCTATATAGCACATAGCTTACCTAGGGTAGCCCCCTAAGCTAACAATGGCGCTCTGTGCACTTGGTGCCTTGTGCATTTTAGAACAAAGCAGACAAACAGTCACGAAACCAAAAGAAGTTAGAGGTGTTAAGCATTCACCTTTCCTCCAAATTCTGTCCATGGGTGCAGCAATCTAGCCCAATATATCCAAAATAAGACAACTGCATCCTAAAATAAGCACATGCACTACAAGCACGAACACTCAATAGTCAACACTAGCTACAAGCGAGTACTTCATGGGCAAGTACAAGAGTAAATTTCCACAACAATGCATACAGTTTAAACCGATACTGGCACGTGATCACATACAAAATCTAAGAGCTCAATGATTCAATAGAAATCGAGCAAATGACATTAGTACATTCCCGCAACAATGCAGCCAGCTTAAACAACTAGTGGCGTACGATCGAAGGAAAAAAAATCAAAGAGCTCCACGGTTCTAGCAAAATCAAGCACAAATTCGCGCGCGCTGATCTGTTAACTCCGCACCGACACCCCTCGAATCACCCAGGGACACGCATTGCAATGTCCAAGCCGCGGAACCCGCGAGCGGGGCGGGAAGGGGCACTGGACTGAGCGGACTGACCTCTCCTCGCGCTCCCGGAGCGACTTCATCTGCGCCTTGTAGTGGTTCTCGATGTACTGCTTGGCCGCCGCCACCTTCTGCTTGGTGGCGCTGGACAGCGCCTCCTCCCCCGCCGCGGCCCCGGCCATCCTCGCGGAGCCGCCGGTGGGCGACGACGCCGCGGGCTTGCCGCCCCGGTCCCTGTCCTTGTCCCGCGGCTGCAGCTTCTGGAGCCAGCTCCGGGCGGAATCCATGCGGCGGGTGGCGCAGGGTTGTCGGCGGCGGGGCGGGATCGGATCAGCGCCGCGGAGGAGGCGCCACTGGCGGGGCCGGCTAGCGAGTGGGTGCGGGGTCCCGCCTGCGCCCCCCGCGTCCCCGCGGGATCTCCGGATCTGGTGGGTGTGCTAGGGTTCGGCGCGGGAGGCACGGGCACGAGCGCCCCGCGAGTTGCCCGGATAAAAATTTGCGCCCGGGGGAGACAAGTGGGCGCGCCGCTGCTGGCGGTGGTGGTGGCAGCTGCCTGGCTACTGCTGCTGCTGCTGGCTGCTGCGATTCGCGGCTGCTGCAGCAGGAGGCAGTGACAGCGGCGGCGGCGGCAGCAAAAGGGAGCACGCGGCGGCCACGTTGGCGGAGAGGGAACGGCCCGCCCCATTATTGCGACGTGCCGCGCTGTCTCGTAGACTCGTATCGTTATCGTAGCGTTCGAAAATTGAAAGACACAGGGCGCGTGTTTTTCGTGCTTAGCCCCCCGCGGTTATGTTCCTTTTCTTTACAGTACATCAAAATATTAGGCTCTGTTTATTCGAAGCTGTGCCAAACGGGTATTTTGTTGGCAGCTTCTTTTACGAAGCACCTGGTGAAGCTGTTTTCAACTTACACGGGAGAGGAAAAGCTGTAAATTATAGCATCGCCTAATTTCTCTTTAGACCCATGTTTTGCTAAACAATTTTGAAAACAGTTTCAGCTTCATCAGAGAACTGCTTCACCACCAAAACTACTTCAGGATCTATTATACGAGAAGCTCAAGCTATACCAAACCGGATCTTATTTATACCGTGATGGGGTAGAATCTTTGTAGTGAAGTATATTTCTGGCTTTATGAATCTAGAGTGATCACGGTAAAGATAAATGTTCTATTCTGTCGGCAGGTTTGTCAGTTAGCCAGTCAGTAGTGCTTTTCTGTCGCACTAAATTTGCATCAGTCACCAACCACCAGCTAGTCAGCAATAATTTTTTCTGATAACAAATCAGCACCAACTACCAGCCACAGCAAGCCAAACGGAGCGAAAGATCAAATGTAATTGTGGTATTAGTGCCAGCAATGAGAAATCGCGTGATATAACACATTTTAAAATGTTGAAGTCCTAAAACCGAGCACCACGGCACATTTTTCTCTAGGAGAGTAATTCTAAAGCATTTAGGCACGCCGAGCATGATTGTGTGTGATGCCAATTGATAGCGCATGTGCTCAAAAGGGCCCAATGATAGTAAGATTTGTTTAAAGCTCAATGAAACTTTAACATAGTTATGTTATTAGTTCAAAATTTTGTATTAATTTTTAAACTAAGATCTTATTTTGAAAAAATTGTATAAAATTTTAAATTAAAAAAGAATTAGAGGTGCATATAAAAATCACCAATTAATACCCCTACTTTAACTTTTGGGACACGGTTTTACCTTGCATCGGCGGTGATCTAAATGAAACTAACTCCGATTCAGTCCATTAGGGCAGTCCCAATGCAGACTCCACTCATAGAGTTTAAGCCTCAAAGACTCCATCACAAGAAATTATACTTACAAATACAAAGTGTGTTACTTTAGTTTATATGGCCCACTTGTCTCTCTCACATTCATTCTTGATTTGCGTGAAGACTTGGAGTCTAAATAAGACTTGGAGTCTTGATTTTTCTCTCTCTCTTCCATAAATATACTGTCACATAAGCAAAACACAATAAATAAGAGTCTTAGACTCCATGGTAGAGTCTAGGTTGGGACTGTCCTTATGATGCCACAGTTCAAACTTCACTTTAGATGGAAGGGGGTAAGAGCAACTCCAAGAGTGTAGCCAAATTCCACTCTTTATATTCCCATTTAGCTATTTATTTAGTTAAGATCATCTCTTTATATTTAGATGCACACCAACAGATTAGCCAAATCTCACTCTTTGTATAATGTTCCCCTTTACCCTTCCATTCAGCTTCTTCCCCGTGAAGAAGCACATCGGCGGCGGTGCTGTTGCTCATGACCAGAACGACCGGGACGGCCTGCGATTCCACATCCCTGTCATCCAGTTCCACCGCGGGAGCACGCTGGTGGGCGCACAGGACCCGTGCTGGTGATCCGGGCAGCCGTCGCACGAGGATGACGTCCCAGAGACCAGGAGACGTCGTAGAGCTGGTTGGGGAGGTCATTGATGGCGAAGCGGCAGTTGTAGAAGAGGAGGTTCTGGATGGCGGGCGGCGTCGAGGAGGTCGGGGAACTCGCGGACATCGTGCGCCCGCCACAACGGCGTCGAGGGGTACAAGCCCGCCATGGAGTGCACTGGGATTCTGGGAAAGGCGTATTGTTCATCGAGGCCGACGCGGACATCCGGCTCGAGCACTTCGAGGATGCGCTGCAGCCGCAGCTCCCGTGCCGCCGTGCCTCGACGAGAAGGACGACGGCGAGTGGCAGCAGTTGCCGGAAGCTAGTGGGAGAGGAGGGGGAGGGGTGCGGGGACCTGGATCAGGTGCAACTTAAGCGGTCGCACCATCCTGAGGGTCAGGAACGAATCCAAGGGCCACAGCGCGTTCCGGCCGAGGTCCGTCTCCCTCACCAGCCGCACCCGCCCGTCCAAGAGCCACTCCACCCTTTGCACCTTGACCGCGCGCGCGTCCCCGCCGCCCTTGCCGCCCCCTTCGTCCACGGCGAGGCCGCCCATGTCGTCGTCACGCAGCGAGACGAGGAACAGCTGGCCATCGCACTCCACCAGGTGCGTCTCCAAGACGCGCCTCCCGTCGTATGAGCCGTCCGCGCCGTCGCCTTCATCGACGCGCTCGAGCGGGATGACCGCGGGCGTATCCCCGTCGGCCTCGAGGACGCAGATCCGGGAGCCGAAGGCCACGTAGAACCGCCCGTTGTAGTGCTCGACGCCGGCGTAGCCGGGGGCCGCGGAGTCGAGCTGCGCCCACGCCCCGGCGGCGGAGCTGTAGTACGCGAGGGATGTCATCGGGAACCCGACCGCGACGCCGCCCACTCGGCCGCGGCGCCCGGGTCGGCGGACAGCACGACGGTGGTGACGTCGAGCCCCCTCCTGAAGAAGCCAATGGGCGGGAGGCGGATGCGCCGGCCGGTGACGGGATTGACGAGGACGACCGCCTTGGGGCTGACGCTGGGGTCGGAGAGCACGAGGTACCCGCGGGAGGAAGAGAGGTACTCGAGCCCCGCAGGCACGGCGGCGACGAAGGGCCGGAGGAGGCCGGCGCCGGGGGAGAGCCAGAAGGACGAGACGGCGGCGCCGCCGCGGCCGGAGCGGTCGGTGCGCGAGCCCACGAGCCAGGGCACGCGGGCGGGCGGCGGCGGCCCAGGCCGCGCAGACGGCGCAGAAGCGGACGCAGTCGGCGTCGGAGGGGAGGAGCGCAAAGACGGCGAGCAGCAGGTCCGCCAACAGCGAGGACCACCCCGTGCCGCCCCTGCCGCCGCCGCCCGCCATGGCACGCTCCCGTGGCAAAGAAGAAAATGGCGCCACCAGGGAGCGCCTTTTCCCTCCAACTTGCTTGTCTGCTGTGGACGTCCGTCTGGCTGTGGCCCTTGATTCGTTCCTGACGCTCAGGATGGTGCGACCGTATAGCGACTGCACCTGATCCAGGTCCAGGGTGCGGGAGGAGGAAGAGGAATGGCGAGTGCGACAGTTTGTGAAAAAAAGCTAGCGCGGGGTGTGGGATAGCGACCACGATACCGAACCAAGCAAGATAGAGAGGCTGTTGGACCCAGTTTTTATCCTAGTTTTGCTAATTTTACCTATCCAACTCATTTTGCAGAGGCTGTTGGAGTTGTCCTAAACATGAAAAAGAAGATTCCATGGTCCCTGGCAGGGGCGGATATGGGCCTAGGGCAACTAGGGCCGTGGCCCTAGGTCTTGCCCAAGATCCCTTTATTGTCTGTTTGGTTGCGGGTTGGGTGGGTTGGAGCCACTCCAACCCAGATTTTAGGGATGACTCCAACCCTCCTCAAGTTTGGTTAGCTTTGTTGGGATGGGTTGGCTCAATCCTTAATCTTTGTTTGGTTGGAGGAATTGGGATATGAAATGGATGGCAGATTCATTCCGTTAGTGGATCCCACGTGTCATTCTCCTCTCTCTCCATTTCCTCCTTTCTTCTTCCTCTAGCGGCGTCGCCTGAAGCTCCTCTTCCTCCAGCGGCATCGCCTGAAGCTCCGCCGCGGGCGCGAGCCGCCGCGGGCGAGCTCTGCCGCCGCGGGGGGCAGTTGAGGCATCTCCCCGCGAGCTCCGGCGGGATGCAATTGGCAGCGTGAGGGGAAGCAGAGTCCACATGAGGCCGGCGGCGAGAGTAACGGCGGGGAGGCGGGTCGGAGATGCGTAGGGGCGGCGGCCGCCTACGTCGAGCCTTGCGGGAGGGGCGTCGCCCCCATCGAGCCAGCGTAGCTCCTTGGTCCGGCCAGCCGAGAAGGCACCAGGGGAGAAAGGGCGGGCCGCCGGCGAGAGGGGAGAGGGAGTAGTGGCCGGGACGAAGAAGATGACGAGGACGGACGAGACGGACGCGGACGGACCCGGATGGGTTCGCTCCGTCCCTCGAAATTTGACGGGGGAGCGAACCCGCATCTTGGGTGAATATTCTTTTCTGGAGCCGCTCCGCTCCCTCCACCTCTCATCCAAACAGACTAAAAGTGGGTTGGCTCCAACCGGGTTCGCTCCGCACCTCCAACCAAACACAATCTCCTATAGTTTCCCTGATCCAACGAAAGATTTGCGTCGAGTAGCCTAGTGTCTCAGGCGGCCCAAGTTCTTTCGCAGCCCAGCAACTCATCCCGGAGGTTTTTTTTTTGTGACTAACTCATCCCGGAGGTTGGGGTCGGCCTGTCTCTGCATCGCACCATTCACCCCTAGCGCCACCTGCCGGTTTGCTCAACTTGCCCGACTTCTCCCAAACCTAAGCGAGCTACAGTGGCGGCGAGCGGCCGACAAGCGAGGTCACGATGGGGCGAGGTTGCCGAACGGTTGGAGGCGCATGAGAGCGGGCGCGCGGCGCGGCGTTTCCGGCTGCTCGGCGTCCAGGCGGCCCGCAGCCAGCGGCCGGCGCTAGCCGCTCAGGCGCCCAGGCGCCCAGGGGCCAGGGCCACTAGCACGACAGCTGATGGCCGGACGGTCGGCCGCAAAAGTAGCAAGCCAGCAGACCACCATCAGCAAGCAGTAAGGTCAATTATTCAATTTGATTCTATCTTCCCCAATCGGGTAGTCTTGCAATACACATCCATTTTTCTGCTAAAATCAAACACATTGACTTAAGAGATTATTTATGTCCCAATATCATTATATAAACTAAATTACTAAATGAAGAGGAACAGGACAAGAAGATCCTTTTTTTCTCGTGCTCCTACGCCTGTAACTGCACCCAACCTTCTGCCAACCTCTTGATGAAGTTGAGCAACAAGTAGAGCCAGAGTGTAGTATAGTCTGAAATAATAGCATCAAGTAGAGCTGGCAATGTGGATGCCGATAATTTAGAAACAGAAGGTTCAAGTTTTTATTGAGTTTTTCGTACAATTAGACTTAACGGTTGGAGATATAATCTAAATCATGCAATTTAAGAACTTTGTAGCTACTGCTATTGTAACTATTAGTATGTGGATTAGTTTAAGTGCTCCAAACACTTAGATAAGTGGCCCTAGACGTGAAAAACTGTCAGCTCCGCCACTGGTCCTTGGCATTTTAAATCAAATCCCCTCTTCATGTGATCACGGTGACGGAGTTAAATTTGAACGCACTCATATAGCTGATAGCTTCCCGCATAAGCCCCAAACACACTGACCAAAATGCAAAAACTTCCACCTTTTCCTAGACGGCCCATGCCTCCCAAGATTAAGCCCAGTCCATTCTATTTTCCAGGTGGTCTGCAACTTCCAAGTGGGCCGAATCGAGCAAGAGCGCCGTGTGCTGGCGATCTGTGCCTCCCGCTCGCCGCCGACGACTGACGCGAACGAGCGCTCGCTCCCGACTCATGGTCGCCGCGGGCGCCGCCAAGGCCACGGCGGCGGCCGTCTCCTCCGCGGTGTTCCGGGGCAACCAGGAGCTCACCCGCCTCGCGCGGTCGGGGCAGCTGGCGGCGGCGCGGCGCCTGTTCGACTCCATGCCCCGCCGCAACACCGTCACCTACAACGCCATGCTCTCCGCGCTGGCGCGCCACCGGCGGATCGACGAGGCCCGGGCCCTCTTCGACGGGATGCCCAGCAGGAACAGCGTCTCCTGGAACGCGATGATCGCGGCGTGCTCGGACCACGGCCGCGTCGCGGACGCCCGGAGCCTGTTCGACGCGATGCCCGGCCGGGACGACTTCTCCTGGACGCTCATGGTCTCCTGCTACGCGCGCGCGGGGGAGCTCGAGCTCGCTAGGGACGTGCTCGACCGCATGCCTAGCGACAAGTGCACGGCGTGCTACAATGCCATGATCTCTGGGTACGCCAAGAACGGCAGGTTCGACGATGCGGTGAAGCTGCTGAAGGAGATGCCAGCCCCGGACCTGGTTTCTTGGAACTCGGCGCTGGCCGGTCTTACCCAGAGTGGAGAAATGGTCCGTGCAGTGCAATTCTTTGACGAAATGGTGGAGAAGGACAAGGTGTCCTGGAACTTGATGCTGGAGGGGTATGTGCGAGCTGGGGATTTGGATGGGGCCTCTACCTTCTTTGCAAGGATTGAATCACCTAATGTCATTTCTTGGGTGACCTTGCTGAATGGATATTGCCGGGCAGGGAGGATCAGTGATGCCAGAAAATTGTTCGACAGAATGCCTGAGCGAAACATTGTGGCTTGGAACGTGATGCTTGAAGGGTATGTGAGGCTCTCTCTCATGGAGGAGGCCAGTAAGCTGTTCGAGGAGATGCCAGATAAGAACTCTATCTCATGGACAACTATAATAAGTGGATTGGCACGTGCTGGGAAACTCCAAGAAGCAAAGGATCTTCTCGATAAGATGCCTTTCAACTGTGTCGCAGCGAAGACTGCACTCATGCATGGCTATTTACAGAGCAAGATGGTTGGTGATGCTCGTCAGATTTTTGATGGAATTGAGGTGCGCGATGCAGTGTGCTGGAATACGATGATATCTGGTTATGTCCAGTGTGGAATGCTTGAAGAGGCCATGTTGTTGTTCCAGCAAATGCCGAATAAGGATATGGTTTCTTGGAACACCATGATTGCTGGCTATGCTCAGGGTGGTCAAATGCGCAAGGCAGTCAGTATTTTCAGGAGGATGAATAGGAGAAATACAGTGTCTTGGAATTCAGTTATATCTGGATTTGTTCAGAATGGACTCTTTGTTGATGCACTCAACCATTTCATGCTCATGAGAAGGGACACAAAGCTGGCTGATTGGTCTACTTATGCAAGCTGTCTCAGCGCATGTGCAAACCTGGCTGCTTTGCAAGTTGGGAGGCAATTCCACAGTCTTCTTGTTAGGAGTGGGTATATCAACGATTCATTTGCTGGAAATGCTTTGATTTCCACATATGCAAAGTGTGGAAGGATATTGGAAGCAAAACAAATATTTGATGAGATGGTGGGCAAGGATATTGTTTCATGGAATGCGTTGATTGATGGCCATGCTTCTAACGGTCACGGGAACGAGGCAATCTCAGTATTCCGGGAAATGGAAGCCAAGAATATCAGACCTGATGAGGTCACGTTTGTTGGTATCTTGTCGGCTTGCAGTCATGCTGGATTGATTGATGAAGGACTGAAGTTTTTTAACTCAATGGGAAAGGATTACTCAGTAAACCCTGTGGCTGAGCACTATGCTTGCATGGCAGACCTGCTTGGAAGAGCTGGGAGACTGAACGAGGCATTTGAACTTGTGCAAGGAATGCAGATCAAACCCAACGCTGGGGTGTGGGGTGCCTTGCTTGGAGCATGCCGGCTGCACAAAAACGATGAGCTAGCACGATTGGCTGCTGAGAAGTTATTTGAATTGGAACCTAACAAGACCTCAAATTATGTGCTGCTGTCAAATATCAGTGCTGAGGCAGGCAAGTGGGATGAAGCTGAAAAGGTGAGGGCTTCAATTAAAGAAAAGGGAGTGCATAAGCCACCTGGTTTAGCTGGATCCACATAGACCTTCTCATTCAATGAATTTGCGCTATGTTTTCACTCATTTATGGAACTTGAGCATACAGACAGGTTATTTAAGGCTGCTGTCTGAAGTCTGAACTAGACTCTTGCGTTTTTGCACCCTGGTTGCTGGTTGGACTCCCATGCCAATGAGGAAGTTATACAGCGGGAGGACAGCAGTGTTTTCTGTTTTTGCAGAACTTTATAAAACCAAGTCCCAGTAGTTCTCTTTCCAGTGCCTGCCGGGTCAAGCTTCTGCTTGCACTGTCTTACAGCATTCGTTCCAGTGGGCTGCTGACTTCCCGTTCTTGTTAAGCCAGGAGAGCCTCAGATTTCTTGTTATTAAGCTGCCATCTCTGTGTCCTCTGAGCCGCGGTCCGAAGACTAACACAAAACTGAAATCTGAGACCTGGAAAGCACATGATCATACATTGTCACTCTTCTCATATCTCCTGAAACACCGGATCCATCCTCGGAAACAGAAAGTATGCACAAACCAAGGGCTAAGCAACTTGAGCTAACGTTTGCAATTTCCCATTTACTCTAGTACTGCTGCTCCTTGCCATGAACATTTCACATTGGCATGCTTTTGCTCACTATCCTGGTGCTTTGCTTCTGCAATCGCCTTTTCCAAAACGACTTTCTGTACACGCCTGTATAGCTTTGCCTTGAATTGTTTCAGTTTTGCTTCTGAGTTCTGAGCCGTGTCATGAATTTTCGTTCTTTTTTTTCATCTGAGAGGAATGTCATGAACTGTATAGCGTTGGAGTAGAGGATTGTTTTTTTTTCTTTCTTTTTTCTGATCTGAGAGTTGAGGATTGCAGCTTGCCTCTCTGTTTCGGAGGGGATGATATATACGTGTTATGCTAATCAGGTCAGGCCCGACCCACCTAAGGAGACAGGTCGGCCCAATCCATCAACCTAAAGCCCAAATTCAAAGCGGGTCTGGACCCGCTTACGCGGCCGTCGATCCGCCAACCCGTTCGAACCGCCGGGACAAGCCCGAAACCCTTCGTCCTGCCAGCGCCGCTTTCTCATTCCCACTCCGACTCCGAGCCCCAAAACCCTAGACCCCCTCGCCGCCGCCGCCATGATCACCGGCGGCCAGAGCTTCGTCTCCGCGCCGCCGGCCTTCTCGGCCGACGGCCGCCTCCTCCTCGTCTGCTCCGGCCGCACCGTCTCCGTCTTCAGCACCGCCACCGCCATGCTGGTAAGCCCCGCCCCGCGCGGCCGCCGCCTGCGTCCGCTTAACGAATTGGTGGTGGGGGGTTGTGACCGTTGCCTCACCGCGACCCTGTGGTTTCCGTGTCGCAGGTGTCGGAGCTGGAGGGGCACGAGGGGGACGTCACCGCCGTGGTGGTGGTGCCGCCGCCGGCTGGTGCGGCTGCGACCCCGGCGGCCAAGCTCGCGAGCAACTGCTGGACCGCGGGGCTCGACGGCGTGCTCATATACTGGGACTTCGTGGCGGCGGAGGCCGTGCGGAAGGTCCAGGTCGGACTCCCCGTCCACTCCATGGTAAGCTCAAGCTGCTGCCTCAGCAATTTCGTAGCTCTGGTTATTATTGGTCTTTATGCTGAGCTGAGTGAATTTGAGATTAAATATGCCAATTTGCATGCTTATGTTTTGATTCTGTGTGCACAGGTGATTCCTAACATATGTAGGACCTCAAAAGGAGCTGAGGTGTCGACTCCCTTTGCATTTGTCTCTGTCGAAGATACAAGTAAGCCAGTTAATGAACCAAAAGCTCTGCGTGGGCAGATGAGAATTTATGACCTGACGAAGGGGCGTAAAGTGGGTTATCTCCTGGCTGAGGTGAGGTTTTTCAGCTTTATACCTTCTCTGATCATTGTTAATTTTCCGACCACTTTCCACATGAATAACTATTAGAATTTTGATGTACTTTATATGGACAGTTATGCTTGGAATAGTAATTCGCTTGAATAGCTATGAAATTTGCCTTTAATCTTGGTATGTAAATTGGAAATGATTAAAATTTTCAATTGGAAAGTACAGAATTTTGTTTTTTTATCAGTACAGAATTTTTTGAAGATGTGTTGCTGTTGAATTTTTTTTCAGTGTTTGAAACTTACTTCTATGCACTATTTACTCTAATTTAAGCAGACAAGGAAACCAGAAAAGATTGTTGCAAGTAGTTCTGGGGAATTCTTGGGCATTACAAATAAAAGAAAGCTCCATATCTGGAGAATACCAACGAAAGATTTCAAGCATGATAAGATTAGGAAGATAAAGCTCCGGCACACTAAAAACCTGACCACTCTGGCTTTCCATCCAAGCGAGGGAATTGTGGCTGCTGGTGATGTAACAGGGAGGATCTTGATTTGGAGAGGTTTTGGAAATGCAAAGTTCTCTGAAAGTAGTGCAAAGTCGAAGGTGGATGAAGGAAGGGATGGTGTTAGGGGCAATGATGATGCAGACACTTGCACGACATGGCATTGGCATTCAAGCAGAGTGAGGTTTCTCAAATTTTCCTCTGATGGAGCATACTTGTTCTCAGGTTTGGCTTACTGATTCATTTACCTTCTATCTACATCAGTTTAATTCGGTCTTTTCCTGGAACATCTGTAATGATGGCCTGATTTTTTTTTGGCTTTATAATTCTCAGACAAATTTTCTGTTTTGTAGGTGGTTTGGAGGGAGTTATTGTTGTATGGCAGTTAGATACTGGAAAGAGAAGATATAAACCGCGTCTGGGGTCTCCTCTTTTGTTCTTTGTAGATTCTCCAGATTCTTCCATTTCCTGTGTAAGTGTCCTTCTGTTAGCTTCCTTTACCCAATGCCTTTTCTCTGCAGAGCAAATTATATTGTTGATTTATGAAGTTTTAGGATCTGTATTCAAATGGAAGTTTAGTGAATCATGTTTCAGTCTTGCGCAGAAATTATGTCGCTAATCGATTAAAATCAAAATAATAATTCAAATTTTGAGACCAGCGCATCTCCTAGTATAGATGGAAATACATCAACAAATTTGTCCTATGGTCATGCGTGGATCTCATACTGTTATCACTGTCACTCCTTGTTTTCTTACGTATTATAGTATAGAAACATAAAATCAAGTTCCCTCCACTTTAGTTCCTGAGTTTGCCCAAGACCATATTCTAGTTAAACCTATATCTATGCTTAATGACTGGGGAAATTTACTCTGCATTTGTGGTACTAGTTCAAATAATCATTTGATACTCCCTACTTTTTCTTTTGTTGTACAAATATGGGTATAATGACTAATTTAAGTCTCATCATATGAGGAAACCTATCTAATAAAGAAAGTTGTTTGTGTGTCTATCCGCATGGCAGCGTAAGCTAGTGCTAACTATGCAGTGACATAACATAAAGGTATGGTGGTATGCGTTAGTATAAAGAACTGGTTGCATAATGTTGTTAGAGCTGACAGTGAGGTAAACTAGAGTCCTGCTTTTGATTTGTAATTGTCCAAGCACGAGGAGGATTCATAATGGTTCGCTGGTGTGGGACTGGTTCAGTCACTCATGAATGCTTCAAGCTACATCTTTGATATGCTCTGTTGGATTTCCCTGTCCACTGTTTGAATGATGGCTGATGTTGTTCGCTTTCTAGGTGTCATGTACAAATAACCAAGTGTATCTCCTAAAAATGCCTAATATGGAGGTCATGAGATCTATTGCTGGAATTAAGGTTTGTAACTTGAAAAATGTGCAGCTTTTTTCCTTCAAGAGTATGCAATTAAATATCATTGCTAGTTCTGGTTTCCAACTCTCCATATTTCTGATGTATACTAATTTAATTGTATGGTCTTGATCTCACGATTATCCTTTTCTATATTCATCTCTTTAGCTGCCAACTGCTTCCCCGAGCTTGGGTGGATCTGATCGGGTTGTGTACGGATTTGATTATACTAATAAACTTGTTGCTATACCGACGGAAGATTACTGCATACAGTTCTACAATCTGTTCGAGAACACTGAGGTTTCAGAGGTAAGCAATCAACCTAACAGAGGAATTTCAATTGTTTACTCAGTCCTCCTTTGGGCAGTGTATCGATTGATGAGTGGTTAGCACGATGAACATTTTATAGTGCAACTAATCCCAGTATTGTTAACCTTTTCAGTTGCAAGTATGTGAGAGGAATTTTCAGCCTGTTGACGATATCACGGTAAGATGCCATGTACCTTTCTGTATATTTCTAGTCCTGTACTGTGTACTCACTTTACCTTCTTTTTATTTCCCCTTTTCCTTTTCTTTGTTTCTGTTCTCGGTTTATTATGTTCCAAACATTTCACACTACTATATGCTGCTTTACAATTTTTTTTGTTACTTACCTTTATGCTGTATTTGATACACTTTCTACATAGTCTTAACTGTCCTGAATATCTTTTGTTTGCATTTTCGTGATAAAAAAAAACTAGTTACCATTGCTGCTTGAATAATTTGTTGTTCTTGTTTGGTATTCAGAATTTAACTTTAGTTTTTGACATGTTCCATTTTTTTTCTTGGCTACAGATGTACATTTCCTTAGTTTCATTGTCAATAGATGGCAGTTTGATGTGCACTGTGGACGTCAAGCTTCCTGAAGAAGAATTAGGTGGTCTTGTTACACTGAAGTTCTGGAATCATGGGTCTAGTGCAGGAAATTATTTTTTGTCCACTGTCATTTATGAGCCTCACAGGTTGGTTCATGTTTATAAGGCTTCTGATAAATACAAAATGAATGTATGAAACTATTTTCTCTAACTTTTATATTTAATCTTTCATGCAGTGATGCTGGGGTTTCTGCTGTCGCTTTCCGTCCAGGAAGAAATATGGCTGTGAGCTCTTCTTTTGGTGGTAACTTCAAGGTGTGCATGTCTGTTATCTTTGAGAGGATGCCCTGTTTCCTTATTTCATAAAGCATGTCTGTGATCTTTGAGAGGATGCCATGATTCCTTATTTCGTAAGTTTTATTGTTCGGTTTTATAGGTTTGGGTCCAGAGTTTGTCTTCACAATCAAGCAATGAAAGAAATTATGCTGGTTGGAGATGCCAATCGGTTGGCTCTTACAAGTGAGTTACTCTGTTTACCTTTGAGCAATACCTATTGATATGGTTAAAATTTATCTTAAGCAGATTTGTAAACCTTTTACATAACCACACAATTAGTATGCCAGCATTCAATTTTTTATTTTATTACTATGTGAAGCAGATAATATTCTGAGCAATTGGAATTTTGCAGGAAGAAACCTATGACAGCAGCAGCCTTCTCAGCCGATGGATCTGTTCTTGCAGTTGCAGCTGAGAGTGTCATCACATTGTGGGATCCTGATAGCAATGCACTTGTTGGTGTAATTGCAGAAACACTATCGGTATCTGATTAGACCTTGACTTGTGTTGTATGTTTTGCCTCTGCTTTAAAACAGCAGTTTGATGTGTGTCAATTATTGTATTTGCAGCCAATTACAAATCTTTCTTTTGTTGGGACATCGGTGTTTTTGATGTCTCTGTGCCAGAGTTCAAGACCAGAGGTTACTGTATGGAATGTTTCAAATCTTTCCATGCAGTGGGCTTACAGCATTTATGCCGAAGGTACAAAACTACGTTGGCAACACAATTTGTGCTATCTAGACTTAGCAAGGCCAAAATACTATGCATGCTCTACTTCTTACTGTGCATTTTGCTTTGTCCTATTGGGATTTGGGGAAAATACAATTTGTAGTTCTGGTGCTTGGGTATGGATCAGTTCCCTGGTCATGATTGCAGAGGCACATAAGTTGAATCTGACAGCCTTGTTACAGTAATTGTTGCTCTTTATTTGTCTAATTAAGTTCCAGCATGATCATCATGGTGAATCTGGCCTGCTTAAAGGCTGCCGTATTACATTGTAGTAGCTCATTTCCACTGCTATCACATTTGAATGCTGCTACTGTTGTAATACTTATCTCTGTGCGAGTCCTCTTTATCAACATTATCAAATGTTGTTTGACAATTGGGTTTGTGAAAACTAATTTCTGGTCAATGAGCAAGCACATTTGATCTTGTTCTCATATTGATGTTTTATTTTTACAGCTGCATGCTGTTCGCCAGATGGGAATGAATTTGCGGTTCTTACTCTTCTGAGCTGTCCTGATGGAGGAACATCGACGGAGCAAAATGGAGCGATTCTACTTTTTAATGCAGAAAGCCCGAACCCTGTTGCCTCCTGGTCGGTAAAGAAAGTATGTCCATTTGACTTTTTGACTTGTCATATCACTTGTTTTTGCTTTGGAGTATTGCTCCATTGGATATACTTAAGGAACTGATATTTATTCTTTTTAATATTCTCATGTTTATACTTGCATTGTTGGATAGCACAGTGTGCTTAGTTGCCTATTCCTTTAGTTCTCCAATAAAATTTATGTTCGTTTGTTTCCTTCTGCATGTATTATTAGATAGCACACAATGGACTGAGGAACCATAATAACTCTCAACTTTGGTTGATCTCACTTTTTCCAGGCAAGGGGTGGCAGCATTTCTTTTGTGAAGGGTGACGTCTCTTCGAAAGATAAAGAGACAATGTTGCTGGTTTATGTAAATGGTTCTCATGAATATGTCATCTTTGATCCCCGGAAGAGAGAAGAGTTGGTCGTTAGCAGGAACATAGACAAGAAGGTTCAAGCTGAGGAACTTGGTGAGTGTGTTGCATGGGTTGTTACATTGTTCCTGGACGCATTCTTTTATACTCTACTGCCACGTATTCACATCTTCTCTACAATCCTTGCTACTATTGTCGCTTGTTATATGTTATGATTTTCTGATGAGGTTCTGGAAAATGTTTGATCTGTAACTAGCAAAAAATGGCTGTGTTGTCCCATTTCCTTTCAACTTCAAAACATTGTGTAAAAGCACTGACCCTCTTGTCTGTTTTTTTTTTCAGCACTAATCGGCTACGCATCTATCTACGGAGAGCTTCCAAAGCTGGAGTCAAAGAAAGAGGTTTCAGATGTTCCATTTATCCCTTCAGACAGGCCTTGGGAGACCATATTCAGTGGCTCGTCACATGTTCTTCCGCCCCTCACAAAACTATGTTCAGCTTTCTTGTCATCATTGCTCGAGAAGAGACCAGTCGCAAATGAGTGAGACACCCCAAAGTTTTGTCCCATCATACCCATTGCAAAATGGCAATGCAGAAAGAACTCCACTGACTTAGACGCAACAAAGGTGATCGGTCCATGCTGGAATGCAGAAGCTACTCATGTGGAGATCCTGGGTGGTGCTGTTGAGCCGTGAGCACGGGCTAGCATCGGCTGAAACCAAGCCCGTTTTGTAGTGGTACCAAGTGATTGGCAACCTACTGATCCGTAGCAGTTTTGTTTCCTTGACAGCTTCACATGTAAGCCAGACAACCAAACTGGCAATTTTTTGTGTGATATGATGTCTGCAGCTTGTTCCATGTCTTCGCTAGCTTGTTCCATTTCTTTTCACTGTGGTAGTGTAGCTCGGTCCAAGTAGCAGCTTATATTTTTGTCAATGTGTTCATGGGCCAGAAAAAAGGCCACTTGCAAAAGTTTATGTTGTATAAGTGGACACGAACATTGCATGGCCTAACTGAACTATCACCCAGATGGATCAACCGTGTTCAACTGTCAACCAGCTGCCTGCAACGAGCAGCAGCTAGGAGGCGAGTAGGAGAGGCAACACTGGAGCATGCCCTTCTCCTGACAGGTCCCCTACAAACCCCTACCTAAAACCTCGTCACGGCGTCCTATACATACGGCCTCGCCGCCGCGCACAACCACGCCGTGCCAAGAAGCCAACCCACACGGACAGTCCGGCAATGGACCACCACCGTCGTCGCCGCTGCTGGCCCGCCGCCACTGTCGCAGCGACGCTCTGCCTTGTCCTCGCGCTCGGCGGGAGGAGCGGCGCCGCGGCGAGGCCGCTGAGGCGCCTGCACGCGGCGGAGGGGAGCACGGAGTCCGCGGCGTCGGAGGCGGTGCTCGACGTGACGGCGGCCGAGGCGCCGGAGGCCACCAGGTGGGCCGGAGCCGCCGGGGGCGAGGAGGGCCAGGACGATCTCGGCGCGGGGAAGTGGCTGCCGCTGCCCATGCCGATGCCGATGCCGGCGGGGAGCGCGCTGGCGGGCGGGCTGCGGTTCCCGCCGGTGTCGTTCCCGCTGTCCGGCGCGTCCATGCCGTGGCTCCCCGGCGCGCCGCCCGCGTTCGCCGGGATGCCGGCGCTCGTGCCCCCGTACGTGGGCGCCACGCGGCAGGAGCAGCTCAGCCTGTGGGCGTCGCTGTTCAACCCGTTCCAGGTAAGGCCGAGGGTGCCCGGCGCTCTGAGCGGCGAGACGGCGGCGGCGGGGACCGGCGCCCCGGCCATCGCCAGCGGCGGGAAGGCCGCCGAGGGGGCGACCATGGACGTGCCCGCCGCCGTCGCCGCGCAGGTCGCCCAGTCCAAGTGGGGCGTCTTCTCGGGCAACATCGATCGCCGCAACTAGATAGCTCATGGCTAGTCATGTGGCGAAATAAGCCGATTAGCTTAGTAGATGAAAAAAATGGTAGACTAATTAAGGAAAATGTTAGTAGCATACTAAACTTTTTGCAGTTTGAGCAAAATGTTTGTATCAAGGAGCAGTCGAGAGAGTTAGAGAAGGTTGTTGTCTATTCATTTCCGTGATGTTCTTTAAACTCGATATGTGTACTAAATTCAGTGTCAGTTTCATGAAGATTTTTTTTTCTACAAAAGTACGGTGATATTTGTTTCCATTTCAGTTTCAGTACATACAGTATTCGCGATCCAATCTGAGGGGGTCGTAACAGTAAATTCCATGCGATGCAGGGTCCCATGCGCAAAACGTCCCTCCGGTGCCGCGCTGGGATCAACCTGGGCCGCACGTTCCGATCGCACGGTCAGGGAAGACCCAGTTCGTTTGACCCAGGTCAGGTCAGTGGCCCATCCCACGTGGCGGTCGCCGGCTTCCTCCGCCAGTCCGCCGCCGCCGCCGCCGCCACGCGGCGGCGCCTCCCGCTCCCGAGGGCGTCCACTGACGGAATGAGTGGCTGGACTGGAGGCAGGGTCATCTCCCGATTACCAGCTCCTCCTAATGCAGGAGGATTCGTAGCATGAGTCCATCTGCTTTGTTTCTAAAAGATTTTAAAAAACACTTTGACTGCTAATTAAATATATTAAATAAAGATAGTTTACAAAACTAACTTCAGAATCTTTGTGCTAGTAAATCTGAAGAATCTAATGAGGTCTTTGACCACATTATTAGATGATGATTACTGTAGCATCACTTTAGCCAATCATCAATTAATTACCGTCATTTGATTAATCGCGAAAAGTTACACCCATCTGTAAAGAGATTTTGCAAATAAATTTAATTTAGCAATCCATGCATACAAGATTTCCTCCTAGAAAAATCCTAGAACAGAGAAATCAAACAAGACCATTATTACTGCCTCCAATCGCCAAGATGCTATGCTTCCAAGAACACCTGGTCGGCTGTGCTTTCCAAGAAATTCAGCACCGAAAGACTAGAGTTAGCCATCATAAGAGCATGGCTAATAATAGCGCCAAGTGTTTTGCTATAAGCTAAGTAACAAGAGCCAAGTTATATAATAATTAGGCTTTTACTTGTCTTCAAATATTTTTTATTATTATATGGTTCCATTCTCTTTCCTATTGTACTCATATAGATCTTTATTAGGACCCACTATTACGTATGCATCCGTGCCCAATTTGGTGCTTAACTAGGAGCCAAGCTCTCTTCTCTCTCCTCCCTTCCCCCTTCCACATCATCAAAATTACTGACTAGCTTGGCTATAAGTTTATTATTATACCTGCTCTAAGCTGCCCATTTCTGCTTGGATGAGGTATGGACTGAACAGGGAATTACTTTCTCTCAGTGAAGCCATCTACCTGTTTCTGTCAACCACCCAGCTTCTCTGCTCACCTTATTCTCTCAAACAAAACTGCCCAGAAGCTTTCCAAAGAATCATGAAGACTAGCCAAAGCAACCAGCACTGATCATCCCCTAACTGAATCACAATTAGGCACATCAATATTTTCTAGCACAAACCTTGAACCTCATGCATGGTCATCCTAGGACTACGAAAGATTCTTCTACTTAGTAAATTTCCTTCAGAATATGATGGAAAATCATTTTCCAATCTCCAACAACTAATAACATAATATGACGAAAATCATTTTCATCAAATTAATGCGTCATCCAGCAAGCTTGTCACGCATGATTCTGATGTAGAAACCGCTGGCACCTTTATGTCAGTGTACAGGAGTTAAGTGAGGTAGCCAAGATGCTAGCAGATCAGGTATGGTTAGCCAGGGGAGGGATGTGAGCCACAAGACAAGAAGGTTGTAGCCGTCAGAGCAAAGGCGGCGACCCTGAGCCTCAGGAGGGCTCCTGCTGCTGCGTTCCCTGCCTCTCATCTGATGGGCTGAGAACACTCTGACGCCATGGAATGGAGCTCGCTCGGTTCTCTGGTGCAAGTAGAGGCCCCAGATGGAGAATAAAATATGTGGCCAGGGATCCCGAGGATCTGTTTTGAGGCCACGGCTGTTATGAATTTCTGATGATGAAGGGCGGCATGAGATCCCATGCCAGACTTTTCCTTTCTTCTTCCTTTTTGGACTTTCTATCTTGGAATAAAATATTCCTTCTCACTTTCTTGGAGAATTCATTGCCTTTTCATTTTGTTTTTTTTTCATGTGTTAGTCATGGTTGGCTTGTGTCGAAGAAAAAAAGAGACTAGGGTTCATGTCTCATTTCAAATTTGAAAGAGGATGGTTGATTAGAGATGGTTTCTACGATATGGTTGTAAACATTTGGCAATCAGACGTTTCGGGACGTACACCCCTTGAGAGATGGCAGAATAAAATATGCAGGCTCAGACAACATCTCAGAGGCTGGGCTAAGCATGCAGCAGAAACATAGAAAAGAAAAGAAGAAGCTTTTAGCTCTTTTAGAAAATTTAGATAAAAAGGCCAAGTTGGCACCTCTTTCTAATCAAGAAATTAATTATAAACACTACCTAAAAGAGATATTAGTCCTTCTTTTGAGAGAAGAAGAGATCAAATGGTACGAGAGAGCTAAGGTTAAAACTCTTCTGGAGGGAGACGATAATACTAGGTTCTCCCATCTAGTTGCTAATGGTAAACACCGAAAACAACACATTTATAAACTTGAAAATGATCAAGGGGTTGTTATTGGTGATGATCAGCTTAAAAGCCATATCACTCAGTTTTATAAAAACCTCTTTGGGACTCCAGACATGTCGGAGATTACACTTATGGAAAATCAAATCTTGGATATTCCACAAGTTTCCCAAGAGGAGAATGATGTGCTCATCAGCGAATTCACAGAAACTAAAGTAAAAGATGCTATGTTCCAGATGGAACATAATAAGGCACCTGGTCCTGATGGTTTTCCAATGGAATTTTATCAAGTCTTCTGGAACTTAATTAAGGACGACCTTATGGCTCTTTTTACGGATTTCCACAAAGAGGAATTAAACCTCTATAGCTTGAATTTTGGGATCATCACGCTAATTCCTAAAGTTTAGGAAGCTACTAAAATTCAACAATATAGGACGATCTGTGTCCTCAATGTCAGCTTCAAAATTTTTACCAAAGTTGGCACGAATAGGTTGAATAAGGTAGCTTAGACGGTGGTGAGTCCTACGCAGACTGCCTTTATGCCAGGCAGGAATATCATGGAGGGTGTCGTTATTCTACATGAGACTATCCATGAACTGCATACCAAAAAGCGTGATGGGGTCGTTTTCAAAATTGATTTTGAAAAGACCTACGATAAGGTTAAGTGGTCATTCCTTCAGCAAACTCTACGCATAAAAGGTTTCTCTCCTAAATAGTGTAGATGGATTGAAGGAATGGTGACTCGCGGGAGTGTGGGAATCAAAGTTAATGACGATATTGGTCCCTACTTCCAAACGAAGAGAGGGCTCCGTCAGGGAGATCCGATGTCACCTATCTTATTTAACATTGCGGCTGATATGTTGGCTCTCCTGATTAAAAGAGCAAAGGTCGATGGTCAAATAAGAGGTGTCATTCCTCATCTTTTAGATGATGGCTTGTCGATTTTGCAATATGCTAATGACACTATCATCTTTTTAGATCATGACTTGGAACAAGCAAAGAATCTCAAACTTTTGCTATGTGCCTTCGAATAGTTATCCGGTCTAAAGATTAATTTCCACAAGAGTGAAATCTTCTGCTATGGTGCAGCAAAACAAATGGAGGATATTTATACCGATCTCTTTGGTTGTAACGCAGGAGAATACCCTTTCAGATATCTGGGGATTCCAATGCACCATAGACAACTCCTTAATTCTGAATGGAGTAAAGTTGAAGATCGTTTTGAGAAAAAGCTATCCTACTGGAAAGTAAAGTACCTATCTTATGGTGGACGTTTGGTTCTACTAAACTTGGTACTTAGTAACCTACTTATGTTTATGATGTCTTTTTTTGAGATCCCCAAAGGGGTGCTCAAGAATCTTGACCATTTTAGATTAAGAGTTTTTTTGGCAAGGATCTTCGGATAAGCATAAGCATCACCTTGCCAAATGGGACATCTTGTGCCGTCCTAAAGAACAGGGGGGACTTGGGATC
The DNA here is from genome assembly GCF_016808335.1 of Panicum virgatum. Classification (NCBI taxonomy): domain Eukaryota; kingdom Viridiplantae; phylum Streptophyta; class Magnoliopsida; order Poales; family Poaceae; genus Panicum; species Panicum virgatum. Next base: position 66,795,310 of record NC_053147.1, read on the forward strand.
TTAAATTTACAGTTGCAGAATAAATATTTACTGTCAAAATAGTTTGTAAATTTGCTAAACACCTATGGTTTGTGGCAAAATCTACTAACTAATAAATACCTAAGATCTAAGTCGCTCTCTCAGGTCAAGGCCAAACCTTGCGACTCTCATTTCTGGAGAGGACTGATGAAAATAAAAGATGAGGTGTTGGCTAAAAGCTCCTTTCAAATTAAAGATGGGAGCAAGACTAGGTTCTGGGAGGATACGTGGGCAGGTCAGGAGCCTTTCAAAGTTTGTTATCCATCAATCTATAATATTGTGCGTGACCCTCATGCAACGGTGGCCAAAGTAATGGCTACGAGACTCCTCAATTTATCTTTCAGAAGGGCATTGGTGGATAACAAACTTGTCGAATGGCACAATCTGGTAGCACAGATCGCCCATGTTGATTTGGTGGATGGGTTAGATAGTTTTAGGTGGAACTTGACCAAATTCGGGTTTTTATAGTTCGATCTTTCTATCTGCATCTTATTGATACACATCCGCCATTTAGACATAAGTTGATCTGGAAGTTGAAGATTTCTCTAAAAATTAAGATTTTCTTCTGGCTTTTACAAAGGGGAGTGATTTTAACTAAAGACAACCTCGCTAAGAAAAACTGGACGGGAAGCCAAAAATGTTGTGGGTGTAACAGTAATGAGAATATCAAACACATTTTCCTGGATTGTCCTTATGCGAGAATAGTCTGGAGGATTATCTTTTATGCTACAGGCTTGATGCCACCTAGATCGATTCGCCATATGTTTGACTCGTGGCTTTCTAATCAATCTAAAAATATTAGGAACTTGATTTGGGTGGGGGTCGCTGCTGTTTGCTGGGCCATTTGGAGATGTCGAAATGATATTATTTTTAACAAAATTAAAGTTAATTCGATTTTGCAGGTTATCTTCAGGGGAACGTACTGGTTACGGTTCTGGGCGCAGCTGCAGCGTGAGGAGCATGCTAAGAACACACTCTCCGTGATGAGCAGAAACATAGAGATCATTGCTATGGAGCTAGTCAAGGGAGGGTGGAAGCATAATTATCGTTTGCTTTAGTTTTTTGTCTAGTTTACAGACTGGCGGTGTTTTTCTTCCTTTGTAAACGTTGTAATAATCGGCTGTGTACGTACACGTATGTAGAGGCCGGATTTATAATCCTTGTTCTTAAAAAAATGTCTCATCAACAAATCCTTGGCATATGTATGATATCAGATAGCTTCTTAAAGTTTCCGTGACTTCAAATCTTGTGACCTTTTTGTCGGGCACGCATCTTGGCGCATTACTTTGATGAGAACTTCGGAATATAAAAGAGGCTGATTGGTTATCAATTGCTCTTTCTTTTTGAATCGCCAAAAGTTCTATTAGAAGTACGAAAGAGAAAAAAAATGGTAAAAAACTTGCAGAAAAAACAGAAATAAAGAAAGAAAAATAGACATTGCTTCAAGATTACACCTCACTCGAGAATCTGACATACCTGAAAACCACATACTCATGATTTTTTTTCTCCAATTACTGTTTCAGCAAACAAAAAAGAGCTATACAAAATGTGTCGGTGTCCTGACTCGGGGTCCAGATCCCAACTAGTAAATGTTGCGTGTTTCCTCGTCCTAAATGTTGATGCAAGAGGCAACACAGTAACGCACGGGTTTCTCCTGGTTCCGGCCGCGGAGCCGTACGTCCAGCAAGAGGGTGTGCGAGGGCACTGTATTATCTTGCACCCGGTATGCTTGTAGTAGGGGGTACAAGCGAGGCGAGAGAGGGAGGAAGGCTCCCAAGTCTCTGCTAGAAGAGGGGTTGAGCGTGTCGAGTAGCGATGTTAGGGCTAGGAGCGAGTGTGTGCTCTGTGAGAGGTGTAATGCCTAGAGAGCCGACCGACCCCCTTAAGGGAAGCCCGCCTCCTCCTTTTATAGACATAAGGAGGGACGGGTACATGTATAGGGAATCGCAGAAGTCGTGGTTTCTCCCCGAGCTGTGGGGATACAACAGTCAATTACTGTGGGAAGTACACTGTGGGGTATGACGTCGGGTGTAGTGGTCGTCCTGGGCATCGTCCTTGACCTCGCGGAGATCGCGCCGGCGTCCTGTCAATCCCAGCAGGCAGCGTGGTCGTCGCTGTAGGGTGTACGGTTCTCCAGATGTGGCGTAGTGGCGTTCCGTGGGCCCTGCAGGTTAGAGTGTTGCATATATACGAGCACCAGCGGTAGCAGGGCGCGTGGCAGTCCCGGACCCCCAGGACAAAGGGTTGGCGTGCGCACTAAGGAGGTCCGGGAGTCACACGGAGATCCCGGACCCCTCGAGGGGGGAGGTCCGGGCCCCCGGCTGCTAGCGCCGGGCGTCCCTCTTCGGGGGGCACGTGGCAACGCCGGACCCCTTCCCAAGCAGGGGGCGGGCCCGGGGCTATACGTGTGGTGACGTGGAGTCCGGACAGCCAGAGTTGGCAGAACAGCGACGGGAGCAGTGCCGAGCCCGTCTCGTCCCGCGTCGTAGGTTCCACAGTGTTGCCACAACGTCCGGGATGGCGGGTCCTCACTCGTGCACACCCGGGAAGAACTTCCCGGTCGATCACCCATCCCCAAATTTCTCCGGGCCAAGCACGCTTAACCTCGGAGTTTTTTGGATACTGGCTTCCGAAAAAGAAGTTGCAACTTGTTGGTATGAGTATCCTATTAATCCTATTAAGCACTGGGCCGGGGTGTCACATGCTCACCCTCTTAAGAGACCGACGTCCTCGTCGGTCAATCCCAAGCTAGGAACGTCCTCTCTTGGCCACGTCCCGTACGTCTAGTGCCAGCAGCCCATGTGCCACGTCCGTGCGTCCAGTGCCAACGGTCCCTGTGCCACGTCCGTGCGTCCAGTGCCAACGGTGCATCCCAGATGCCCGCGCACTGACCCGCCACGCGCCCGTGCACATGCCGGTGGCATCTGCGCCCCCACGCGCTCATGCTCATGCCTCCGCACTTATGACCGTACTGCCCGTGAAACCGCGAGAGTCGGCGAGAGTCGGCCCTGATACCATTCTGTAACGTCCCGCCTCCCCGAGGCCGGGCCCGCTTACATCTGCCTGCTTTCTAGGACATAGATTGTCTTCACAGACCAACACCAGTCTTTTCTGCACACTTCGTTCTCACTCGTGCACACCCGGGAAGAACTTCCCGGTCGATCACCCATCCCCAAATTTCTCCGGGCCAAGCACGCTTAACCTCGGAGTTTTTTGGAGACCGGCTTCCGGAAAAGAAGTTGCAACTTGTTGGTATGAGTATCCTATTAAGCCCTGGGCCGGGGTGTCACAGAGGCCGTGGGCCTTCGTGGGCGCAGTTGCCTAACGTGTGTTTGTATTTTTAGGATGATCTTAGTACCCTAATTAGAGTGTCCCTAATCGTGTTACCCGACAAAATGCAAACAAAACAAGACTGCAAAGTTCAAGCCCTGCCTGTGCCCATGATCTGAAGTTCTGAACACCACGGAGAGCGAGAGAGGTGAGGTCACATCACATCCTGCAATAAATCGAGTGCTCCAAACAAATTCGCAGTGGATAGAATTCTGTTCTCCTTTCGTGGGTCCAGGCCGCAATACGATCGGATCTTTGTTAAGCTCCTGCTGCAGCACAGTAGAACAGGAGGGGCATCGATCGCATTGAGATCTGGATGCTCGGATCACGCGTGGTTTTCTTTCTCTCCGGGTAGAACAGGGCATGGAGCACAGTTGTGCAGTAGATGGGATGGGCTCGCCGCCGCAGGAGTGGAACCTGTCAAAGATGCATGGACGCAACGCCGCTGACTGGTTCTTCAGGCGTGTGGCTGCGTGATGAGTGCGTGTGAGTGAGTTGGAGTGAGATGGACGTGACGCTAATCTGTTTTTAGTTCAGGGATCCGGTGCCACACGCACAGTCAGGCCGACGACGATGAGGCCGAGAGGTGGCAGGATGCTAGCTAGCAATTAGCAAATCTTCGCAACCGCGACGCACACAAGTGCTCAAATCCATTGTAGCATGAGTTTTTTTTAATTTCGAACGAACGTATATAATCTTTGTCGATTTTAATTCTATGATCAAAACTATGTGTTGATCCAACTTTCAACTTTCATGAGATTCGGGCACAGTTCCTCTGCAGTCGACTGCAGACTGCAGAGTGACAGAGTGTGTATGTTGGTGTCTACATTCGACGGCAGAGGATCTCAACCTATGAGATTCTAGTGGTGTGTTACGTTCTCGTGCGTGTGCGTGTGCGTGTGCGTGTGTGTGTTTTCAAAGAAAAATACTATGTTTGATTTTGGTGGCGGCAAGTTGGGGGCTGTGCTGTGCATGTATAATGGCTGCGCGATAACCATTCCCGGTCGCTCTCCGGTCTACCCTTGTGCCCCCGGCCGAATCCAGTTCGCTCCTTCTCGCCGCACCGCGCACTGTTCCTGCACCAGCTTGGCCTCCTTTTAAAGGCCGCCGCGCCCTGCTTCCCCTGCTTGCCAGCAACTTCCCAATTCCCTCAACCACCCCTTCCTCCTCACCTGCTTCTTCTACCGATCAGCGATCATCAGCTCCCACAGGCCACAGGCCACAGGCCACAGGCACCACACTACTAGAGAGAGAGAGAAGAAGAAGAAGGTGAAGGAGGCTCTGCAGATTTATTTCTGGCCGCAGCAAAATTCAGCTCAGAAGCCGGCAGGACGAACAGTCAGGTTCTTGTTTCTTCTGTACTTTCTCTGTCCATCTCCAGATTCCCTTTTCTTTTCCCTGTCTTTTCGGTTCTCTGTACGTCGTTCTGTCTGCACTTGTCAAAACGGATATGCTTCTCTATCCGTACCGGAGGAGCTTCCTCCCCTCTCGTCCACACATTTTTACTGCTCATGGGTCCTCCTTTGCTCGTCCTCTGTTAATTGCATGCTCATCATCTCCTGCTGCCTCGTTTATCTGCAGGTTCAGTCAGAGCTTCAGGTAGATGAATACGCTTTGTAGATTAGTGTATTATTCGTACTGCACTTTTGGTTTTCATTTGATCCTCGAAATTCAGTCGCCACTGTGCGATCAATCTGAGGCTGCGTTTAGTTCTAAAAAAAATTGCGTAGTATATGTCACATCGATTTTTCGGACACATGCATGGAATATTAAATTCAGTTGAAAAAATAACTAATTACATAGTCTAACTGATTCCTACTAGATAAATCTAATGATACTAATTAATTTATAATTAGATATTAATTATCAAATAACATCGAAATGTGCTACCGTAGCCAAATTCAAACTTTTTCACCAACAAAACACGGCCTGAATGAGTAGGCTTGTCTGCATGTCTGATCACTCTGCAGCAGCTGCAAACCTGACAGGGTTTCTTGTGTTCCTCCTTGCAGCGATCGAGCCGGCAGCGTGCGGCGTGTTCCGTGGGATGCCCGCGGCGGCGCCGGCGATCTGAGCCATGAACCAGTACGTCCCTGATTGGAGCAGCAGCATGGGGGAAGCCTTCGCGACATTGAAGTGCGTTCTGGTCGTCCATGGCTTCCTCCGTTTCTCGCTCTTGGATGAATCCGTTGGTGGCTGATCGATGCGGTGGTTCTTGTGGAACGTGTGGTTGCAGCGGCGACGACGAGGGGCTCATGGAGCTGCTGTGGTGCAACGGCCACGTGGTCATGCAGAGCCAGGCGCCGGGGAAGCCGACGAGGCCCGAGAAGGTTGCTGCGGCGGCGGCGGCGGTGGTGCAAGACGACGAGGCGGCGGCGTGGTTCCAGTACCCGGCGGAGGACGCGCTCGAGAGGGACCTCTTCACGGAGCTCTTCGGGGAGGAGCAGGCGGAGTGCGCGGCCCACCGGAGCGCGATGATGACGCCGCCGCCGCGGGAGAAGGCGTGCCCGGGGGACCTCGGAGACGTCTCGCACGCCGCCGCGGCGAGGGCGGCCGCCGGCGGCGAGTGCGCGGCGACCACGACGGAGGCCGTCGTCGAGTCGTCCATGCTGACGGTCGGGTCGAGCTTCTGCGGGAGCAACCACGTGCAGACACCGCGCGCCCGCGCCGGCGCGCCGCCGCCGGGGGCCGCTGGGAAGTCCGGCGGCAGGGCCCGCGACGCGGCGACGGTGACCTCGTCGTCGATGCGGCCGCCGTCCTGCACCACCAGGACCGGGCAGCCAGGCGCCACCGCCCACCGCAGCGGCAAGCGGAATAAGCCGAGCGACGCCGCGGAGACCGAGGTACGCGCTCCGGTGCCTGATCGCCATCTTTGCCGCGGCGCAACCTCCATCTTCCCTGCCGGATCAATCGATGACGCGGCCGCGAATGCAGGACGCGGAGTTCCAGTCCGCCGACGCGACGTGCGAGCCGGCGCAGAAGCTGACGACGGCCAAGCGGCGGCGCGCCGCCGAAGTGCACAACCTCTCGGAGCGGGTAGGCTGCGAACCTTCCAGGAACTTCCATTTCGTTCGTCTGTGACGGTTCCCGCCATTGCTAACTGTTATCTGAACCCCGATGCAGAGACGAAGGGACAGGATCAACGAGAGGATGAAGACCCTGCAGGAGCTCATTCCCCACTGCAACAAAGTAAACACATGTGGATTTGGAACTCTGCTCTTGTATCTCACCTCCTTGGCGATCTCATCTCATACTCTTTCTTGCGTCGAATCGAATTCTTCCTTCAGACGGACAAGGCGTCGATGCTGGACGAGGCGATCGAGTACCTCAAGTCGCTGCAGCTCCAGCTGCAGGTGAGTACTTACTACCCTCTTAAGATGTTCGTAATTGCTTAAGAACTAGACCTCGATGTGTGACGTGTCGCGGTGCAGATGATGTGGATGGGCGGCGGGATGGCGGCGGCAGCGCCGGTGATGTTCCCGGCGGGGGTGCACCAGTACATGCAGCGGATGGTGGCCCCTTCCCACGTGGCGTCCATGCCAAGGATGCCGTTCATGGCGCCGCCGGCCGTGCAGAGCCCGCCGGGGGCCGACCCCTACGCGCGCTACCTCGCCGTCGACCACCTGCAGCCGCCGCCGCCGCCGGCGGCGGCGGCCCCCATGGTACCACCCATACGCCGCTGGACTTCTGCCACGATGCATGCACGTATGCCTCCGCTGTTTCCTGAGAGATTTCAGCAGCATTACCTGCAGGGGATGGGCTTCTACCAGCAGCAGCAGCAGCAGCAGCAGAGCCCGGCGCCGCCACCGCCGCCGCCACCCGCCGTGCCGGCCAGCAGCCTGCCAGCGGCGACTGCACGGACGTCGCCACCCGACGGCACCCTGCACAAGAAATACGGTACGCGACATTGCACAAAAAATCAAATTCGGCAGTCAAGAGAATGTGATCTTGCTGGTGTGAAAACCTGTCGCCGTCGGGAGGCTCTTTTATGCTCCAAAACAGTTTCCTGCTCACACTCAACCACATGCATTGCATCCATCCTTGGATAGCTCTACAATAATCTAAAACAATACAGTTGTTCTTGTTCATCACTGACTTGACTTTTCCTATCCTTGAACTTGATTTTCAGAAAACTGTGGCAAGCCTGAGATCCAGTGTATCACCAGCTGATGGGGATTCTGATTCTACATGTTTGTGTAGTTAGTAATAGTACTGATGCTGTAAGGTTAAGGCTTGACTGGGATCTATATATATAACTAGTCATAGATAAATTTGAGATTTGTTCAATCCCTTGACTGATCAAGTCATTTCTTACGCGTTTGATAGGCAGTGTAGTAATTCGATCGGCGATTGAGATTTGCCAAGTCACGCGATTCTTTCTCGCGATATATGCAAAAATGTTGATATGTACTGAATGGTGTTGTGTTCCACAACTGGTTGACCATGTCATGGTTAGTCTATGATTAGATTGTTTACCCAAATTGTTTCAGAGATCATTTGGGAAAATGTAAGTTTGGATTCAGACGACACTGTAACTAGTTGGCCCAAGAGAACGATTTGAAGCTGGTGTAGAAAGGTTGGCCAGGATGCCTATGTTGGAAAACTAGTTCTTTTACCTTAACCCAGGTTTATCGTCTAACACTGATGCATACCACTAAATATGAACCTCACACTCCTAAACCAGTTTGTTTTTTATTTATTCCAACAAAAGTAGTTGGACATGGATGACATACCAAGTCTTTTCCAGTTTCCAAGAAGAGAGGAGCCTTGCCAATCATTTCTCTGAGCTCATCATCATCCATCAACTCTTCCAGATTACCTTTTCTTCTTTTTGGGAAAAAAATAAATTTGCTACTGTGTTACTCGTATGGGACACTAAACATCTAGTATAGCCTTGTGCTGAGCTCATGGGCCATTCAGATCATCAGATGGATGTGGCATTCCTGTAATCCTGTCTGCCGATGAGTGACAGGAACGGTGACCACAGTTGAGCTAATGCAGGCATCATGCATGTGCTCTATGATCATAATCACCACAGGTGACCAGTGCCTGAATCATGGCTCTATTTCTTAGCAGTTGCAGATCAATGGCAGGCAGTAACCCGAGAAAGATAAACAATGCGATTTACTATTCGGAAAATACCTCTCTTTACTATTTTAACAGCTCCAAGAGTTGGGAACTTTTCAGATTCTAGGAGATCAACTAGGCAGTTGGTAAATATTTCCTTTCACCAAGAAGCAAATAATAATTACAACATGAAGTGAAGTGTGCTTATGTTTTGTTTTGGGGGCAAAAAAGAAAGTGTGGTTGGGATCAGATCACTATCACCTACAGTACCCTCCTGCCCCGCAAAATCTAAACTCCGAACTTTGCACACAGCTTCCCAGATTTGGTCTTAATAATTTGGCCCTGTTCACCTGACCCGGAGACCGTTCATCTATCTGTCGCTGTATTCCATTCCATTCTCGCGGCACAAATCATGGACGGGCCTCGCCCTCATCATCTGGCATGAGTCTCTTTATCCTGAAGATTATTCCTCTTCATTTTTCTTCCCTGCTATGGTTGCTGGCAATGGTTTCACAGTACCTAGAAACCGCTGATCGTGAGTTCATGCCTGAACCTGAAGCAAAATAGTTGCCTGACCTGATGACGAACTGACCAGTTGGTGTCTCCTGTTCCTAACCTGATCAGGAAGCAGAATGTGCTGATGGCATGCTCTCACTCACTCTTCAGGCATCTTGCAGACAGGGAATTACCGCGCTGCGAGGAGAGTCTACCGGTCAGCATCTTGCAGACAGGGAATTCCGAGCTCCAAGATAGATCCTCCCGAGCGGTCTCAGTCAGGAAAACAAAAGAAGGCAGCAAGCCAAGGATGAAGGATGCATGCATCTCCCCAAAGCGGCTGCAGTCATTCTCCTCAACCCATCTGCTGAAGAGCGGCGACGGCTTGCTGCATGATCAGTTGACCTTTTTTTCTTGCCTGTGTCTGGGTGTAATTGCTTGCGATTGCTTGTTGCGATGAGAGTTGAGATGGATAGGGATTGGCAGCGGCTGGTAAGCGGCAGCAAGCGACAGGAGGCAGCATCAATGGCTGCTCTAGATGAGTCTGGACCAGCGCCGTGTGCCCGTGTCCATGTCAAGCATAAGGATTTCAACGGGGATGTTCAATGGACCAGGCAGGCAGATGGAGGCCTGGCTTGGCCTCCCAAGTTCACTGTACCATCGTATTCGCAGATCGGAACGGCGCCTTTGGTCAGCTCGGATGACCAATTGACCCTGTCCTCTCTTTTTTTTTTGTGATTGTTAGAATGGGAGATCACTTTTTCTTTGAAGGAAACAACTTCTTTTTTGAGATGGGTTGAAAGAGACAACCAGTGTCTCAAATCTGACCATTTCTGGAACAAAGAGAAAAGGGTTATTGTCTTATTGACGAGTTTTTATTAAAAAAAAGGAAATTAGACGCAAAGAGCTATTTAATAGATGGGCTGATTGCACGCTATGGGCCTCGTGAAGACCATGGGCCTCATGTGAACGAAATCCGGTTTGCTGACGACGACTTGTGGTTGTGGGGGGGGGGGGGAGTCCGGCCTCGGGCCTCTCGTGGGTCCACCTGCCGTAATCGTGGGCCTCCAAGGAATTATTGCAGGCGGCAGCGATGATGGCCGATCGCCCTGACGAAGACCAAGGACAGCTTCATAATTATTATTTTTTTTAAAAAAAGGGCACAAGTGAAAAGGAGATCTGCACTGCACACCTGCAGAAATCGGTCGATGATGCAATGATGCAGCTTATCCGAAACCAGCAGCGAGCGCTGGTAGGAGATGCTCAACAGATTTTCTTTAGGCTATGGGATATGATCATATGATAGACCAGTTGATATGATCCTATCTCTCTCTCTCTCTCTCTCTCTCTCTCTAATGATTGAACAACCCCTTCATAGCTGCAATAATCAGCAAGACGACCACCACTAAAGACAGAAAACTTTTCCCTTTTAACTTTTTTGCCCTGCAAGTGCAACGAGTGTTGACGCAGTAGAGCCCTAGCCCAGCACTGTGCTGCGCGCAGCCCACCGGCCACCACCACCACGCTTGCGAACCAAAAGAGCTGGACAGTAACGCTGACGGGCCCTCTGGCAGGTGGGCCCGCGAGCCCGCCGCCATGAGTGGCCAGATCCGCAGCTGGCAGCGGGGAACAGTAGCGCCATTGACTGTCGCCCGCCAGTGCTAGCAAGCAATGAGAGGGCCTCAATTATTCAGTCGGGATCCAAAAGAAATCACAGCGCTTCGTTCAGGTTCCGTGCTTGTGTGGCCGCCCGGTGGCCTCGGGATCGCCATCGCCGGCCATCGACTGTCCTTCCGGGAATAGACTCGCCGGCGGCAGGCACCAGTCGCTCGCCTGGCACCCGACGACGACCCATGTCGCATGGCCGCCGACGGGCGGTGGACTGTTGCCAGATCGATCTGGCGCCGGCGGGGCAGGCTTCCGATCCGCCGTGGTAGGTGCGGCTGCGGCGTGCACGCACGCACACATGGCGTGCGTGCCTGTCGTCTCGTCTGCCTTCCTCCGCGGCGTCCGACTCACACCTCGGCTGTGTTGACTCCCTCCGAACTCCTCCAAATTTTCCAAACTTTTCATCAAAACATTAAATATAGCAAATGACTCATGTATGGAGTACTAAATATAGATAAATAAATAAACCAATTACATAGTTTTGATGTACGTTGCGAGACGAATTTTTTAAGCCTAGTTAGCCTATAATAGAACAAACGAAAAGTGCTACAGTACACTACAGTGTCCGATGTGACTTTTTCTACCAGATTTTCGCGAATCTAAACACACAGCCCTCGCCGCTTCTTCACCCCCATGTGCCCCCTGCGGTCCCCGGGTCCGGGGCGTGCCCTCACGTTGCTAACAGGACGCGCGCCCGGAGACGTGGTAAACAAGCGCGGAGGCATGCGACCTTTTTTTTTGAAGTAAAGAAATGGACCATCTTTTTCTTCGAAACAAAAAGAAATGAATCATCTTTGTATATATACACATCTTTTTTTTCCCCGTCTTCTCCTTCCTTTTGGCATTGGCGTCCTGCGGGGAAGGTCCTTCGCCGGCGAGCAGCTTTTAGTCATGGCGAATCGGGCACATGCTTCCAGCGCGGATCATGATGGACGGTGGCGGGCGACGAGTGGTCAATGCGGTTGTGCAGACGCAGGCACGCAGTTGCGGTTGGTTGCCGTCCGTCCGTCGACACCGCCGCGACGGGGCCACACATCGCCTGCACCCGATCCGGGCATGCACGCCGGTGCGCCTGCCGTCCCGACCTGTCTGCCTCCGGCCATCCATGCATCATCCATGGACCATGGCAGTTTCTGCTTTCTTTTCTTTTTTTGGTTTTCTCTCAACACCATGAGGAACTCATGGAGTCATGGAACTCGATCTGGCACTCTGCAATACGATTCATCACTCACCAGACATGAGACATTGTACGGTAAGATGCAATGTTCATCTGTTGTTGCAAAATTTACGTACTGATCTCCATTCTCCAACCGTCTGACACTGCGTACTTTCCAAACTACTCCGTATTAGTAAGATACTAAATACGGACAATTCTGACGCTACATGGAGTTGCTTCATCTTTTTTTTTATTACATGGATTTTTTTCCCAAACTACATGGATTTTTTTTAGCCTGGAGTTGCTTCATCTAAAGCACCAAAAGCTTCATCCAGCCGGCTTTTCCCAGCACGAGCACACCACAAAAAATGCTCACGAATTCCGATGCAACGAGCTCAACATCAGACAGCACTATGCAAGCAGCCAAAGAGAACACTGTAATAAAAGTAAAAAACGGCAAAAAGCTCACTTGCCCGTTCACTCACGGATTCATCATCCGATTCAACACTCACTCGCCTGTATTTACATGCCAGATTAACCGCCCGGTTTGTCCGCAAGAAGCACTAGCTAACCACTCTGATCACGCGTCGCAAGATCAAGCACGAGGTTGATTTCAACGGAAGAGCGAGCTCGTCAATGGCGATGGTAACAAGAAGTTACTGAGGAGCGGCGCCGGCGGCGGGCACGTCCTTCTTCGCGGCCTTGTTCTTCTTGGTCCCGCCGGCGGAGGAAGGGGCGCCCGAGGAGGAGGAGGCGGCGGCCGCGGCGGACGGGGAGAAGAGGCGGTCGATGCCGAACACGGAGACGGACTTGCGGGAGCCGCGGAGGGAGTAGACGGGCACGTTGAGCACGGGCGCCACGCGGACGTGCGCCGAGTAGGACCGCTCCATGGCGCCGCCCGCGCGGTGGCCGCGCCGCCCGCCGGCGAGGCTGCTCGGGCTGCTGGAGCTCCGCCCCAGCCCGTTGAACACCACCTTGCCGGCCGCGTTCAGGCGCGGGCTGTCGGCCGCGACGACCGCCGGAGGGGGAGGCGGCGGGGGCGGCGGGGGCGCCGCCGCCGCCGCCTGCTGAGATGGGGGGAGGCGGATCTTCGGAGGCAGGTTCTGGTGCTGCTGGGACGCTGGTGGTGGTGCCGGCGGCGTTGGGGTCGCCGAGATCGGCGCCGGCGCGGGGGCTGGCGTTGCCTTCTCGGCGGTCTTGTCCGGCTCGTCGGGGCCGACCTCGCGGAGCAGCGGCAGGCTCAGGGACGGCTCCGGCTCCGGCGGCTTCGGCCCGCGGCGGAGCAGCCGGCGCAGCGGCCTCGGCTCCGACGACGCACTCGCCGCCGCCGACCCCGACGACGCCTGCTGCTTGCGTAGCCGGAGGAGATCCCGCCACCTCCGCGCCGGGATCTTGGGCTCCTCGACGCCGACCACCGCCACGCCCTTCGCCTCCTCCGGTTGCTGCGCCGCCACCGACGCCGGGGCCGGCGGCTGTGCGTGCTTCGGCGGCAGAGCCGTCGTCTGCGCCGCCGTCGCCGCCCCCACCGCTTCCTCCTCCGCCGGTGGCGCGGGGATGCGGAGCGGGACGAGCTTGCCCCCGGAGAAGAGCTCGTCGGCGGGGAGCATGGACGCGGCCGCGCACCCGCCGAGGAGGAACTCGAAGTCGGCGCCGGCGCCGGGCCCGGTCTTCCCTCCCGCCGCCGCCGCCGCCTCCCTCCCCCCTCCGCCCGCGTCCTCGAGGCTGAACGACACCCGCGGCCCCAGCCACTGCACCGCCGCCGCCGCAGGCTGCGGAGGCGGAGGCGGCGGGGGCGGTGGCGGCGCCGGTGGGCGCGACGCGGCCGCGGCTGAAGCCATGTCGAGAGTCGGTACTCGGTACGGCTCCTGCTACGCCGCTTCTTCCTTGTCCCTCTTTGGCGGCAACGAACAAGACAGGAGAGAAGGAAGGAGAAGGGCGGTTGGAACTTGGAATGGTGGTGGTGTGTGGTGGTCTGGTGCGGAGGTGGAGACGCCGACCACGCACGAGGAGGAGGGAGGGTGGCGTACGGGCTAGGACTAGGAGACGGAGAGGCAGCCGCCGTAGGCCGTAGCGGCGGCGTGCGTGTGGTGCCGGCGTCTCGGAGGGGGCGCCGCCGTGGTTTTTGTTTGGGACGGGTTGGGTCATTGGGTGCCGCTGGTGTTGGGGTGGACGGTGATTGCTGTCGAATGAGATGCGTGCCTTGTTATTGTCAAATATCTCGATTTTATTTTGATGCTACTGCTAGAGGTCGTGCTTGATGTTGTTGTTGTGTACTTTCATGTGTTGCCTTTCACTTCTACGTATTTCATTAGGGTGGGTTGTACTCTCTACCGTTTGGGCATTATTTGTGAGTCAGCATCTTTCTTTATCTCGACGGTCGAGAGAAAAATATTGTTAACTGGCTGGTGGTTGGTGGCTAGTACTGATTTGGTGTGAGAGAAGAATACTGCTAGGCGATTGGCTGACAAGCCAAATGAACAAAGCAGATTGGTGCTATAGTGTTGAATACTACTTTTTGATACTCGTCTACCGTTTGAATTTTCACATTACGGACCCACCATAATTTTTTTATTTCTTATAAAAAAAGGTAATGTTTTATTAGCTTATTAAGGTGCGAATTTCTTGTTGGCCTACAAAGATAAAATACCATTTATATTCGAAGTTAAAAAATATTCTGAACGACCTAATTAATTCAAGATATGAAAAAAAAAATGTTCAAAACCAAATCAAGGTTTTGTTTAGCTTGTCCAAGCCGCTCGTTCTTTCATCCATCATCGAGCACGCATCCTTGGCTATTCGCTTCACGCGATCTTCCGATGTGATAGGCATGTTCCATATCATATCATGGGCTGTTTGTTTTCTCCTGTCATACCATAACATACGATTCTCGAGAAAAAAATCTTATATATATGGAGTACTAAACGAAGTTTATTTGCAAAACCTTTTCACGGATGGGTGTAACTTTTCACGACGAATCTAATGACAGTAATTAATTGATGATTGGCTACAGTGATGCTACAGTAACCATCCTCTACTCGTGCGGTCAAATGTCTCATTAGGTTTGTCTCGCGAAGTATAGTAAAGTTGTGGAATTAGTTTTGTAAATTGACTTTATTTAGTACCTCTAATTATTGATCAAAATTTTTGTGCTACTTGTGCTAGACTCGACCAAACAGGGCCATGGTGTTTCGTTTCAGGCTTTTGAGCATGGCCAAGCTGACCTTTGTTCCTTGGCCTTCGCATGATCTCCCAACCCGACGCACATGTTCGTCTTTGCTCCCGTTGCTTCATGCTTCGGTTGGACGGCACGCTGATCCCCCCCTGATCTACTTAGTTCCTTTTGCCGCCCACCCCAAGTACCCCTGTCATCACGCAGCACCCATATGCTAAGCCCATTAGATTACTATTAGGTATCAGATCATCAGACCAAACCTCCCCATCATAAAAAAATTCAAACATGGTCCGAATTCGAGGACCAAAACAAAAAGCTCCAGCTAAAAACAAATGGTGATGGTGGTGGCAGTAGAATGCATCCAACCAAACGGGTCAAGGGCGAAAAAGGCCAGGCTCAAAAGCGACCAGAGCAGGTCGTTATGAAAGGAAATTCGTCGACGAGATTGGTGATGTGAAGGCTCTTTGTGTTTTTATTCGTGCAACAATACACCTTTTTTCTCTCCCCCTCGTGTACAGCTGCTAGAGATAACAGCCGGTAGTGGCGGCTTTTCGCCGTGTAGCGTCGAGGGGCCCATCGGTCATTGTGCCCCTCGTTTAGTTCCTAAAATTTTCCAGGGCTACAGTAATTTTGTATGTTTATCACTAATTAGAAGTATTAAATATGGATAACCGACAAAACCTATTCCACAACCCCAGCTGAAATTGCGAGACAAATCTTTTAAACCTAATTAGACTATAATTAGACAATATCGTGCTACAGTAAACAATCTCTAAAGACGGATTAATTAGACTTAATAGATTCGTCTCGTGATTTCCCGTCCATCCATGTAATTAGTTTTATAATTAGATTATGTTTAGTCCTTGTAATCTTTGGTTAAAATCCAAAATTTTTCATGATCTAAACATTGCTCGTCAAATATCCGGATTTTATTTGATGTTATTGCTAGAGGCCATGCTTGACGTTGTCCTTCATGTGTTCTCTTTCACTTGGAGTGGGTTTTCAAAATAGGCAAGTGCTTGGATGTTAACTGCTTGTGGTTTCCAAAGGCCCTTAGACCAAGTGGTCAAGGCGAACCGGCGGCACCCCCCACGGGCGGAGTTCGAATCCCCACGGAGACGAATTTCCGGGGCCGTGGGGTAAAAAAACCCCTCACTGGGCATGAGCAAGGGTTTGGGCTCTGTGGGCATGGGTCAGGGTTCGAGGGGTTTCTCGACCGGGGAGAAAGTCGTTGTCGCTTCTTCTTAATGAAGAACGGACAGGGCCGTCATACCCCACCCGGCCGAGTTTTTTATGATTTTATTAAGTCCTTCAAGTTTTGTCATTGTGGTAGAAGATGCATGCCACCTCTTTTGCAGGAAAAATGACATCCAATTCAATGTCTTCCACGCAATGTATTTTTTGCTTGATTTCAGCATGGCCAAGCTGACCTACACATCGTCCTTGGCCTTTCCATGATCTTCCAATCCGACGCACATGTTCCTCTTTGCTCTCGTTGTTTGGTGATTGGATGGCACGCACGTATCTCCTGGCTGGTCCCCCTTTATGCTAAGCCCATAAGATTATTATTAGAATACCATAATCAGATCATAAACAAATGAAACATAATCCAGATTCGAGGACCAGAACAAAAAGCTCCAGTTAGAAAGAAATGGTCAGGCTCAAAAGCGACCAAGGGTGTGTTTAGTTCCCATAAAATTTCCAAACTCTCCAAACTTTCCATCACATCCCCTATCACATCGAAATATTAAATATAACAAATGACCTATGTATGGAGTACTAAATATAGTTAAATAAAAAAACTAATTGCATAGTTTTGATGTACGTTGCGAGACGAATCTTTTGAGCCTAGCTAGGTCATGGTAGGACAATATTTACCACAAACAAACGAAAAATACTACAGTATGCTACAGTGACTAATGTGGCTTTTTCTCCCACCTTTTCCGCACAGCGTCGTTATGGCCTCCGGCTTGTTTTCTGTCGGAAAGAAAATTCTCGTCGACAAGATCCGACGGTGATGCGATCGCGTGATGTGAAGGTCTTTTTTGGTTTTACCCCTTTTTTTTATTCCTGGATTACTAATATTCTCTCTCTCTTCTTTTTTTTACTCGTTCATCTCGTTTGTTTTTTTAATTTCAGGGTTCCCAAATTTCTACACCCAAAAACATCACATCGAATATTTGGACATATACATGAAGTGCTAAATAAAGTCTATTTACAAAATCTTTTACATAGATGGGCTGTAAATCGCGAGACGAATTTAATGAGCCTACTTAATCTATGATTTGCAACAATAATACTACAGTACTATCTGTTAATTATGGAATAATCAGGAATTAATTACCATCATTAGATTCGTCTCGCGATTTACAATCCATTTATAAAAAAAAATTTGTATATAAACTTTATTTAGTACTTCAAATTAGCAAGACTCAGATCAATTTTTTTTTGGCGTAGCATCTAAGAGCATCTCCAAGAGCTCTTGTATTTTGTTAGCTAAATTTG
Source organism: Panicum virgatum (assembly GCF_016808335.1). Lineage (NCBI taxonomy): Eukaryota > Viridiplantae > Streptophyta > Magnoliopsida > Poales > Poaceae > Panicum > Panicum virgatum. The sequence continues at coordinate 66,812,721 of NC_053147.1, forward strand.
AAGATTGTAGGGCCTTTGTAAAAATAGAAAAGCACCTAATTCTATAGAGTAGTCCAAAAAATTAGGTAAAATATGATGTCTATATTCAAAACTGGGTCATACCATTCAATTCCGTCGGCCCCTTCCGATTCCACCGTGATCCATCTGTTCGTGATGCGCTCGACGTTGAGCGCCACTGCCCCGCGACGTTGAGCGCTGCAGCCCTTGGATTGGCGCCGCCGCCCCAGCTAGACGTAAGTGCCGCTGCCCCTTTGGAGCTACACCGCCTGGACGTGGTCAAGACCCTTGGCGACAGCACCTATACGTGGATGCAAGGAGACGCTGGAAGTTGGATCAAATTAATTTGAGGTATCGTGACGTGCTAGCTTCAATGTTGTGCTTTACTCCGTTCCGTACTGCAGTGAAGCAATTTTTTGATCAGCTGACCGGCGAAGGGGCGGGAAGGAGGGGCGACGACTGGGCCGGGCTCGAGAAGGCTAGCGCTGAGGGCTTTGCAAAAAAGCCTAGTGGAGGGCGAAGAATACATAAGAGCATCTCCAGCCGGGCTCTTATATGAGCCTCTATCCCTTGTTTTAGTCTCCCAAGTGAAAAAAACAGCTCCAACCGAGCCCTCAAACGGGCTATTATTTTGTGGAGGCCATCAAATTTTAGCCCAGGGCCCCTAGAATTGAAGGCCCTCTATTTTCAGCCGGGGTGGAGCTCCCCGCGCCGCCCTTGCTCGTCGCGCCGCCGCGACAGGCCAGGCTCGCCGCACGTGGAGCCACCGGCTCCTCCGCGCCGCCGCGGCAAGCCCGGCTCCCCGCGCCGCCCCTGCTCGTCGCGCCGCCGCGGCAGGCCAGGCTCGCCGCACGTGGAGCCACCGGATCCTCCACGCCGCCAGAAGGGCCGTCGCCGCCCGTGCTGCAGCTCCTTCTTCCTTCCGCGTGCGCTCCGTCTCCCACCGGCGCGGCTGCTCCTCCCTCCCGCACCACTGGACCAGCGCTGCCGCCGGACCAGCCCTGCCGCCGGTAGCTGAATCCGCCACCGAACCAGCGCCACCGCCGGACCTGTCCTGCCACCGGACCAGTGCCGTCAAGCAGAATCTGCCGGCCGCGGGGGGGGGGGGGGGGGGGGGGAGCTCGAGTGCTGCTGCCTAGATCCGCTTCGAACTTGATTCGCTGTGCCCCGAGCTCGATTGGCAGCTCAGTTTCTCTCTCACACCTCACCGGAGCGTGCATGCGGTTCTTGGTTCCGCTGGATCCACTTCTTGATTCGCTCCGTCCCCAAGCTCACAGGCAAGCAGTTAAGCTTAGCTGTGCCTCGATTTCGATTCGCCGCGGCGCGAGCTCGATTCACCCCCACTCCTCCGCCCCGGCGCTCGAGCTTTTGCCGCCATGGAGGCATGCTGTGCGAGCCCCTCCCATCAATCCCCGACCTCCCCTTCCCCGATGCGCATGCGCATGGCGGAAACTAGGCTAGTAGCGGCCTTGCCTAGCCAAGTAGCTAGCCAGGGAGCTTGGCTGCAGGGGACCGGCGGGCCGAGCACACCGCCGTGCACAGGGAGATTTTTTTTTTATCGTGAGAGCTTTGGTGGCAAAGAGAGAACGATGCAGGAGAAAGAAGAGAGAGAGAATGGCGTGGCGGGCGACGGCGATGGCGACGGGCGAGCGCGCAGAGGTGGCTTGGCGTGGCGGGCGACGGCGACAGCGACGGCGACGGGCGAGCGTGCGGAGGCGGCCGGGTGGCGGCGACGGGCGGGCGTGCGGAGGCGGCTGGGCAGGCGGCCGTGGCTGACAACTAGGTCCCACAAGGAATAGGGGTTTATTTTCAGGCCCGGCTGGAGTTGGGCCTCAATTTGGGCCTCTATTTTATACAGGCCAGCCTGCAAATGCAATTTTAAGGGCCTAAATTTAAATGCCCGGCTGGAGATGCTCTAACCTGAATAGATGACGACTCGTTTACAATAGCTGTTGGATGCAGTTTTTACTCTCCGTTTTCTTTTTCTAGCTAGCACATGCCGGATAGAAGAGCTCTTGGAGATACTTTAAACACGGCTCCCTATACATAATGGAGCAGCAGCAGTAACGGTAAGTAGTGGCAGCTTTGCGCCGTCGCATCAGTGGCCCCACCAGTCAGGGACCAGGTCCGTCTCCAGTCCCCAGTCCTCTGACGTTGACCGGGCCACGCGTCGCGTCCCGTCCCCGGCGGGACTCGGGCACGTGAGGGGGGGCATCGCGGCCGTTAGCCGGGCCGGGCCTGCTGCGGCGGACGGGTAGGATGTCGCCACAGACTCGGGTGGAGGCGTCTGGGGGCCGCCAGGGTCGCTGCAGAGTTGGCCCGGTGCAGTGGAGCGCTACACGGGGGATTTTTTTTTTTGTTACACGGGAGGCAGGCCGGCAGGACAAGGTGGCGCAGGACAAGGTGGCGCGGGCCCGCGACCAGGCTCGCCGACGTGGCGGTGTCGCCAGGGCCGGCTCTAGGATTCCGAGCCCCCACGAGCGAGCCACGCTTGAGGGCCCCTTAAGCTAAATAAATTTTTTAACACGATAAATAGATAATAATATTAATGACATATATAAATTTGGAAGAACAATATCTATAATACAAACTAAAAAGTAGAAAATAAAACGAGTATAATTATCTCAAATAATAGCTAAACCCCACGACTTCATCGAGAATAATATTTTCAGTCCTTCACAAAAAAACTCCATCGGGCATTTCTTGATGCAAAATCATTAAGAATCGTATCTAGATCAATATTGTCCAAGATACCTTTCTCAATGCTGCACATAACCAAGTCATTCAATCTTTTTTGTAACATAGTTGTTCTCAAACAATTTCTTAGTAGTATCAATTTTGAGAAACTTCTTTTAGCTGATGCTACAGTCACATATACAATTAAGAGAATCCGATATGCAATAGAGACATTTGGATAACAACCTACAATTTTAACAAACAAAGACATAAAACCATCTGGCAGAGTTACTTGCAGTACTTTTAATTTAGAGAAAAAATCTTCTAGACCAGGGTAATGTGTATTAGTTGTTGGGCCCCCTCCTTCGTGGGCCCCCGGTGGTCGCCTCCGCCGCATGGCCCAAGAGCCGGCCCTGGGTGTCGCTGCGAGCCCGCGACCGATGTCTGCAGTCCAGCGGGCCAGTGCCAGGCCGTCAAGATTCTTCGAGCCTCTTTGTCAAGGCTCCTCTTCGGCTCTAAAATTACGGTGTCGTACTGTTTTGCCCTATAGCAGTAGAAAAAACAGCTCTGGCTCCCCCTCAGCTTTACCTAGGAACAGAAGAAGCTGGTGGAGCTAGGTTGTTGGAGCTTCTCCTGGCTCTGCTACAGTAGTCCACAATATACTGGAGATGGAGCCGGATGAAGCCCAGCCCAACTATTTCTTCTACATCTGTGAGAGCATTTACTTTACTCTCAAGTTCTTCCCACGAGAGTTCTGGACAAGGTTTATCCGTCTTGAGTCTTTGATGTGCTTCAAGGGCAGTGCAAACACCAAAGAAAGAGGATTTTCCTGGTTCACAAGAGTGCTTTCTTCTATTAATGGGATGATCCAATGGCAAGGCAACGAGCAGTGTTGAAATATGCAATGCATACTTGGAACATTCTAGAAGATTGTGGAAATCATAAGAAACTAATCTTGTAATACATGAGGATGAGATCACGCCAAGGTAAGAAGGTTCTAGAAGAGTGGAGAGCAAGTATGAGTAATAGTTATCATGCTTTATGGTGAAGTATAGAATTCTCTAGAGGAAAGATATTTGTATGATAGGATAAAGATGTAAAAAATCCTAGAAATGTAGAAGAGTGTAGAAGGTGGACACATGGCAACACCATATGAATCATGGAGTCCTATGAATAGGGGTGTCTCCTCCCCCTTGCTATACCATGGCATAAGAGATCTCAAGTAGGAGATGGTAAGATTGCTATGTAGTATAGTGGTGTCATGGTAGGATAGCCACATAAAGCGTGTAAGTGTCATCTTAGAGCATCTTCAAGAGCTCTTGTATCTTGGATGAGTTAGCTTAAAAAAGAAAAGGTTGACAAAAAACTTCTATCCAACAGAAATTCTATCTACCTCGTCTTCTATCCTCGTTTTTTATCCAGAGGATGCCGCTGGGTATCTTTACTTAGCACTGAGCGCTAGCCATCTCTTTTTGGATTTTGAAGAAGCTGTTGGATTTCATTCCTTTTTCGCTAGCTATTTTGTTTTACATAATAGCTATATCAGGATTTTAGCTATCCATAGATACAAGAGCTCATGGAGATGCTCTTATATTGTTCAAGTTGAGTTGTGAATAAATATTTGAGTTTCCTTGTAAGTGTTAGTGTCCCAGTCTCTAAGTACTTAGTGTATAAGTTGTGATCTATCGTAGGCTGGTTTTGCCACTCGGGATCACAAAAGGTCTGGGCTTCATCAAGGCTCTGCCTCTCGAAAACTAGCTTCATCTGTTGGTAGACTCTGCCACCCGAAAGCGAGAAGGCGGCTATGCCGTCGAAAGGACCCTATACACTAAGTAGTTAGAAATTAGAAAAACTAATCGACTATAGAGTGAGTTGGTGTGTCTTATCAGTAGGTCTCTCCATAGTGGGTATTTGGACCACCTCGGTTCCTAACAAGCAGCAAAGCCAAAAGATGCAAAAAAAAAATCAATAGATGATTATGTACCTCTCAAAGTCCTTTGGTCCTTGCTATCTGCCAGGACCTTCTGACTTGTGCGGGGAGCAGACTTATTTACAAGACGGTTCCTCAATGTAAATCGCAACCGAGAAGCACCATACCTGGCAAGGCTCATAGATAACTGCATACACAATCATAATTGTCACGCATAAGCACAGTATAAGGATAGAAGAGGTATGTCTGGACAAAACATCAGTATCATTAAACAGTCCAAATTAACAGGAAACACAACTATATGCTTCTTTGTTAATCGATACACATAAACACGATATAACCATGATTGTAGCTACAACCCTATGGGATGGCCATATTTATTCAAGTACACACGCACTACAGTCCGCAGAAAGGCTAAAGAATCTCAAAGAGGCAGCATATGAGTGAGTAGAATCTGACTCTGAAGATGCACATACTAAGCTACAATAGTAACAGTAAACGACACCACAGAAAGTATCACATGAACAAAATCTAGTATGATATCACCTCATTGAGGAGAGGAACCATATAAACAAAACTTGAGACTACTAATCAGCTACCAGTAGCAAGCTAACCCGAACAAGCTAAGAGCACACAAATTCATCTTCTTCGCGTTCAGCAAACCAGACTTTCTTGTTCAGCGTCCTAAACCCTAACCCAAAACCAACCCCAGTCTAGAATCGCCACCACCCCTCTGTTGACCAACTTCCCCACGGCCTCCGGTTTCACCGGCCGCAAAGCCGCTATGGGAAGCATTAAACCCCACAGCCCCACACCAGGCTCCTTCGCCCCAACCATGCCCATCGCCCGCTGCCAGATCCCGTTAGCCATCCGTCCGGCGCTCCTCCCCCTCATATAGCCGATGTCCGGCGGAACCAATCCCCGGCGATCGGTGGAAGAAGCCTAAAATCGGATCAGAGGAACCAAACCCTAACGACGGATGCACCGACCCAATCGAACAGAGAGGATTCCTTACCTTGAATCGAGAGGGAGGTCTGGATGGATCTGCGTTCCATGTTATTCGAGCCCTGGGTGGTGTCCCATGGGCAGGTGTCGGAGGCGGCAGAAGTTGGCGGGTGAGCCGCGGGTGGTGCGGGTGCGAGTTGGGACTGGGAGTGGCTTCAAACTAGAAGAGGTATGGCGGTGATTTGTCACCAACGTGTGGGCCCTGACACAGTTGGGCCCACAAGTCGGTGACACATTCACTTTGGCTCAGACTCCTACTGCTGACTGCAGAGGATCCCAGCCCGGGGAGGCGATGTCCTAAATACCCGGGGGCATTGTGTGACACCCTAGGTGTCTGCACAATAAAAACTGCATTTGTTTGCTATGCTTCATGTGTGAATTGTTTGAGCAAGGGCTTAATTTAAATTTATAAGGGCCTTTTGTGTAATTTTGAATTAATGTAGGGTCATTCTTAGAGTTTTATTTGAATTGATTGTGTATATGTTGCTTTTGTGGACGGTGTTTTTGCAAAATTCAGTGCAATCATTGCTTGGCAGAAAAACTTTCATTTCAGCCTAAGTTTAAAGTGAAATTACCTTGAAAAAGACAAAAAATCCTTGAATTCAAAATCCCTTCTATGTTTTCAAATTTAGCTCTTGAATTTTTGATCAAATAAATTTTTGCTCAACATCAAAGTTGTAGATCTTGAAAAACTGAACAACTTTCATGTTGGGCACTTTTTAATTTGAGCCCTAGATTAATAGTTATCAATGTTTTACAGATAGGTTCCTGAAATTTTGGAAATTTCATTTAGGTCCCTGTCTTCTTCCCCAGCCTGCCTCTCTGCTCTGCTTCTCACCGCCGACCGACCGCGCCGCCCGCCGCCTTGGGCCGCCCCCGAGCCACCTCCTGCTAGCGCTGGCAGTCCACGCGTTGCGCTGGACCTCCTCCACCGCTCTTTGGCTTCGCGCTGGCCCTCTCCCTCCCGCGCCACGCACCCAGCGACCCGCCCGCGGCCGCCACCTCGCCGCCGCCGTGGAGGGCCCGCTGCAGCACCTTGGGCTCCCATCTTGCGCGCGCCTTAGCACCCCTGGAGACCTAGCAACGCATTCCACTCACCCTCTCGCTCGCTCTCTACCCCAAACCCGCAGAACACCGCCGCCGCCCCGCGTGAACTCCGACGAGCTCACCCCCGCCGTCGACCCGCCCCTCCGCAGCTCCTCCGCCCTCGCTGACCACTCCATTAGCTGTGCCTCGTCCTATCGCAGCTCCCCAGCCCCTTCTTCTCGCCCAACCCCCACGGGAACTATCCCGCCGCCGTAGCCGAGCTCCAATCGCCGCCGCTCGCCGTCGACACCCCATTTCCAGCCCTCCTCTCGAGCTCTAAAGCCACCCAGAGGTGCGCCTTGGCCTTCTTAACCTCCTACGCCCCTCCACCCTCGCCGCCGGCGCTCACCGTCGCCGGATTTGGCCGGCCATCCTCCCTCTGTTCTTTTCCCCACGGCCTGGGACCCCGTGTTAGAATTTGGAAAAGCCCAGGGGGCTGTCTGCGAAGCTCTAGACTCAGAGGAATAGTGCTCTAAGGACTTCTTTGTTATTTCTAGCTGTAATCTTTGAAATTTAGTAGAAATTCGTAGGAAATTCGTAAAATAGCAAATCTTGATGTTCTGAAATCCTTGTGTAAAGCTCTTTGCAGTAGAACCATAATAAGATGTCTGCATTGTTCATCAATTCATCAGATGTCTGCATTGTTCATCAGAATTGTTTCAAACCCAACACATCTATATTTTCTATTTTCTAGATTAATCAGGGGGCCTATCGGCTATGGAGGAGCCGACTTGCTTTTATCGGCTTTTATCGGCTGTGGAGGAGCCTTTTCCAATTGGGCTGTCGATGCCCACGGGCCGACGTCCCAATCAGCCCGATTAGGGCCTGTTGGCCCTCCAGTAGTCGACGGGACCTTTCGGCGCTGACAGGCGGTCAGCATCCGCAAGGCCAGTCGGTGTATGCCAAGTCACCTATCGGCTCTTGACAGGTCTCTAGGCTCTTATTTTTGCAATTTTTAAATTCGACATTTATTTTTGCGATTAACTATTAAAATAATATTATTTAAAAAATTCCAAACCGAAAAGCACGAAACCCTCGCCTCGACCTAGATCTCTCCATCGACCATGTTGAAGGCATCGACGACGGCCGCCGTGGAATCTGCCGGTGCTTCATCCACGGAGCCACCGCGCCGAAGCGAGCGGGTGATGCAAGGCATCAAGCGGTCCCGCTGTGCCTCTCCACCCTTGCCCTGCGCGCCTTCTAAGGGGTCATCGTCGTTTCCCTTCCCTCCTCTGCTCACTTAGATTTTCTAGTCTTGCAACATCGGTTCAGCTTGGGACGATTGCTCCCATCGAAGCTGCTAGGGTTTACTTTTTTCATACTCTGCTATTTGTTCCCGATCTTCGCTATTCACCCCAAATTGAGAGCGGAATCGTGGAACTGTAAGTGCACGTGGGCTGTGGGTATTCTATTCAAGTTAATTTGAACCAATCTCCTATACCAAAACTGGCCGCAGGTGCTTAAATAACCTTGGGTGTTTTGCCAAGGGCAAAAGAAGAATGTTTATTACCTGGACTGGAAGGGTATGTTGATAATGCCTTATACTCAAGTCATCCGACTAAGTTCATTATTATTCCTCTTAAGATGGGTGTTTACTTTTTGAAGAAGAAAAGTTACACCTGCAAACCCAACTAGGGTGATGCCTGACAATCTTGCTGCCTCAGGGTATCTATTATGAAATAAACTGCGTGCCTAAGAAATGAATGCAACTGTATGCAGGAAACATGATGATGAAGAAATAATTGTGGGAAGTAGTGTGGATGACGCCGAAGCAGAGTTTGGTAGGAATGGCCGATTATATTGGCCACCAGAAGAAATGCTTTCATACTTCAAGCAGTTGTACAAGAAGACAGCCAATATGTGCGTGGCTTGGTACAACACAAATAACCCAGTAAGCTTTTGTTAGCAAACACTAGGGTTGAAAACAAAAACGAAAATTTTCAATTACCGGGAACCATTTTCGAGATTTTACCAAGATTCTGGTGTAAATAAAAATGAAAACAGCTACCGAAAATACAGAAACGAAAATGGTATTTTTATCCGAAACTGAAAGCGAAATTGATTTCAGCCTCTACTGACCGTTTTCGAAAATTACCATATTTATGCGGTAATTTACCGCCGGTATTACCGTATTTTAGGGATCTTACCGTATTTGAATCCCAGCCCAACACATATTTTCTCGGCCGAATAGCTCGCGGGCTTCCCTGCTGGCCCAGTCTTTCAGGTTAACCCTAGCCTCAAAATCCCCACTCCCCACTCCCTGACCCAGTGAGGCAGTGACCCAGTGAGACAGTGACCCCCGTGAGGTTAGTTCTTCTCATTTCATTATTGGCTATTGGTTTTGTACTTTGGTATGATAATATGAGTACTAATATATTTTTATATTTGTAGGATGAATTTTCAGAACTGGTCAATGATGATTATGTGGCAGGTGATGATGATGACATGCCTGAGATTCAGCTGTAGGCATAGACAGCCTGCGGCCCTGCACTAGTACTATTCTTAATGGCATGCTAGTATATGTTTAAGTCTCCATTTGAATTTGGTTAATGATCATGCATGACTATGTCACGTATGCTGTGTGCAACTTTGTGCCATACTATCGTGCATGCTACTATGTGTCAGTTATCACGGATTGGTTCGATATTTGGATTAATATCTTAATCGAATCTTCACTACTTGCATATGAGATGTGTCAAGTCATATTGTTAATGTTATGCTCTATTGTTTGATATGTTTATCGTTTTTAAATATCGTTTTGATGGGTTTCGACCGTTATCGATGTGTTCTCGATCGTATATTTCCGTTTTCGAAATTACCGGAGTACCGGCGCCGTTTTCGTTTCCGAAAATACCGTACCGCTTTCGTTTCCGATAAAAAAAATGTTAAATTAAAAGTGGAGTGGTGGAGTCTTTCGCCGACCGTTTTCATCCCTAGCAAACACCCCCTCCCTGCTAAACAGAGAACATTATCATATTGATCCATTTTTTTAAATGATATATTGATCCATGTATTTATCCTCTGTGTCAACAGGACGATTCCTATGAATTTACAAGCATGCCCATGAAGGATGTTTGTAATTTCATGGATGGAGGAGTTTCTTATATGCACATGAATTTCAAGGCAACGAATGTGAAAACAGGGTCAGAGGAGCTCTTCTTCGCTGAATTGGCTTTAATCAACAACGTTTTTTATGCCAATAATGGATATTCTACCACTGCCTGCAGCATTGTTGATGACAACTGTGTCGGTATGCTCATCTCCTTTAGCCTTTTTCTGTCAACACATTGCTCTTCTTTCATGATTGACTGAGCAGGAACTCTACAAGGTGCACTGTTTCTTTTAATAGTTTTCTTTGTGCATTCATATCTGACAAAGTGAACCTGTTTCTCCATGTCTTTTATTGTTGATTTATGCAAGATGTTATGGTGGTTTCACATTGACTCATCACATGGTGAAGTTGTGTTCAAGTAATCGTGCTTTGGGTTTAAAGGAAAATTTCAGGTGTTGTGAAAAGTGTTTACATCTCTCATATGAATATGTTATTAGGTGGTTTATCATTTCCTTAGAAAATGTGCTTGGTAATGGTCAAATGCGTGTTTTGGGTGCAATTACGTTAGATAGAACATTGGAAAACGGAAGAAATAGTAAACACTGTTAACATCGAGAAAAGCATATTGAGTCCATCTGTCCATTCTTGCACATAGTGTCACTGATGTACCCAGTAATGGTAGGCGAAACTGTCCGTAGGCACTTTACTATTTTCTTTCTCTCGAAACCACAATATTATTGGTAAGAAATTTTTGTGGAGTGCTCAGTATAAATGGTTCTTGCTTTCTCTTAGTTGGATCTTGAAAACTTCTGTGTGAACTAAAAAGTAGTTTAAGCATGAGGTTTTTGAGATGCTTATAAAAGTTTGTACCGTAGGTGGTAAAAAGGATCTGCGCCTTAAAGATGGTTGGCCAGCGGAGCGTTATGATGAAAATAATTGCTATGCATGTGCTGAGAAGATAAAGCACCCCACAGGAAAGACCTACGAAGGAGGCCATTATGCTGAGGACTATTTCGTAGGTTCTGATTCCGAATGAATCATGGATGCTTATATTCTCATGTAACCTATTACATCAGTTTGATGGTTTGGAAGCTGTGTGAACTGGCAAAGCATTCGAAAACTATGTTCTGAAAACTATGTAAGCCCCCTCGTATGTGCTACTTCGGATATTAATATTGCCCGTGTGCAGTGTTAATGACATTTATGGTCTTATTGTTATTGAGAAATTGGACATCTGATCGTGTAGCGTCACTTGACAACCAGATTTATACCGACTTGTTGCTGCACAAAATGTGTTGGTTGGATAAAGTTATGTTCCGCAGCGCCCTCCTGACCTCCGCTTCCTCCTCGTCGTTCCCACGCCTCTAAGAGGTATGGACTCCTCGGCACCGGGGCGGCTGGCGCGGCGGCTTCCTCCGGCGGGGCGGAGGAGGACAGCGCCGCCGGAGCAGACGCGGTGACCCGATTCTCCTCCTCGGACCGCTTCCGGCGCAGGCCGGGCATGATGGACACGAGCTCGGCGTCCACCTCGGCGTCGGAGAAGGTGAAGCCAAGGTCCCGCAGGCCCTTGACCTCCTTGAACTCCAGCTCCGACATGGAGCAGCCGAATCGAGGCGGATAGAGAGAGAGGGGCTAGCCGGGACGGAGGAGCCGCCGTGCCCCGCCCCTGATTTGCCAAGGAGGAAGGAGCGGCAGGAGCTTGGGGAGGGGGCGCCGCCGGCGGGCTCGGGTGGGATGGGCGGCAGAGGAAGAGAGCGGCCGGCCATGAAAGGAAGGGAGGAGGGATCCCGTGGCTCTGGCCGCCCCCAAACTCGGGCGCTCGCTACGTTAGCCGACACTGCCACCCCAACCCCAGCCGCGCCTGCCGCGCGCACGCCGTAGGGGAGGGAGGGCCGCACCACACGCGCGCGCCCCTCCGCGAATGCCCCGCCACGGGATCTGGGCGGTGCGCTCGTGCAGGGGCCCCAGCGCGGAGAGGGAGGAAGGTGTGGCGCCTGGATCCGGCGAGCTCCAGGCTGCGGCGGAAGAGAATGGCATGTGTTGGAAGGGAGACGCAGCGAGGACGAGCAGGGCCGGAGTCAATGGCAGCAAGTAGAGTGAGAGACAGAGGAAGAAGGTAAGGAAGCAAGGAAACTTCTTGGAAGGTGCTTGGGACTCAGGTAAGGGTGTGAAAGGAAGAAATGCGATGCCGACGGAAAGGCAAGTGTGAACCGTAGAAGGAGATGAGTAACCGGCAGCATGGAGGCGGCAGCGCGGAGAACGCACACTGGCGGCGCCAATGTGGACGACGAAAAGCAGTATGAACCACGCTACGGACGATAGAAACACACAGAAATGCGGGATGTGTTCTGAGCCGTCTGATGCTTGCTCGAACGGTGGCCAACAATCGGGCCGGCATGGCCATGCTGGCCGCGTGGCTGCCTCATGCACTTTCATATACAGAAATGTCTGACAACTTTGGCCACGTGATTCTAATGGCTAATGTAGTAGTGTTTGTTACTTTTTTTTGAAAGCGCCAAGGAGTACTGGGGAGTCATGTAAGATATTTGGGCTATAACCAACGCTGATCGACGAGATTGAGTCATGTAAGAACTGTTCATGTAAGATCCTTGTCCCTCCTTGGCGGCAACGAACAAGACAGACGTGAGAAGAAGGGAAGGGTTGGAACTGGGAAAGGTGGTGGTCTGGTGCGAAGAGGTGGAGACGGGCTGACGGGCAGACGGCGACCACGCACGAGGAGGAAGGAGGGAGAGGGTGGCGTATGGGCTAGGACTAGGGGAGGCTGCCGCCGTAGGCCATAGTGGCGGCGTGCGTGTGGTGACGGCGTTTTCTCGGAGGGGGCGCCGCCGTGGTTTTTGTCTGCGACGGCCTCGTTGGGTTGGGTTGGTTGGCCGCTTGGGTTGTGCGGCTGGTCTCGGGGGTGGACGGTGATTGCTATTGAATGATCATTGCTTATAGTAACACCGTAACACTGGTCTCCTCCTCCGCCCCCCTGCGTCGCTCCCGTGGGTGACTCGGGGGGCACCCCGCGCCGCCGCTCACCACCCCTCTGAGGGCCGCCTCCGGTGGCCGCCGCCGCCGGCAACCGTCCGGGCGGCGGCGGCGGCGGTTGGTGGCCAAGCCGAAGTCGGCTCCGCCCACGCCCCCACGCCTCTCCCCTTCCTCTCCCACTTCCCTCCTCCCACTCTACAAATCGCCGCGCCGCCTCGCCGCCGCCGATCGCGGGGCCGGATCCGGCCTCCTCCTCGCCGGATCCGGGCCCCACTTGGCCGAATCTCCATCGCCGCCGCCGGTTCGGGTGGGGGGGGGGGCGTCGCTGCCCTCCCGCTCTGCAGCCGCACCGCTGCCGGTCACCGGGGCCGGATCCGGCCTCCTCCTCGCCGGATCCACCCCTCCTTGGCCGGATCTTCGTCGTTGTCTCCGGATCGGGTGGGGGCCGCGCGGATGCCCCTGGGCCCTCACCGTGCCGCAGCCGCCGGTACGGGTGGGGGGGGGGGGGCGCGTGGCATGCCGCAGCTCCTGGGCCCTCGCCGTGCTGCCACCGCTGTGGCTCTTGGTCGCGCCGCCCCTGGGCCGCGCCGCCGCCGCCGTCGCTTCGGGGGGCCCGGGGCGCCTGGCCTTGGGCCCTTGGCCGCGCCGCCGCAACCGCTTGGCCGTGGGCCTTCACCGCGCTGCCGCCACTTCGGGTGACCAGGGGCCCTTGGCCTTGGCGCTGCCGCCGGTGGCCAGGTGCTCCTGGCTGCGTCACCACCACATTTGGGGAGGCGAAAGCCTTGGTCTGCTCGCGGGCCGGTGATGGCGACGCCCGTGGGCGTCGTTTACCTTGTTGAAGCCGTCACCTTTTCCCCTATGCGTTGTCGCCGCCGCTTCGGCCCCCGCTGGCCGTCCTGGGTGCGTTGGGCTCCCCTGCGTGACGGCGTCTTCTGCCATCGGCACTTGGTTGGGATTGGGGTGAAGGCGAAAGCCTTGGCTCGTTTGCGGGCTGGTGACGGCGACACCCGAGGGCGTCGCTTGCCTTGTTGAAGGCGTCACTCTGTCCCCCTATGCCCTCTCGAGCTTTCCAGGTGAAAATCCAGATCATGTTGGTCGGACGACGACGGCGCCTTTTGCGTCGCTCCCTCCCTGGAGGCGTTGTCTTGGATGCTCTCGCCGGTGGTGGTCGTTGGCTCTTCTCGGGGTGGATCCACTTCTGCGCCTGCCTTCGCTTAGTTTACTCTGCATCATCCAGGTCGCGTTGGTCGTCTGTTAGCGGATGCTTTGCCGCCCTGTCGTTGGCTTGAGTTCTCCTCGGACGGATGCTTTGCCGTCGTTGTTGGTCGGTCGGGTGGATGCTTTGCCACCTTGACTGTGTTGCTGATCTTCACGCCTTTGACAGTGTAGTTTCTTTTATCAGGTCTAGTTGTTCGTTGGCGTTAGGTTGGCCTTGGTTTGGGTTGTAGGGTTGGAGGTGTTCTCCCCCGTCTTGCTTCTGCTGCTGGTTGTTTGTTGTGGTCTTTAGGTGTTTGTTTGTGTTTTTTCAGTTTTTTCTCTTTTTTAGTCCTTTGTGATCTTGTGTTGGTCAAGCTCTGCTTGGCCGCATTAAGAATTGTTTGTAAACTGCTTTCTTCTTAATGAAATACATGCTCAGGCACGATCGCAAAAAAAAAATGATCATTGCTTTTATTGTCAAATATCTGAATTTTATTTTGATGGTACTGCTAGAGGTCGTGCTTGATATGTACTTTCATGTGGTACCTTTGACTTCCATTTTATTCGGTGGGTTTTACTCTACCATTTGGGCAGGGTTAGCATCTTCCTTTTTATCTTGAGAGTCGAGAGTACTGTTTTCCAAAGTATAGGTTGGTGCTATGATGTTGAATACTTTTTGATATTCGCTGTGTTCGCTTGGCTGTGGCTGGTGGTTGGTGCTGATTTGTTATAAAAGAACAGTACTGCTGACTGGCTGGTAGCTGGTGCCTGGTACTGATTTAATTTGAGAGAACAGTACTACTGGTTGGTTGGCTGACAAGCCAAGCGAACACAGCGATTGGTTCTAAGATGTGGGCAAGTAAATTATGATATTGCTAAGCCTTTCGAGTTTTCACATTACCGCAGCAGCTGCCACACTTTTTAGAAAAAATGACCTTTCATTGTTCATTCAATGTCTTCCAGGCAACATAATCTTTTATTTCTTACAAAAAAGGTAATCATTTGTCACCTTATTAAGGTGCTAACTTCTTGTTGGCCTACAAAGATAAAATACCATTACATATGAAATAAAAAATGCTTGGAACGAGCTAATTAATTCAAGATATGGAAAAAATTGTTCAAAACCCAATGGGGGTGCTTAGTCCAACGCGCGCGCAACTAAGCTTTAACAACACAGCTAAATACTCCAACTAACCACTCTCACCGTTTTGTCTAGCCTGGCCAAGCCGCTCGTTCTTTCATCCATCATCGAGCACGTACCCATCATCTTTTTTTTTTGTTTTGTTTCAGGCTTTCAGAATGGCCAACCCAAGCTGACCTTTGTTCCACACACCGTCCTTGGCCTTTCCATGATCCCCCAATCCAACGCACATGTTCTTCTTTGCTCCCAATGCTCGGCGGTTGGACGGCACGTAGCATCTCCTCGGTGATCCCCTGATCAAGTTCCTTTTGCCGCCCACCCAAGTACCCCAACCAACCCCCGTCTCCTGTCATCACGCAGCACCCATATGATCAGCCCATTAGATTAAGGGTTAATTCAATCCGTGCCATTACAATTTTTCAAGTTCAGAGAACTACCATTACTATTCGTCTGTTTGGAACCATGCCATTGCTATTTCATCTCTACTCGGCTCGTGCCATTTTGTACTCTTGACGCGGCTTTGGGCACACATGCAGACCGTACGCGACGTATTCTACTGGGTTGGCGACTCAAGCCGAGCCGAGACGACGAGCCGAGCCGAACCAGCGGAGCCGTTCCCCAAATGATAAGGCCATGGTTGGTTCAGCTGAGCCGGTCAGTCCTCACTCGAACACTCGCCCCTCCCCTCTTCGACCCGACAAACCCTAGACCGGCGGCGGCGGCGGAACAACGGCGGCGGAAGACCTCCAAGGAAGTCTGATGCAGGCAACTTGAAGCGGATGGTGAGCCCCCCCTCGACGGAACCTCCCCTACTCGGGGCGCCGATGGAGGTCGACGGCGTGGACAGCAGCGGCGGGCACAGTAGGTAAGCCTAGATCTGTTCCCCAAACCTAACTAGACGAAGGGTGAATCGTAGGTTGTTGATTTGTTGTTGGGTTTCTCTGTCTCCTCTTTATAGGTGTGAGTTGTTCTCGCTAGAGATTATGGTGGAAGGGTTTCTCACAGTCGATTCTATGGGTAGGAAAGTGTACTGTAAGGGCCGGGTGATTAAGTGAGATGTCGAGATTGGCTCTTATTCACTTGATTTGCTCATGAAATGTCTGGAAAATGAAGTAAAATGGGCACCTAACCAGTCGGCTACAGTGTGGTTTTTTCACAAAAAATTGGGTGAGGACATTAGACTAACAGAAGAGTTTCAGTTGCGTGACATGTTTGAAATGTATGGGGCAGAGATGCGTTGCCATGTGGTAGTAGCCATCCTTGACAATTCCAAGATTGCTGAGGTGGTACTAACTGAAGAACTAGAGCCACTATGTATGGTGCTACCTGATGAAGGGGCACCTGCTAACCAAAAGGGAGCGTCTGCATCCAAGGTAGCAGTATCAGAAGGTGCTGCAGTTTAGGAGGCAGATGCTCTAGAGACAGATTTGTTTGACAATGAGGAGGAATATGTTGGGGTAGATGATGAGCGCATCTATATGCCTGTGCCACCATCTTCAGCAGCAGGCACTGAAAATGTTGCTGCTGAACCCACACTTACACCATCACAGCCTAGTTCACAAGCACCTGAATCATCTCATGCACATGCATGTCCTCAATTTAATGAAAATGGGACTGCTGCTGAAGGAGGTGTGCATCTTGAGGCAGAGGTCAATGATGCAGATCTACAGGAGTTGAATGTGATTCATGATTCTGATCAGCCAAATATAGAGCAGGGTGCTTTGTTTCCTGATATTGTGAGCTTTAGGAAAGCAATTAGGCATTACGCTGTACAGAAGGGTTTTGAGTTCACTGACCTCAAGATAGATAAGACCAGATTCATTGCCAAGTGTGCTCATCAGGGATGCCCATGACGCATACATGCTTCCCACATTTGGGATAAGAAGACAATTGAGGTAAAGTACATGTCTGATTTAGTTATGTAATTGTTTAGTTTGTTATGCTTCCAATTTCACACCTGTTTGTATTGGTTGTGCCGATAAAAGTTCTTTCTGCATAGCACAATTGTCCAACTACCAAGCTTAGGGAGAGCAAGATGACAACTCAGGGATGGGTTGCTGATAGGTTGTCTGAATGGGTGAAGAAAAACCCCAATAAAGGTGCAAAGGATGCTAAAGAGAAGGTGGAAGGAGATTATGGCATCAAGCTTAAGTATTCAAAGACTTGGTCAGGATTGAAACTTGCCTTAGAGCAAGTTCATGGTAAATATGAGGAGAGCTTCCAATTTTTGTTCAACTGGAAAGCACAGATGAAGATCAGTGCACCTGATAGTGTAATTGAAATTAATTTAGAAAGGAAGAATAAGAAGATGAGGTTCAGAAGGAATTTTGTTGCATTGAAGCCAAGTGTAGATGGGGTTTTAGCTGGTTGCAGACCATACATAGGGGTTGATGCCACCATACATAGGTTTAGAAGGATTTTTGTTGCATTAATGCCACCAAATTTAGCTGGTTGCAGACCATACCACGAGGTCCACGGCAGGCAGGAGCTGCGGCGCCGTGTGCGGCGTACTGCGTGCCCCGGTCTTGAGGGCCTTAGTCGGGGCGAGCTGCACTGCATCCTTAGCGACAGCCCCGGGGCTGGAAATTGAGGAACAAAAGCTGAGGACAACAGGATTGAGAAATCGATCAAACACACAACAGATATGAATTCCAAGTCTACTTACCCGTATCGAGCACTCATGCTCCGCTTTCTCGTACCGCTTCTCCGAGCCCGCGGCACCGTGCTGCCCCTCGAAGACTGCCCCGAGGGCGCCGCCCTCGGGTCGACCTGGAGCCTCGGGGCTGTCAGCACGGGCGTCTCCGCGCCCGCAGCAGACTCGTCGCCAATCAGCACCTGGGGCGCGGGCGTCTCCTCACCCGCCGCCGGAGGGGATGACTCCCGCTCCGCCCCCTCGAAGGACGGATCCGCCGACGACTCCGCCGCAATCCTTGTTTCTTTCGGCGCTGCCGGCGCCCCCTCGTCGACATCCCACCGGTAGGTCGGTGGGGGACTCGCACCCGCTGCCACCCGGTCGTCCCCCAGAAGGCGGCCCTCGGCGTCCGAGGCCTCCTCCTCCTCCTCCGTGGACTCGGGCGTGGCAGGCCGCGGCTTCCCCTCCGCACGAGCGATCTTGCACGCCTTGTCGTGCTTCGCCTTCCTCTTCCTTTTCCTCTCGGCCTTCGCCTCCACCGCGTCCTTCCGCCTCTTCAACTTCTCTGCGTGCAGGCGGTTGATTTGGCGTTCTTCCAGGACTAGAGGCCTCGAGGGGTGGCACTTTAACCCCGGCAAAATATGACCAAGCTAGAGTCAGGAGCAAGGAAAGGGTCCGTACAAGACATAACGAATTCGGAATCGAAACTCACCAGTGAAATGTACCCCGCCTCGGGGCGCATCTTGATCCTCCAAAGATCCTCGGGGTCGTAGGGGAAATCCGCCACCGCGTACCTCGCCCTCCGGGCGACGGTGGTACGGGAAAGCAGCTCGAACGCCGTCCTCGAGCCCTCAGCCTGGCTCCCGGGGGTGACCTTGTAGATCGGCAGGGACCTCTCTATGAGAGGGATCACCCGCTGCCGGTGGAAGTTCGCGACGACGGCCGCTGCCGTCAACCCCTTCTTCGCCAGGAGCGCCAGCGCATCCGTGAGGACTCCGAGCTTGGCTTGTTGCGCTGGGGGCGATACCCCCCAGTCCCACTTCGGTGGTCGTTCCCGGAGTACCTTGTTGGTGAACGTCGGGAGCGCACCGCTATAGTTCCGAAGGTAGAACCACCCTCGACTCCACCCGGCGTTGTTCGTCGTCATCTTGCAGGGGATGTACAAATTCTTCCAGTACGGGTGCACGTGCAGCGTCAGGCCACCGACGCGCGTGAACCGCTTCGGCTGGCCCCGCGCATTCTCGACGAAGAGCTCGCCGCGGAATAGATGGATCCAAAGATCCCAATGAGCCTCGATGCCGAGGTACCCCTCGCAGACGGCGACGAAGACTACCGCTTGCGAGATGGAGCTGGGGTTGAAATTATGCAGCTCTGCTCCGTAGTACTCGCATAACGCCAGCATGAACCTGCAGACGGGGACGCCGAAGCCTTGCTCATGAAGATGCACGAAGCTCACAACGTAGCCCTGGGGAGGCTTCGGCTCGGTCTCCTCTGGCAGCGGGGAGATCCACACCGGCGCCATCGACCACGGTGGAGTTCCGCGGCAACAGCCGGTCGGCAACCAACTGCTCCAGAACCGCCACGGTGGCGGAGGACCTCCCCCACGGCAAGGGCTCCTAGACATCCGACATCTCTTCGAGTCGAGGGGGGATGCGGGAATGAAGGCTCCGGGATGGCTAAGGCAAAGCGAGGCGAAGGCAAATGGCCAGGTGAGCCCAAAACAACCCCTTCCCTTTCGTTTTTATCCTTTGCGATGGGCGGGTCCGCGGCCACAGCCCGAATCTACCGCATTGAATGCGGTAGATTATGCTGTCGCTGACGGCTGGGGCCCCACGACCGCTGAGTCTCCCACGCGCGCACATAGCAATAACTGCGGCACAGTAATCGGCGGACGCGGCGCGACTGTTGCACTGTCCCATCCGTCAGCCGCCGCCCACGCCGCTTCGTCTGCCCGAGGCTGCCGCCTGAAAAGGCGCGCCCGCACCGCACAAATCGGGCCATGTCGCACACAACCAGCGGAAGACCCGCGCGCATGACCGGCGACCCTGCGCCGTCTTCGAATCATGACGGAATATTCCTTCAGGGGTCTCTTTACCCTCGAAGGAATCACATTCCGAGGCCTTACTGATTAGGGGTTCGAAGCCTGGCCCGTCGGGGGTTCGACAGGCGCCCCAGATCGCCAGAGTCAGGGACTGCATGGATGTGACGTACAAGCTACCCTCGAACACGGAGTTCGAGACATCCTACACAGTGTTCAAGGCCAGTCGAGGGTGCCAAGAAGGGGGATCCCATCGAGGGAGAGCATCGAGCCCTCAGACCCTATCGAACGGGTCCGAGCCCCGCCTAGCAAACCTTCGCAAGCGCTTTATGTGACGTGTCCATGGACCACGAGCCGACCCTTATCGAACAGGGCACGGACGTCCGCTTGAACTACCCGCTAACAGCTCACTGAAGCAGCCATAGCTCGCGGCCCGGGCATGGGTAGCATGGTGCGCTTCACCCCTCCTCCCTGCGGAAGGGCGACGAGGGTCTTAATCAAAGACGAGAGTTCCCCTGAATGCCTTCACATGGGCCTGAGCTCGGGGGCTCCTCGCACACCACGGTTCAGACCGCACCCTCGAATAAGTCGACGACCGTCAATTGCGAAGCTCCACGTGTATAACCAAATCCCCCGCTATTAACGCGCGCTCTCCTGATGGTTAAGCTAAACGCCGGGTCGTTGTACCAGCACGGAGAATGCCGAGGGCAGCTGAAAGAGTGCCGTTGCCGGCTAAAAAAGATGCTGGACGGCCACCCCGGTGAGGCAACCCAGTGGGGCAATGTTTATAGCCCTTGGACGAGCACAAACTCTCCTCCAAAGCCTCGGGGGCTACACCCGCGGGTGCGCTGACGCGCCCCCGTGAAGGAGACTTCACACATATTCGAGGACTATAACCCTCTGTATATCCCTATACCCTCGGTCAGCCTCCCCGTAAAGGAGAAAGGGACTTCATTGCTCAATGCAAATAAAGATTACAAAGGTTTACCAGCGCGAAGCCGTCGAAAGGTACAAACACATTGCCACCTGCGTGGCAATTTTCTTTGTCTTGGGGGAGGCGAGCAACGAAGAAAAGCACCGAGCCCTTGGCTGACGCAATGGCCAGGCTGCTAGGGATGCGAGGAACAACCCCCAGGCCGCACAGGTCCAGCGGGATGCTCTCCTCGCAAGCTTTCTTCTAGCGTCTCCTCCACCGAAGACTATGCGGGGGGTCGAGCTGGCGGACAGCACCCTCCGCACCGTCTCCCCGAGAGCAACCTTGTTGCCGAGGGGGACGATGCGAAGAACAGCCGCCAAACCTGGCACTAACGCCATGGTCAGGCGCCGCCGTTCCCCTTCAAGCTAGGGGACATCGTAGGAGCGGGACCCCACGGGCCCAATGCTCTTCTGCTGATCCCACTGAAGCTGAGGGGTGGTGCGTACGCCCTCTCCGGTATTCCCCCGCCGCTCGCAAGCATTCTTCTAGCACCAAAGCCTAAAAAAGCCAGACCACCCTATCTGGGGCCGGTCACGAAAGGCAAAGGAAAATATTAAGACTTAGGCAATGCTGGAAGAAAGAGCAGGGAAGTTGGAGAGGAAAGGGAACCCCACGACCCCTATTTATAGCTGTGTCAGGCGCCAAGCTTCAAGCCTGTCGAAGGGCGAAGGCTTGGACCGCCCGTGATGGCACGGCACTCCACGAGCAAAGGACGCCCTCGGTTACCCGAACAAAATAAAGCGAAGCTGAGCCCCTGGACGCTAAGCGGCACAGCATCGGCTCAGGCCGACCGCCCTCGAACGGCGCGACGTAAGGCAACCAGGGAAAGCCGGGTCAAGGCCCTAAGTGCGGGACAGCGCGACGGCAGTACCAGCTGCCGAGCAGCAGGCGCCATCGACGCCCTGGCCCCCCTCAGCGCGCGGACACGTTTTGCCCCAGGAACGAACAAACAAAAAAGGTGCGCGCCTCGAAGTACTCCCCCCGTAGGCGCACTACCTCGACCGACGAGTTGTCACATCCGTCGGGCTGGCGCTCAGGCGCGCCTGGCGGGTGCACAGCAGACTAATCACGTCAAAGGGGGAAAATCGCCGAAATACCCTTTGGCCGAATCCCTTGACTCGACCAAAGCCTCGGGGGCTACTGTCGGGTACCACGATTAGGGACACCCTAATCGGGATACTAGAATCGCTCTAAAAAACGCAAACACATGTTAAGGCAACTGGGCCCACGAAGACCCACGGCCTCCTTCCAATCTGGAAGAAAGCAAAGGACTCAAAGAAGCCCAGCGTGCGGTCCATTCGCACCCCTCTCGGGCCCGCAGGACGATCTTCGCCTCGCTCGAGGGCTCCCATCGGGACCCTTGACTGTGCCCCGCATCTCCGCCTCGCTCGAGGGTAGCGAATCTACCCTCGAGCGGGCAAACCATCTCCACCTCGCTCGAGGGCAGCGAACCTCCCCTGAGCGGGCAAACAATCTCCACCTCGCTCGAGGGCAGCGAACATCCGCCTCGCTCGAGGCCACCCCTCGGCGTAAGGGACAAACGGCTCTGCCGCTCAACCGCCCGTCGTACGGAGGCATTGAATGCCAACCACTCCTCTCCAGTGCTCAGGACAGACGGCGTCAAGCCGCCATCCCCCACAGTGGCTATGACCGGAGTCCCATCCGCCAACTCTGGTCACTGCTCTGCCATCCCGGGCACTGTGGCGCACTGTGGGACCTGCGACGTGGGACGAAGCGTGCCCGGCACTACCCCCGTACTATTCTGCCAACTCCGGCCATCCGGACTCCACCTCATCACATGTATGGCCCCGGACCCACCTCCTGCCTGGGAAGGGGTCCGGCGACGCCACGTGCCCCTCCAAGTGGGGCGCATAGCACACGCAGTCGGAGTCCCGGGCATCCCCCCTCGAGGGGTCCGGAACATCCACGCAACCCTCGGACCCCCTTAGTGCGCGCACCAGCACATTATCCAGGGGGGTCCGGGACCCCCGTGTGCCCCGCCACCGCTGGGGCATGTAAGACCTTGGCTTACGGGGCCCACGGAACGCCATCACGCCATGTCTGGAGGACAGTACACCCTACCGCGACGACCACGCCGCCTGCTGGAGCTGGCAGGACGCCAGCGCAACCTCTGCAAGACCAAGGACGATATCCAGGACGACCGCCACGCCCGACGTCAAGCCCCACATTGTACTTCCTACAGCGTTCGACCACTGCACCCCCGCGATTTGGGGGAAGACGACGACTTCCACGTTCCCCTGCACATATACCCCGCCCCTCCTTGTGACTATAAAAGGAGGAGGCGGGCTTCCTTTAAGGGGGGTTCTGACGTTTTGGACATCAGCAACCACGGTCACCCACACTCACGATCATCGCCACACTCTCAGCACCACTGAGCACTCGCCTCAACCGACTCCACTTCTAGCAAAGATTTGGGAGCCTCCCTCCCTCTCTCGCCTTGCTTGTACCCCCTACTACAAGCACTCCGGGTGCAAGATAATACAGCGCCCTCGCACACCCCCTTTGCTGGACGTACGGCCCCGCGGCCGGAACTAGGGTAAACCCGTGCGTTACTGTGTTGCCTCTTGCATCATCATCTGGGACGAGGAAATACGCAGCATTTACTAGTTGAGATCCGGACCCCCGGGTCGGGACACCGACAATATCGGTGCATGATCGACTGGGGGGCAGGACAATGCTACGTGATCCTGCTGATAGAAGAGTGCCTGCACACGATCGGCTAGAACAGATGGCCGATGAAAGTGTGCAAGATGATCAGCCAATGCGGAGAGATCCAGAATGTGAGCCCGATCGCATAGATCAATCTCAATGGTGCCTAGGGGGTTTGACCAGGTCTCAGAAGCGACGTGTTCAGAGGTTACGCCAGCTAGAGATCATTGAGGAAGAGCGAGAACAGATTCTGCGCAAGAAAGGGATCAGATCACAAGTCTGGCGTGTTAAGGCTAAGGCCGATGGTGAATCGGCCAGTAACAGTTCCACACCGATCCAAGCAGTCGGTTCTTCAGAGAGTTCCTAATGGATGAATTCCTAGAAGAAGAAGGAAAATTGTGACAGGGATTTACGTCGGCTGATTTGTTAGAAGAAATTGATATTGGAGATGGTGATAAACCAAGGCCGACGTTTATTAGTGCCAATTTGGATCCCAAATATAAACAAGAATTGAAGAGTTTATTAAGAGAATACAAAGATTGCTTTTCTTGGGAATATTATGAGATGCCTGGCTTGGATAGATCTATTGTGGAACATTGTTTGCCTATAAAACCGGGATATCGGCCATATCAACAAGGAGCGGGGCGATGTAATCCTAAGATTTTGCCAGATATAAAGGCCGAGATTACATGGTTAATTGAAGCTAGTTTTATTCGGCAGTGTCGTTACGCCGAATGGATTTCTAATGTGGTTCCTTTTTACAAGAAGAATGGCAAACTACGAGTGTGTATTGATTTCAGGGATCTTAACAAAGCTACGCCGATGGATAGTTACCCTATGCCGATAGCTGATATGTTGGTAGATGCTGCTGCTGGGCACAAAGTGATCAGTTTTATGGATGGCAATGCTGGATACAATCAGATCTTTATGGCAGAGGAAGACATCCACAAGACTGCGTTCAGATATTCAGGGCATCTCGGTTTATTCAAGTGGGTAGTCATGACCTTCGGATTAAAAAATGCTGGTGCTACGTACCAGAAAGCCATGAATTATATCTTTCATGAACTCATCGGCAAAATTGTGGAGATATACATTGATGACGTGGTTGTGAAGTCAAAGGGGCACCAAGAACATTTGGCTGATCTGCGTAGAGCTTTGGAATGCACCAGAAGGCATGGTTTAAAGATGAATCCAAACAATTGCGCTTTTGGTGTATCAGCTGGCCAATTCTTGGGTTTTATGGTACATGAGCGAGGAATTAAAATTAGTCAAAAAACTATATCAGCCATCGACAAAGTTGAAGCCCCTACGACAAAAGTTGAACTTCAGTCACTGATCGGCAAGATTAATTTTATTCGAAGATTTATATCTAATCTGTCGGGAAAAATTTAACCGTTCAATTCTTTACTGAAGTTGAAGGCCGATCAGGAATTTGTATGGAGAGAGGAACATCAGAAGGTATTGGATGAAATTAAACATTATCTGGTAAAGCCTCCAGTATTGGTTCCTCCCCAAGAACAAAAGCCGTTTAAATTATATTTATCGGCTGATGAGCGTGCTATTGGATCGGCCCTTATTCAAGAATTTGAAGGAAAAGAAAGAGATATTTATTTTGTGAGCAGAAGGTTGCTGGATGCTGAAACCAGGTATTCTCCTGTCGAGAGATTGTGTCTTTGCTTATACTTCTCCTGTACCAAGCTTAGGCATTATTTATTATCGACTGAATGTGTTGTTGTGAGCAAAGATGATGTTATTAGATATATGCTCTCATTGCCGATTTTAAAAGGGAGAATAGGGAAATGGATTTTGGCATTGTCAGAATTTGATTTGAGATATGAATCGGTTAAAGCAGTTAGGGGTCAAGCCGTAGCCGATTTTGTTGTGCAACATTGTGGACCAGATCTAAACATGGTAGATCTTGTTCCTTGGACTTTATTCTTTGATGGATCTTCGTGTGGGAATGGTTCTGGAATTGGTGTGGTGCTTATTTCCTCTCGGGGGGCAAATTTTGAGTTCTCATTTCCGATTGAAGCCTCTGCAATCAATAATCAAGCTGAGTATCGTGCTATTCTCAAGGGAATTCAATTACTTCGAGAGATCAAAGCCGATGCTATTGAGATTTTTGGAGATTCTATGCTGATGGTTAATCAGTTAGTTGGGGAGTATGAATGCAAAGATGATATTTTGCAATTATATCATGAAAAATGTCTCCAGCTACTGAAAGAATTCAAGAAGGTAACCATCGAGCATGTTCCCAAATTTCAGAACAGTGATGCGAATCGGCTGGCTCAGCATGCTTCAGGATATCGGCCGATGGAAGGAATAATGGCCTTGGAATTAACAGTCGATGATTGGAGGAAAGAGATTATTGATTATTTGAAAGATCCATCCAAGAAAGTGAACAGAAAAAACAGATTTCAGGCAATCAAGTACGTATTGTTGGAGGAAGATTTATATTATCGGACAATTGATGGGGTTTTGCTCAAATGCATTGATAAAGAAGAAGCAAAGGTGTTAATGGGTGAAATTCACGAAGGTGTCTGTGGATCCCATCAATCGGCCTATAAGATGAAATGGGTGATCAAGAGGAATGGATATTTTTGGTCGACGATATTGAAAGATTGCTTCACATATTACAGAGGTCACTAAGAATGTCTGAAGTTTGGGAGCGTGCAAAGAGTTCCTGCGTCAGCCATGAATCCCATAATCAAGCTGTGGCCATTTAGAGGATGGGGAATTGATTTGATCGGCCAGATATATCCTCCATCCAGTAAAAATCATAAGTTTATCTTGGTGGCCACTGAATATTTCGCCAAGTGGGTTGAAGCAATTCCTCTGAAAAATGTTACATCAAAAGAGATGATTGAATTCGTCAAAGAACATATTATATATCGGTTTGGTATTCCACAGACCATTACGACCGATCAGGGTACTATGTTTACGTCAGATGAATTTGAGGAATTTGCTACTGGAATGGGGATTAAATTTCTGAATTCTTCTCCATATTATGCCCAAGCTAACGGTCAGGCACAAGCATCTAATAAAGGGGTCATCAAATTGATCAAGAGAAAGATTGATGAATATCCTAGAAAGTGGCATACTGTGCTTCATGTAGCTTTATGGGCATACAGGATGGCTTGTCATGGCGGTACAAAGGTGTCTCCATATCATTTGGTGTACGGACATGAAGCTGTTCTCCCATGGGAGTTGAAACTTGATTCACGGTGTGTCACGTTTCAGAATCAATTGATGGCCGATGAATATTCTGCTCTGATGAAAGATGAATTAGATTCTTTGGCTGGCCATCGGCTGAAGGCTCTTATAAATATTGAGGCAAATAAAGCCAGAGTTAGCCGATGGTATGATAAAAAGGTAAAAGCCAAAACCTTTGAGCAAGGAGAATTGGTTTGGAAGTTGATACTGCCGATAGGAACAAAGAGTTCAAAATTCGGCAAATGGTCGCCAACGTGGGAAGGACCATTCAGAATAAACAGATGCGTTCAAATTCGGATCAGAGTTGATTTTTTGCAACGTCAATTAGGAAATTCCAATGAAAATTGGCAGGAAAAGGGGAATACTTCATTAATAATACTATTTACAAAAGGGCCGATCTGAGGATCTGGCCGATACAACAAAAGATTGTTTCTAGGAAGATGCTACTCCTAGAAATCTAATCATCGGCAAAGACGTTGCCGATGACCGCCTCTATGCTGACATCTGCGGAGATGGCGGCGGCTGCCATTTCCATGTCGTTGGCGAGCTCCTCGAAGGCCCACCAGTGTGATGGAACCGCCAAATTAAAACTCTAATTAAGCGTAATGGCCGTCATTTGAACACATCAGGTGCATTAGCTTAACGGCTTAATTTGGCGATCCTTTCTCAACCCACAGTACGATCGAAACGACACCGGTAGTCCCACGCGAAGGCGGGCGCAGATGGTACAATCATGACAAAATACTTGAAAATACAACAACTCGACACAAGGTAATAAATAACTTTTACAAACCCAGTGAAAATACCATAGTTTTACAATCCGAGTTCAAATACACCATGACTTACATAATTTACAAAGATTACATAATGTTCAAACTTTACAATAGCGAAACAAGTTCAAAGAAAAGAACCTACAACTAAACTAACTCCCTGGTTCAGGTCCAACACAACCGGTCAGACCGGTTCCCAACACCAGACAGACCAGTGCCCCTCGGCCTACACTAACCATCGGTCAGACCGGTCCAGACAGGATAGAGGGCTGCACACTCAGCCCTCGAGGGTGCAACCCGGCTAACTCCTAGCCTAGGGGTCTCGATCCACCACTTCCCACCCCTTTGCATCTCTGCCGATAAACTTGACACAGTAGGGGCAGAAATCAACGTCCGAATGCCCTGAAATAAAAAAATGTGGTGGCAACAAATCCTGAGCAACTAATACTCAGCAAGACTTACCCGACCAGTGGGTATAACTTAGCCCACATATCTAGACATGCAAGGCTTTCTGGCTGGTGGTTAATTTTGCAGAAAAAGCTTCTAAAATGAGTCCTTATCCCCCCCATTTTTAGCTCCAAATTCTATATGCTAAAATCATCAACTAGTATTTGCACCTGCTAAGCAATCGTAACAAACATAGAGTAATAATTCATGATAATCATTTCCAATCATCACTTAAATTCCATATAGCATTACTACGATGCGGTGCTGCGATCAAGGTGCTCATATCCGAGAGCGACTGACGGCGAATCGATCTACTTTAACCTTGCAAGCTGAACCTAACCAATACGGCACGCGTATGCCCCGTCGGACCACATGCACCAACCATTCCCCTCCCCGCCTCGAACTATAGGAACCAGCCCAACGACATATGGTCAGCCGAGCTCAACGTGAGACCACCAAAAGTAAACATATGCTTCCCCAATTCTCCGCGACTACTTGACCACCCCAGGAGTTGGGTGCGAGTTCCTGTACTTTCGAAGCAAGGCAGTACTCGACTTACCGGTTTCGACTACCTCCTACTCCCGGCATGCGGCTAGTACAATTCAAACTCGATCACAGGGCTAGACAACGAACGGTCCTTAGCCGACACAGATGGGGCTAGCCTTTCCCCGCCCGGTCTCCATTTTTTTCCTTCTCCAACCTATTCCAATATTCCATATACTCAAAATAACGAGATATCCTATATCTCGCGAGTGGCCAGAAATCACTCGACTTCTACCGAGATCTTATTAAGCATAGCATTTCTATCGTCCTATACATACTAGTATAACTCCAGGGAACCTAGGGATCATGCAACTAGAGTTCCAAACAATTCTTAAACCTAATGCACAAGTAATAAAAACATATATAGGTGTCATAAATTTTAAATAATAGGGCATGCACCGGGGCTTGCCTTCGGGTTGCTGCTGGGCACTGGGGTGAACTGGGCCTTGGGCCGGGTTCTCACGCCTCTCCTCCTGTTGGGCCTACACCAGCGGCTCCGATGGCTCCGCAACCACCTCGTACACGACCTCCTGGGCTGCGGTTTCTACACGTATGCAATTGCCATGAGAAATGCATAAATGGGTTGCAACCTTAAAATAGCCAATGACTAGATGCAACTACTAGGTATTTACACAAAAATTGCACTCCCTGACCCAAAACATTCCCCAAAAATCCGGAGTATCCAGACGAATACCCGGAGTATCCGGACTTCCAAGTCCGGAGTTTCCGGGCCTATACCCGGAGTTTTCCCCGGAGTGTTCCAAGTCCGGAGTATCCGGGCATATACCCGGAGTTCCCCCAGAGTGTTCCAAATCCGGAGTATCCGGGCTTATACCCGGAGTCTCCGGGCTTCACACCATTTTCGCCCCAAAAACTGAAATCTTGATTTTGGCAAAACCAACCAACAAAATTTGAAACCCTTTCAGGCCCTAATAGAATGGTTCATAGGGAGATGATTGACCCAAAAGAAATCGATTTAAACACCCTAGATCGATCAATCCCTTTTTGCCCTAGCTCTTAGTACCTTGAGCAAGCTCTCCTTGCAAGAAAACTAAAAAACGAAGCCACCCCATGGTGGAATACCTAGAGAAGATGATCCCCCACGCTGATTTGAGCTTCCTTGGTCTTGGGATTGATTTGGGATGGGGATTTTTGAGTTCTAGAGTTTGGGGAGAGAGAGGGCTCTTGAGGGAGTGAGAGGGAGAGAGAGTAACGAGAGAGAGTGAGAGTGAGAGTGAGCTATGAGAGAGATGAGTCAGTTTTAATGGTTGTGGGGCCCAGATGGAAAAACTTAGATGACTTAGAAACTCCATGTCCGGAGTATCCGGGCCTACGGCCGGAGTATCCGGGCAGGGTGTTACAACCAGTCTTCGCTGCCCAGCAGGAAGTGGACCGGTTCGACCTGCAGGAGATCATGACCGGTCTCGAACTGGGCCGTGGCGGAGGCTACGGCGGCGCCACGACGAACTCCATGTCCGGCGATCTCCCGGATGCGGTTGGGGATGTCCTGCAGACAGGCGGCGATGGTGTCGCCGCGCGCGTTCACCTACTCAGTAGCGGTGGCTACTGCGGCATGGAGGGTTTG
The DNA here is from genome assembly GCF_016808335.1 of Panicum virgatum. Classification (NCBI taxonomy): domain Eukaryota; kingdom Viridiplantae; phylum Streptophyta; class Magnoliopsida; order Poales; family Poaceae; genus Panicum; species Panicum virgatum. Next base: position 66,842,670 of record NC_053147.1, read on the forward strand.
GACCTACGACTCCAGGACTGAAGCAAGATGTCAGAAAAAGAGTCAAAAACAGGAGAAAGCGATGCTTTGGAAGGGGCAACCTACAAGCGACCCTGGAGTCGGCGGCGGTGAGCTAGGCCTGGAGGGTTGCCCGATCGGATTGCACCGCCTCCAGTTCGGCGGCAAGGAACTGAGACCAGATGGTCTCCTAGGAATAAGTCTGCCGAGCTTCATGCTTCTCGCGAGGAGCTGGCGAATGTACTCCTTGGTGCTCTCGGGAACACCAGGAAAAGGGGGTCCCTCCGAGTTGGAGAAACCAGAAGAGACATCGTCACTTTACAGAAAAGAGGCAAAGAAATTAGAGATCGAAGTTGAACAAAAGCATGACAATCCGAAGACGGAAGAAAGAGGGGCTTACTCCACGCGACGACGGATCGCCGACAGGGCAATGGAGGGACCCTCATCGGGGTGCTTGGAGCCCACCATTGCTACAGGAAAGCCTAGGGTTTTTTGGAGCTCTTGGAAACAGAAAGGGAGAGGTGTTGTAGCTAATGGAGGCTTGTTGCCGATGTAGAGCCGATGGGTGATTTTTATGGATTTGTCTGGGCAGGTAAAAAGACGGAATGTGAATCGGTGCGTTTGGCCTGCGCAGATGGAAGGCGAAAGGCCAGGGGCAAAGAAGAGTTTTACCCAGTTGTACGGGGTAAGCCGTGTGCACGGGTTACGAGGAATAGCTTTGAATGCTGGTTGGAGTAATTTCGGAACAAAGCAAATTATTCCAAAACTAGGGGGGCATGTGTTGACACCGTTTTTTGACACGTGTCAAGGAAGGTGATTTTTGTGAAGGGAATGTGGCCGATTTGGAAGAAACCAAAAAATGCACACGTTTTTATCGGCCGATGGAGTTCGTCCGATGGGCCATAGGAATATACCGTGAAGATGCTTATTTGTCCGTTCTGGTATCCGGCCGATGGAGAGTTGCCGATGAAGTCAAGGAAGGAGAAGAGGATCAAATCTTTTCTTTTTAGTCAAGTAATGTTTGCCGTAATCGGCTAGAACTTGATAGCGTTAGACTATATATATCAGTTGTAAGGGACCGGAAAAACTTGATACACATCCAATACAACAAACTTTACAATTTCTTTGCACTTTTTCAGCGACTTCGCCTTTTCTCTTCTTTTTTCTACGAGTTCTTTCAAGTTGATCAATGACGCCTCACATTCGAGCGACTTGATTTGCTGGTGAGTTTTTGTTTTACCGAGTATATTTGAGCTTTAGCTACCGGGCGCATCGCTGTGGCTTCGTTCAAATCTATTCAAAAGTTATCGCGTTTATCTAGGCTTTGACTTCCGGGTGCATCGCTGACGCCTTGTTTAGATTTATTCACCAATTTTTGATATCGGCTAGATTTGTAGGTTTTCCTATGCTTTTTGACCATTATCACACCTAAAAACATACTATATCGGCTTTAGGTTTTGGAGTAACACTTTTGTTATCTCAAAAGTCGGTTTAGATCTATTTTTAGCTTCACATCATCTAAGCTACACATTCGTAGCTTAGATCTTGTCATACATACACGATCGGCTGTTCAAAGCTGGTTTTGTCGTTTAGTGTATCGGCTGATCCTGCCGATACGCTTGTTTATTATGCGCTTGTATTTAATATCTTTTTGTCATCTATAGTATCGGCAAAGCTTGCCGATACGCCCATCTGAGAGATATTCGGAATCCCAGCCGATACGCTCTCGAATTTGATTTCATTTTCTCCCTTGTCAATTTTAGGTCAAATTGACTGGCACGCTTGGGTGTCTTTCTGTGACTCGGTGAACACTTGCCCTCGGATTCCAGTATGTTGATTTTTGCGTCAACAATGACATAGCAGAAGTGACTCTAATTGACAAGTGGAACAACACTAGAAGGCATTCTGTGGACATGAAAAACCACAAATGTTCATGTAGAGAATGGCAAGTGACAGGTAAACCCTGCAGGCATGCCTTGGCATGGATTTTGTCCAACAGAGGCCTGAACATTGGGGATTATGTGTATGAGTACTACTCAGTTGCAAGGTTCAGAGCTGCATATGAAGGGAGAGTTGAAGCATTACCAGACAGATCCCAGTGGCCAGTTGTGGACCTTGGCTTCAAAGTGTACCCTCCTTTACTGGGTAGATCAGCAGGCAGGTCTAGGAAAGCCAGGATTCGGGGATGTCTAGAGAAAAATGCAACAAAAAAGAAAGTGAGATGCAGAAGGTGCAAAGAATTTGGTCACTTCTTCAAGACTTGCCAGATGCCAGTTGTTGGAGAAGATGGAGAAACTGCCACTCCAAAGAAGAGGTACACAGCTGTCTTAGTTCATGTTTTACTAATGACTACTAATCTGAAAATATTAAACTCTTTGCCTTGTGTTCATTGTAGAAAGAGACAGGTTGCTGAGGACATAGTTGGACCATCTCAAAAAAATAAGAAGATTTCCCCCAAGAGAAAGAAGACCCCCAAGAAAAAGAAGACCCCAAAGAAAAAGAAGACCCCAGCCAAAAAAAGCAAAAGCAAGCTAAAGTTTTGCCTGCTCCCAGTGTTGTGAGGAGTCTGAAAGCCTGGCTGAACACTTCTGCTGGAGGATCTGGGGCCTAATTCAATGTTATGTCTTTTGTGAAGCTATGTGGCTTTTGTGATGTCTCTTGTAATAAACTTGTGCCATGGTCATGTTAATGTCTTAGCTTGTGTTTAGTTCTGAACAATGTCAGGCACTCTATCTGAAGAACATGGTATTGTAATGGACATGTCGACTTTTCTGTTGAGTATGTTTTATTCTGGACATGTAATGGACATGGTTGTTATCTATCTGTGGCATAACTCTATCTGTGGCAATCTATCTGGTTGTTATCTATCTGATTGTTATTCTCATGTGCCAAAATTCAGTCCAAATTCAGCCAAAATGTTGTCCAAATTCAGCCAAAATGCTGCCAAAATGCTGCTAAAATGTGGGAATTAACAGACACAAGTTCACATAATTCACAGAAACATGGAGTCACATATTGCACATAAAAGTAGGTCATATATTTACACACAACTTCAGCTGCAAGTAGGTCATCTATTTACACACCATTCGAAAGCTTTCAAAAGCATCCTAGCTCATCTACTTCCAGTTCACAAAAGCATCCTAGCTACTTCCAGTTCACTAAACCATCCTAGGTCATCTACTTACAGTTCACAAAAGCATCCTTCCCCCCACACAACACTGCCTCACTTCCACAGCACTGTCACCATCAACCCAACCACAGCAACACATGCAACAAGTATAGCTACCCAGGTCTTCTTCCCCTCATTGAGCTGCTGACTGAGCTCCCAAATCTGCATCTTCATTGCTTCAATTTCAGTTTTCAGCCCATCAAACTGGTTCTTGAGCTTAATAAACTGGTCCTTCAACTCAAACAGAGCTTGCATCCTGGCATCTCCAATGACTTGGAGGTCGCCACATTGCTGTTTCCGTGCATCCAGCACACGCAAATAAGTCTCGTACTGACGCTCAGACCGAATCCATCCACATGTGTTTGGATCTCCCGGTCACGGTGAGCAAAACCCTAGCACGGTCAATGGCTACAAAATGGGGTCGATTCAAACACATAGATGCAACAAATTGAAGAGAACTCACCCTCACGTTGTTGGGGCACTTGAAAAACATCTGATTGAACGTCTCCGGCTGCTTGCTGCGGATACAGATCATGCGGCATCCACATTTGGGGCAGTCCTCCAGCCGGAGCTGATTCCCCTGGCTCCCGAACACAGACGGGCCCGAAGCAGTGGAACCCTCACTCATGCTGGGCTTCACGTCGGCGCCGGAGAAGAAGGAAAGGCAGCGGCGGCGATGGCGACGGCGGTGGCAAGGGGCGGCGCCGTATGCGAGGGGCGGCGCGGTCGGTCAACGAACGAGAATGGATGAAGCCGCTCTCCCTCGGCTCGTTCTTAGCCAGTGGCACATTGAGCCATACGGTCTGCAAGTGGGCCCTGAGCAGTAGAATACATCGCGTACGGTCTGCATGTGGGCCTAAAGCCGCGTCAAGCGTACAAAATGGCACGAGCCGGGTAGAGATGAAATAGTAATGGCATGGTTCCAAATAGACGAATAGTAATGGTAGTTCTCTGAACTTGAAGAATTGTAATGGCACAGATCGAATTAACCCTTAAATTAATACTCCCTCGTCTCAAATTATTATTCATTTTAATTTTTCTAAATACATTAATTTTATCATGTACCTAGATATGATATTGATCTAGATGCTATGATATTGATCTAGATGCATTGTAAAACTATTTACTTAGAAAAACCAAAACAACTAATAATTTGAAACGGAGGGAGTATCAGCCAAACCTCCAATGGTAATTGGTAAACAAATCAAAACATGATCCGAATCCATACCCAAAGACCAAAACAAAAAGCTCAGCTAGAAAGAAATATAAGTGGGAGAATGCATCCAAACGAGAAGGGCGAAAAAAGAAAGGTCAGGCTCAAAAGCGACCAAAGCCGAGGAAATTTGTCGACGAGATCTGACGGTGATGCGATCGCGTGATGTGAGTGCTTTTTGTGTTTTTATTCGTGCAGCAAATGTTTTTTTTTCTCCTCCCTTTTCTAGTCGTTCATCTCATTTTTCTCCCTCTCGTGTACTTTACGAGGACAGCTGCATGAGATAACAGTACGAGCATTAGTAAGGTTGTCTGCACTTGTGTTCCTCTATATTTTTTCTCAAAAACAAATATTTTATTTTAGTCATCAAGATTCTCTTCTCTATCACTAGTTTTTTCGCATTCATCCATCATCTATATCTTCTTCTATACCAACTATCCACCACGGGACCCACGTGTCAGTTGTTCCTTCTCTTTTTTAATTTCACCCGACCACTCCGCGCTCCCCATTCTCTCTCCCCCATCTCTCCTTTGCTTTCCGCCGGGCCCTCCCCTCCCTTCCTCTCCGTCTCCGGCGGGGCACTAACAGCTGCGGTGGAGCTCGCGGTGCTCGCGGCCGCGGCCCTCGCTAACATGGCGCGCGGGCGGCGGACGGAGCAGCAGCATGGGCCCCTCCCTCCCTCTCGGCGGTGTCTCCCTCGAGCTCCTGGGCTCTCCAGGCGGCGGCGAGCCCTCCCGCGCGATTGCGGAGGCGCAAGCAGGCGCCCTCGCAGGGCTGTGACGGAGCGCCGCTCGACGCCCGCGGAAGAAGGAGTGCGGCGCGCAGGGGACGGCAAGGACGGCTACCCAAGCTCGAGGGTGGAGGGAGTCTACAGGGGCGGCGGCGTGGGCCATGGCCGCCGTGGTGGTGCCCTCCTCCACCAGCGGCGGCGGGAGAGCAGGCCTGCGGCGGTGGTCGAGATCCGCCGGGGCCTGCGGGCGGCGCGGCCGGGGGCCCAGCACCCGCGCCGACAGGAGCCGCCGCTCACCCACCGCTGTCGTCGCAGTCACCGCGAGAAGCAGCAGCAGCGGCACCGCCACGAGCCGCCCATTCTCCGATTCGGAGCGCCGCAGCTCGCGCCCATCTTCTCCGACCCCCATGCCGGCGGCAGATCGAGCCATGGCGAGCAGGGCCGCGCCGCCCCCTCCCTCGGCGGAGGAGCTCGTGGCGGCCGCCATAGCAAAGCTCGCGGCGGCCATGGCGGATCCACTCCGGGGGCCTTCCTCCTTCCCTGGGGCCTACCTCTTCCTCGCACGACGTGCAGGCCAGGCGGCGGCCATGGAGGACCCTCCGCTGCTCTCTCGGCCGCCGGCCACCTCCTCCTCCGGCGCGACGGGCCATGGCGCGCCGCCCCCTCCGCCCCCTCCAGCTCTCGCGGCGGGACGCTGCCTATGCGGGGGCGGCAGCGCAGCCGGCCTGCTCGAGCGGCGCGGCGGCCGGATCTGGCGCCCGTGGCCGGCCTCCCTTGCTCCCCCTTCCTGGCCGAAGTCCATGGCGGAGCCCGCGGAGCTCTCAAGGGGCTCCACGTCAACCCGCCCACGCTTGACCTCGGCGGCGGCAACTCCCGGCGGCTCTGCTCGGCTTCCGAAGGGACGCGCGAGGAAGCAACCGGCGGAGCTGAGGTGGGCCCGGTGTAGGGTAGCGGGCGTCTGCTGCTCGCGCTTGATTTGGCGGAAAAGCGTGCCTCCGCTATCGTCCCGGACGGGATATCGGACGCCGCTGCAGCGGTTTTTCCTCTATCCGCGTCCTGCAGGAGGCGGTAGCGGACGCCGCTGCGCGCAGCCTAACAGAAGCAGTGGCAGGTTTTCGCCTTGTCGCGTCGAAGGGCCCACCGGTCATCGAGGGTGTATTGTCCTGGCGCCCAGGCAGCCAGCGCAGCCTTCCAGTCCTCTGACGTTGACCGGGCCCCCGAGTCCCGTCCTGGGCCGTCGCGTCCCCGCGCGGGCCGCGGGGCACGTTAGCGCAGGGGCGCCGCGGCCGTTAGCCGGGCCGGGCCTGGTGCGCCGGACGGGTAGGATGTCGACAGGCAGGCCGGCAGGACGAGGTGGCGCGGGCCCGCGACCGATACGTGCTTTGCAGTGCAGCGTGCCAGTGCCAGGCCGTCAGGGTTTCTCCTTCTTCCGTCGTGTTATGGCACGTGTTTTTTTTTCAGGTCAAAATTTATGAGCAAAGATGTGTAGGGTTGAGGATGTGTGAGTTGTGACTGACTAACTAAATCCACTCTTCAGACAATGGCATTAATACGCGTTTCATTACACTGCACACAAGCAAGCACAAACCTACAGAGCACAGAAAAAAAATTGATAGGATACATATATACACCAAACACTACATGCCAAGTTCAAAATCAGCAACCTACAGGCTGTACATCCACGATAATCCTTCTCGCTGATGCATTGAATTTTAGTAATGTTGCTACTACTTATAACGTGGCTTTTGTCAGATAGTATAACAAAAATCTAACGTGCTCATTGTATGTACACACTATTATTGTGGGATGAATAGAAAAAAGAAAATGTCTGAAAGGCTTAGGCTTCAAAGATTCCGCTTGGAACGGCCCGGCCCATCTCAACCCAGACCAATATAGAAGAGTGTGCGCTAACGAGATCGGCCCAGCTCCATGTATACACACACACGCAGTTCAGAGTTCCACTTCGCTCACCACTCGATGGCTTCGGCGGCGCGCCAGATCGCCGCCCCTCCGGCGGCGCAGCCGCCCCTCCCCGACGAGCTCCTCGAGGACATCTTCCTCCGCCTCGACGCCGCGGCCGACGTCGCCCGCGCCTCCGCCGCCTGCGCGACTTTCCGCAGCGTCATCTCCGCGCACCGGTTCCGCCGCCGCTTCCGGTCCCTCCACCCGCCGCCCGTCCTAGGTTTCCTCGAGTCCGGCCGACCCGGGGCATTCCACCCCGCCGACCCGCCCCACCGCTCCGCCCCGGCCGCGCGCGCCCTCGCGCAAGCAGCCGACCTCAGCTTCTCCTTCCTCCCTGACGCCACGCCCATCTGCTGGAACGTCTGCGACGTCCGCGACGGCCGGGTCCTGCTCTACCGGCGCGCCAGCGACACGGACGCCTTCGCGGACCTCGTGGTCTGCGACCCTTTGCACCGCCGGTACACCCTACTCCCTCCCATCCCCGACGACCTAGCGGCCGCTACGGGGGGTCTGGGCTTTGAGAAATCCGATCCCTTCCTCGATCCAGCCACTGACAGGGAGGAGGAGCAGGATTTGTCGTTCCGGGTGATTTGCGCTGTGCAGTGCCGGGACAAGCTCGTGACCTTCCACTTCTCTTCAGTCACGGGGAAATGGCGTGGCATCACGTTTAATCGATCGACGCCTTTGAACCCTTCCATGGTTAGATATCGTGTATTGTTCGAGCGCAACTATGCGCACAGATGCTTCTACTGGACGTTCTGCGGTACGAGAAGTTTGTTCATGCTTGACACGCCTGAGATGAAATTCTCCGTCGATGACCAAGCGCATGGCAGATATGGTCCTCAGAAACAGGCCATTGTGGAGGTAGGGGAAGGCAGGCTTGGTATTGTCATTGTTGGTGATGGTATCTTAGACCTCTATTCTAAGATGTTGGGAAACAAAAACAATGGTGTTGGCACGGAGTGGCAGCATGACAGGATAATCCCCTTGCCTCAGATGGACTGTCGCTGGAGCATCCTGGGCGCAGCTGAGGGCCACTTACTCCTACAAGCGTCTCCACAGATATCTTCCCGCATCCAGTCTGCCACTCTAGAATCACATTATTTTACTCTGGATCTTAAGACATTGCTGGTTGAGAGGTTGTGCAGGTCTAATCAGTACATTGGGGGTGCTCACCTGTATGCAAGTTTCCCACCATCGTTGTCACTTCCAAGTATATGAATTGGTAAGAGCCTTTCTTGTCAGGCCAGGTGCATTTTAGTTATATCAGGCCAGGGTTGTCAACATGCTTATCTACTGATTAGCTATTTATTAGATGCATGGCTTCATCTCGTGCTGTTGTGCGCTGTTTGCAATACTGGTGAAAAATAGGGAGCAGAATAAAGGCTATTTGCATAATGTTTAACACTGTTAAGGCTTTCTAGTACATTTTTCACTGCTAATTTCATGTCTTAACTTTGAACAACATTAAGCTTTTTTTATGATTGCCATATCATCTATATATGTGGATTGTGTACTCCCTCAGTCTTCCTCTTAAATCTAACTAGAGTAAATGAGAGTATTTTAGTTTGTGACATTATCCTCACGTATCTGTAAGTAAACCTGGGGAGAGCTTAATATTAGTTTAATAAGATTTGTCACTTTTCTTTTGTTCTAGTTCCTACACAAGCTTTCCGGTGAACTCGACATAGGATATTTGGTAAACATGTCTAGCCATTACAGCTATCGTTTGTATCATGTTTTTTGTGTACTCTGTAGACTTGTAGTTGCATCTGGGAAGCTTTAGACTGGCACGCACGTTATTTCTGTCTCTGCTCGAAGGGCGGATCTACTCATCCGCTGGCCCTCTAAACTATGTCTATCTCTGTACATAAAGTTCAAATTTCCGTCTCCAATCAGGATAAAATAGTTTACTTGATATGCAGGTGCTATATCAAATTTATGTTAGTTTGCAGGAATTCTCTTGATGATTGTAACACTCTATTCTTTTGGTAGGTGCGTGCTTGGCTTGCTCGGCCGCTCGTCATTTTGGTCAAAACCTGCCAAGGTAATATTGCAATTTCAGTCGGCAACATCTGTACGCTGATGGCCCAAAGAACATGGTGCATGGCATCGGCTGCTAACTTCAGTGATGGCATCTAGCTGTAGTCTGATCGGCTGTTTAGTTTCTGCAGTCCTTTTCACCCCTTGTGCTTGTGCCCTTCTGTTGTAATCTGGAGCTATTTGGTAAGCTTTTGTGGTAGTCGGGACTCACAGGAGGCTTCTAACTGAGTTTGTGTGCTCTTAAATTTGCTGTCATGAATCGTGCTTCTTTTGTAATCTGGAGCTATTTGGTATGCATTTGTGGTAGTCGGGACTCAGCAGGCTTCTCACTGAATATGTGTGGTTGCCAACAATGGGGTTTCTGAGCGCGAAAGCTTCAGGCGGCTCAGCCCATGTTGCGTGGAATCCCTCTCTCATATTCTAGACCGTTGATAGCTGTGGCCCGGCCCGTTCAATGTCCAGCAGCCCATCCAGCCCAGCAGAATTCGCGAGAGAGTGTGGGGAGTGGTGTTTCTTCCGCTCCGCTCGCCTTCGCCGTCGGTGACTCGAACCCTAGCCTCCCCGTCGCCGCGTGATGCCCTCGCCGGCGGCGCCTCCGGACGCCGGCGTATCGGCGTCGCAGCCGGTCTTTCCCGACGAGATCCTGGGGGAGATATTCCTCCGCCTCGGCTCCGCGGCCGACCTGGCCCGCGCCTCCGCCGCCTGCACCGCCTTCCTCCGCGTCGCCCGCTTCCTCCGCCGCAACCGGCTCCTCTACCGCTCGCCCGTCGTTGGATTCCTCCCGTATGAAGGTCCCATCTCCATGCACCCTCGGTCGCTCCACCACGCCGAGCCGCCGCCTCGGCCGCCATCTCCCTCGCGCAGCTCGTCGACCTCACCTTCTCCTTCCTCCCCGACCCCAACTCCTGGCAGATCCGCGATGCTAGCGACGGGCGCCTTCTCCTGGCCTCGCGCAGCACCGCACCACCGCACCACCGCTGGCGTCGCGGACCTCATGGTCTGCGATCCCTTGCACCGCCGGTACGTCCGGATTCCCCCCATTCCCGATGACCTGACCCCCGGTTCTTTCTGGATCAGCACATTCGCCTTCCTCGCTCCAGCCGGCAAGGAGGAATCGTTATTTCGAGTGGCCTGGTGGTGAAGCAGGAGGCCAAGGTGGCCGCCGTTGTTTTCTCCTCAGCCACTGGGAAATGGTATCGAGTCACATTCGAAGGTTGGGGTGGATATGGTTCTGACATGCTCACATCCTGCCGCTACTACACGCACAGAAGCCTCTACCAGACATCTGGGTTGTTCAGCGACGTGCTCATGCTCGACACACGCCGGATGGAATTCTCTGTGGTACGCATCCCCTCTGTCAAAGTTTGCCGACAGCATGCCATTGTGGAGGCAGGGGAAGGGACGCTTCGTCTGTTAACTCTTGGTGATGGCGTGTTAGACCTCTACTGTAAGGCTTGGCAAGATGGCCATGCTGGTGCAGAAGAGTGGCGGCACGAAAAGAGAATCCCCTTGCCTGGTGGTGACGGGCTCAGGTATACCTTCAGTGGTGCAGGCAGCGGATACTTACTCCTGCAAGCTATTCCGCAAGACCTGTCCGAGCTTGCCAGCTCTTCTCAGGAGATGCCAAAAGTACAATATTTCACACTGGAGGTCAAAACATTGCTGATGGAGAGGTTGTGTCTGTCCAATAAACGCATTAATTTTGCTCACCTGTATGCAAACTTCCCGTTGCTGTCACTGCCAATTGTATGAAATGCAGAATGGTAAGAACCTTAATTGTTTTCTTCACTCATTGGGGGTTAGTTTATGCTGTTGGTGTGCTTTGCCTTTCCACTTGTTTCCATAGCACTTAGTATTTGTGTACCCAAATTATCTTGACTCCACCAGTATCACCAATTCACCATTTAACTCTTCTGCAGATTAACGATTCATTAGAGATATGGCTACATTTTATATTGTTATGTGCTGCGTGCTGTCTGGAAAGCTAGCAAAATAAAGGAGCGAGGTTACAATTATTGTTATATTGCGCTAAATTTAGTTTCCCTTATTCTAAAGAACAAATTTTCACTAGTAATTTCAGGGTTTAACAATGTAAGCATATCTCGATTGTTATCTGTGGAACAATTTTGTGTCCTCTCAGTTTCACTTTTGAACCAAATTAGAGTGGATGAGACATTACATTAGAGCATCTGACATACCTCTCATATCATATGTTATTCTGTTTACACAGACCCATGGAGAGTTTATTTGCATATAGAGTCATATTGCTTTGGTGTCTATATGTATATGTTCTTTTCTTGCTCTGGTGCCAGCACAACCTTATCGGTCAATTTGACGTCTGTTGCATACTTCTGAACCACTGGAAATATTTCCTGAACTATCATGTTTGATACATGCATGAGTCCTTTGCAACTACAACTCTTTGTTTGTATCACGTTTTTAGTGTATGCGTGTAGGATGTAGCTACGATTTGTGGAGTACAAAGAGTCTAGAGGGGACAAATTTGTCTCGTGTTTGTTGGAATGAATGCATTGAGTTAGTAGCAATCGGCAAGCCACATGACACAGGATGCGACTCCATCTGGGAACAATTTAATGCGATACTTTGATAAGAGTTTGCCTATTGATGATTCTAACTATGTGATCTTTTGTATGTCTTCTCTCTGGACACATTGACCAGAACTCTGAAGGGAACAGAGCACAACGGTTGGCTTTCTCTTGGATGGGCTTATCAGGCCGGAAATTGCTGCTACTGGCAATGATGCCACCTAATCCGTATTTTTATCAGCTCTTATGTGTATGTTTGGTTCCGCAGTTGTGTTCCCCTTCCTTCCTCCCCTTTGCCCACATGCTGTGATCCAGAGCTATCTGTTCCGGACTCTGGATCTGGGGCCATCAGATCCTCACCAATGTATGCTCTCTGTTTGTAGTTTGTACTGAGGCTAGCCCAACGGAATCCTGGAACACTAGCATTGAAAAGGATGTGAGGTTTTGCCTGTCAGATCCAAGAACCCAGTCTATAATCGTCTCTTGTCATTCAACTTTGTATTCGAAATCATCAGTTCACCACAATTCATTTTTCGAACGAAAGAGCGTGTAAATGTAAGAGATCTGTTTCGATTTCGACGAACGGGCGGGCTCTTGAAACGTACTACTCCTTTTCAGGTCATCCCTAAGCCCAATACGGCCCAACAAAGTTCGGGCTCAGTTCCTGCCTCCTCCCCGCCGCAATGGCGGCGACTCCGGCGAGACGGCGGCGGCGCGTACTCGTGCGAGACGGCGGCGCGGACCCGCGAGTGGATGGAGGCCCTCGCCGCCTTCCTCGGCCGCCACCGCCCGCTGCTCGAGGCCCACGTCGTCAACTTCTGCAAGGTCCTCCCCGTTTTCCCCCGTGGATTTCCCGAGGCCCGCCGACGGATTGGAGGGCTCTGTTCGCTGCGCTGAGTGTTTCCGTCCTCCGTGGTTGGGTTCGCGCAGGACAGGATGTGGGAGCTGCTGGACGCCGAGTGGATGGAGTGCCTCCGGCCGGAGCCCGTCGAGAGCTTGCTCAAGCTGCCATCCGGATGCGTCCAGGTATGCACTACTCTGCGAGCACGTCAGCGTTGCTTCTTCACGCCCCTCTCGAGTTGATGGACCCGTATCTGCTGCTTTGCAGGAGCACTGGCCCGCTACGCTGCGAGAGTTCGTGCTTACTGCTAGGTCGCTTGTTATTCCACGGGAGAGGAAGGCTCCGCAGTCGGTGGGTTTCCTTTCCTGAATTTATCCGATTAACTGGGTGCAGTTTGTTGGTAGTACCATGAATTTCTTTTTCTGAGGGATCAGGGAAGCACACATGTTTCGGCTGCATTTTAGTGCATACTTTATATCCAAGTTTTCTGCACACGCTCCACATGCAGTCGTGTTGCTTGGTTTCAATGAACAAACTAATTTACTGTGCATGAGATTACTTTTCTCTCAATAGCTGTTTCCATTACAATACTCAATTCACCTTGCTGTCATTTCTAGTCATTTAGTTAAGAGATTGTCTATTTTTTGTGATCTACTTTAATCTTGATATTTTTTTCCTTGGATATGTGCAGCTTGTACCTGATATTCATGTAGCTTCAATTGGCACCGTTCTCGCTCAAGGCATGAACTCAAAGAAGAAGCATGAAGTAGGTAATCTGGCTTTGTGCCGATTCTTGAAATTGCTATGCGTGCTTATTTATTTACATGTATGGAGTATAGTGTTATTTTCACTTGTTAGTATTTGCAATCTCATGTCTGGAGAAACTGCTTTATGCAGATTGAAAATCTAGCTGCGGTGGTACATGCGATTGCTAAGAGTTGTGGAGCCAAGAAAGTGATTGATGTAGGTTCTTGAAATTTCTGCATGCAAGCAGCTGCGCAATTGTAGCCAGGTTTCAAGTGGACACAACTATCTTTCTAATTCTTGGACAGTTGGCATCTTTCTTCATTGCTCTCAGTTGTGATTATGCCATCTTAAGTATTGGATTTACGTATTCATTGCTAAATATACTGCTCTCCAAGGGAAGGCCACATGCCGTGCTCACAGCCTTTTGGAAGTCAGATGCAATTGCTCACAGTCTTACATGAACAGCTTAAATTTCTATATTTGTTTCTTTTCCCAGTAGTCAAAACTGAAAGAACCAGTCCTACATGAACATCTTAAATTTAAGCTGTTCTTTAATTTGTTAGACTTATTTGCAAATTGGAAGTTAGTCGTTTTTTAGCACCTGAAATCAGATGGTTTTCTGTAGACTTCACATGGCCTTGGTTTTGTTACTATTTTCTGGGAGAGAGAAATGCTTGACTTTAAATTAATCCAACAGCAGCATGTTATATTGTTATGTCATGTATTTATTTTTTGTTCATCTTATTTTATAATTTCAGGGCTATCTTGCACAAGCTTTATCTTTTGAGTACCAACTCCCTGTTGTAGCAATAGATGCTTCGTCACATCATGCATCAGTTACAGTTGCTCGTGCAGAGAGAATAAAGAAGCATTATGCTGCTAAATGGTGCAACCTTCACCAAGATCACTTTCAGTTCTACTACCTTTGGGTTGGTACCTGCTGCTATAAATTGCTGCCTATTATTTTTGCAGTGTGGAGAAGCAATTTCTCAAAGTACCTAGGACTGTCACCTGTTATGTTCTTTCTAGTGACACATTGGCAGCTATCACATTGGATGCATGTAAGGATGGCAATGGTGAAAATTTAAGAGAAACTAAGGCCTGTACTCAGAAAAGCCCTCAAATCCAGTAACTAACTCAGAGTAGCCCACCATTAATCCTTGCTGGTCTTCATGCTTGTGGTGATCTTTCTGTTAACATGCTAAGGTTGGTGTTAACAAAGTATGAGAACTCCGTCATTGTGTGGTCCTTTCTCCAAACTTGCTAATGCTGCATGCCTGCATCTTGAATTAAAGTTTTCCCACCTTGATGGAAGTCTTTTAAAGTATGTCTATCTTTGTTGGACAGAGTTTTTGTGTCCTGCGAACAAGTAAAAGCATTGGTAAGCGTTGGCTGCTGTTACAACTTGCTTTCTGAGGATTCTTATGAGGACACAAACACCTGTCCTGGTTTTCCTATGAGCAAAGCTGCCAAACTATCTGAATTGGTGCTTGGGAAAAGCATTCGTGATCTTGCTTGTCAGGTATGATGTAATTCATGATCTTACTGTTGCCTGCTATTTTTTTGAAACATTTCTTGTTGCAAATTGCATTCGAAGGCACTCAGTGTAGACAATATATACTGACAAGAGTTATTTGGTCAGTGGACTAAGAAATTAAGATCAAATGCTCACAAGCTTATTGAAGCTTTGTATTTCCTCTGTGCACACTTGTGTGGTCTGCAATTTGGTCTAAAGCATTATTTGCCAAATTAAAAGGACACTTATCGTTGCCTCTGCAAGTTTTTAAGTTCATCTGTTCTATGTTAGTGGAATGTATTTACTGTTGCATTGTAGAGTTAACGGTTACTATAACGGTATTGGTTGTTTTTATTGACATTGTTGGAGTATATTGAGCCCGTGTGTTTAGAGGCCTATCTAGAGGCCCATGTGCATGGGCACAACCCACGTCCCCACCCCAATCAGAGGGATGAGAAAGAGCCTAACTAAGAAACATGGAGAGTACAATGCACTGATCTGCATTAGTGCTATAGTTGCTGACAGGTAGCAAGGAATTGTGATCCAATCTACTGACAGATCAGCCTATGTGATGTTCGAAACATAAGAAACTGGTCCTAATTTAACTACAGGGGAAGATAAGTTACTAACACGCTGTATCATCAATTAGGCTGTTAGAGAATTTAATGTAAAAACAAATCTTTCTTCGTTTATAGAACATGCATCCTACTATTAAATTTTAGCATTTAAAAGCTTAAGGATCTGCAAGATAATCCTACACATACATCAGTACCTGGTCTGACAAGATTAACTGTGTCACAACATGAGCATCTTACAGTTGTTGCATTGCGAGTATACATCAATAATGTTTGGCAGCCACCACAAATAAGTCGAGCCATCTCCATTCCTGCACAAGAAATTTGTTCATTATTTAATATAGCATGTCAATTTGATTGATGAAGCAATACAAACCAAATATAAAGCTCATGATGGTAAACAGCTTCAATGCTATAGATGATTAGAAGATAGCCAACAGTCTCATTAAAACTACTGAGCAATCCCATGCAATCAATGTCAATGAAAGGAAGAAGAAACACTAACATACACACAAGATGGTAAAAAATAATAGTGCAAAGCAGTCCATAACTCCATACTAATGAGAATTGCCAGACATGGCATAAGAGAATGTCATGCCGGTCCATATCAACTTGATCACATGGTGCTTCTTCTCAAGTTTTTGACTGCAGCACTTGCAGCTTCAAATATTTTATACAGGAATGTTTGCATCACTGCGATTCAAATCTGTGGACACTAGTGTATGTGCAGCTATAACTGACATTATCTATACTTTTCTAAGAAGCAAATGTTTCAATTGTATTTACTCCCTCAACAAGGATATGGAATGCCAATGAATAAGGGAACATAATTCAGCACTAGAGCATGGAAAGTGTGCCCTCAAAACAGACAAATGCACACAAGCAGAAAAGCTCAGTACTCTATATTGTTGAAGATTTCAAATAAACATGACAGTAGCCTGTGATGCAGAACTTGTTCACTGGGGAAAGGAACATTCCTCTTCATTACCTTTATGAAACATAAGGCAATTTGGCGATATATATCTGAAATAATAGCAAGATCGCTTAAACACGGCATCTAAAACACGAGGATTCTATCAGTACAATAAGACTACCATATTGTACTGTTACACTTAATGATGGACATGAACTTTTTATGATGCATCAACACTCGGTATGATTGAACATCAGATATTTTGTAAATGGGACCACAAGTAAGAAAGTTACAAACTGAAAGATATCAAATCCCTCTACAACTGGTTATCCTACTAAACTACTCCCTCCATTCTCTATTGATAGTCCTATTTCACCTTGACACAATGACCAAGGAAAAGCAACCTTACTTATCATCTAATTAATATAACACAAGGCTTTTGGCTAGTCCCCCAATGTCTTTGCTAGAAACTCCTCGTGACTGGTGCTATTTATTGTCATGGTCCTTATCAATAGCAAATAGGACTATCATTTCTGAAGATTTGAGTTTTGGAAATAGGACTATCAAAAGAGAATGGAGTATAAAGGATACTACTACCGATACACACCCTTGACAGTCAACGAAGAATATATATAGCTGATATAAAATGGATTTACTAAATGATCGACCACCTCCAGTCATCAAAACCATATGGATTTATCATACATCTCTAAGTTTAGCATTTCCCTTGGTAGTGAAACAATATAATACAATATCTATCCAATGCAAGAGAAGACTTCAATATTGATAACCTCTCCAACATGGCAACGCTCCAGACCCATTACACCCCTTCAATTGTCAGCTACATGTATTTGCATCACTTGTGTTCTGACGGCCCATGTATTTCACTTGCTGTTATGAAATCAAGGCTCAATGTGCCTTTCTGTTCATGCATAGGGTGTGCCAATGCATGTGCCTTTGATGTTCGATTATGAAACAAGAGAAACCAAAGCTCAGATGCACTACCTGGAGGTGGCACGGTGGTGACTGCGTGGCATACCGCGCAGCACACGCTGGGAGCACCTCTCGGGTAGAGTAAAAGGCTCCTGCACCCGTGGCAGACGATCTGGCTCCGCATGCCTGCAAAGTTTTCGGCCAAAGCCGCACAGGGTGAGCACATATAGATACTGAGATACAGACACAGATACACATCAAATCAATCCTATTCACAATCCTGCCCCAAGCCCACTCACTACACAATATTCTGCTATTCTTGTTCCATCGAATCAAATGAACCTGCACACGTCATCCAATTCCACATCAACAGACAGCAACGATTATCCATATGAGCTTAGATCGTCTAAGATTAGCTCTAGCGTCAACAGAAAGCTTGGAACCACCAAAAAAAGCTCCGATTTTTCTTTTCCAATCCCAAATCCCGCACGCGCCATCCAATCCCCACAGCGATTGCTCAAGTCTAGCCACGCGATTAGATCTCACTACCAAACGCCGCCGATGCCTCCAAACTTGCCACCCAGCCAACAAAACAGCAAGAAAATCGTGCCACCAGATTCGCGGCGTACCTCAGGAACCGCGTGGGGAGGAGACGGCGAGAAACCTCCGAGAACCGACGGGAGGAAAAAATAAGAAAAAAAAATCTGCGGCGTGGTGGGGGAGAGGCACCAGCAGCGGCGGCGAGAGGCAGGCGCCACCGATCAAGGACGTGCCCCCCGAGGACGCTTCTTGCGGTGCGGCAAGAAAATGGTAAGCGTGGGTGGTTAATAGGTCAGGTCAACACGGCCGGAAGCGACGAGAGGTTGGGGACGACCCGCAGGAAGCGGACCCCTACTGGACTGCGTGTCCCCGCGGAGAAAGCGTAAACCCAGCTGCCCGCTTCTGGCGGGTCGATCCAGCGGCCGAGGAGGCCTGGAGGGGGATTCGACGGCTCTGATCTTGACACGTCAGCCAGCGGCGTTCATCTCCCCACCGACCTGGGGCGAGAGCGAGACAAGACGAGAGGAGGAGGGCGGAGTCTTCTTCTTCCTCCCCAAATTTTCAAATCAAAAGAAATAAAATATCGGGGGGCGAAACCCTAACCCTAGCGGAGAGGAGAGAAGTGGAGAGGAGCCGCCGCGATGGCGGAGGAGGCGGAGGGGATGGACCGGTTCGACATGGAAGGGGACTTCGAGGGCGGGCGGTTCGGCCGCGACGGGGAGTTCTACTACCGGAGCCGGAGGGAGCGGGCGCCGCAGACCCGCGATGACGCGATATACGGGGTGTTCGCGGAGGGCGACTCCGACTACGACTCGGAGGACGACGAGGGGTCCCGCCGCCGCGGCCGCCGGAAGCGCCGCAGGGACGGCGGCGGGGAGCCGGACCTCACCAAGCCCGTCCAGTTCGTCTCCACCGGCAAGTTCATGCCCACCCAGGAGCCGGAGCCCGAGCCCGACCAGAGGCCGGGGCTCGGGCGCGCCCCCGCGGCTGCTGCTGCCAAGGAGGAGGAGGCGGAGGAGGAGCAGGATGACGAGGGGGACACCGAGATGCTGCCGACGATGTTCGGCAGGATCAGGGATGGCGCCCGCGCGAGGCGGGAGGAGAAGGAGCGGGAGCGCGAGAAGGCAGCGCGCCGCCGCCAGGCAGCCGGGGTGGGGGCGGTGGAGCCGGCAGCGGCCCTTGGGAGCCTGGAGGCTAATTCCAAGGTGGCCAAGATGATGGCCATGATGGGGTACAAGAAAGGAATGGGCCTTGGAAAGAATGAGCAGGGGAGGACAGCGCCGGTGGAGACCACTTTGCGACCCAAGAACGCTGGCCTGGGGAGTGTGGAGGGTTTCAAGGAACCCAAGCCCATGACTGCTAAGGAGAACTTGCCGGCCCCGGCTCCTCCGCCAACATCAGGGAAGAAGGAGAAGCGTTGGTCCAAGAAGGCTAGCACAAAGAAAGCTCCAGTCTTGACGAAGAATGAGCTCCTGGCCATGCATGCCGAGCAGCAACAGGAGGAGGAGCCTGCAGTTGTCCAGAAGGTGATTGACATGCGAGGGCCCCAGGCACGGGTGCTGACGGACTTGAAGGGTCTCAATGAAGAACAAGAGATGGAGGCGAATGATGTGCCAATGCCGGAGCTGCAGTATAATGTGCGCCTGCTTGTTGATGAGGCTAGGGCTGATGTTCTGAGGTTGGATGGGCAGCTGCAAAGGGAGCGGGAGAAGGTAGCTAGCTTGGTGCGGGAGAAGGAAAAGGTGGCCAAGCAGGAGGCATTGCAGAAACGCCAGCTGCAGGTGATGGAGAGAATTGCAGAGACACTGGAGCAGGTCCGGGTGGATGATACAGCTGGCATGCTCACTCTGGATGGGTTGCTTCAGACATTCCATGGCTTGAAGGTGCAGTTTGAGGAGGAGTTTAAGATGTGCAGCATTGCATGGATTGCTTGCAGATATGCTCATCCGCTGCTAATCCGGATCTTCCAGGGATGGCAGCCCCTGCAGGATCCGAAGTTTGGGTTAGATGTCATGAAAAAGTGGAAGGACCTGCTGCAGGGGGACCAACCATATGACTTATCAGATGGTTCTGCATCAATGACACCATATGTGCAGCTTGTTAGTGAAGTCATCCTGCCGGCTGTGAGGATATCAGGAACCAATTCATGGGAGGCTAGGGAACCGGAACCAATGCTCAACTTTCTTGAGTTATGGGATAATAAGAAGTTGCTTCCTCCTGTTTTGCTTCAATCAATACTAGAGCATGTGATAATGCCAAAGCTCTCAACTGCTGTGGATTCATGGGACCCTCGCAGGGAGAGTGTACCGATCCATGTCTGGGTACACCCATGGTTGCCAATGCTAAGGGAAAGGATAGAGACCTTGTGCCATTCTATTCGATACAAGCTGAGCACTGTCCTCCACGTGTGGCAAGCACATGATGCTTCGGCGTATGCTGTGTTGTCCCCGTGGAAGGATGTGTTTGATTCGGCAAGCTGGGAAGACCTGATTGTGCGGTATATCATTCCTAAACTGAGATTGGCACTGCAAGAGTTTCAGATCAACCCAGCAAACCAGAAACTTGATCAGTTCAACTGGGTGATGTTGTGGGCATCTGCAATCCCAGTACACATCATGGTCCATATGTTGGAGGTTGATTTCTTCAGTAAGTGGCAGCAGGTCCTATACCATTGGTTGTGCTCGCCAAATCCTGATTTCAATGAGATAATGAACTGGTATAAGGGCTGGAAGAGCCTTTTCCCACCAGAGTTACTTGCCAATGAGCGCATACGGATGCTTCTAACCGCTGGTCTTGACATGATGAACCAAGCTGCTGAAGGACTAGAGGTGGTGCAACCTGGGGCTAGGGAGAATGTGGGCTACTTGAGAGCAACTGAGAAGCGACAATTTGATGCAGCACAGCAGGCTTACCATGCTGCACCAGGGGCAGCCATGGCGGATTTGAGCTTTAAGGAATCTATCCAGGCCTATGCAATGGAGCAAGGGCTGCTGTTTATGCCTAGAGTTGGCAAGTTCTACAATGGCATGCCGGTGTATGAGTTTGGCACCGTTAGCATTTGCATAGACTCTGTGAAGCGACTATTGTATGCGCAACTTCAAGAGGGAATTGAGAGATGGAGTGCTGTAACTCTTACACAATTGATGGAAATGAACCGAATGGGAAGATCACGCTAATAGATCACCTAGGCTTGGAGTTCCAGTTCAATTTTTGTTACCTGTTGTATAAAACTCATAAATGATGTCAATGCATTAGCTTTTTTGAGCTTTCACTCTGTTAAAGAAGAAAGGGTTGATGGGCATGATAATTGCTGTATTCTCGGTGTGTTGCTGCTATTTATGCTGCTGCCATCAACATGAGTTCAGGTGCTTGTTACGACTTCTACGTGGTTGCTCTGTTGTAATTGTTGAAGAACCTATGAAGTCGCTGCTACATGTAATTACTTTGAACACTTTGTGTCGAGCACTGAAATGTATGTTATGATATTTTTATGACTCCTAAACTGTTTATTCTGTGTATTTTGTTCTCATTACCAAATTTCCTCCCACCAGGAATGCCAGGCTTTGTGGCACCAAGTGCTTAAATCCGATAAATGGCATGTTATAGATATTCGAGAAAATAAATTGTTGCTATAGTTCTGATTCTTGATGAATTTATTTATGTATACTCTTGTCAACTGTTGCTTTGACATACCTGAACTACCTTACTCCAGGAGAATTGCTGTTGGGTAGCTTTTAGCCTTTTACTGATTATGTTTAAAACTTAAATACTTATAAGGTATAAAAACTGGTAATAGCTTTTATTCAGGAGATCTATCGTTTTCGTGCAAAGGAAAAACAGTAAGACAGTTTTTGTTTAACTCATGCCCACCTGGAATCGTGGACATTCACATTATAACTGCTGGTCATTCAGTTAAGGTAACCAGGTGATCAAATATGTTACCAATTTGTTGTTAATGAAAACAGTCATGTTAATATGTCCTGTAGTCCTGGATATTCATTTTATTGGCTCTTGTTATTTCCAAGCTGTTCCTCATTAACCTGAGTTCCTGGTAGGGCTGCTCTACAGAGGGATATTGAATTATGGATGCAGTAGTTCGATGCCAATGTAAGTGAGCTATCTTCTGCTATTAACTGATTTTTGTTTTCTTTCTTTGGTTTGTAGACTGGTGCCATGTTTTCAAATCGTCTAGTCGGACCTAGTTGCCATGGGACCGATAAGGCGACTAGTCGCGATTAGTCGTCGATCAGGCCGATTAGTCAGGCCAATTAGTCGAGCCTAGTCGGTCCTAGTCGTCTGTTGTGTACCAGGACCGATATGATATATATGCTATATATTACTTAATATAAAGCAAGCATGAAGACCACAATGATGGTCAATTTTTCACTTACAATGATGGTCGTTGATCCACATCTGCACATACACATAACACTAAGCAGAGGAGAGAAAGAAGCTAGAACAATAGCAAAGGAAAGCAAAAGTAGAGCAAGACGGGAAGCAGAGAGAAAGAAGCTAGAACAATAGCTGCTCTGTCACAGGCTCTATACACCTAAAACCTAATGGGCCACCTCGCCAACCTACCACCGGCCGAAGGCCATAACTCAAACAACCCAGAAAACAATCCTGAGTCTGATCGTTTTCCTGCCTGATCGGTCCGACTAATCGCGATAAGGCGACGACTAGTCGGACGACTAGAAAACTAGTCGCTCAGACCTACTCAGTGTCCCTTATCGAGGTCACTGGACCGATAAGCTCGACTAATCGCGACTAATCACGATTAGTTGGACGACTAGATAACAGGGGACTGGTGGAACTAGTACATCATTTGAACTAGTAATTGATATGAACCTGCTGCTTATAATGTGTTGGACAAAATTTCAACTCACATTATTTTGATGCTTTGCCAAAAAAAGTGTCAAGACATCTTCAATCTTTTAAAACCCGTGAACTTTGTAGTAGAAAAGCAATAAATGGATCTAGCTCTGGGAATACAAAGTTCTGGAGTGACCTGTAATTTCTGGATTGGCTTGTTCACCAAGATGTGTAAAATTTGATTTCATGTTAGTATTTTTACAGTATGGCCAGCTGTTCACAGGTTGTTTTATACGCTTTATGCCTTAACATCATTATGATGCATATCTGAAGATTAGAAAATGGAGATTTGGCTCCTGTAGCCTGTGATGCCGTTATGAACTTCTTGAGCTTTGGCATTTGAATCAATATGTGATTTTAAGTGGCACTTGTATAATCAAACTAGGATGATATATATACAAATTGACACTCCTACAATGTGCTAAATCACCAGCAAAAATAAGCAATGCTCCTTCCAATTTACAGCCCATTTTTTCTCAGGCATCTGGTCCTTCAACTTGCTGATTTTTCATCAGGGGCTCTCTACAACAGTGCTACCAGCTACTGCAAGTGTGGACAACTGTGAGTTGCTCAATGCAGGAGACATTGATGGAGACAAACTAAACTGGACCGGCTCTACTGTCCTGACTTTCAGGTCCATGACGTCTGTGATCAGGCCGGGCCTCATGATCTTGTCACCAACGGCACACTCACCCTTTAACATTTTGGCGACCATTGACATGGAGGGCCTGATCTTGGGGCTGTCCTGGGTGCACAGAAGCCCAATTTTCAGTAACTGATGCGCTTCCTCGGTGCCAAAATCACGCTTCAGGGTCCTGTCAATGATGCTCTCAAGATCACCGGATTCGTAGAGCATCCAGACCTGACAGGATAGCAGAAATTTCTGATTTCAGATGCTTTAAATCGAAATCTAAGATATGATAGCACTAGCACCTCAGGTATTTTGAAGCTAGCAAGTTTCATTTTTTGAGACCACACTAGCAAGTTTCTTGAAGTATGTCCCTTTGCTATACTTCTATAAACTAAGTTAATTTCCCACAGATCACCAATTTTAAGAATTAGACCAATATCTAAAAACTTGGAACACAGCCAATGACTCAATGGCTGCTTTAAATAATTGTTAGCAGCACAGAAAGGGCACCTTCCTTGTACTTTCCTTAGAATTCTACCAACTCTAACAAGTAGATTGTGTGTGTCCTTGTCTAATATGTGATTATGTAAAGGCAAAATTGGCTATGGGACACTGAATCAATCATGCAAACAGTACAGGATATGCCTGGCCTGATTCCTCATGGTCTAATTGGATAATCAAAATAATAGCATGTCTGTACTATGGTGCTTTGACATAAAAGATGGTTCTTCGTGTTGTTGTTGTCTAAACTTGCTAGAGAATCAGACAGTAGTGATAGATAACCATATTCAAATAAATTTGCAAACCATATCAACCCCAAATAGCTAAACCTTTATTGACTATTGAGATGAATCTCTTAACCTTTTCTAGGAGGAACTGATCGTCAAGAGGTAAGCTGGGATCAGTGTGGCATCTGCCACTGACAATCTCCAGCAGCAGTACACCAAAGCTGTAGACATCAGCCTTTTTGGTTAGCTGCCCTCGGATTGCATACTCCGGCGCGAGATATCCTCTGACAAAAGAATACGTCAACTCTGTTTACCTGATCAAATGGTATATCTGCAAGATCAAAGGGGCATGGACATCAACAGGAAGTGGGGCACTACTTACAGAGTCCCTGCAACCCTTGTGCTGATATGTGTCATGTTGCCTGGGAAGAACTTTGCCAGCCCAAAGTCTGCTATCTTGGGGCTGAGGTTTCTGTCAAGGAGAATGTTGCTCGCTTTGATGTCACGGTGGACAATCGGTGGATGGATTTCTTCATGAAGGTATGTGAGTCCGTCGGCTACACCAATGCAGATCTTCACCCTTGTCCTCCAGTCAAAGATGATGCCACTGCGAGAACTACCTGAAGAACACCATGATGCATCAGAGATCCATTGACTGACCAAACGCATCATAGCTAGCACCACGGAATATCTAGGTTCAGGCATTACCAAAAAGGGTCTGTGCAAGGCTGTTATTCTCCACATAATTGTAGACCAGCATCTTCTGGCCTCCATCGACGCAGCAGCCATGCAGTTTGACAAGGTTGTGATGGGTTATGTTGGATATGACACTCAGCTCATTCAGGAACTCCTTTGTTCCTTGCCTTGACTCTGAGGAGAGCACCTTGATGGCAACTTTCTCGCCGTTATTCAGCTTTCCCTGCACAGTTTACGTTAGAACATGAGCTGATAACAAAGGCTGATCAAAATATTGCAGTGATGGAAGTTGTTCTAGTTTGAAGAACACTGTCATGTTCTAATAATTCAGTAACTGAGGTCCCATTTGGAACAAGAGAGTTTTCCCGATTCCTAAAACTTCTGCAAGTTCCTATGTGCCTGTATTCCAAACAGGAAGATAATTGGGCATTTGGGCTTACAACACCTATACAAGATCCAGAGTCCTTGTTGAAAGTATGCTACGTCAGAGATATTGGAGCAACTAGTATCTCTACCAGATAGACACGGCCGAAGGAACCCTGTCCAAGCTTGTTTCCTGGGCAGAAATTTCTTGTGGCTTTTCTTAGCTTCTTGAACGAGTAGATTTTCACGTTGCCAGTGATAAGGATGTCTGCAAACAGAATCGAATGGACTACAGTAAGGTTCTGAGATGCTTCAGAAGAACAGCAGTTGGTATAAAAGTTTACCTTGGTCATGCTGCACAATCTGGCTTCTGGAATTCTTCTTCCTCCGGAACACACAGAAGCAACCCATTGCTATTCTTTACAACCTCTCGTACTTGGAATTGAGATCTTCAGACATACAAAAGAGATGTTGGTAGCTACCTGAGAAAGAAATTAGTCAGTAGGTTTCAAGAGACCAAGCAGGTATTGCATGGTGATACTCAGAAGTCAGCAACATCACTGTTTCTATGAGAGCTACAAAAAAAAAGACTAGTAATTTGCAGCCAAGTTTGCAGATTCATACAAAGCCCAGACATCAGAATGACTGAAGAGTGTATGGTAAAAAGAAAACTGATTGAAGAATTTTCATGTTTGAACAACAAAATTTGATGGAACAAGAATGCCCGTTTTCATCCTGTGAAATACAGAGTAAACAAATTTGCCAGGATAGCCTATAAACTCCAAGAAATCGAGAAACCTACATATCTAGTCAGAGAATTGAGCCGATTCGGTAAACTAGAGAACAGAAGCTGATAAGCGAATTTCACCTGCAGATTAACTGATCAGTGGAAGACTTCAGTTTGATCGGCAGAAGTCTGCATAAAGAGCCCAGAACACCGAACACTCGGCAAGGAAATTTTTGGAAGGTAGTACGAGAAGAATAGAAGAGGATATGCTTCTGCAAGAATTGCAATGGCAGGAGAAGACTAGCATGGCTGTGCCATAAATACGTGACAGTCTGGGCAAGGACCCACTGGGACTGACCAGGTTTGTTCTCTTCTGACCTTTGAGAGTTGTCTTCTTGCAACTTGACACCAGGAACTATAAAATAAGCAAGAATTGGAAGATGCCAAAATGATTAGACAAGTTCGAGCTACTTTAGTAAGCTGGTAGGTGCGAATGCTCTGGAGCTGTTTGGCTGTGCTTTTGAAGCGTCAGTGTTTCTGTTCACATCTTAATGTAAATACTCAATAGTCAAATCCTGGTTTAGTTATGCTAATGATGGATCGATCATTGAACAAACGTGTTACTGGAGTACAGTTGTACAGTGTTCAGGTATTTAGGTGCCACGTGTGTTCAAAGACCGTATAAATTTGTTATTATAAAATTACCATAAGTAGAAAATGACTCAGCCTTGAAAAGGCATACTATAGTTTCTGTATTATCAATTCCACTGTACAATCATTGACTTTGCCCACACGCTTGCATTGTACGTTCGTACCTAAATATTTATAAAATTCAGTCATGGAGGTTGAAAGGCTACTGGGCATGGACAAAATTTCTTAATTCAAATTTATGACAACCACTGGTTTATCCTCGAAGGCTGAATTCGAGCCCTATCTTCATACGTCATCATTTGTTCTCATCCTTCCAGGATGCTTAAGTTTAACCCTGCAGTTTGACATGTGCATCTTTGCTGACCACTGTTCATTTATCAACGATTAAGAAAAGAGTAGACTAAGTAGCTGAAAAAGGTATACTTTGGATTGTACTTGAAAACAATTTATATTCAACACCGAATTGGGGAGTACTTGTGTACAACCAGTGGCGGAACCAAGATTTTAATTTTGGGTAGTCCTAACAACTACATGTGTATCATTTCCTATGCTTTATACAAAAGTTTGTTAAATTATTAATAAGTACTAAAGGGAAACACAAAATTTAGGGTAGTCCTAGGACTACCGTGCTACCCTGCTGGGTCCGCCACTGTGTACAACATATATTTCTCGAAATAACATGTCACTCAGTAGCTAGCAGATGGGAATCGGTGGTTAAATCCATTACGGACTTCTAATATTAAATGCCGAGTTTTGTACGAGGTATGAATCTCCCAGCATGAACTTGTTGCTGAAATCAAAATGTTTTGACTTGTAATATGGAAATTTTTTGAGTTGAAACTAAATGATAGATTGATTCTACATTCTGGAGCACCCTTGCCCTTTGATTGCTAGCGAAGGGCAATTTATCATTGTTCCAAAGAAACCTTCAAGCATTTTACATTTCCTAGGTTGCGCTCACTGGAAAGAGAGATCCATTGACTACATGTACCCATTTATAGCATTTGGACTCTTGGTGAATGAAACAAATAGGAACCAAAGAACCCAGTGACTTTGACCATTATAAGGTGTACACTTTTATATCATCAACAAAATCTTTGAAATTATTTTATAAATTATTAATGTGTTAAAATTTAATTAGTATCTCACCTTTCAAAATGGCAAAAAAAATAGTATTTTAGATTGTGAATCCCAAGCAAGACAGTAAGATCATTACTATTTATGTGCACAGTTAAAAAGGGAGATGTTAAATTTGAGGGCATAGCTAGCAGAAAAACTTCAATAAAGCCCAAATTGCTGACGCAAATGCATAGTAAAATGCAATTTTTCATGTTCACCATCACAACACAATTGAACAGTCAGGGTCTCAGGGAGTATTTAAGAGGGAAGAGATGCACGCATCAGTCACTCTCGGCACCAGCTGTATCACCCAGAAAGCTTGTGTACAAGTCAAAGAGCACATCTCTCTATCAGATTATATTTCGCCTCATGAAGTCATGTCACAACTTACAATGGCTCCAAGTTTCATCACCATGCATGGATGTTACAAATGAATTTCGTTGATTTCGTCAAAAGCCGAAAGCAAAACATGAGGAATTATTTCGGCAATTCGGTTTGACCGATTGATCAATCATCATTGGAGGCTTTAGATATGTGCCGCTTTGCAGAAGATTAATGAAGCAATCCAGTCTCAACTGATGATTTAGTCGAGCATTAGAAAAACAAATACTCAGATCTTTCGCGTTCAAAAAATTCAGATCTTTCGCGTTCAAAAAATAAATACTCAGATCTTCAACAAAAATGGCCAAATATTTCGAAACAAAATGTGCGGAACCAAAAAAACCATAGATTATATCCCAAAATTTACAAATCTTGCACGACAAAGTTTCATACATATTAATTGTTCCCTTTTCGGCATTAAGATTATGAGATAGAGCTTGACTTGTTCTGTTCATACACTGACTAGTATATGCTAACGCAGATCACGAAAAGGTCAACCATATATAGTTCGTCATTGCTCTTGACCCAAAGCATATAGTTCTACATTTAAAAAATGAAAAAAAAAGAGAGAAAAGGTCCAAGTCCGTCATACTCGTTGAATTTTAGAGACACTAGGAGAGCAAGTTTGCAAAGGGCAAGATTGTCCAACTCCTGTCCGAAAGACTTGACTAACTGGTGATGACTTGCCCACAGCCACACAAGTGTTTATAAACTGATGGCTCGTGAGCATGGTGTCACACTGAGAAAAAGAGTGGTCAAACTGATGTTGCACGTGTGGGCCAGCTGCCAGCCTGCCACTGGCACTGTCATTGGAGCCCGTCCCATGGTTGAAATTGGATTTACCCTGACAGGTGATGCATTCCATTCCAAACTCAGGAGCATGCCAATTGCCAATAACCATTGCTAAAATGTTTCTTATAGATTTTTTAACAAAAAACTTACGTAAAGGGACTTCTTTTATATAAAAAAGTAGGAACTAAAGGTTCTGCTTATGATCGACATGTATGCTACGTACCTGTTCTGTCAGTGGCTTAACCGTGTGGCTGCGCAAGGTCGCCGGCAAGTCGTCAACGGCGCGTCCGAGTAGGTGACGGCGTGACGCCCATGCCAGCCACTCGAAGTTCAAAGGAAATTCAGTTCCGTCGGCTAGCAATTATATTATGTGGTAATTATTACTCCCTCCGTTTGTCGTCGGGAATTTTTTTTAAAAAAATAG
The DNA here is from genome assembly GCF_016808335.1 of Panicum virgatum. NCBI lineage: Eukaryota > Viridiplantae > Streptophyta > Magnoliopsida > Poales > Poaceae > Panicum > Panicum virgatum. Next base: position 66,871,779 of record NC_053147.1, read on the forward strand.
TGGTAAATTTTGACGGCCATTTTTTTAAAAAATACTATATCATCAATTGCCACAAATTTAGGGTCACAGTAGAAGACCTTTGATTATAAACACCGTCATTCGGTTCTGAACGGTAGCACCAAAATCATGATACGGTACAGAACCAATACAAAAACCATATAAGAATATCATTAGCAGAAGAGCCTCTGCATATTTTACAGGTTTGTTCTAGAGCTAAGAGCTTGCATGATAAAAAAAAAGGTAAAAGAAAAGGAACAAGAATAAATAGAGCTCATGATTATTTCTAGCTGCGTTCTCAGCAATCCCTCCCAGGACAAGGATATGCAATCATTTTCAACGGCACTTAATACAGCCTTGTGACTGACTATTCAGAGGGTCCAAACAACTGGTCAGGCATAGCCATTCTCTATTATGATCCTTGAAACCATATCCATACTAATTCCTTCAGGCAACTTTTGATCATCCTCACCAACCTACAAAGGGGGGAAAAACACACCACTCTAGCAGCCAAGTCATCTATGTGAACCAGATAAATTGCAAAGAGGGTAAACCTTTAATCAGGTTCCAAAATAAGAACCATACACATTTTGGATAAGACAACTTCTACTCATGAACAAATAAGAAGATTACATGAATATTCTCTGGATATCAAACTTGCACTGTGGATTCGAAGGTCACATGCATGAACCGGCTAGTACAGATTTGACCAGGTCACTTTGACTTCTATAGTTGAGGAATCATCGAGTTCATGGCAACGGTAGGTGCATCCATGCGCTACAGCATTGGCGGCAAACTTGCAGATGGGATCTGCTCCAAGAGCTGGAACCTTAAAATGCAGAAACAAGACAGAGTTCAACCTCACAGCAACCACAAATCTCTTCACGTCACATAGGTCCCCGATGGTGCCACGGAAGATCTTGATCTCCTGGGGTATTCGACCAACAAAACCGGTTATAGACAGGTCTAGGCCACTACTGGCATTCCCTCCTGAATCTGTCACCCAAACCTGCACCGTGGCCTCCACAGCTTCATGGAGGAGTGCTTGGGCAATGTCCACCCGGGCGCCGCAGTCTCCCTTGATCCGGTTGGTGATGGCGCCATGGATGAAGGTCAGCTCGCAGAATGTGGCAGCTCCATCAATGAGGGGCAGATCATCGTCTCCCGTGTCTTCACCTCTCTTTATCTTCATGTCGTACTCGACCAGCACCCGGCACTGCAGGTAGATGCCTCTCTTGGGGCCGGAGAGGTTGATGAAGGGGTCCGAGCGGAGGTCCTGGATGACGAACGGATCCTCCCTGGTGCGGTTGAAGACGTAGTTGCGGAGAGGGTTCAGTAGATCGCGGACGGCCATGAACCCGTACAGCTGGATGGGGCCGCCATGGCCGGCGGCTGCTGCTCCTCTTGGTAGCTTGCTGAGCTTGAGCGAGAAGATCTGCATCATGGCGCAACCCTTGTGTTGCCTGCAAGCGGTCCAGCGCGGGAGGCAGATGTCGATCGGTTCCGACAGCCTCATTGGTCCCAAGCGAGCTGGTGGATCGAGCAGCATTGGTAAAATAAATAACAAGAAAATTGAGAGTGAAGTGTGTATATGTTACGATTGGAAGGAGATTGGGGATGAAATTGAGCGTAGAAATCGCTTACTCTCCCTGGTGTCGTGGAGGTGGTAGAGGCTGTGCAGGGGATGCTCGTCGGGCCTGAAGATAGATCCATTGCCATGCTTGCTTCCCTCGACCAGCTCCGCCGGGATCACGCCCTCCTCGTGCTCGTACACCTCCTCCTCCTCGTGGTCGTACACCGCCTCCTCCTCCTCCGCCGCCGCCTTCTTCCGTTTTCTAGGATGCTCGGTGGCGCCGCCGTCGCAGCCGCTGCCAATCTCCATCGACCCGCGCGGGCTGGTGTTGGCCTAGCGTTCGCGCGCTTTTTTGGATGGGAATCTCACTCTCCGCCCCTGTCTCTCCGCCGTTCTGTTTGTATGTGCAGGCGGCAGGGATGTAAACGAATTAGATACGGACGAATATTATTGATATTATATTTGTTTTTATATTTTTATTCGAATACGGAATCGAATAAGGATAGTACTATTTTTTGCCAGATAAGATTGCAATGAATATCAACATCATAAAAATGTAACTTTTGAGTATTCGAATATGGATCGGTTACGAATATTGAATACTCAAAAACGGGTATGGACGAATAAAACCACTTCCAAATCAAATCGAATTCGAATACATTCGAAAAATATCCGTATCATTTACCTTCCTAGCAGGCGGAAGAAGGCCGTCGAGCCGAATTTGGTTAGGCCCTGTTTTTTTTAAAGAAGAAGGATTAGGCCCCGTATGCAACTTGCAGCGATGAATCGGGCCGTTCGACTCCGCTCGGGTGCGCGGTTTTTTTATTTTTATATTTTTTATTTTCGTTTTTTACAAAAATATATTTTCGATTTGGAAATTTACAGAAATATACCCCGGCCGCCCCGCTGCCGGGACCTGGCCGCCCGGCTGCCGGGCGGCAGGGGCTTATCTGTAAAAAAAAGAGGAAAAAAACTACGAACAGGTTCTTGGGAACCGGCCGCCCGGCTGGGGGGCGGCCGCCCCCCCCCCTATATAAGGGTGTTGGCTGCCCCTCCCCCCTCATTTGCCTTGCTAAAATCCAGAAAAAAGAAAAGAGAGGGAGGGAGAGGAGGGGTGAGGGAGAGGCAAAACAGCGAAGCCCTGTCGGATTTTCAACCCGGCGACTTTAGATAACTAAAATTTTTACACATTTTATAAATAGATTATGTTGTAATTATTTATTTGAAACAGTAGATTACCAATCAGTTCAATTATTGTTAGGAGTGATTAGTTGTACATTTAGGTGCATTTACTTATAGTGATTAGCGTCGATATAGTACATTAAGTGTTAGATTTAGTATTAGAAAATACTAGAAAATTGTTAGAGAAGTATTAGAAAATGCAAGATAATATTAGAAAATTATAAAAAATGTTAGAAAATTATAGAAAATGTTAGAAAATTGTAGAAAATGTTAGAAAATTGTAGAAAATTATAGAAAATTATAGAGAATGTTAGAAAATTATAAAAAATTATAGAAACTATTTTTTTAAACAGTAGATTAGCAATCATTTTAATTATTATTAGGACTGATTAGTGGTACATTTAGGTGTAGTTAATTGTAGTGATTAGCATTGATATAGTACATTAGCAATCTAATTAATTAATCTTAAAAATTGCAAGATAATATTAGAAAACTTCTAAAATGTTACAAAATATTAGAAATTATTATTAATGGTTAGAAAATCTTATAAATTATTTAGGAAATATAAGGAAATATTAGAAATATTTAGATGTGTGTGATTGTATTGTATTGTTTTGATCTTACCTGGTAGGTATGGCCGGGGTTACTCCTGCGTTGCTGGACCCAACAATAGACTCGGGTCACCGGTCCTTCCTTGCGAAGGTTCAGCACCAAGAACTAAACGTGCTGCGTCCACATCCACCTGCAGAGTTGGTTGCTGTAGACCCACGATGGGTGCCCAGGTGATATGTCGTATATTTTCTGTTTTTATCCGTTATACATTTCGTTATATAATGTAGGCCCTTCCAAGTCATGGCTCCTACAGTTTCAGGTACAATTTTGTACAAAACGATGTGTTGATGTATTTTATGGCTTTGAAATAACTCATGTGTTTCTTATTCTCAATATTCGTACTTCATTGCAGCCGGATCTGTTGGCAGCCCATGCTGATGACTACAGCGTGACAAGATCACTCGATATTTTAATATTTGTATACTAAGTTTTTTTTGTTGCAGTTCGAGACATGCAGGCTGCTTGAATTAGATTGCTCACTGAATGTAATGAGGATTCATGGCGGGTCTACGATGAACGTGCCGGCACAACTCGAGGCCTGGACCACTCAACGTGATAGAGCCCGAGGTATGCTTCAGGCCTTTGGTACACGGACGGAGTACGAGGATTCCTACGGATCGTCGCAAGCGTCGACATCGGTTCCTTGTGGTCCCGCATGGCAACAGCCTCCCTTATACCACCGACAGGCATAAGGTATGGTGTGATATTTACCGATTCATATGTTTATATGCATTATTTAAATATGACTCCACACAGGGTACTGGTACCCCGGTTCTCAGCCCTATGGAGGGCCAAGTGCCTCGCAAGGGGCTCCATTTCATAGAACCCCGTTTACCTCTATGCCACATGCTGGAGGGACTTTAAGTAAATATGTGGTGCATAATTTTATTTGATTATGTTTTATGGTCGAAGGCTCATATGTTATTATTTATACTCAGGATCACAACAGTTCACCGGAGCGGGGCCGTCTTCGTATCACCCTATGCCGTCACCAGGAGGATATGAAAGAGATTCTTCTTATCCACCACCACCACCTCCTCCAACACAGGGTACGTACAATAATTTGTACGGAATTGCATTCACCTTTTGAATGTTACTTAAATTTTTTTTGTGATCTATAGGGTGGTCTGAAGACAACGCCGCGGCCTCCTTGGACGAGTTTACACGGTTGTTTGCTACGCCTGCCCAGGACGATGATCCCAGCTTGCATACACCTCTAGCTCAGTTACGCCGTCCTACTAGAAATGTGGGGCCACCGGAACGTCATAGCTACCCTACAAATCACGTACACGCACAACGTAAGAGAGGTCGGAATGGTAGGGGTCGTTAGTTGTTTGCACTTGTTTCTCCGGCGGCATTATGGACTGTTTCGACTGTTCGGATTATGATTGTTTATGATTGTGGTAGTTTACTTGTCATTTGTTTCTATAGATATTATTGATGTGAACTTGTTATGTTTGTGGGTTCCATAATGCTCGTGAAATAAGGGAATCTCTTGCGAATTTTTTCCATGATTTAATGAAGGACAAGTTAGTTGCGGGAGGAGTTAGCGGCCGAGATCCCGCCGACGATGATGACGACTACCGCATACAGAGTAAACTTCGTGACACGCTCGTATAGCTCAAAATAGGGACCATAGTGTATCTATCTGCGAGTACGAGATCACAGGTTGCCACTGCTCAGCACGGCGATCACGGATTTCGCATATGTCGCATTGTTTGCCCAGACAAACGTGACAAAAGACGACAACCCAATAGTAGTGTCCTTTCACCATTTCAAAAAGATGTGACAACACGGCAACCACAACTAGCTCACATTCAAAGCAGTCTCTCGGGCGAGGACGACGGAATTGTCATTCTACAGCGAAGGTCTGTGGCGTGTAGTGGGGAAGGCGGCATCTAAGCACGATCGACCGAGCGGCAGCGATGCAGTGCTGTGAGTCTGCATGCACTTAGATGCTCTGCATGCACAGAGATGCATCGAGTAGTCAGTTCGATAATTGAATCTAGCCTTTTCAGTGTTCGGTCAACTAGCCTCTTCACTGTGTTGTCATGTAGGCTTTTCAGGTCTATTTACACTCCACACTCCGGGTATCAGACCTTTGTGCGCCTATAAATACTCCGAAGTTTGTGAACTTCCAGCAGCACTCAAACAACAAAGCTCATTGTATACCCAATGTCTGGAGGTGGGTCTAGCGGGAAGAATTACTACGGTTTTGGGAAAGGAAAAGGGGGAAGAAAGGGAGACCCCATAATATGGGAGGGGCCTCTTGGACCTGATTCCTTTCCGGAACCAGTGTTTGAGTTTCCGCCACAGCACAAGAGTGATTTTAACAATGAAACTCCTCTATGACAATACGATAACCGTAGAGAACCGTGTCCAAAATGCAAACATGGTGAGGACTGCTTAGTGCAGATGTGCACCGACGGGATGGATGGCGGTCGGCGTTTCTTCAAATGCCCACACGCATGGGTAATACTCGGTTGTTTTATTTCTTTATCTTCGTTGAGATACCTTACATGAAATTTATTTTTGCAGTCTTCAGATGCTTCAGAAAACTGTGGTTTTACCAGATGGGTCGATCCTGCACCAATTGATTCAGTTCAGGAGTTCATCGAGTACCTCCAGATAAAGATCTTTGATCTGGAATGCAAGGTAAACCATTACGAGGAATTGAACGAGAGTAACAAAGACGACGAAGATGATGATACCAGCAATGCTGCCGCTTCACATGATGAACCATGTACTATTCCTTACTGCAACTGTCATTGTCACAAGAAGAAGGGCCCTGCCCCTCCGGCACCACCGCCTGCACCACCTGCAATGGGTGGATACTGCGGAGAAGGCTCAACGCAGTTTGCTACGTGGGGGTACGGCTACGAGGACTACCTATTGCTAGTCACATGCTGCATCATTGTGTTTGTTGTGTTTTTCTAAATTACCTAAGGCATGTTAGCTTAGTTCAGAATCTGTTTACCGTAGTTGCAATGGGTTCTGCCATGCCACTGCATGTCTGATGTGTGTTTCATTAACGTTGTATTATGATATAATTCCTATGGTTTATATTGTGTAATGCAGTTTTTAAATCTTAATTCTTACTGTTATATTTGATGTGTAGTTCACAGTATTCTAGTCTCTTGAAAATGTCCGAAAATATTAAAGGCAAGTTCGAAGATTCACTAGATTGCTTGTGCGTGCGTGACACCTCGGTGCCGTGATCTGTGGCCCCAAGACGTGTTATCTCGGCGCCACATATTACAGCGCCCACCCCCAGGGTCTATTTCTACAAAAAGTTAAAAAAACATATATGTGAAATTATTTCGCAAAAATGCTAAATTGCAAAAAAAAAATGCCGGCCGCCCCGCTGCCGGGCGGCCGGTTTCCAGGGATCAGTTTGCAATTTGTTTTCGACTTTTTTTTTGCAGGTAAGCCCCTGCCGCCCGGCAGCCGGGCGGCCAGGTCCCGGCCGCCCGGCAGCGGGGCGGCCGGGGTATATTTCTGTAAATTTCCAAATCGAAAATATATTTTTGTAAAAAACAGAAATAAAAAATAAAAAAACCGCCTCGGGTGCTCGGGCCTCTTTCCGATACCAATTAGGCCCCATTTGCATTGATGAATGGGCCGAGAGTTCGGATGACTTGTTTGCGTACGGTCTGCCATACCTTCTTTTTCAGCCACGCATGGTTGTGATGACTTTTAATATCTGGTCAATAATTGTTGAAACATTTGATTTCGTCAACTGTATAACATTAAACAGGTTTCGAGTATTTTAAAACAGTCTCCTATAATTTGAATTTCGTGATTACCAATATCATAATATATTGAAAGCTCCGAAGCCGGGTCCTAACATTTTGCATCACTCAAGAGCATAAAATATTTGATTCCAGCAGGAACACCACAACTGTAAATAATATGATATGATTATAGAGACCCGTGATTTTAGGTCAGAACGGCCAACAAGGTTGCACCAAAATCGTCATACAGTACAGAGCCACTACCAAAAACGAGATAAGAACATCCGCAGAAGACACTCTGCATATTTTACAGGTATGATCTAGCGCTACAACTTGCGGGATCAAAGGCAAAATAAAAACAGAACAGTAATGAAAATAACACTTCGTAATTATTTTCCTGCTGCACTCCGATCAATCCCTCCCGAGACACAAGGATACGCGCATGAATTCCACGGCATGGTGACACTAGCCTCTGTAACTATTCAGAGGGACCCAACAACAGATCAGGAGTGGCCATTCTCTACTATGATCCTTGAAACCATATCCATACTAACCATTCAGCTGAATCTGAGGCAGGATATCCATATTTCCATATTAAGAGTAGCTGTTATTATGTTTTGCTCAAGTTCATCCTGAGACTAAGATGAGTTGCCAAATCCACCAGAGTTCCTGTCACCAAAGCCCCCAAAACCACTTGAGCCGGAACTACCAAAACCGCCGCCGAACCGACCTGAGCCAGAATCCCCAAATCCACCGGAACGACCAGAACCGGAACCACTACCACCGCTTGAGCGACCAAACCCGGAGTCACCAAATCCACCACTTGAGCGACCAAATCCGGAGTCACCTGAGCGACCAAATCCGGAGTCGCCGAAACCTCCGCTGCCACCTGAACGGCCAAATCCCGAGCCACCGAATCCACCGCCTGATCGGCCAAATCCAGAATCTCCAAATCCACCACCACCTCCTCCTCCTGATCGGCCAAACCCACCACCCCTTCCTGGTGAGCTGCCAAAACCACCACCACGTCCACCGAATCCCCGTGAGGGACCAAAGTTTGATCTGCCGTACCCTCCACCACCACCCCCAAAGGAATCAAAGTCACCACCAAGCAGGTCAGAGCCCTCGACATTAATTTTTGGAAGCTGCAAGCCAAAGGAAAACCAAATGAGCATAACGGAGTAAAAAAAAGCATACAGAACAGCATAGCACAATGTGAAACAAAAGTACTCACCTCTTTAAACTTAGATCCAACATCACGTTCAATGCCCTGGACTTCCCTACTTTGTCGATAGTTGTACATCACAATTGCAGTACCCTTTTTTCCAGCACGGCCAGTTCGGCCAGATCTGTGGACAAATATCTCTGACGAGTTGGGGAGTTCAAAATGTATCACCTGAACGAGAACCAGTCAATGTACGTTAAACATTAGTCAGTAGAGAAGGAAAGAACTCAAGAAGGGGTTAAGCACGAACCAAATCAACATTTGGTATATCCAAACCACGGGCAGCAACATCAGTGGCAATCAAAATATTAAACCGTCCATCACGAAAGCCTCCAAGTGTTCTCTCTCTTTGGGCTTGTGAGATGTCCCCATGAAGAGCTTCACACTGGAAACTTCGACTCATGCTGTATGACAATCTATCAGCATCTCTTTTTGTTTGCGTGAACACAATGCACTTACCACCTTTAGCATGTTCCTGCATGGATAAATAATTTACCAATGAATTTGAGCAATTGGATTTAGAAGTAACTTAGAAAACGTTTGGCAAAAGAGCTTCTTCCTGGTGAAGCTGGGTGAAGCCACGTTTTTGTGGCTTCACCCCGCTAGTGGAAGCACATGGATAGCTTCATGGAGGGCTTCAAGCTTGAAGCTAGTCCAAAAAAAAACCTATTTGGCATAGCTTCATGTCAAGCTGTCCATGAAGCCTCCCAAGAAGCTATTCCCAAGGGGCCCTTAATACCACTGGGAAAGGATTTAAGTTGCAGTGGAACAAAGAAAATACAAATCCAATCGATTTTCACCTTAATAAGTTCTCCAAGTACAGCAGGTTTTTCACGGTTCTCCGAAGCAATAGAAAACAGACTAATTCCTTCAGCCAGCTTTTGATCATTCTCACCAACCTACAAAGAGAAAAAAGTGAAAAATAATTCCATTATTAGCAAATGATTTCAATATTTCATAACAAGAGACATATGGCCCCTCAAAAACTTGTGATATGGAGCCCGCTAGAACAATCTGCTTAGAATGGAACAGCTCACACATAGGAAAACATATGTAGCAATCAACCCTATAATTTTTCTTTGGATGTTTCGTCCATAACAGTAGCTAGCCAGATTGCCAACAGATATCAAATTATAAGACAAGTACAATGAATTGCAGGAAATATCATTCTGAGAACAATGCATTGTGATACTTCCAAAACATTGGTTGTTTTCAGGTAAACAAGGAACATTATTTTACTACTATACAAATTAAGTAATAGGCTTGTAGGTGTTTGCTATAGTAGCTACAGACATAAGTAGGCCAATCTTCCAGACCTGTTCCCCTTGCCTCTGATCCATCTGGCTTAATTTTAAGGACATTCAACCAGTTCCCTACTTCCCTGTTTAGATATTTGACCCATCATGATTCTTAGCAAATGTTATAAGCTAACAGTAAAATTAAAATGGCCTCAATCAGGTCATCTATTGATTGATTTAATAATTTTACAACAAAACCCAATAATTACTGTACAATAGTAAATAGTAATGGACAAAATTTTAAAAAGCTAAAATTTATGCATTATTGAACGACTAACTTTACAACAGATGAATTGCACCACTTGAGAACAAAGGAATCCATCAGTCAGAACATAGTCATTCTGGCTGATTTAGTTCCCATTTCAAAGAACCAGAACACGCAGAAGAAATATGAACGCCAGATACGGTTACATTGTTTACTAAGTGAATTGAAGTCACGAAGTCTATAGCAAAAAAATGCACGTAAAATAAAAGTACCGCTAGAAGTTGAACTCACTAGGTCAACTGTAACAGGATTGTTGAGGTACTTTTGTGTGAGCTTCCGTATCCAGGTTGGCATTGTTGCTGAGAACATCAATGTTTGACGCTGCTGAGGCACCTGCTGCAAAATTGTCTCAACATCTTGATCAAAACCCACCGACAACATCTGGTCTGCTTCATCAAGAACAACAAACCGAATCTCTGCCAAACTGAGAGTGCCTCTTTTTAGAAGATCAATCACCCGTCCAGGTGTCCCGATGACCACATCAACACCATAATTAAGCTGCTTTATTTGCTGACCAATTGGAGTTCCTCCATAAACACAGAGAGTTTCCAGGGGGGAGGAATCGAGGAACTCCCTCTCAACCTGTTTTGCAAGTTCTCTTGTTGGTGCCAAAACAATAGCCAAGGGAAACTTTCCAGGCCTGCACTCAACCCAAAGAATAAATACAGGATTAGTGAGGACCATAAAGACGAAATGAAAAAAACTAACAGTATATGTTGTTAGAGGAACCAAGCTTACTTGTATTTGTCATTGTGGCGGATAATTGCATCCATTATGGGGATTCCAAACGCCAAAGTTTTACCAGTCCCAGTTTTGGCACGACCAACCATGTCCTTTCCTTGCATTGCTGGCTCAAGAACAGCTCTCTAAACAGGTTGCAAAATAGAAGAAAAGGTTCAATATCAATTCAGTACTCATTTAAAACAAACAGCTTTGCCTCATGTATGAAACCCTCATCGCGAGCAATTAATTTATCTTTGGTAATTTATCAACTGACCACTAGCGAACACTAGTAATTCAAATGTTTTCATTCGATCACCATGCCAAGCTAAATTTGCCGCATTTCAAAAGCAGTGGAATTTGGATCAATGTAAACAAAATATATACTAGCAATTAAAGCAAATGGAAGAATTTGTTATAATTGAAACAGATTTACCATTGGTGGTCATTAATTAAATATCGATGTCATCTGTAAGGATTGTGTCTGCAGAGAACAGGGCAAGCAGGTTGGTACACGGCTGCTACTATCCAATCAAACCACTAGCGTAAAAGAAAAAAAAATCTACTTTTCGCAGCAAACAGATGATTCGACTGGCATACGATTCCTCTTCGACCAGAAGATTGGTGAAGATCCACCGCGCCACGTTACCTGGATGGGGAACAGCTTAGTGATGCCCTTCTTGGCGAGCCTATCGACGATCTTGGACGAGATCCCGAGCTTGGCAATCTCCAGCCCCTCGTCCGCCGCGGCACCGGCGCCGGCAGCCCTCTTCTCCTCCTCGTAGAACGAACCCTCCTCGGCCGCCGCGAACTCCGGCCGCGCCGCGGCGCCCGCGGGCCCCGTCTCCCGGAACCCCAGCCACGCCGGGGACGAGTGGAACCACGCCTCCGTGGCCGCGGCGGGCGCCGGCCGCCGCGGGGCCACCGCCCCCATCGCCGCCGGCTGCTGCTGGAGCAGCGCGGCGGCGAGCGCGGACACGGCGCGGCGCCGGAGAGGCGCCGCGCGGCGGAGGGCGGCGTACATGGCTGCTGCGCTTGCTTCTGCTGCCGCGGCGGCGGCGGCGGCGGCTAGGGTTTTGGGTTTTGGGAGGGGGACGGTGAGGGGAGGAGCGGACGAAGCGAGAAGACGAGAAGGGGGAATGGGTTAAAAGGCACAGGGCACAGAGATATTTCCGCGATCACGTGCAGCGCAGGTGCGGGGAACAAGGCCCGTTGCTGGAGCCACTTACTAGTGGGGCCCCGTGCCAACCTGGATAGGGTGGCCCGCACGCCAGTGTGGAAATGATGCTAGCTAAAGTCACCGTGCGTGTGAATTGTAGCGAGCGGAGTGCTTAGTGTTGTTGGGGAGGGATGGGTGGGCCATGCTAAGAGTGGAGGGTGACATGTGGGGACGGATTTGGTGGGTCCACAGTGTCAGTTGATTGAGGGTAGCATGGATGCGCAGACATGTTATTGCTTGGAGGAAAAGTTAGAATGGCGGTTGGGGATGTGAAGATGGGCTTCGATGCTTGTTTGGGCCGGTTGGGAGGGTGTCCGAAATGGGCCTCTACTAAGTTTTCCCGACCTAGAGCTGCGTGTGTGGCTGTGTGTGGAAATGGGCCTTCGGAGATAGAAACACGTGATTCTGTGGCCCGGCTCATGGCAGCTGCACGGGAATTCACATTCTTCGTGTAATCATCATGCTGCATTCCTTCAAAATAAGTAGTCCTCAACTAAATCTCAGGTTTCTGTAGAAAAATAAAATCTGGAAAATCTCATCACAACGACAAGCTTGCACTGTAACTAAGCCATTCTTCCTATGGTGCATTTTTGAACATTGATCCCTCAATTTCAAATTGCAGTTCCTGTAGCTTTGTCCTTAAACAAATTACTCTAACATAATATATTCACCTATGGTACAAAACAATTGCACTATGAGAACATGGTTAATGGTAAATTTAATGAAAAAAATGAATGCTGCAACTGTTGGAGCTTGCTCTAATAAATATGGTCGAGGCTCGATAAGTTTGACTTGGTATAAAACTAGAATAGAATCAACTATAACTTGAAAATGGATGGAGTGCAAGACTTTGCAAATTGCATCTATGCGTCAGAGTGAGGGCACATGCTAGCCACAACTTCACCGCATGCCTCTAATCCATCGGTTTACCATCTTTGGCCTCTAATCCGTCGGTTTACCATCGAAAATAACCTTAGCATGTGAACTGAATTCTGACAGACAGGCATGTCGGAGTTTTTTTTTTTTTGAAGTTAAAGGAGTAAAATTTTCAAGTGAAGGAACTCGTGCTGCATAAAGGTTGGACTTTTTACCATTTTCGCAACTTCTATCTTCTCATCTCCATTCTCGAGATGACAGAGTAGTGGAGAAAAAGGCCAAGCTCTGCTTTGGACTTTACCCCCACATTTCCCCCTATGAAATGTCCAATCCAGCCAATCATTGGCGCCAACAGCAGGCCCCCTTCCTGCCTGCATGAACGAGCTTTAATTCAAATGACAAGGAGCAAAAGCCAGGTAGGCTCCAATCCAGACGCCTCGCTGATGGTTCCAAAGGCGGCCAAGGAAGGATCTTGCTGGACCGCCGCGCTGGCTCGCCTTTCCTTGCCGCCTTGTCCTTGACCACCACCTACTGCTGTTTCTGCTGCTGCTGCTTGGAGCGATCAGCAGCGATCCGAATTCAGACATGGAGTAGTCTGAACTGAACTAAACTGAACTGCTCCATTTCCATGTCAGGAATTGGAGTGTCTCCGGTTTCGAATTCTTGCCGTCTCGAGCGGCGACTTTTGACCTGAAAAGCAGGGCCTAGTAGACAGGAATAGGAAGGGACAATGTGCTTTTTGAAAAGATCGAGCAGTCATGGATTTCAGTTGCAACTTCTTCAAACTGCACTGAAATTCGTCCGCCCAGGTCGACTGAACTGAATGATCTTGTAATAAAGTTGTAATGCGTGATTGCATGGTCAGCCACGTCGGATGGCGCCAGCTCGCCGTTGGTTGTTTTAAACCCCGGCGGGCGCCCCCTTTTGCTGGCCGGACGAGGGACGATTGTCGTCGACGCGTGTGTGATCACAAAGGCGCCAATCATTCATTCGTTCAGAGTTCAGACAATCAGGCTTCACTCATGACACTGCTTGTACCAGTACTACTGCCACTGATCACCATCATCCCCATCTCCAGTGATGCAATCAGTCCATGTCCATTCAAGAATGCAGCTGGAGCTGGAGGTCGTTCCTGCCGTACGAATCGAGATTCAAGGGTGATCTAGCGTCCAGATTTGCTGATCGGCCTGCAACTTTTCGAGCCACCGATTTATTCAAACAGAGCATACGTACATGCATGGTGCCTGGCCCAATGGATAGCTCACTGAATTTCAGGAAAAGTTTGTCGCGTCGCATAACCAAAAGCTCGTTGTGATGGACCACTGAATTCGAAAATCGCCAGAAGTTCAGAACCGTTCGTGTCAAGAGAAAAACTCCCTAGAGAAGAACCACATGCATGGATGGGAGGAGATGAACCAAAAGGGGTAGGCAGGTAGGTAAAAAGAACCATATGCATGGCTTCATCAGCAAATTGTAAGGATAGTTTAGTTTTCCAGTTAGCAGCAGATGCTCCCAGCCGCTTTTGGTCACTTTGCAGAGCAGCTATATTATACAGTAGTATAATATACTCATAATCAAAGGCAGTACACTAATCAACAATCATCAAAGGCAACAAGGTCGCGTCAAGGACTGAATCGGAGGGCATCATTAGCTGCCACCATTACTCAACACCTTTTGTTAATTTTTCCTTTTGATGCATGCATGATGGTACGGTCCTCGTCAACCATCATCATCATCAGCTCGAGAAGCTTTCTTTACACTTTCTCCCTTTCATGGGGACAAGTGTAACTAACTGCCGGCCCCTTACCGTCGTCGTGGCTTCACTTTGTCGTCCAGCTCGGCATGCAGTGCAGGCCGGGCTAGAGAGCCAGGAATTTCGAGTGTTTTGAATCGCCCATGGCTCCATTGCTAGCTTCCGCCCGGGTAGTAGGAGCTCGCTCGTGCGATCTCATTGGTCTGTTCTGAAACTTCTGGTATTTCCAGGGGCCAGGCCGCCAGGGCGTACTACTACCAACAAGTGTCCAAGTGACCACTAGTAGTAGTACACTCCGTTCACGATCAGACGGCGGCCGGTCGGCGTCGACCCTGCTGTTGTGGCTGTACGTACGTAGCTGCTGCTGGTGCTGGACCGGCCGGGACCCGGACAAAGCAGCGGCACTGCTGTGTACAGTGTACACCTGCGTCCTGCTCTGGCTGCTACTACTACTAGCTCCTTGGATTGCAGCGACGCGTGCCACGTGGCACGCCACTGCAGAGTGATCGATCGCCATGACCGAACTCGGGTAGTCGACTCGACTAGTCGGGTTCCCTGTGTGTTTTCTTTGCATTTTGTCCTTTCTCTCCACTCAGTTCAGTTTCCCCTTTTGTTTTCTTCTTCCCTTTTTCCCTCACTCAGCTTGCAACTTTACTTTTCTCTTTTTGTCCCTTTTACCGTGGAACAAAACAAGTGCGGCTAACCTTTTCTTCCTTTCCTCGATCTTTGTTGAGTGGTGAATTAAAATTGTTAGATTTAAACTGCAGTAGAAGCTTTTATGCATGCTTGTGCTCTTGGCATGGCGGGATTTCACTCAAACGTGAAGGTAGGAGCCTAAAGTAGCATGGTACTCACGCTAAAAAAAAGTAGCTTGGTACTCCCATCTCCTGTTATATATAAAAAAATGCTACTTTTATCTGGTCAAGCTTCAGTATTACAGCGACGATATACCCTCTAATCTCTGTTTCTTTAGATAGGGAGCACAGGATTCTTACGATGCGTGTAGCTAGCTAGATTTTCCATGAAACCAAAAAGTTACTTCTATAGTCTCCCAGATATAATTGTTTTCCAAATGCATTCTTTTTTTCTTCTTAGGACCTTAAAGCTAAACTTGTTTCTTGGATGAACTCCAAAGGTCTAGAACACAATGCAAGATGGCACCACTCAAAACCATGACGGTAAAATAAAAACCAATACATGCATTGTGGGCACAGGGCTATCATGCGAGACAAAATAATATCATCAACTTTGTGCTTGTTCTTCATGTACAGGCTATATTGTGATCATGCGAGACATTGAATGTGCGGGATCCGATTGGGATTAATTCCGATTGATTTATCTGGGGTCCGATTATGTTTTTGATTGATTTGTTCAGGTTCCAAATTAGGATTCTAATTGACGAAATTCTAGTCCGATTTGCATATAAGATGGACTAAGACCCACATGTCAATGACACAAGAAGGACTAAACAAAAAATTTAGATGGAAACTTTACTCGTTTTAGTAATAAATATAGATATAGATTAGCTGGATTCGCCACTGATCATACTCTGATCAAGGACGACAAGCTGGTCGAGAAGGACGACACAGAGGTACGGCAGGTACGCTTGTGCTATGCATGGTGCGCAACAACAACAGATCAATGGATCGATCACAAAGTAATACGTACTTCTATCGTACATGTGCATGGACTCTAGTCATGGTACGGTGTACTATTCCCTCCGTTCTTCCAAAAATTAGTTTAAACAACCTACATTATGGAATGGATGGAGTAGTATACTAGTATAGATCAGTAGTGGTAGCTAGCTAGCAGTACGGGTACGAAGAATCCGTACGTATTAAAATTGGCTACCTACCAATTAGCTGGTGGATTCAAACAGATCGTATCTATTTATTTTTTTCCTAATATATGGATGCAGGTTCCGTCGTGGAGCCCACGGGTACGAAGCAAATGCATCACGCATACACACGTGGCAAAGTCACGTGATTAAATGTAGTAGCAAATAGTAGGAGTATGAAGTGGGGATCTGCACTGCATGCATGGCGATGGGAGGTGGTATACGTGCACGGACGTTACCACGAGGCATGGCAACAAAGCTCGGTACTTATCGCAAAAAAAAAAAACTTGGTACTTGGTAGGAGTATGTAGATTCATTGATGGCACGCGGCGCGGCCTGCAGTGCCTCAGACTCTCACTCACGCATGCATCGGTCACGTGCCGCGTCGCAGGTCTCCATGAGCAGCGGCCGTTCTTCCGATCCCCTTGGTTCCTCCGATCGATCCCTAATTGCACGGCCAGCCAGATCTGGCGCAGGCGTTTATGGAATCCGACGACGTGCGTGCTCGCCGTGAATTAATGGTCCGTCGAAAAGAGGAGATAAAAGAAAATACTAATTAAACCTAACAGGACGCAGCAGCATGACAGCAGGTGAATTAGCAAGCTGCTTCGGAATGGTAATTAGATCAGTCTCAATGGAGGGTTTCAAGACATTAAAATATCATCAATTTTATTGATACAATAAGAAAAAAGAGAGTAAAGTTTGATGAAATATGAGGAAAATTTCATCACTATAAAATCTATTTAACACAATTACTTAGTTCTCAGTCTAGATAATTGTGTCTATAAAATTTTTACTAAATGGTAATTCCCGAATTCCCACGCCGAGCAGATGAGAGGCAATTATTAAGACACCCCGGCCCGTCCCCGGTAAAAGTAAAATACGCCTCTCGATCGACAGCTGCGTGCTCGGGGACGGTGAAAAAAAGAAACGCAGGTCAAGTACAACGCGATTAGTTACGATCGAACCAGGGGACACGTGCACGATTATTCGCGGGCGTCGGTAAATCCAAGTACTAGACGCCGTAGCATCTCCGGCGGCCGTATTTTACTCCGCTCCAAGTTTAATTTACTGATTTCAATTAACCTCCCTCCTTCGATTCTCTGACCAAGTCGCCGCGGCCGTTGACTTGGCCAGCCTCTGCTGCGTGTGCTTTGTAATTGTTGACCATCAAAATTGGCATCAACCGGTCTGACCGGTCTGACCGAGCAGTCTGACCGGTCGAGCCACTGTGGCCTGTCCGGCAGGGACCGACCGGTCTGACCGGTCCAGGTAGAGTCCGAGTACAACTAGAATTTTTCATATATTTAGATCTGTAAACATGATTTGTTGCGGGATAAGTCCACCCCACCCTATAAATATAAAGTGTCACGGCCGATTAGGGAATCCAATCGAACAAAATCAATACAAACTCTACTTTTTATCCTCTTCTCCAAACCCTAGTTTTTCCAACCACATCTGCTGTTCTTCCTTCGTCTCCACGACGTTTGAAGGCGTTCTAAGTGGCCTGCCGATCTTAGAACAACCCTACGTGTGTCTACCCTGACGGGGTCCCTCCCGGGTTCGCGTTCGTCGGCCGTCGCCGATTCTCACCGCTCCACGCAGGGAGAGCTGCATCGAGCTCTTTCTCGCGCCGCACGATCTAGTGCGTTCATGTGTTGACCGAGATTTCCGTCAACATACTTTTTGGCGACTCCGCTGGGGAAGAAAGATCTTGGTTAGCAAAACCGATCTAATCTACCCTAAAGAAGATGGGCTCCAACGCAGAAATCGACAAGGAGAACATCATCCCTTAGACATACGAGCATCTTCCGGAAGACGTCCGTCTGCTACTGGAGGAGCGCAAGAAGAAGCGCGATAAAAAAGATCTACAAGCGGCGCTTGCGAGCATCAAGGTCGATCGACGCGGCAATGTCACTAAGATCAAAGAGATCGACTTCGCTTCCATCTCCACGGATGCATCTACTGAGGTAACACCTGCTGCAACTGCTCCACCTTCTGGTGCTACAATGGAACAAATTCAGAAATTGCTAGCTGAGCGTGATGTTTCTTGGGTTAATTGGCTTAGCTCTAAGGAAAGGGAATCGGCTAGTAAGAAACCAGAAACAGCCGATGAACCTCCATCTGTTTGTACTTCTGAATTTTATGTTCCTCAACCATCGGCAGCATCTCCTGTGAGTCAACCTCAATATGGCATGCCGATGAATTATTTCAGTGGTCAAATTGTGGCACCTACATACACTGACCCCATTATGAGTATTCCTGGTTCGGCCAACATTAGCCGAACAAACGAGATTGTTCAGTACACACCACCAGAAATCTTCTGGAATTCAGTGCCACACACCGGTCCTATCTCCGACGAGATGTTCGATCGATATGTGCAGCGTTGGCAAAACCGGCAGAGACCGGTCAGACCGGTCTATCAGTCCGGTCAGACCGGTTTCCCCCAACCGGTCCGACCAGTTTTACCGACCGGTCCATCCGGTCAGTTTGTTCCAAACCAGCATGAGGTATCTACATCCACACAGCCAAATTCTTCGAGTAATTTCGATAAAATGCTTACTGATTATAAGAATGATTTGGCTAATCTGCTTAGAGAAAGTTTTGGAGTGGATGTTAGAAGTAAAACCCGCACATACCAAAAGCCGTATCCTACTTCGTTTGATTCGGTTGCATACCCTGCTGGTTTTAGGTTGCCTGAGTTTGTTAAATTCAGTGGGAAAGATACTAGGAGTACTTTTGAGCACATTAGTCAGTATCTTGCCCAATTAGGAGAAGCTGGTTCAATAAACGAGTTGAAAGTGCGTTTATTTTCTTTATCTCTAACTGGAACCGTTTTCTCATGGTTTTCATCTTTGGCACCTAATTCTATTGACTCATGGGAACAATTAGAACAGAAGTTCCATGAGCACTTTTTCTGTGGGCATGATGAGCTTAAATTGTCTCACTTGACATCGGTTAGACAATCGCGTGATGAATCTGTCAATGATTATATAAGACGATTCTGCGATAAAAAAACCGATGCTTTAGTGTGAATATTGTAGAAAAAGATTTAGCTGATTTGGCTTTTAATGACTTGCGCTCTCATATTAAAGAAAGATTAGAGATTTATGATTTCTTTACTGTTACTCAGGTGCATCAAAGAGCTTTGGCTGTAGAAAGCCGAAGCAAAGAGTCTCAAGAATCTCATAGGCATCATCGTTATAGTGTGCATGCTTTAGAATGCAATTCAAATTGTTCGGACGATGAGTCTAATGATGTGTATGCTGCTGAGTTTGCTTGGCCATCTCAAGCTAAACCATTTACTTGTTCTGTTCTTAAGCCGATTCAGAAAAATCGGTAAGATGAACGATTTACTTTTGATGTATTCAAGTGCGAGAGAATATTTGATGAGTTATATAGGATTAGATATGTCAAGATGTCACATACTCTACCGCCGCTTGACGAGTTGAAGCGGCGAGCATATTGCAAATTTCATAATATTTTTTCACATGCTACTAATGATTGCAATGTGTTACGTAGACAAATTCAATATGCCATTAATGAAGGACGATTGGTTATTTCTAATATGCAGATTGATCAGAATCCTTTCCCGGTGAATTTAATAATCCTAAAGTGCTAGTTCGGCCGAGTCACGCCGAATCAACCAAGGGGAAGAATGTAGTTATTGGTGATGAAAGACCTGAAAAGAAGCTGACACAGAAGATCCCTCAAGGCGCAAAAACACTCGGGGGGGCAAGACAAGAAGAAGAAGACCGACAACAAGTCGACCGGTCTGACCGGTGCGCCCAGTAAATCTGGGGACTCCTCCAAAATCAAGACAAGGCCGAGTTTTAAGGAACTCTTGGCCAAATATGAGAAGAAAGAGAGTGCTCAGAGACAGAAGGGGCCACCAAGCGAAGTCAAGTATACGGGATCATCGTCAAGACATCAAGAACAATCGAGTCAAAGTAATTATACTTCATCTAGTGGACTTCCATGATATTGCTGGTATCCTTATTTTTATTCACCTATAGATTATAGTATGATGCATATGTAATCATATTATATTCAATATCCTCTTATGTATCCAAATCATGCATTACTACAAAGATCGATTGTTGCTAACAATAATCCGATCAAGTAAGATGTTGATTCCAGCAAGGAGAATGAGAAGAGCAAGGAGCAAGATTCAAAGTATTTACAGCCGATGTGGTGTCCCTCAGGCTTGTCTCATACTCAGAAGCAAAGGCTGCAACGTATGCGCAAGAAGGAGACAATGGAACAACAAGTGGAGGCCGTGCCAAAGACGTCAGCGACAATGAAGAAGGTGTGGCGGCCCAAACAAGTTGTTTCAACATCGACTTGAGCAAAACATGGCCGATAATTGTTTATCGCCTTTAGTAAAAAAATGGCCGATGTAGTGTTAATCATCGTCCTTAGACAATTTTGGCTCAGACGAATGTTTTTTTCAAGCAAACTTTACCAAAAAAATAGGGGGGCATATGTTGACAGCCAAAATTGGCACTAACCGGTCTGACCGGTCGAGGCACTGTGGCCTGTTCGGCAGGGACCGACCGGTCTGACCGGTTCAGGTAGAGTCCGAGTACAATTAGGATTTTTTATAGATTTAGATCTGTAAATAGGAGTTTTTGCGGGATAAATCCACCCCACCCTATAAATATAAAGGGTCACGACCGATTAGGGAATCCAATCGAATAAAATCAATACAAACTCTACTTTTTATCCTCTTCTTCAAACCCTAGTTTTTCCAACCCCATTTGCTGTTCTTTCTTCGTCTCCGCGACGTTTGAAGGCGTTCTAGGTGGCCTGCCGATCCTAAAACAACCCTACGTGCGCCTACCCTGACGGGTCCCTCCCGGATTCGCGTTTGTCGGCCGTCGCCGATTCTCATCGGCGACCGGTCTGACCGGTTACTTAGACCGGTCTGACCGCTCCACGTAGGGAGAGCTGCATCGAGCTCTTTCTCGCACCGCACGATCTGGTGCGTTTGTGTGTTGACCGAGATTTGCGTCAACAGTACTTCGCAGGCGCAGAGCGAGCGAGAGATTCACCTTCACCCAGCTGTGGCCGTGCCGCTGTGGCCTGTGGCTGTGCTGTGGCTGCACCAGGGGCCCCACCGGGGTAAAAACCAAATGCGTGCGTGCTTGTGGATCGGAGTAGCTACCTACTACTAGCTGCGAGTGCAGGAGATTGCATGCATCGGCAACGGCAACGGAGCGCCGTGAGATCCATGGAGCCTCTCAAACCAGCAGATTAATTAGTTAGTCTACTACGAGTGTTAGTTCTTAGATCCAAGAGTAGTGAAAAGTGCCACCGTACAAACCCCCTCTGTTCCCTCTGCAATTTTCTACAAATACTGAGAACAATAATGCAAGTCTTTTACGAAATAATGCAAGATTTTCACGACAAACTTTAATTTGTCCCACAAGTTTTTCATGACAAGTTCGGCAAATATGGTATTCATTCAGCACAAGTTCTTCTTTGCAAATTATTTTTCTATAAGAAGTCATGGGGGACGAGAGTCCCCACCCGAATAATTTTCCACTGATATCAGCCCAACTTCTTTGCAAAATTCGGTACAACTTTTTTAAACAAGCTAAGTATTCCGAAACAAACAAACACACAACATACTTTAAGAAGCATTATTGTGTACCATCTGCACGGGTGACTGCAGCCAGGGGACTACTGCAGGCGCAACGGGACTGCAGCTGGGAGAAGCACGGACTTGCTTGCTTGTCGTCCTAGCTCCTGAATCCTGACAAGACAGTTTGGTGGGTTCGGCTCAACAACATCCATGGAGGCTCATCTGCTTGCCTCTGCCGTTCAAAGCTCAGCCGGGGAGTGATCAACAGCGTCCATCAGCTGAGCTTGTGCTTGCGCGCGCTTTTGGTTTGCACCCCAAGTTAATCGGCAATGTTCCATCCGTTCTGGCCAAAATTTGACTTCAAAGTCTCTGCCAAAGCACCAGCTCCAACAACCTTTTGAAGCTGGTCATGCTAACTCCAGAAACTTTTTAACCAAGAGTCATCAGATGGCATTTAGTTGACCCACCCGTTTTGTTCTTGCAGAGGCTTAAACCACGTACATACAAACTCCAGATTCTGTACAGATCTTGGAGCTAGAGAGAGCTCTATTGCCCACCAAACAGGTCCTAATTAAGCTAACCATCCATGACCAAATGAAGCAGATATTTCACCACCATGAGCAGCTACCTTGCACTTGCAGGCTTGCATCCTCGTCCTCGTCCCCTGCACTGCACACACACAACTACACAAGGAAGCTACCTCCACCATGCTCGTACCCGAAGCTACTCGCAGCAGCTTTATGCAGCCTTCAAGTCTCCTACTTCTCTCCTTCTTTTCCCCCTCACTTGAAAGCAAGCCACAGGCAAAATAAAGAGCCTCCATGAATCCATCGGTCCAGTACGCGAGGGTGCTGTTGGGAGGAAGGAGAAGAGAGAGACAGTAGTACCTACGGCCAGGTCCAGTAAATGAAAGCTTGCACATACCAATCGGTCTCTGCAAGTACTCCATTAACACCCCCATCTAATGCACCATTAAACCTAAGATGATGATGATGATGATGAGCGACGTCGGTTTCAATCTACTTGGAGGGAGATTAAGGTGGAAAAAACGTAACTTTGTAAAGCATTCAAATCTACTTTTCTTTTTTGTGCTAGTTTCAGTGAACACCATTGATCATTGGTAAGTTAGACTTTTATCACCGTCGTCTGAACTTTGGAAAAACTCGATGAGATTCTGCTCTGATCCTTCGTCGATTGGCATATAAGTTACTTTTACTTGCCCATATCGCATAACTTAGTTCAAGCTCGTTGCCGGCCTGGCCCACGTGTCGGCGACCCGAGGGCGTGGAAGAAATGAAAGATCGGGAAAAGAAAGGAAGGAAAAAAAACGAAGGAAGAAGAGCCCCCTTTCCTCTGTCCACGGCATGTACAAAACTTAGAACGGACGGCGGCGCGCGGCGGCGGCTAGTGGCCGTACGAGCCCTGCGACGCCGGGGACGGCATGGTGGAGGCGGTGCGGGCGGTGGCGGTGGCCGAGGAGGCGGTGGTGGCCGACGACGGCCGCGGTGTCGCCGCCGCCTGCTTGATCACCACGTTGGGCAGGCCCGGGCTGCGCGCCCGCCGCTCCTGCTCCTTCACCAGCTCCGCCGCGAACGCGTCCAGCTTCTCCCGGTTCGACTTCTCCGACAGGCGCCGCCCGCGGAACAGCTCCGCCTCCACGTTCCGCTGCGTCAGCATGCCGTCGGCGGCCGCCACCGCCTTCCTCGCGTCCAGCGAGCTCAGCGCCTTCTTCCCGGAGCACGCCGGCGACGCCGCCTGGAGTGAAATTGACACGGTCGACGACAAAATGTTCGTTACGTTTTGCGAAGATGAATTCTCCAGGCTAGGATGGATGAATGTCGGTAAAAAGGTAAAAAAAGAAAACAAACAATGGAGAAGTAATTTGGTAACTCTCGCGCTGACCCACCTGGATACGAACGTAGTTGCGCCCGCACGTGTGCCCGAACGCCATGGCCACTGCTTGGTCGACCTGCAGAGAGGGCGCGGTAAATTGAAGTCCTTTTTTACCACGCTCAGGGACACCGTCTGATGCAGGATGGAGGGATGGGATTTCTAACAAGTGGAGTAACAAATCAGGGAGGCGCTTGTTTGGTTGTGATCTTACCATGTCGGCGACGCCCTCGGCGGTGAGGCGGACCATCTCGGCGGGCGACGGCGAGCGCGGCGGGATGGGCGTCCGCCAGCCGGCGGAAGGGGTGGCGCTTGCGGCTACGGCGGCGGCGGCGGAGGACCCGGAGCCGATGGACACGACGAGGAGGTCGTCGACGCCGACGGCGAGCGGGAACTCCTGCTTGTTGTGGAGCACGTGCGTGATGGCGGCCGCGGCGGGGTTGCCCATGGCCGCGACACCCCCCGACGCCGCGGCGATGGCCGTGCGCCCGTCCACCGACCGGACGGCGGCTGCGGCGGCCCCGCCGCCGCAGGTGGCCGCGCAGACGTCGCGGAGGCGGAAGTCGAAGCTGTCGCTCTCGACGGCGTCGGCGCGGGAGAAGAGGAACGGCGCCGCCGTGGCGAGGTCGTAGCAGGGCACGAGCAGCGGCGCGACGGTGTCCCTGAGCGTGGCGTCCCCGAACACCCGGCGCAGCGGGGACCGCTCCCCGCGGCGGAACAGCAGGGCCGCCCACCGGCTCCGCCGCGCGCCGTCGCCGCCCCACCAGCCCCCCTGCCGCCTCCCGAGGCTCGCCGCCACGAACGCCAGCGCGTCCGCCGCCGTGTACCGCGCGCGCCCGTCCTCCCCCCTGAGGAACAGCATCGCCGCCAGCACGCCCCCGGCGCCGGCCCCCGCCGCGGCGTCGAAGAAGTCGGCGACGCGCGCGTCGGGGTCCCCGGCGCGCTCCCGCAGCGCGGCCTCCAGCCTCGCGAGCGCGACCGCCGCCAGCAGCGCGTCGCCGGGGCCCGGCCCGCACCCGTCGATCGCGAGCACCCGCACCCGGCCCCTGTCCTCCCCGGCGGCCGCCCGCGCCGGCGTGCCCGGCACGGAGCCGACGCCGGCCGCGCCGCCGAACAGGAACTTGCTTTCGAGCAGGGAGAAGATCTCGTAGCTGAGCTTGCCCAGGTCCACGTCGGCCGGAGGCGACGCCATATCTGCAGCCGCTGGGCTCGCTCGTGATGGACTAGACGGGTGGGGGTGAGTAGGAGAGTGGCGAGCTGTCGGTAGGGGTGGTGATGTCTCGACTGCCCAGCGCGCTCACGGCCCCGCCGTGCGGCCTTATAGCTGGGCGGTGGGCGGTGGGCGGTGGGCGCAGGGCAGCCACACCAGTGTTGGAATTGGAAGGCGCCTCAGCTGCGAGAGGAGAAGGTGGAGGCGGGTTTTGCGAAAGGCGTGTCCTGAGGAGGGTAGCGTAGTGACACGTGGAGCGTCGGGCAGGTGAGACCGCGCGCCGACGGGCCGCGCAGCGGCGTGTCGTGCTCGGGGTCAGCTGATAGCCTGGCACGTGGGGCGGAGGCCTGGTTCTCTGACTGACATGTGGGTAGTATGAAGCGGGCTCCATGTGTCAGCTAGCGTAGGGGTTGGAGCGCACGTGCGGGCGGCGTGGGGGCAAGCGTGACCGACGGGATCGGGGCTGTCGGGATCGGTGGACCGAGCAGCACCTGTACGTGGGCCCTATGCGTCAGCGTCTTAATGGGTCGGTGACGGCGCGAGGGTCTCGTTGCTGGGCAGCACAGTGGCCAGCTACTCAGCTGCTCAGCATGCCTTCGTACTGTCACGGTGCAGTACTCCGTTTTCGCAGCACCGACAATAGCAAATCTGGCAAAAATTTGAACCGTTGCTGTAAACAATAGTGAGAATTACCCGTGGTTAGTTTTTTTTATAAAAGCAGGAGCTCTGCCGCTTAATTAAAATGAAAGAAATTATGTACAAATACTTAGTGGTTAGAGAGGTAGAAAAATGAGAATTCGTTGCACACGTTAGTCTCGGTTTCCTTTTAATCCGGTACTAAAGTTGCCACGATAGTATTGGGTCCAAATTTGAAAGTTCACGGAGCCATTTCAGTATCGGACCAAGAGCCTGACCGGTACTAATGCTAGTTTGTCTAGCTATGTTACTATTATAGAAAAGGATACGCCGTCACACTTATGGGGGAATAATTACCAACTTAGTAATTGGTATGCTTGCCTTCTACTACCTACAATGATCAAGGGATGTCAATTTGCATTTTTTGTACTCCAAGTTGGGATATTGGCACCATTATTTTAGCTTTTGGTACTTGTCCTTGAACAACAAAACAGTTGAGCAAGCATATTGTTCGCCACTCAATATACTAATATGGACATTCAGAAAGAAGGACGAACATAATAGTAGATTACAATCCAAAAGTCATAAATTTCATGAAAACTTGACAACATTGCACAACAAACAAATTCCTTTTTCAAAAAGAGTTTTGGGGGGTAAAAGGTACGATCACCCCATATCCATCACTTGGAAAATCACAGCTGATGAAATTGCATTGTCTATCTCTTTCAATTTTTTTTTTTGCGGGGATTATATCTCTCGAACTTTCCTCAGTCGTTGAATGTACTAAACAAACAGTGAGTTTACCTACTAAGCATTTACTGTCATAAAATTGATAATTTTGCGCCATTTATCGAGCATATGAGGTGCCATGTCACGCATCCCCCAACTAACAAAATAAGGACCACAGGTGGAGATATATAGCTGATAACATCAATTCATGCCTTATTACAAATTCATTCATTGATATTTCCCGTAAAGACTTTCTTCGCATAAATATTGTTGTGGGGGCGTGTGGATCCGGTGAATGACTACAATAAGAAAGTGAGAGCACCCGGTTTCAATATATATTACGGTTCGATGGGAGATCTCGACCTAGGACTCAGAAATACTTTCTTCGCGCTTATGTTGCTTACATAACGAAGGATTTATTTTTCAAGTTGGGATGTTGGCACAACACTAGGAAAATGGTACCTGTATATTAGGAAATGTATAAAACCTGACATATATAGCTTATTGTATGTCAGGTTCTATACATTTCCTAATAAGCTTATTGTAGTTGCTATGTATAGCTGATTGATTTGTACCAGGATAGTTTCTTGTAACACAAACCACATTGTATATGAAAGCTCACCCCCCTGATTGGGTGTGGTGTTTTTCCCATTCTACCTTTCTACACTGTACTCCAACACCAAAACAGTTGGACATGCACATTGCATGCCACTGCGCAATGGTTGGACTTTCACTAGGAGGTGGTACTATGCTAATCCAAAATTATTATGTTTCACTTAAATTCGCAGTAAATGATACTGTGGAATGAAATTCGCAGTACCAATATCACCGTATCCTTTACCGCGCCAATTTCATGAAATGGAGGGAGTATGGGTGTTGGGAGGACTGGAGCTTTGCTTAATTAGCTATAGCGAGCTTTAATTTCCATGTACGCGAGTGACTTTTATGAGAGCTTTAAAATCAGCACGGGATTAATTAAGCCATTTAAGCTGCTCTCTGAATTCAGTTTATGGAACAGTTTACCCTGCCGTGCAGCAGGTTGGGCCGTTCGTGGGTTGGTGCCTGGAATGCAAGCACCATCTTTCCGCCGCCGTCTGATGATCCGACTACTACTGCAGCCTGCAGGGCGATCGATCGAAGCGGGAATTGAAAGCGAGCGCCTGCTGATCACTGGCACTGACGACCGTCGCCACTGGCCCTGATGGCTGCTTCTGATCCTGCCGTGCCAGTGTTGGAAGAAGCACAGGATGGGAGCAGCAGTAAGCCAGTAATTACTGGCAACTGGACCCCCTCGTGCTGATCTTCTCCTCCCTCCGATCATAATTACATGAGATTTTTTTATTGTAATCCCCCTGTTAAAATTTATTTGAATTGGTTACAGTCAATAACTTGCAAAGTTTTCGTAAAGAAAGTAACTTTGCAAAGTTTGTTTCGCCAACACAGAATTCCATCTATAAATTTAATTAACATTTTGCAAGTATCAACCAATAAGTACCTTTGAGTATAGGGTAATACAAGGAAGAAGTCCAAATTACACTCTCGAACTATGGCAGAAGTCTGATTTTTAATCTTCAACTACAAAATCGGATAACATAAACCATCCAACTGTTGAAACCGGGCAAATTTGACCTTTATAGTGGTTTCCAAGGTGGTTTTATATTTTCTAAAAAAATAAAAAATTTAATTAGCTTAAAAAATCAAAACTAATTTATTTTGAATCAAAAAAATATGAAACTAGTACCAAATTTCTAAAAATAGAACCTATTTATTATTGCTCTATTTAAATCTCAGTTATTTAAAAAACAATAGACATAATTATAAGCAAATAAATATTATAAAAATAAAAAATGGATCGGAATAACTCAAAAGTATTGAAGTAATAGATAGGTTACATTTTTAGAAGAAAAAAATTATACCCATTTTGTACCTTTTCATTTAAAATGAATTACTATGAATTTTTTTAGTTTAAATTTGAATATTTTAATTCTCACAAAATTGAAACCCACTTTCAAAACCACCTAAAGTGCCAAATTTCCCCGGTTTCAACAGTTGGATGGTCTTTGTTATCTAATTTTGTAGTTAATGGTTGAAAATGGTGACCATGTTATGCATAGTCCATACGATTAATTGCTAGCTCATATCCCTGTTATGTTTCTGCTTGACCTTGATCTTTCCGGTGGTTAGGATGTCATGATGTGATAAAAAAAAGATGTCATGCATGCATGCATGCATGCCAAAGCAAGCTCCTGCCTGGGAAATGAGGGGACAGGGACACTGGAGCAGACGGTGAGGATACATATGTGTATCCACCTGGTTTGACTGGCACCGCCATGGGGGCATGCTAAACTGCATTTGCATATGCTGGTTGCTGTTGTTCACAGGGTTTCAACTATTTGATTTCACAATCAAGCTTGGCTCAATTTCGTCCCTCAACTATCAAAAGAGTTAATTTAGTCCCTGACCTATAAAAATGAGTCTGTTTTCATCCTTATGCTGAGATGTGTTCATATTTCACTACGAGATGCAACCTAAAGTTGACTCGTCGCTGATGAGGCAGTCTACCATGGTGTGCCAACTCAGCATAAGGATGAAAACGAACCTATTTGTATAGTTCAGGGACTAAATTGAATTTTTTAATAGTTGAGGGACGAAATTGAGCTGAGGTCAATAGTTTAGAGACGATTTTGACTATTTTTTAAAAGCAAGATTCTTTTAGTTGACTAATTCTTGCTCCTTCATGCCTGCACTGACCTCATCTTGCTTGCGATCTGTGTTCATATTAGTTTCTGGCCAGGATCTGATCTCTTGCAGTACCCACTTGGATAACTGATTATCAACTCTCCTCTCACTTTTCCAGACTAAGTGAAAACTGCAATGAAGTAATATGCGATGGCCTAAGTGAAAACTGTAGAAGCATTCTATCTTGTTTAATAGTTTCTACTAAGTTTTTATTTCCTCTAGGATTTTTGTGTTTTCTACTCAAAGCAGCATCCAACACCACTTCACTATCCCTAACGTGTTATCTCTGTAGACTATAGTATAAGATCTTGAGTTGAGAATGAACAGTTCTGCTTGGAAAATTGAAGAGACAATTGGTTGTGATCAATGAATATACTATTTTTTTATTTTGAGGGGATAAGTAAAGATAATAGGCACCTATGTCTCTTCAATATCAACGGTCCACGCTTAACTCCTTTTTCTTGGGAAACTGGGCCACTCTCTTAACATATGAATCGGTGAAGGCCCAACAAAGCATAGCAAAGAAAGAAAAAAGTTCTTTTTTTCTCCCCTCAACTTTGGGCCGAATCTGCTTTTACTCCCTGAAACCGTCCGTCCAGCCTCCTCAGACTCATGAAACCGTTCACATAACCTCCCTCAGCGGTTTGAGGCTGAGATGGCAACGGTTTTTCTCCTTTTCTTTTATTTTTATTTTGACTAGATCTTTGAAAAATCACAATAAATCACAAAACAATCATAAAATGGAATATCAAATTTTGTTGAACTTCACATAAGTAGATCTATGCAGTGAACATATTATATGGTATACTTTTGTACAAATATTTTGATGTAGCTTTAGATATATACTTTTCTGTAATTAATTTATAGCTACAGTCTCCATCGTCCAATTATGGTGGAATTTTTATGGTTGAATAATAATTATATGATTGAGATGTATTAAAAATGAATGATTATTGGATCATGTATGGCTGAGTTATTGATTTATCTAGGTTTATCTATAGATTCGTCTAGATTTATCTATAGATTTATTTAGGTTTATATAGATAAATTTATAGCTCAGTCAAACATGATTCAGAAATTAAGAAATTTTTATTATGCCTCAATTATATAATGATTATCCCACCATAAATATGTCACCATAATTGGACAACAGAAACTGTAGCTATAAATTAATTACATAAAAGCATATATCTAAAACTACAACAAAGAATGTATACTAAAGTATATCATATAATATATTCACTGAGTAGATATACTCATGTGGAGTCCAACAAAATTGGATTTTGTATTTTATAATTTTTTTGTGATTTATTATGATTTTAAATAATTTAGTCAAAATAAACATAAAAGAAAAGAAGAAAAACCACTGCCACCTCAGCCTCAAACCGCTCAAGGAGGTTATATGAATAGTTTCATGAGTCTGAGGAGGTTGGACGGATGGTTTCGTTGTCTAAGGAGGAAAAACAGATTCAGCCTAGAGTTGAGGGAGGTAAAAAGGACTTCTCCTAGCCAGGCCCCGTTAGCCATTTTTGGCCTGTTTGCTTACCTATATAGGAGCTGTGGCCTGGCCCGAGTAATGCAGCGACAGCCCCTTAGCCTGGCCAGGCGGGAACACGGGGAGGCCGCATACTAGCGGAGCTAGGCTCCTTCCGCTAGGCCATACAAGCGCTGGGTGGCTCCACGGATGCAAGCAGCCCAATCCTTAGCTAGCCGTATATAAGCAGGCACTGACCCTAGAGTTACCTCCAGCTCTCTCTACTGTTCACTCCCTGGCCACCAGCGCCTCGCTCTTCTTTCTGTGGTGTGCTTGAGCTCTGCGCCTCCCCTCACTGGCACGCTGGCCGTGCTGGTAATACTGGAGTGTAGTCCGGCTTTGGACACATCCCCATCCCTAGCCCTGGGCGTTCGGGTAATGGAAAATTCGGGTATCTAAAAATGCTACCCGAAATTAACCCGAAAAAAGCAATACCCGAAATTTCGGGTCGGGTTCGGGTTTTCCCGAAATACCCGATCAATTGCCAAATCATCGTCTCTCCCATTAGGCAACAAGTAAAAAAGTGGGATGAAATACAAAAGTAAGATCAACATATCTCTATTATTGCACAAATCAAACAAACAAGCAATCAATAAATATAACAATTAAATTTCTTATCGCGTTGTTGGGGTCAAGTGAGTGGATTAGACCATAATCTATTAGGTTTTAAAGGAGTTCGGGTAATTTGGGTACCGGGAGTCAAAACCCGAATTAAATTCGGGTTTCTCAAGTTCCTACACGAAAATAGTGATCGGGTAATTCGGGTTCGGGTTCGAGTAATTCGGGTTCGGAGTTCGGGTTCGGGAAATTGTGCCCACCCCTAGGCCATCCCCCTCTCCTTGCTATTTGTCAGTGACTCCATGTTTGCTTTTTGATCTGCAATTTTTCTTCCCTCGTACTGCTTAGATGTGGTGTGTAATGATAGATTTGCTTGTTTGCAAGTATTTACAGTCGTTCAAGGCTTTGGATTTATGTGTATTAATGTTCTGTTGCATATTGTTGTTTGCTTGGTTATATCAATTCTATACTTACCGTCACTTTGTCTAAGCTTTTTGTAATGGCCTGTGATGTGGAAATGCACAAGGAAGCGCATGAACTGATGTCGCAGCTGTGCTACACTTTTTTGTACAGATTACTTATTCAGTACTGTTAGCACCACTAATGTGGTTCCTACACTTCATGTTCTAGAGATGGATCCTGCTGATAGGCGTCACCAGATGATCCGTAGGGGTTATGCCCTTGTGGTGGTCTTATGTGTTTGGGCCATGGTTAGGTTTAGGCGTCTCTACAACTCTGGCCCTGCCATTACATATGGTCCTCTCTCTGCTAGAGACGAGCAACAACAGAAGAACCTTAGCTTCATTTACAACTCCACTGACACACATTGTGTCGAACTACTTAGAACAAGGAGGACCCTTTCTTTCAGCTTTGTGACCTATTCTGCAGTGGGGGCTTAATTAAGGACACCATCCATTGCAACATTGAGGAACAGGTCTCCATGTTCTTACATGTAGTAGGCCATAACCAAAGATTTACTTGTATGAAGCTAACCTCACATATAGAAGGTCCAGTGAAACCACTAGCAGGCAGTGGCTGTGGCAGCCCGCCCAAATTAATCCGGCTTAAGTGCGCTAATCATCACCAAAACGGCAACCAGAGTTAACACGCACTTAAAACAGAGTAATCCAGCAGTGCTGTCGGGTAAAATCCCGATTAAACCACTTGAAACAGGATCGACAAAGCAGTTCAGAGAATACAACATTCCGCAAATTTTACTATATAAAGTATGAAACTGAATTATTATTACAAACCAAGTTTGAATTTATAAAAAGACAACAGAGTTTAAGTGCGGCGGAGAAATGAACGATATTCTACCGACGAAACAAGACGTCATGATGAAGCCCGTACATGACGTCAACCACATCCTCAGATGTACCACCTGAAAAACAAAGCCACAAGCAAGGCTGAGTATACTAATACTCAGTAAGGCTTACCCGACTAAGGGTATACTTAGCCCTTTATCTAGACATGCAAGGCTTTTGGCTTGAGGGGTTTGGTTTGCCGAAAAACAGTAAGAGTAGATCCTTAATTGCAGGTCTTAGCTTGCAGGTTCTAGTTTGATTAACCATTCTAGGTGAGCATCTATCCAATAGCATACATGGTGATAACAATTATCTTTTATCATCCAATCAACCATATTCATCATCATCATCTTTCACTTCTTACTCTATGTAGCAGAAGGGTTAAGCAGTCCCAAACCGTGAGAAGCGGACGATTCGAATCGAATTTGTTAATCTGGCCAGGCAGACCTAACACACACGTATGGGAACCAAGTCACCCACACGACTTTTCCCCTTTCTTTCCGGGTTGTGGATCAGGGTCACCCACCTCGACTACAAGAATCCACGCCACAGTACGTCGGGTCGTGAGCCTTCTTGCACCCGCATGTGGCCGCATGAGAACAACGTTCAAAGAGGGTGAAAGTAAAGTCCACTCGCCGGGCCGATCAGGTACTTAATCTTACCGATTACCATATTTCTCGGCATGTGGTTAGTAAGTTCAAAAGCTTAACCACCACTACCACACACTGCGGACTTATCCATTTTCACTAAATAGACGGGGCATCACCAGTACCACAGCCCCGCCCGTGAGCCTTATAGTTGCAGTATGTAGTAGACATTCAACTCCTATAATTCTCGCGAGTGACAGAAAATCACTCGACTTCTACCGAACCATTAGCCTAGCCATCTAGCGACCTACACATACTAGTGTTCAAGCATAGGTACCTAGGAATTATGCAGCTAAGGTTCCAAGCAACTCCTATAAACTTAAATGCGCAAGTAGATAAGAATAACAATAAGTTGCATAAATTTAAAATAGATAGGACATGCTCCGGGGCTTGCCTGGGAATAACACTAGGTCAGTGTTAGTTAGAGAATAACTGCTCGGCGAGCATCTTCCTTCGGTCATGCACATCGGGATCCATCCATCCATCTTCTAGTTGTGTCCACCATTCACCGTCTTCTGGCTCGGCTCCAATGTCACATCCTTCACGTGGCTCATCTATCGTACCTAAATGAAATGCAGCAATGCATATGTATGAATGCACAGTTTCGAGTTGCTCAACAATGTAGATGTTATTATTTTTCCTTCACGATAAAGTTGTAGTCCAACACAAAGTGAGTTTGGACGTGAAACTTCCTAATTAACATTTCCTAGGTAGTCATTTATAGAGTAGTAATTTAATACAATTTAGTTCGCAAGAGGAATGGGTGGTTTTCAAAATCTTGCTAAGTCATGCAACACTAGTATTCTAGCAATTATTGTTCAACCAAGGATACAACATAAACATAATTACATACATCCTCTGATAATGAAATGCTTACACAAGGTAGAAAACTTAATGAACGATCTACTGTAAGAATTGCAATTATTTTCATATTTAAAGAAATAGTACACGAGGTATGAGAAATAGAACATGTTATAGCTGCATTAATATAATTTAAATTCTACAGACATTTATAGCAAGTTCCAGAGTCTCATATTTTACCAGCATGGTCAGATGCTCAAAGTTAACCCATGTAAAATTTATTAGATTTTTATATGTGCAGAAACTATTTTTTTTGACTTAGCACATTTACTAATGGCATAAATTACTTGAGTAGGTTCTACTGAGATAAAACATCTCAAAATTTTTATAAAGCATGCAGGGATCAAGTAAGAAGCACCGTAGAAGTAGCAACTCTTGAATCATAGTGGAACAACTAGGAAAAATTAAATTTATGTACTCACAGCATAAAACAATATCTAATAAAACCTATAGCTAGAGGTGTCCACTGACCATGAAACTTGTACATAAGTCTAACCTTCTATCATGAAACCCACTGACCAAAAATGGCCCTTAGATCATGCATGGAACTTGAGGTACAATTAAAGGTCCATTTAACTTGTAGTTTGAATAGAACAAAAACTAGTGAGCAAAAGAAAAAGTGAATTTAAGGAAAGTTATAGATCTAGTCACAAGGAACTCAGAACAACTGGATTTGCATTTTTATGATTTTTCTATGAATTGTTATCTATTTTCAAAGTTCACAGCATGAGTTCATGTATAATTTGCAAACTAGCCCCTAGAATCTTTTACTTCCTTGCATCCAAGCCCTTGGCCGGACTTCACTGAACAGAGGAGCGGCGGCGGCCATGTTTCTGGGGAGGAGGCTCGCCGGTGGCGAGGGGATTGTGGGGGAAAAGGTTGAGGAGACCGAGGTGGACCTCTGGGTGCTTGCGGTTGGGGCTGGGGTGGACGGAGGCGGGCTATCCACGAGCGCCGATGGCCGGCGGCGGCGCTGCGCGGCGGTGGCGGCGGTGCTCCGGCGGTGCTGGGCGGCGGTGGTCAAGCCGGTGAGCACAAGTGGGAGTATGGGAAGCTCGCTGGGGGGTCGAGTTGGGCGGAGGGAGGCCGGAGAGGGGACCTCCACGGCGAGGTCGATCTTCGGCGGCGGCAATGGTGGGCGGTGACGCTCCTGGGGCTCGCTCGCGGGGATGGCTCTGGGAGGCGGGGTTTGGAGGCTTCGGTGGGAGGTGAGGAAAGGGTCTGTGGCCTCGATTTGGGCTGAGGAGGGGTGGAGATGGTGGTTCCACGGCGAGGTAGGGGCGGCGGCGGCGGCCATGGCGTGCGGCGGCGCTCGGGGTGCAGGGGCGAGCTCAATTCAGCTCGGAGATGTGAAGGGAGTGGAGAGGGAGGTCGGGAACGCGTGCTGCGCGAGCCAAAGGGGAAGGAGAGGAGCGAGGGCGCAGGTGAGATGGAGAAGGGGCGCACGGCACGACGCGTTGTCGCCGTTGCGCTTCGAGCGGCCGTTCTCGGCGTGCGCGCAGGGAAACGGCGCCGCGTGGCGAGGTCGAGAAGCGTCGGGGAGGAACCGGGGATGGGGAGCTGGGTTTGGCCAGGGAGCTCAGCGCGTGGCCGGCGGCCAGAGACGGGCGCCGTTCCCGACGTTCGCCGGCGTGCGAATGCCGTGAGGAAGAGAGAGTGATAGAGTTGAGGGCAGTTTTGTAATTAAAACGAAGTTCCAAAACTTCATTTTGTAAACTCAATTTTTCTCCACTATCATGGCCGCAAATGAAAAACTTTTGAATACCAAACTTGCTTAAAATTTTGAGATCTACAACTTTTGTTTTAGTCACTTTTTCATTTGAAGCCTACTTTAAAAGTTAATTTTAAACTCTTGCAAATTCGAAATATAGCCCTTTTCAAAATTCAAAATTTTCTCAAGTTTTTGCGGGGCAACTTGAAAAATCATGAACATGAAAGTTGTTCATCTTTCGAAAAATACAACATTGGTTTTGGACAAAAAATTTTGTTTGAGCTATAATTAAGAAATTATTTTCAAAGTAGATGGGTTTGAAATTTGAAAGATAGTTTAAATCTTTAAAAACCATGATTCAAAAGACTTGTCATTTCATGTGTAAAATTTCATTTTCTCACTTTAACTTCAACTAGACTTTGGTTTACCATGACATTAGTGACATGCCAATTCAATTTCATATGTATACCTTTATTAGTTTGTGAGTTATTGATTGCCAAAGTGCATATACAATGGCACATACATACACATACACATGCATACACACATAAATGTATTCGATTCCATTTTTCTTGGTTGATTATGCATGAAACCATATTTAATATTTCTTGCTTAGTATTTTAAAACTGTGGGATGTCACAACGGCGAAGGCAGCGGTGGGTAATGGAGGGGGGGGGGGGGCAAACCCCCCTACTGCCACCGGAGCCATGGAGTCCCCCCGGAGCCCCTCCATGGATTTTGGATGCTAGAACAAGGTGTAGGGGAGGCTGGAGGTGGAAGATGACCCTGTTTAGGCTGCTCCTCACAAGTTGGGCTGGTAAATTGGTAATAGAGTATGGCGGCCCACTAAAAGAAACTTCCAGCCACTCAAGCCCAAGACCCAACCCATCAACCGCACAATAGCAGAGCAAACCCTATCCTGCTCTGCTATTGCATTGAAAGAAGCTTTGGTCCGTATGCTTTCAGCATGTTGAGAGCTGCACAACTATTGCATTGAAAGAAGCTTTGATCCTTATGCTTTCAAGTCATAATTTGTCAATCTCTATGCTTCGTGGGCAAGGGTATGATGGAACTTCTAATATGAGAGGTGAATTTAATGGGGTGCAGAAATTGATTCGTGATGAGAATCCTTATGCTTTCTATGTCCATTGTTTTGCCCAGCAATTGCAACTAGTGGTTGTTACTGTTTCAACATCTAGTGCAGATATTGCAGATTTCGTTAACTATGTTCCTTTAATAGTCAACAGTGTGGGTGCATCTTGTATGAGAAAGGATGCTCTGCTTGCAAAGCATCATGATGTGTTGCTACAAAAGATTGAGAATGGTGAGATTATGACCGGAAGAGGATTAAACCAAGAAAGTAGCCTAGCTAGACCTGGAGATACTAGATGGGGTTCACATCTTAAAACTTTGCTTCTGTGAGAAGAATGAGATCGAAGTGCCAGATATGGATAAGGAAATAAATGTTAGAGTGACATCCAGACATAGAAAGCAAAAGGTAACAAACATGCATTACTATCATGTTGAGATTTTTCTTGTCGCCATTGATGCCATTTTGACTGAGCTGAATCATCGGTTTAGTGAAACTAGTTCAGAGTTATTAGTATATATGGCTTGTTTTAACCCAAGGAAGTCCTTACCAAATTTCGATGTGGATAAACTTGTGAGACTTGCTGAAATCTATACTGAGGATTTTGATATTGGTGACCTTGCTGTTTTGCCAACTAAACTTAAATCCTTCATCAACCGTGCTAGAAGAACTCCAGATTTTATTGGATGTACTGAACTTGAAAAAATTGCTGAAATTATGGTCAAGACTAATATGAACACATCTTATCGATTGGTTTATCATCTCATTGAGCTAACCTTGATACTACCGGTGGCAACAGCTTCAGTTGAGAGGATATTTTCAGCCATGTCCATTATAAAGACATTTGCGTAGTAAAATGGGTGATGAATGGCTCAGTGACTTGATGATTTGCTATAATGAGAAGGAGATATTTAGAAAGATTGGTGATGAAAAGATCAAAAAGAGGTTTGAAGAGATGAAAAATCGTCGTATGTTGTTGACTAAAAAATTAATGGTAAGCTCTATTCTATTCTAAGTCGCAATTTCAAGGTTCATATATGTTTTACTAATCAATTATGTTTATTTATGTTGATTGCTTCTTCGGGTGAATAATGGGTATCACCGTCACGCGCGGCGTCTATTAGTTTCGTAATTTGGCTTTTCGGTATGGATAAACCGCATCCTTTATTTTTCATGATGTATTTTGTGATTTTTATTGTCCATCAATGTTTTAATATAAGACTACTTCAAACTATTATATTTGTCTTTTCTGAGGTGTCGTAGTGGTATTATGTCTTTGTAGCATTTTTTTTCCAGCCCCTCCTAAATTTTTTCCTGGCTCCACCACTGCCAGCATGCACTTCCTGGAGGTGCTATATGCAGTGGGAGAGCTTAGAAATGAGATGATTTTGCCTCCTTCATTAGCTGTCCCAATCAAAATACAGAACAGCCGCTGATGGCATCCTTACTTCAAGGTGAGAGTAGAAACTAGGAAATTGGAGACTTTAAAAGGTATTATGTGCTTCTCCAATTCCAAATCTTCCTTCTATATTTGGAGAGACTCCTTTTCTTCCAAGGTCTAATTCTTTAAAGCCCTTTCTGCCATCATGTCTACTTGGTTGGGATCTGCCTTTTCCATGAATTGATCAACCATATCCCAGAGAGTCAGGATGACCTGCTGGGCTCTTGGAGGTAATTCTTCCTCCATTCAGTGCAAAAAATGATGCCTCTTCGACTTGTACTGCATATATTGCACGCTGTAACAAAGTACATCATGGAAAATATTGACCTACACGTACATTTCTTGTTACATGACCACATTCCTAATTAACATATTCAACCAAAGCCTCACCTCCAAGAGACAACACAAGAAGCGCTGGCCATTATGCTTGCCTTCCCAGACGAACATGCGCCTTGGGTGTTTGCCATGGCGTCACCTGACCAAGGACTAATGGTTCACTCCACCCCAAGTGTCATCCTCCTTCCCGTCAGGAACAACATTAACAGAGGATGTCTACCAAAGGCGAAGATCAAAAGGACCAAATTTATCATCAGAAAAACTATTGCAACATCATGTGATGTCACCCTCAACAACAAATGCATAAACCATGGTAACACTATTGGGAGATGAGCACTAACTAGAATGAAATCATAAAATAAGCTACATATTTATTACCTGCACCTCCTCTTCATTTTTATCCTATCTTTCTCTTTCCTCGTACTCACTGCATCCAAGATCCAGGACCCTCGCCACTATTTTTATGGTTTGCCAGCGATCATTGGATACGATGGTGAGCCCCTCCTCTCCTCGATGCATCCTTTGATTTCTCCTTTGCTATTTTTTATCATAGACTCTTTGCAGAGGAGGTTATCTATGTCATTCAATTCGTTAGATTTTTCTTACTACACGTAGCGGTTGTACCCTATCCTCGTGAAGCATTGCGGCGGCGATGGCGGCGGCATGCCGGCCGAACCACTTGTGCCCTTTCCCCTCAAGCACTGCATTATTGCCTCTACTAATACTGTGCATGCAACCCCTCTTTTGGGGGCACATCCTCATGCAACATTGACAGCCATGGGGATCCCGTTGCCAAATCCAAGTTGGGACGTTTCGTTGGCGATGAGATGCGTTTTAAGGTATATTTTTTGTTTCATGGTTCTTTGATTAGATTGTTTCATTTTTGAATGAGTTCTTCGATTCGTTCCCCTTCAGATATGTTCCTGTGTGCTCTCAATTCCAAATCACACATTAACTAGGCCATGTTTCCACTCTGATTTATTCACTTTTAGACAATTAACCAATATTGTTAATAGCTTTCTTGTGGCATTTCAAGGGCACAAGCGAGGCCGACATAAAGATGAAAAAAAAACATTTTTCCTAATGGCCATGTCAATTGGGGCAATATGTAGAATGGTTTTACTACAAGCAATAATATAGTAGTAATTCTCAGTCTTTTGGAGCATAAATTTATTATTGCACATCCACATCACAAAGCAGATGAATCTGCAATAGTATTTTTCATAATTCACAGTAGTATTTTTTCATATTCAAGTAGTATTTTGTAACATCCCATATTTTTACAAAATGTTAAATACTCCAAAAATATGAAATTTTCAAAAACTTTTGTGTGGCAGTGAGTTAGCTAGGGTAATTCAAGGATAAATTCTACCCTTTCCCAAATTCCTAGCAAATAAAATTCAATTTAACATATGGATATATTGTTAGTGTGGAATATTTGGATTTTATTTGGATGTATGACTCTACCTTGTTTAATTTTATTTGTATAATTAATTTTTGGTTTGAAATGAGTGGTGTTTAATTTGGAATGGCCATTCAAATTAAATACAAAAACCTACAACTAACTTGGGCTCAAAGCCCCTAACCTAACCCAACCCAAACTCCCTATCTGGCCCGCTAACCCCGCCGACCGGCCCAATCCCCCACGCGCGCTCGGCCCAGACTGGCCCAAGCCGCCGCACCCCTCAGCCCACAGCCGCAGCCCTCTCTTCTCTCTCGCTGAGACGGTCGCTTCTTCCTCCCTACCACTCCGCCGCTCGCCGCTTGCGTCAGCGCCTGCGTCACGGCGCTTGCCCGGCGCGCCCAACGGCCTCGCTCCGCGCCCAGGGCGACGTCATCTTCCACTACCGCCTCACCACGACCCCGAGCTCCAGTCGGAAATGCCTCGGACCCGCACCGCGTCCGTCCCATCACCGCCGCTCCCTCGGCGTCCGGGCCCCCCCTGGAACCCTAGCTTCGCACCTCCTTAAGCCCCGGCCTCCGCCCCTAACGAAACCCTAATCAATTCGGGGGTTTTCCCCTTCCACCGCCGCCAATTTCAAGGAGAGGGGGAGAAGCAGAGGGGAGGGAAGGACGCCGCGAGGAGGACGACCGCGGCCGGGATCTTCGTCACGCCTGCGCCCCGTACGGCTACGTCGACCGTAGCTGCGCGGCACTGCACAGCCTCGACCCCCCGGCCTCACCTTGCCACCGCACCCAGCTCGGCGTCCACAGGCCCACCGGTGAGCGCCACTGCCGCCCTTCTTCCTCCGCTTCCCTGTGCCGGCGTCGCCTCTGGCCGTCGTGTTCTAGCCCTAGCCAGCCCTAGGTCACCCTTGCCCTTTGTGTGTCCGCCTGCAGGAGCCCGACGCCGCTCCGCCGCCGTAGACCACAACCTGCCGTCGCCCTACCCTCGCGCCGCCATGCCGAACTTGCTCGGCACGGCCACGCCGCGGCCCTGGGAACCAGGTGCCCGCACGTGCGCGCGCGACCCCGAGCTGAGCAAGCATCGGGCGCCGCCTTTTGGCGTGCCCCGGCGAGGTCCGCCACCACCACCATCCTTTTCGTCGCCGCCACGGCCTCGCCATGACATCACCCTGCGCCCGCGGTGCGCGCGCGAGCGCTCGGTTTCCCGAGGCTGGGCCTTTGCCTTGCCTTGGCGCTGAGCCACATCGCCGTCGCCGCGCCCACGCCATGACGTCGTGTTCGCGGCATGGCGAGGCCGTAGGGGGACATTCTGTCGAGCACTTTGCGCGCGTCCGGCCGTTACACCCACGCCCAAGCCACACACACGCACACACGAGCCGAGCTGTACCAGATCTAAATGTTTTCTTATTATTTTGCTCTTACAGTTGTCTGATTTTTCATGTAGTTACTCATGTCATTGACTGTAATTCTCCTGCAGTAATATAGCAGCGATGGAAATGTGTTACGATGAGGGCAATCTCCCCATTATGGAAATGTTGGAAATGTGTTCCGATGAGCGCAATCTCCTCATTATGGAAATGTGTTACGATGAACTTGAAATGGTATGCTGTTACTAGTATAGATGTAAATATCGCACTGTCAGTCAATTTGTCTGTCTATATCTGTATATTTGAAACTGACTGTTGTTTTGAATAAATTGGATCACTGTAGATGGACTTTGAACACTTCTCGGTGTACGACAGACTGACAATGGAGAAGTGGACGCGTATTGAAATAATGGCAGGAAAGCTGTGGGAAAAGGTGTGATTTACAATTATCGGCAAATTCCGTTATTTAAGAAATTGAGCATCAGACAAGGCTAGATTCCTTATCTGCCTTTATGTTGTGTTTT
Organism: Panicum virgatum; assembly: GCF_016808335.1. NCBI lineage: Eukaryota > Viridiplantae > Streptophyta > Magnoliopsida > Poales > Poaceae > Panicum > Panicum virgatum. The sequence continues at coordinate 66,913,641 of NC_053147.1, forward strand.
CAAAACTAATCATTGTTTTAAAATTCTTTCATGTAACAGTGGCAAAACGGAGCTGCATCATGGGCTATGCAGAGTGCTGGATCATCGACGTCATCACTACCTCCTCTCCCAGCAGCAGGCCCGCCCCCTATTTTGGAAGAGCTGCTGGGACCAGGATTACAGGCAGTTGATGTTCTCACAGTCACAGAAATCTTGGTCTCCATGACGGAGATACTAGCTGTCGGAGGATTTCTCGGCGCTCTGGGTTTTGCCGTTAATGTCCTTGGCCCAAGAGTCGCTCTTGCTCAACTTCTTGGTCTAACTGCGACGGCACCAGCTCTTGGTACACCTAACCAGGTAACACCCATCTGAACCGATGCTGTGAGGGAGTTTGGGTGGGGAGATAACAGGAACAGGAAGTGGGGAGGGCCGGAGCCCCGGAGGGGGAGGGTTTGGGAACTGAGAGTGACGCTTCGATGAGAATTTTTTGTTTCTGAAATGACTGATTCTCTCTTTCAATCTGGGTTAACCTGCAGGATCAGTCTCGGCGGACGAGGAGGAGGAGCCGGTGGGGGCCTCCTCAGTGTTACTTGTGCAGCCGCCGTGAGGTGTCACATTTCTTTAGCTGCTGTCAGGATCTGGTTTGTTACGACTGCGCGTCCGGGCGGGGTCCCGCCATGTGTAGGTGCACCTCCAGGCGCCGTCCAGTGCCGCACCGCCCACAGTACTCGCCGCTTCCAAGTCGGACAGTGCGCCTCCTCCAGCACCCAATCTGGCAGATCTACAACATCTCAGATGAGCCTAACTTCATCGTAATTCGCTACTTCCGGCCAGAGGACGCCGCTTATTCGCAAGAGACCACCGGAATCCGTTATACCTTTCACTTCTTCATGGAGGGCGCGCAGTGGACGAGACGCATTTCAGCCTGGTACACTGCTACTCCTCACGCCCAGGTGGCGCGGATTTTTCTCATAGAGGACAGCAACCCTGAAGGCAACAACGAGGCCGAGTCTCTGTAGTCGTCTCCTCACGTCCATTTTACTTGAGAAGTATAAACTTCAAACTTGTGTTTCTCTCTTCTACTAGGTTTGTGCCAGTCTGTTGCTACGGGTTCATAAAAAATCCTACCATGCAGTATATTACGGTGATGAATTTTGGCACCATAGCCACACATGAGGCAATATTTTGATAGACATTTGTTCAGTGTTGATCCTCTCCCGTATTGGTTGCAACAGTTTTTTGTTTGCATATGTCCAACTTCTGTGGATAGAATATGCGTGAGCTGGAAATATTCCTCTTAATAGCTTTTGGTTCCAGTAATCTTGCAATTGGAATTCAACTTTCTTATCCTATCTGAAATATACGTATAGAGAGTTTCCGTAGTACTTCACTTGGGACAAGGCTAAAATGTTATGGAAGCCTACAGAACATTGAACTTAGATTGGGAAGATGATGTATAAATGTACATTGTATTTTCAACTATGTTACTGATTATCTCCATGAAACAAATGTTCTGTCCAATTCTCCTTAGTTTTGTACACTGTCAAGCTGATGTTATATATGCTTTATTTTATTTTCTAATAGATTAATAGATGAACACTCAAGAGACCATTATAGAGAGCTTACCAAGGAACAAAATCTTGGATTTGATGAAGTGCATTTGAAAATTATAGACCAGCGAATTAAAAGAGTACAAAGTTGGTGGTCTTATAGATCCAAGTAATAAAATTTGTTACCCGTATCAACGCACGGGTACCGTCCTAGTGTACAATAAGTGAGACAATTCCCTACAAGCCATTAAAAAAGTTTCCAATTCCCTCCATACCACTATAAAACTTCTCGTTCCCAATCAGCTAGGCCCGGCTCAGGGGCATGGGCAGCAGGGGCGACCGCCTAGGGGGGTGGGGGGGGGGGGACAGTCTTAATGATGTACATGTCATGTGTTGGATGCAATGCCCGCAAGTAAATATAGGAAATCAGTGAATGGCAATGATGCTCATGTCCCAAGCAACTTGCCAGATAATTTGATGTTAGTGATCGGGGATCCATTACTTGGCATGCCATAGCCCTTATTTTCTTATCGTAACTCGTCACATTATTAATCAAGAATTATGAACAAGTTGCAAGCTTATTTTTCTCATAAAGAAGTCACAAGTTAAATATAACTACCTCTGGTCCTCCATCTTAGAATAACATTTAAATTTTTTGGACAGATCAAATAAATTCATAAAATTTATACTGTACCCTTTATTTAACATATTCCTGCATGCACATACCATCTGTTTATAACAGTTATATATGCCTGTCTTACACGTCTCCACGAAATAATCTAAGTAATTGTGCATGCTACTATTTATTAACCACAAGAGCCGCAAGAAAATTATCTTTTGAGAGTAATTTTCATCCATTCACCCATTCAAATAGGCTTCACAACTCAAACGTGACTATATTTTGTACAAGTTTTAAATGCTAAATGTAACTATACGAAGAGAGTATCACTATTTGTTTTAATTATGAGTACTAATAGTTACCTTTATCGTATTAAAAAATATTTAACATTAAGGGCCTATAGTACCAAGTTTGCCAAGAGCCCTCAAAATTATAGAGCCGGCGCTGCAATCAGCCATCGATCAAACTTTTTTGGACTTCTATGCCACTGCCGTCACCTTTTTGGTGGAACGTCAGTTACCTGCAGATTAAAATTTCCATTTTACCCCTGTCATGTGTGGGCCCCACCCTTCAATCTTCCTCCGCAGCTCTGGAAAAAAATTCGGTGGAGGCGGGCTGCAAACGCAGCTCCCTGCAGCCCCGCCTGGATGAGAGCCGTGTAACACCTCATATGTTAATTACTTTTCATTAAGGCTAATTATAGTCATTAGCGTTATAAATCACTAGAGAATAATTTTTCAGCAATTTCTGGATCAGTTCAGCTCGGACCGGTCTGACGGTCGAACCTGAGTTGGTTGTTTTGGAACCCACAGTATTTAAACCACTCTCACTCTCTCCCACCGGCACTGTCCCTCTCTCTCTCACGCTCACCAGCTCTCCCTCTCTCCCCAAGCTCCCCTCCCTCACCCAAACCCTAGGATCCAAAAATCCTCCATTTCCAATTAATCCAAGGCCAAGGATGACTCCCAATCGGTGGTGGGACGTCTCTCCTACTTGATTTCCCCGGGGGTGCTGTGGATTCCAAGTTTTTCGTAGGGGAAAAGCCCATTCAAGGTAATCTAGTGGTTTGGCTCGATCTCTTGTTCTAAATGGTTTTAGGCGATTTCCTCTGGTCAAACACATCCGCTTGCATCTCTGAACTAGAGCCTAGAAGGGTTGTGGAATTGGTGGGCGATTTTCGCCGCGCGCACGCCGCCGTTCCCCTCAGGTTCAGATTATCCGGCCTAGTACCGGATCATCCGACCCAACCCTCTTTTTGTGCACAAAAATCACTCCAAAAATGCCTAGGTCCGGATCATCCGGCATAGGGTCGGATCATCCGGCACCGTCCAGTGGCAAAAAGTACTGTTTGGTCGGATCATCCAACCTATGGGCGGATCATCCGACCATGGGGACTTAACGGCAATCCTAAGCCAAAACTTTCTGGTGGTGGTCGGATCATCCGGCGTTGGGCCGGATCATCCGATCAGCACAGACCTTCAGTGCTTGTAAAATACGTAGAAAATTACAGAAAAATTAGAAAAATGCAAAACCAATTGTGTTAGCTTCGTATCTTCATGCTCTACATGGTAGAACCATTAAATGCATGGTTTGAAAACGTCTTCTATGCAATTTTGTTTATGCTAAATAAAGGCCTTTATAGCTTGTTATATGCATAAATAGAGAGTTAGATTTATGCATGCATTTCTCATACCATATGCATACGTGTAGCAGCCGCAGCGGAGGAGGTTGTCTACGAGGTGGTTGCGGAGACATAGGAGCCGCTAGGGCAAGCCCAGCAGGAGGAGAGGCGTGAGAACCCGGCCCAAGGCCCAGTTCACCCCAGTGCAGAGTAGCAACCCGAAGGCAAGCCCTGGTGCATAACTCAATATTTTTAAATTATGAAATATTATATATATATATATCTATCTAGTACTTGTGCATTACGTTTCAGGAATTGTTGAAAACTTAGATGCATAATCCTTAGATTCCTTGAGTCCTATACTAGCAGATGTAGGACGATAGTCATGGCATGCTTAATAGGACTCGGTAGAAGCCGAGTGATTTCTTGTCACTCGCGAGATAAAGGATATTATAGAAGTCGAGTAATTGCCGGTTACTCGCGAGATATATAATTATCTTTGTACTTCAGTAATTGAGATATGGAATGCAATGTGGAAATGATGGAAATTTGAGACCGGACGGGGAAATGTTATTGAGGTGTAGGCATGGCAGCAGGACAGGGTTCCTGGGTGTCTTAGCCCCGTCTGTGTCGATTGAGGACCGTACCGTTGTTGGCCCTGCTGATCATATTTGAATTGTACTAACCGCACGCCGGGAGTAGGATGTAATCGAAACCGGTAAACCTAGTACTGCTTCGCTTCGAAAGTACAGGACCCCATCTCACCTCTTGGGGTAGTCGAGTATTCGCGGAGAAATGGGGATGCATGTATTTACTTTTGGTGGTCTCACGTTGAGCTCGGCTGACCATATGATGGTGGGGCGGTCCTGTAGTTTGAGGCGGGGAGGGGAATGGTTGGTGCGTGTGGTCCGACGGGGCTTATGCGTGCCGTGTTGGTTAGGTCTATCTTGCAAGGTTAAATTGAATCGATTTGCCGTCAGTCGCTCTCGGACATGGGCACCTTGATCACTGCGTCACATCGTAGTAATGAGATGGAATACAAATGATATACGATTATGATTACTTGAAATGTCCTTACATATTTCACCATGTTTGCTCTAGATAGGTCAATATTAGTTGAGGTATAAGATATATAAAATCATGAGCTAAAAGATGGAAAAATAAGGATTTACTTTAGTTTCTTTTCCATAAAACAAACCACCGACCAAAAAGTCTTGCATGTCTAGATATGTGGGCTAAGTATACCCAATAGTCGGGTAAATTTTGCTGAGTATTAGTTGCTCAGGGTTTGTTGCCACCATTATTTCAGGACACCCAGACGTTGACTTCTGCCCCTGCTGTGTCAAGTTCATCCGCCGGGATGCAGAGGGGTGGGAAGTGGTGGAGAGAGACCCTTAGGCTAGGGGGTTGTTGGGTTGCACACTTGAGGGCTGAGTGTGTAGCCTCTCTGTTTTGCGTAGACCGGTCTGACCGGTCTGTGGGACCGGCCTGACCGGTGGAGGCATCAGTGTGGTGGTGACCGGTCTGACCGGTTGGGTGAACCGGTCTGACCGGTCATGTAAAGCCAGATTGGTAAAAGCTAGTGTAGTTGTAGATTTTCTCTCTTCTTGAACTCCGGTTTCATATATTGTAAAGTTTGTAAATTATACCATCATATGTATATTTGAACTTAGTTTGTAAAACTTAATATTTCATAATCATCTTGTGTATGTATTTTTGAGTATTATATTGTGCTCGTACCATCTGCGCGCACCTTCGCGTGGGACTACCGGTGATGTTTCGATCGGGCCGTGGGTTGAGAAAGAACCGTCAAATTAAGCCATTAAGCTAATACGCCTGATGTGTTCAAATGACGGCCATTACACTTAATTTAATGTTTTAATTTAGCGGTTCGGTCACACGCCAAGTGGATAGGAGAGGTCGCCCTCGCTCCTCTGCGCCACAACAACCCCTGCTGGCCACCGCCGCGTGCGCGCACGCGACCAAGCTCTGCGGAGTACCTCGGCACGGGCGGGGCCCCACCGCAGGTGCCGCCGGATGGGCGGAAGAAGGCCCCCCAGGCCGCGGTGGGCGGTTCCATCTTGGAGGGAGACGCCGAGGAGGACCTCTCCACGGCCGCACTGTAGGCCTCGATGGCGCGGCTCGAGGGCATCGGGAAGCTGGCCCAGTCGAGGAGGAGCAAGGCGGCCCGTCTTAGCGTCACCTTGAGGCATGAGGCACAGCGTGATGCAAGCGTGCGCGCGCCGCGGAGGAGGAGTAGGGCGCCAAGCCCGTGCGCGCCATGGAGGAGGAGCAGGGCGGCGAGCGCGAGTAGGAGAGAGCAAGGAGGGGAAGAAGGGTGGCATTGGGAGGCCGTGGTGACCAGGAGCGGAGCGGGGCTGGTCGGGGTGCAGCGGCCTCGCCAGCGATGTCAGAGGGGGGAACCAGATCATCTGACGTCGGGTCTGCGATGGTAGTATGCAGTCACGCGGATCTGGCCGTCCACCTGAGATCCTACGATGCCTCCCACCGGCGGCTCGCACGCGGCTCTCCTGCTTGACGCTGGCTTGGCTGGCTCGTGTTTTTTGTGCGGAACTCGCTCGCGGCTCTTATGGGATGGCTCGCTTCCTCTTCAACTGCCCTATTCTCCTCCCAGGCTCCCACCACCAGAATTCCCCACCACCACCTCTCCATCCCCTTTGCTTGCACCGATGCGCGCAGCGCCCATACCGGCATGTGCCACGCCAGACAATCCCAGAGGCACTGCTGCGATGCATGCTCGCTGTGGCCGCAATGACTGCGATGGCCACGACGGCGGAGGAGGCAGCGGTGCTGCGGCCGCGACAACCATGACGGCCGCAACGAAGGAGGTGGCGGGGGAGAGTGCCGACACCGGGGCCTTCGACGGGGCGGCGGACACGTTCGCCAAGCTAAGGGAAAGAACAAACAGGGCAAGAGCTTGGCGCGCGTCCATGCTCGGTGGTGATTTCAAGATGATTCTGGACAAGATGGTGTCATGGATCAGCAGTTTCAAGCAGGAGGGGGCAGCCGACTTTGGACATTGTGGGAATCTAGTTCTGCTTGGCTAGCTGTTCTCGTTTTCTGTTGTGATTGCACATGATTGTAACGCTGGAGTTTCTAGCATCTTTCGTTTTTCCTTTTCGTTTGAACCTATGTATAGATTGACATTGTGTTGTAAATTTTCTTGGATTTGAATAAAAAGTGATGCTGATTGTTGCAAGTTGAGAGATGCACAAAATGGTCTGTTGTTCAGAGATTCAAAGGTTCTGTGTGCATGATGTCATCCGACTCATCATCACTGTCCAGAGATATCAGAGAAACTCCTGCAGAAGCAGAATAGGAATGAGTTATTCCCCGAAAATTGTAAAGAAATTTTGATGAGGCTAGCACACAGTTGGAATGGAATACAGTGTCCTTCACCGGGAAGAGGATCGCTTGCAAAAGCTAGATACAAGTTAGAGCACTTAATCGGAGGATTTTTCAGCAGATGACATGCGGTGGGCGGCAGATGGCCCAACCGAGCGCGAGGAGGCGAAGCCCGGTGTCTCGACAACAGCAATGCCGGGGCTCACAGAGCAGGGCACATCCTGTTGGAATTGATCTCAGCAGTTAAAACATGAATTGAAGGTTGAGATCAAAACCATTGAAACACAAATGGTTTTGCTAAAACCACTTGAGTCCCAAGTTTTTACTAGAAACTTGGCCCTCTAGTTTAGTCAAAACTTAAGCCCTTAGTCTTGCCAAAAAACCATTTGAGTCTCAAATAGTTTTGCTTGTGATCAGTGGGCAAAATTCAAACTATGGGTGTGGTTCCCCTATGTGTGTAGTGGCTATAAATAGAGGGAAGAGGGTTAGAACTCAAGTCAAGTTATTTCTCTCTCTCTCTCTCTCTCTTACATATCTGATCATCTCTACCACTACCAACACTAGGAAGAGCAACACCAATCCATCTATACATTTAGATGGGTTCTTCATCTAAAGAAAGTAAGCCTACATTATATTTTCATGCACATACATGTGATTCATTAGGATCTAGTCGATCCAGAGCATATAACAGTGGCACCAGAGCCATGCTAGATTCTTTTGGATCCTTGTTCATGTGTTATTCATGCTTCTCTAGATGAATCGGTGCCCAAAGTTCATGTCTGTGTGCATGCCCGTAAAAATATTCATGCAATTCAAGTTGCATATGCTTCAATTAGACTTCTATCTAGCACAATCATGCTTTGATTTATGAAATTCATGATGATTATGGTTCAAGCTCTTCACTGCATAAGCAGTTCATGTCTAATTTAAGTTTCTGTTCATGATTTTCATCATGATTAGTTCGCTGTTTATATGATTTATGTTTAATTCAAGTCTATGCTCATGATGTTTATCATGTTCTTGCATGATTTATTACTGCTAGACCCAAAATCATGAAACCCTAGCCATAGTTTTTCCCCAAAAATTTCTTGAACCTTAGACTAAATCCATAGTTAAGGAATGGTGCCGGACATACCTTAGGGCCGCCATGGATGTCGTTGACCGCGACATCACCATGGCCGCCACCTCTAAGTGGGTCTCCGCTCCATGTTTTGTTCCTGAGCGGCCCCTAGTCCGCCGCCGCAGATGCTCAACGCCGGCTCCCCTCGTGCGCGCTGACGTCTGGGGGAGGCCGCTGCCGGGCATGGCCGCCGCCGTGGGCCTTTCGTGCTTGCGCGCGAGTAGGCCCTTAGGGCATCGTCGAGCAACGCTCGACGGGGCTGCGCGCCTGGACAGGCGACACGCAGCTCCGGCGAGCGGAGCTCGGCAGCACCGCCGGCCCCTCCGCCCTCGATCCATGGGCACGCCGCCACCTAGCTCGGCTGCCGCCACCGCCGGGTGAAGAGGAGAGAAGAGGGAGATAGAGGAGAGAGAAAGGGGAACAAAAAATGACATTAGGGTTTTCAGGGGGCTGGGGGTGGCTGGTGGTTTTGTTCACCATGGGCCCGTCCTCAGCCGTCGGATTAGGATCCGACGGTGTGAGACGGCCGGCCGCCCCGTGGGCCAAATGGGCCGGTGCGGGGCACCGGTTTTCTCGACAACAGCAATGTCGGGGCTCATAGAGCAGGGCACATCCTGTTGGAATTGATCTCAGCAGTTAAAACATGAATTGAAGGTTGAGATCAAAACCATGGAAACACAAATGGTTTTGCTAAATTTTTGCTAGAAACTTGGCCCTCAAGTTTAGTCAAAACTTAAGCCCTAAGTCTTGCTAAAAAACATTTGAGTCTCAAATAGTTTTGCCTGTGATCAGTGGGCAAAATTCAAACTATGGGTGTGGTTCCCTATGTGTGTAGTGGCAATAAATAGAAGGAAGAGGGTTAGAACTCAAGTCAAGTTATTTCTCTCTCTCTCTCTCTCTCTCTTACATATCTGATCATCTCTACCACTACCAACACTAGGAAGAGCAACAACAATCCATCTACACATTTAGATGGGTTCTTCATCTAAAGAAAGTAAGCCTACATTATGTTTTCATGCACATACATGTGATTCATTAGGATCTAGCCGATCCAGAGCATATAACACATCCGACTCCGGCGTCTCGGTGAAAGCAACACGGAGGAGGACAGAGTCAGGCATGTCTGCAACGGCGGCGCCGCGGGCGGTGGGTTCCCCTAGTCGTCATCCAGCACGAGGACATGCAACTTGGGTGCCGAGGACAAGGAGGGCCGCGGCTTCGGTGGGGATAGGTGTCGTCGAGGACGATGGGGCGCGCTCGTCCTTGATGCCAAGTCGTCAACGTCCGCACGCTCTTTCGGTCACCAGCCTGAGCCTGCGCCGCAGTGCCCCTGCCTCCTCCGCCGTCGCGGCCGCAGCGCCGCAGCGAGCAAGCAAGGAGAAGAGGGCAGGCGAGCCGCAGCGCCCTGGGCAGGGCTTGTTTGGCGCGGCGCCGGCGGGCATGGCGAGCAGTCCCGCAAGGAGAAGAGGGCATGCGAGCCGTCCCGCAAGGAGAAGAGGGCATGGGAATCAGCTGCGAGCGAGCCAAGCCAGCGTCGGGCAGGCAGGAGAGCTGCACGCGCGAGGCATCGTTGGATTGCAGGCAGACGGGCGGATCGCGCGACTGCAGAGTAACATCGCCCACAGCGACGTCAGAGGATCTCATTGCGCAGGGCAGGTAGGCTGTAGGCAGCAGGGGGCCGCGTGAGCGGGGAGAGCTTTGGGCAGCGGTGGCCAGCGGTGGCTGTTGTGGCATAGAGGAGCGGTGGAGAGAAAGACGGGGACTAAGACTGACAGGCGGGCCCCATGTGTAAGAGGGGTAAACTGGAAATTTTAAGCTACTGTTAATTGCCGTTTCACCGAAAGCTGACGGCAGTGATATAGGAGTCCAAAAAAAGTAGGATCCATAGCTGATTGGGAATGAAAAGTTTTTTAGTGGCATGGAAGAAATTGGAAACTTTTTTAATGGTTTGTAGGGAATAGCCTCAATAAGTTTTGCATGGTTGATTCTTTATTTTCAAAGGGTCAGTTGGATCCATGCCACTCCAATTTCTTGAAATTGGATCTCATGTTGAAAATCATGCCATTGAGTGGCATGATTTTCAACATGACACCCAATTTCACAGAGTTGTGGTGGCATGAATCGAATTTTCCCTATTTTCAAAAGGTGTCTAGATTCTTAAGGTCATTTCTAGTGAAGATTTCATAAGAATTTCATACATATTAATATACATATTAAATAGGGTACCATGTCACCCTTTTAAATGATGTGGAACTGGATTAATGAGGACAGAGATGAAATGGATTTTTTTTGAAAAATAAGATGAAATAGATTTCATTTAGATGAAACCATTTATGCACGATTACCAACTCTTGATGAGTCTTATAATTAAATGTAACTAGAGTATGAAATAGCAAATATGAAGCAATATACACGGTTACCAACTCTTGATAGGTCTTGAATTAAATGTGATGAGATTCTATGAAATAGCAAATATGAAACAATGCATTGAGTTTTATTTGTATTTTGTTCATGTGGCACTTTTAAAAATAAGAAAATGAAACTATCTATTAGGATGGGCCTTAAAAAACACCGTTTCTATTGATAAAACCTTGTTATTCGCACTTTAGGACGCTTGACTTCGTCCTTTTGGTCAAACTCACTCCACGTGGGAACATTATTTGTGTGGTCGGCTCCACTTCCACCACGGAGAGCAGAGGAGATCCTACACCCAACATTCACGCAGAGAATCCGAATCCGACTGCCGCCCACGCCCCAAAAAAAGCTCGCCGGGCCACGCACCACCGAGCAGCAGCGCAGTGGAGTGTGGCAGGGCAAGGCATTGCAAAGCACTACTCATCGCATATCCCACGGTTCCTCTCCCGCAAAAGCGAAAGCCTCGATTTTTTTTAGCCAACAGCAAAAAGTCGGTGCCCAATTTTAGCAGCGGCATTCCTCCACCTCCACGGAGGCGATCGGCGGAGCACGCGACAGAAATAGGCGGGCGGCTGCAGAGAGATTGGCGGAGGAGTCGAGGAGGGGGTTACATGAGACAAGGCCGGAGGCGGAGGAGGCGACGGGCGGAGGAGGGGTTAAATGAGCCAGCGAGACCGGAGGCGGAGGAGCGGGCGGTGTAGAGGAGGCGGAGGAAGCGGACCGCGTGGGGGCTTTCCACCTTGGTCTTCGTCTTCTCCTTTCGCCTCTTCGTCTTCTTCTTCCCTGAGGTGATTTCGCTGCCCTTGTTCCTGGGCACCCAGTGCGTGCTCCCTTTTCTAGCCTTTTTTTCTTTCTTTCTTTGTTTCTTGGCATATTGCTCTGCAAATTTCGGATCTTTAGGTGGAGGGGGCAAGAACCAAGCTTGGTTTAGTTCAGATTAGATGCCAACCGATGGAGGCGGCGGCACAACGCATGCGTTTTGTTACATTTTTTCCCTTTTGCGTTGCCATTCAGGCATGCTCCTGAATGGATTAGATTACAGGAGAGAAATGATTGCATGTGTATTTTTTTAATCAGGGTCTATCCCATACTGCAGATTACTGAATAGGAATGCCCAATTTGTATTTGATTTGGGCAAAAGGTGGTAGCCTCTTGCCTATGCCGCTGAGATGGAAAACATCTTTCGTAATGTCCACTTGACATTTCGGCGATGTACTGCATCATGCGTATCTTGCTAGTCCTAAATTGTTTGATTCCATTTGGTTATTATAGGCAGATGTGCTGTTAAGATCATGTTTAATGCCAGAGATTGTTATGTTTTTTCAGTAACAACAATGCACCAATATACGCTGTTGGCTCTTGTCTGCCATGTTTCATTATATCATTTATTGCTGGGATGCTCTAACCGATGACTCCATACTATTTAGCTTTCTTTAGATGTTAAGAGCAATGCCGATTCCATGAGAAGTTTAGAAGGGAATACGTGTAGCTGTAACTTGTCTCATCATTTTCCTCCCTGTGCTAGCAATTTTACCAATATGTTAGTTTTCTCTGGTTTTGTGGTATGTTGCATGGTTCACGTTATGTATACCTGATTCCTTTTGCTTATTTTTCTGTCTTGTCTTGAAATGCAGATTACCTTCAGATTCGGACGTTTTCCACACACCCCAGAAAGATATAGTATTCGGAGCACTCTCCTATGCTTCCAAGAGACACACTCATTTCTTTCTTTGTCATAGACGCAAGATCTTCTCATGGCCAGAGACTTACCCCATCCGCCTGTAACGAGACGAAAAATTCTGCCTTTCAAGTTCCTGATACCATTTGTTCTGATTCTTTCTGTGTCTGTTATTGCTGTCACCCAGTACTTCCAAAGTATCTCTTACCTTCTGCGCCCACTGTGGGACACACCACCTACACCATTCACCCGCATTCCACACTACTATGCTCCCAATATCTCCATGCCCCAGCTGTGCCAGCTCCATGGCTGGGGCATCCTTCCCTCCCCACGGCGTGTGTTTGATGCTGTCCTCTTCAGTAATGAACTTGACATTCTGGAAATCCGTTACCGTGAGCTCCTCCCATATGTTGATAGGTTTGTCATCCTTGAGGCCAATGCCACCTTCACCGGTATCCCCAAGTCACTCTCCTTTTATGAAAACATCGGCCGTTTTGCATTTGCTGGATCAAAGATTGTCTATGACATGCTTTCTATTGGAGAACTGGATACTGATCATCTTAGGCAGCCCTTCAATGTCGAGGCATATCATCGTCGTTCACTTAACATGTTGATACGAAGATCAGGTATTGCTGCTGGTGATGCGCTGATCATGGCTGATGCTGATGAGATCCCTAGCCCCGAGACACTGCAGTTGCTCAAGTGGTGTGATGGAATACCACCAGTCATGCACCTTGAGATGAAGAACTATATGTATTCCTTTGAATTTCCTGTGGACGACAACAGCTGGAGAGCATCAGCACATGTGTTCAATGAGCGTACATTATATCGCCACTCCCGTCAGAGCAACCTAATTCTGGCAGATTCAGGTTGGCACTGCAGTTTCTGCTTCAGGGACATCAAGGAGTTTATTTTCAAGATGAAGGCGTACAGCCATGCAGACCGAGTGAAACAGCAAAGCTTCCTAAATCCAGAAAGAATTCAGAAGATCATATGCAATGGGGAGGACCTTTTTGACATGCTACCTGAAGAGTATACATTCAGAGACCTCTTCAAGAAGATGGGGCCGATACCGAAGTCAGCATCTGCTGTGCATCTGCCTTCCTATTTGATCAAGAATGCAGACAAGTTCAGATTCTTACTACCTGGTGGATGCTTGAGATCAAAGTAGATCAGATGTTAGCATTGTTAGTCAACAGTATTTGTTTTAGCTTCAATACTGTTGTTCATGTGGAAACAGGTGTTTTTGTTTGATCTGAAATAGTGTTACTTTTACTCTTTTAGATAGGGTGCTAGGAGCTATTTTGGTGTGTACTTGAGGAACTATGGGAATTTTCACCTTGTGTACGTAGTGATGGGCTTTTCACCCCTGAATTTACAGCAAGCGACATAGAAGTAAAAGTGGATACAGGAAGTATCTGTTGGGTTCACCCTGATCTTTCTTTTGCAAACAGCTGGAGATTATTTGTTGGCTATCATTTTTGGCATTGTACAACCAATGGCCAGCCAGGATTGAAATGCCCTAGATCATCTGCATTCTGTTCTGATGATCCGATTCAATGACACAGTGCAAGGTCTCTAATATGTATGGTTGTAGGTCAAATCAATGTCAGCCCAATCTTGTCTCTCTTTATCTAGTCTCAGGCCCTCTCTTTCAGAACAGCACGAGTCCGTTGCATGGCCCTATCTTCGTAAGAAGACATATGGATGGTCGTCTTGTCAGGGAAAGATCTCATCTTCTAGCGTGCTGATAAAATGATGTTAGTGCCACGCAGATAATAATTTTCAAGGCTAGATTTAGGACGGTTCCGGGCACATGCCACCAATCAATGCTAGTACATTGTATATTTTAGTTTCCCTTTGTGATAGTGTACATAGAAATCTTCTTCACCAAGTTTGTTATTTTCTCGCTTCAGTAGTGCAGGCTGCAGTAAACAGGAGGGAGTTAGTTTGGAAGGTCATGTGGTGCCTAAAAATATACCTTTTGTTGTTTGGGAACGATGAGGATATCGTTATATTGATGAAGATGCCATTCATAAGGTTAAAACGGGATTGTCTGCAATTCTTCAGCAACGTAATCGTGAAATGGTGATACAAATTGCAATCTTTTGGGCTCATCCCAACCAGCAGCTGGCTGGATCGGAGACTGTTTGGCAGCTCTGGCCAGTGCACTCGATCAACTGCATTCTCTCAAACACAAACAACACTGGAGAGCTGCACTCTCGTAATTTGATGTAACTATATGGATGTGTTTCAGTTTCGGACTTTCAGTAAACGGTTTTGTTGTCTTCCCACATGCATGGGCGAGTAATTTGAGAAAGAGGTGGCATTTGGAAGCACCGGTTCTGATCTTGAGAGCTTGCGAGTCTCGGACTCTGGGCTGTAATTCTGAATCCATCTCTCGTTATCTGAACAAAAATTTTTACTTGTTTCTCTGATATGGAGAACATGGACTCATGGTCACGGCGCAATCTAGGATGTAAACGACGGCCAACGATGTAAACTGGATGATGACATGGATTTGGGTTGATGTCCACTAGTTGGCCCAACGGCCAACTGGGCCTTTGACTCGCGCTCTGATCGGGAGCGTCTAGCCCAATGCGAGGCTGGTGGGCTCTTGTCGTGCAGTGCAATAAATAGGAGGTGGGGGCCAGGAGCTCATCGTACGAGGTTCACTGCCGGGCACTTCCCACTATCCAAACCCTAAAACCGCTCAGAGAGGAGCACTGCAGCTATGGGAAGCTCCACCGATGCCCTCTACTCTAGCTCACTGTTGCTGTCGACCTTGCCATCGCCACCGCGACGCTTCTGCACCATGCGTTGCTGCCCCATAGCAGACCTTCACCAACAAAGAAGGTGATGGCCGGGTCGAGTTCCCTAAGAACCAGTCAGTCTACTGCTAGATGATCCAAAAGTACACCTAACAATAGATGGTCAATATGCTTGCGTGGTAGACTGCCAATGAGAGGTTAGAAACTATTCTTTTTGTGCATTACCAGTACTCACTACTTGAAGGATCTACTGACAACGGAAGATGTTTTGCACGGATGAGTCTCCTCTGCAGTACTGCAGAGGGACTCACCCCCTGACATGTGGGCTCGAGTGATGTGGGGCCCACACATCAGTGAGGGTGAGTCCCTCTGCAGTACTGCAGAGGATTTGCTTCCGTTTTGCACAGCGTGGCAAGTCATATGCAATGTAGGCGAAAGTTACAACGTGACTTGCTTTTCATAAAAAAAACAACCTGACTTGCTGGAGGAAAGTCACTGGATGTGAAAATCCTTGTTTGGGAGGGCTCCAGGTGCTCCAGCTCCTACCACTGTAGCGCACTATAGCAACCCGCAGCCTGAGCCGGTGGAGCTACTTTTCCAGCTTCACCCTTTTCCTTGTTCATTTAATTTTGAACCTCCATTTGCATACCCGCTTCATGTCACAGTGAAAATAGTGTTGCTACTGTAGCACGAAGCTGGAGCTGTTTCCGGCGGAGCCATGCCAAAGAGGCTCTCAGGATTTTCTTATAGTTCCATTCCGCCAATGAGAGGTCTCTAAGTTCCTCTAATTTTTCAAGAAAGAGAGGGCAAGCTTTACATTTGCAATATTAGCTGATAGGCTGGAAACTTGTTTTCCCAACCTTTGAGTGTTCCTTTTAAATTTTTGAACTTTGCAGAGAGATTTTTGGCCTTGTCTTGCTGATAGTTCGCGACTCGCAATGATCATCCATATTGTACTACCACTACTAGAAAACAAGCCTTAGGTCCACCCCAAAAGTAACAGCAGGTACCGGTTCATCTCCATACCGGTACTTTTGGGGTGGTGGAATCTATGAATGAGTCTTAGGTACCAGATGGTAACTTTTATATTAGTACCGGGTGGTACCACCAACCGGTACCTATAGACGAGCCTTAGGTACCGGTTGGTGTTACCTTAGGCTCATCCATGGATTACTTTAAAAGAAAAATATCTCCTTTTCTATCAGAACCACTGTGTAGTTGAGATGGTAAAGGAGGAACGTGCGAGGCTAGAGGTCGCGAGTTCAAATCCCAGCCAAAGAGAATATTTTGCGTGAATTTTGGAGGCCTTAGGTACTGGTTATTTTACACGGTACCAAAGGCTCGTACCTTTGGTACCGCTTGTGGGGTACCGGTTCAAAAAACCGGTACCAAAGGGCATATGCAACCGGTGCCTTAAGCCATTTTTCTAGTAGTATTCATGTTCCATTCACTAGTTTTCGAACATGAAAATCTTTCCCTTCCCTTGGGAATTTCAGTATTTATCTCAATAACACAGGGAGAATGATATGATTGTTTCCACTATAATTGGTCAAACAATCGTATGTGGATAATTTTGTGTGCATGAATATGATGAGGTGAACGGTATTGCTTATTCGACTATGTATATTTTTCCCCTTGTAGAGGCGAATCTGCTAGCTTAGAAAGCTCGTTTCGCAAGAAACTTTTATATCACTTTTTTCTTAATTAAAAATACACACATCTCTCCCAAGCATTCTTATTTCTTGAAGAAGAAGAAAAATCACCTGCTGCAGCATTGCTCCAAGCTGAATGTACTCATTTTATTCCTGGGCCGGTTGGCAAGGGCTTCGTCAAGGTGCCACGCTCGTGCTGTGAAAGGCCAGTGCTCTGCTGCGCATGCCCCATGTCACAACTAATAAGTCTTACCAAACGAGTTTCATCCTTTTTTTGAAGGAGTGATTATGTATTGTATGGCTGGGCATATTACCCGAAGCCCGAAACCCGTACCCGAAAAACCCGAACCCGTATCCGAAAAACCCGAACCCGAAAAGTCCGACCACTATTTCGGGTAGCAAACTCCGGTACCGAAATTATTACGGGTAATTCGGGTATTAAATCCCGGTACCCGAAATACCCGAAAACCCGAAGTGCCCCGTACCAAAATCTGTCTCAGAAGCAAATTTGGCCCACCACAGCCCAATCTCTGTATGGCTACCCACCTCCAACGCAACCTTATTCTCTTTACTGTCTTCTTCTCCCAGACCTAGTGCCCAATCCCCATCCCTCTCACCCCCGGCGGCGGCGCCTCCGAGACCTCCGTGTGACCGCGCCCCCACAAATTGCTAGCGGGTGGAGAGCATGCCGAGGAGCAGCGGTGACGGGGCGGCCAGCGGTGTCTGCGTCACGACGACGCGCGGCCGCGGCAGCCGGAGCCCGGCGGCGAGCGGCAACATGACCTGCGGCCGCGGCAACAGGAGCACAACGGATGAGCGGCAACACGGACGCGCGGCCGCGGAGCGGCGGTCGGCACCACAACACGACGGGCGGGGCTGAGTACTCAGGTGGCTTGCCGGCTGCTTGCGACGCCGGCTGCTTGCTTGCTATTGCTACTACGCCTGCAGCCTGCTGCTTGCATCCTTGCTTGCTTGCTACGCCGGCTGCTTGCTCGTGGATATGCTGCTTCCTCGTTTGCATTTGTGTTGCTACTTGCTGGCTGCCTTCATAGTTGCATCTCGGGTTGTTCGGGTAAACCCGAATTCGAACCCGAAATGTCGGGTACCCGAAATGTCGGGTTTTGTTTATTTTGAACAAATTTCGGGTTGAAGATTTCAAAACCCGAAATTTTAAAAACCCGAAAAATCCGACCCGAAATTTTCGGGTAGCGTATTGGATGAAAGTTAACACTACTCCATTTGATCTTCAATCAAGTCAGGTAATCAGAAACTCCCCTTTTTCTGTTTATTCCGTCCGTCCGACAGGTGGGCCGTCTCCCTCCAAACGAACTCTGGCTCGCACGGCCTTCGTCTTCCTCTCGCCACTACGCCTATAAATTGGCGTCGCGCTCCTCCCGCCGACCCGCGCTCCTCCCGCCGACCCAAGAAAGATATCCCTCCCCTTCCTGTCGATCCTCCCATTCCCGTCGACCTTGTGCTGTCCGAAAGAAGAAGAAGCGCCATCCACATGTCGACACGCTCTGTCCACCGGGATGGAGAAGGAGGAGGAGAGGCTCCACCTCTACGGCCGGAGCAGGAGAATGGAGGCGGAGGAGGAGCAGTAGGACGGGACGACCCGACCACTACGTCCTCCATCATGCCCAGGTGAGGGTGTTAGTCTTTTGCTGCTCACGACTTGTTCCCCGTGTTGATTTCTTGCTTTCTTGATTTCTTCTTGCTTGCTAATCTCCCTCCTTCTCTTGATGAACAACTAGTGCGGACGAGAGGGAGCAGCAGAAGGCAGGCGGAGGCGGAGGGGGAGTGGCAGGACGGGCCGGCATGGCCACGTCCTCCACCATGCCCAGGTGAGGGCGTTCGTCTTCTGCTGCTCGCGTCGCGAGTTGTTACCAACTTTCTTGAGTTCTTGCTTCTTACTTTCTTGCTTGCTAATCTCATTCTCTCCCTGAACAACCAGTGCGTCGAATGAGCACAAGCAGTCTTCCGCGGCCATCCATCCCTCGCTACCGCCCGTGCAAGGCGGCGGCGCCGACGGGGCGGCGCCTGGTGAGATGGGGCAGTTTCGGGCATGGGTCGGCCTGCAACTTGCCTTGGGAAGGCAATTGTCGTTGCCGAGGAGCTGCACCCGCAACCGCAACTCCTCCCATGTTGCTACTGCTGCCCCCGCTGCCTTATTTTGTGATGTGGATGGGGCCGGGGTGCCGCCGTATGTTTGACAATCCGGCGTTCAGCCTTCGACAGGAGCTTCTCCGGCGGTCAGGTCAAGGCTCGACCCGCGCTTCGGCTGCGGCGGTGGACGCGACGTCGGCGGCAGGCGCGTCATCGAGCGGCGCATGTTACTCGACGGCTGTTTCGCTATTGCTGGTGGTGCCGGAAGGGTTGAAGGCTGTTGGGAATCGAGATGGCCCTAATACCCAATATGCAGAGATCTACACCTAAGACACACCAACTCACTTTAGATTCGGTTATCCTTTTCAATTTCTAGATACTTGGTGTATAAGGTCCCTTCGATGGCAGCCTTCTCGCTCCCGGGTGGCAGAGCCTACAACAGATGAAGCTGGCTTCTTGAAGGCGGAACCTTCCTACAATGAAGCCCAGACCCTTCCTTGTGTTTGTGATTTCGGGTGGTAGAGCCATAGCCTACAACAGATGAAGCTGGCTTCTTGAAGGCGGAACCTTCCTACAATGAAGCCCAGACCCTTCCTTGTGTTTGTGATTCTGGGTGGTAGAGCCATCATACGATAAATTACAACTTATACAATAAGTTCTTAGAAACTGGAAGACTAACACTTACAAGGGAACTCAAACCTTTATTCATAACTCAACTTGATATAACATGAGATGACACTTACACTCTTATGTGGCTACCCTACCATGATACCACTACACTATATAGCAACCTTGCTATCTCCTACTTGAGACCTTTTATGCCATGGTACACTAATGGAGGAGGTGGACACCCCTATTTATAGGACTCCATGGTTCATATGGTATTACCATGTGTTCTCCTTCTACACACTTCTACATTTCTAGACTTCTCTCCATCCTATCATACAAATATCTTTCCTCTATAGAGTATACTTCACTATAAAGCATGATAACTATTACTCATACTTGCTCTCCACTCCTCTAGATCCTTCTTATTTTGGCATGATCTTATCTTCATATACTGCAAAGTTAGTTTCTTGTGATTTCCACAATCTTCTAGAATGTTTCAAGTATGCATTGCATATGTCAACAAAGACGTCGGCGGCGGGTGCGTCATCAAGCGGCGCATGTTCCTCGATGTGCAGTTCGCTTGCGGTACCCGACGGGATCAAGACGACGGCGATCACTGCTGTGGCCCATGCTACGACACCGGCCGCCAGTTCAACTGCGGCGGCAAGAAACCAAGGTTCAAGAAGCAGTACGTGAACGTACGGCAAGAAATCCACCGATACATGGGGCCGGTGCCTATGAAGATCGCCGACGACTCCATGTTCCTCCAGATCGCGATATCCGTACTGAACATAAGAGGGACCGCGCTGGACCTCAACAACATGTCTGGGCAAGCCACGCTGCGACTGGTACTGCCGGCCGGTACTGATTTTGGCAGAGGCAAGATTGGCTTGTACAAGGCTGCCTTAAACTTCTACGAGTCGAATGAGAATGGAGTCAGAAGAATGACAGGACTGGAATAATGGATACAATTGGTACAGCTACAATGAGATGAGACAAAGCAGCTCGTTTTTTATGTGGGAAGCTTTGATCCAAACTGCAGGGATTCAGTGAATCCAATGATTAGTTGCCTGAAAACCGAACTGACTTGGGCAAATATGTGACAGAACCGCCAAATTAAACAGTTTAATTAAGCGTAATGACCATCATTTGAACGCATCAGGTGCATTAGCTTAATTAAGTGTAACCTGACAGCCTATTTCCAACCCACAAGCCGATCGAAACACACCAGAAGTCTCGCGTGGCAGCGAGCACAGACGGTACCAGCATAATATAATTTCACAAAAATAGATAATAACATAAATATTTACAAAACAGATTTAAATTTAGAATTTACATAAAATAAATGACAGCAGCCGAAGAGAATATGACCTGAGAGAAGGAAATTTGATTGAGAACCAATAAAACAAAACGATAACTATGAACACGCGAGGACGTCACATCGAGCCCACTGATGCGAATCCTGGTTAACTTCTATACCTGAAACAGGGTAAACAACAAACCCTGAGTATACTAATACTCAGCAAGACTTACCCGACTTTTGGGTATACTTAGCCCACATATTTAGACATGCAAAGCTTTCTGGCTGGTGGTTTTATTTGCAGAAAATCATCTAAGGGTAGATCCTTAATTTCAAAATTTTAGCTCCAAATTATAGTTATAAAGTTGCTACACATCTATGATTTGCAGATCTATAACAATCAATGTGAAAACATAATTGATTAAATAACATCAACATGTATCATATCATTTCGTTTCATTTCCTTACTACGATGTGACTCGGAGATCAAGGTGCTCATGTCCGAGAGCGACTGACGGCGAATCGATCCGATTTAACCTTGCAAGGTGGACCTAACCAACACGGCACGCGTATGCCCCGTCGGACCACACGCACCAACCATTCCCATCCCGCCTCGAACTACAGGACCGCCCCACCATCATATGGTCAGCCGAGCTCAACGTGAGACCACCAAAAGTAAACATATGCAACCCCATTTCTCCGCGACTACTCGACTACCCCAGGAGGTGAGATGGAGTCCTGTACTTTCGAGGTGAGGCAGTACTCGGCTTACCGGTTTCGACTATCTCCTACTCCTGGTATGCAGTTAGTACAGTTCAAACATGATCAGTAGGGCCAACAACGGTACGGTCCTCAATCGACTCAGACGGGGCTAAGACACCCAGGAACCCTGTTCTGCTGCCATACCTATACATCCTCATCATTCCCCGCTCGGTCTCATATTTCCATGTCAATTTCAACAACTCAGGTACTGTATATAAGTATATAACCTATATCTCGCGAGTAACCGGAAATTACTCGACTTCTAAGTATCCTATATCTCGCGAGTGCAAAAAATCACTCGACTACTATCGAGAAGTATTAAGCATAGCATTTCTATCGTCCTATATATGCTAGTATAACTCAGGGAAACCTAGGGATCATGCAACTAGGGTTCCAATCAATTCCTGAAACGTAATGCACAAGTAATAAATACATATATAGGTGTCATAATTTCAAATAATAGGATGTGCACCGGGGCTTGCCTGGGATCAACACTAAGTCAGTGTTAGTTAGATGATACTCGCTTGGCGAGCATCTTCCTTTGGTCATGCACATCGGGTTCCATCCATCCGTCTTCTGGATATGTCCACCAACATCGTCTTCGGGTTCGGCTCCAGTAGCACGTCCTTCATATGGTTCATCTATCGTACCTAAATGAGATGCGACAATGCATATGTATGAATGCATGGAAGTGCAACACGCAAGGCATTCATAAAAGTACAACATACTAGCATAAGCACCTAGAGCTATTTAATTTAACCATCACTCAAGCATCTCATAGAAGATGACAAGCACATCAAGCATGCCACACAAATTAACTTAAATTAAACCACTGCAAGCATCCACCATTCAGGAAATTAGCCAAACCTTCTAGCCAACAAAATATAACATGATTCACCCAAAAATGACATACTTGATGTATCAAACCATGCAGAAAAGAATGGCTTAGCAATACTTTTGGAAAGTGAAAGATATAACTAGAAACTAAACAAATACAAAAACTTAACTTGAGGACATGATCTAGCAACCAAAATTTACCAGCATGATGAGCTATTGATAAAGCATGTAAAAATATTTTTCCATCATTTATTGACAACAGAAAATATTTAATTTAGCCCTAGCAAAACAAACAGAACAAAAATATATTTACAAACATGCACATAGATTCTGGTTCTGAAATTTTTACAGTGAATTAAACATGCAAAGAGTAAGCTACTGCATAAATTTCATAATTTTTGAACATCCAAAACTGCAGATATTAAATAGACAAGCGTAAACAAGCATTAACCATGATTAAATCAATACATCATGAAAACATTAAACAAACAGCAGGTTAAATATTTTTCCTAAGTTCTACATGCCAAATCAAAGCTAATCCAACTATTTTTACATTTTTATCATTTTTCTACTATTTACTATGAATTTTCAAAGCTTGCAACCACTTAAATTAATATTTAAACTAGAGCAAAAACTATTTAGAAACTGAAGATCAACCTGTAAGGAAAGTTGTAGATCGTAGGACAAGGAATCCAACAAATTTTAGTTTGTATTTGTTTGATTTTTTTATGATTTACTATGATTTTTCAAAGTTTCAGCTAATTATTACAAAACAACCCTTCGCAACACTATTCACTTGAGTCATGGACTTCGCAGAAAGGCCCCTGCACTTGTGTCTATTGTTGCGTGGGATCCCTGGTCGCAATTTTGAAGCAGGGGAGAAAGGGAAACGGCGATTCCGGCCATGGGAGGGCTTGCTGGCGGCAAGGGAGGGGTGGAGGAGCGAGAGGAGATCAGCGCGGACCTGTAGGTGGCCTTGGAGCGCGAGGAGGCGGTCTGTGGCGGCGGCTCCATGGCGGGCGGCGGCGGTGCTGTGCCGCTCCGGCGGTGTTCCGGCGAGGCGTGGAGGTGATGGCCGGGCCCGGGAGCTTCGTTGGGACGAGAGCAAGCGGATTCGGGGGTTGGTGGAGGGCGGGGCGAGCTCGGTCGACGGCTCGGCGTGGAGGTGCGACTGGCGGCCATGGCGAGCGCGGCGAGCGCTCGCAGGCAGGCGGCGTAGGCAGGCTCAGTCGGCGCGGCCTTGGCGGCATCTGCACGAGAGAGAGAGAGGCGATGGAGGGGGAGAGAGGGTAGCGGCGAGCAGCAGCGCGAGACGCGCGGCGCGTGCGTGCGCGAGCGGCGCCGTGGCCAATTTGGCCACGGTGACCACGCACGGGAGAGAGGGAGACAAGAACACGTGGGCTTGATATTTTTGACCCAATTTGAATCTTCAAATTTCGTTTAAGACTCCTAATTGAGGGCTAATAGAGGGTGTTACAAAATAGTACTGTTTTCGTTCCTGGTCGATCTATGCCACCATTTTGTTTTCTGAATTTGATGGGTCGTTCTTTCTGTGTTGGGCTTCAGGTGTCTGCATGTTGTAGGTGCTTGGGTGTTTCAGGTTTTTGGGTGACAATTTGTTCTTGAGTGGTATTGTTACACTCTTGATAATTCTGACATTTGCACTTCACCTTAATTCTGACACCGGGCCGCCGCCTCTACCTCCCACCACCCGGGCGAGAGGTCGACGGCGCCGCTCCCTCACCGGCGCCAGTCCCCGAAGCCAAAGCTCTGCCCTTTTTCCCTCCGCCTCCTTCCACAACAGCGGGCGGCAAGCATCACCGACCTTGGCCGGCCGGCGAGGGAGGGGCCGGCATTGACGACGAGAGGATTCGGGCTTTCGATTTGGAGGAGGGGTGGGAGCATCAGCATCGTGAGCATGGGCGACGGGCACCCTCAACGCGGAGGAGGCGGTGGGGGAGTTCGATGTCATGGGTGGCGGCGAAGCTTGAGATGGCGGTGGAGCTCGAGGTCGCGGGCGGTGGCGGAGCTCAAGCTTCGGGCTGCACGGGAGCCCAACCTCCGGCGGTGCGCATGGAGATCCAGGCAGGGGCATGCGATGGGCGGTGCGGAGGAGCCGAGTAGGCGGTGCGTGGGGCCGGCCGTGCGGCCTGGTAGGGTCGTGGCATGGACACCGGGGCGGCATAAGTGCGCGGAGGGCAGGGGCGGAGCGGCCGACTCGGAGCGCGGAGCTCCCGCACCATGGCTTGGCCACGGTAGACGCGTAGAAGCGGTGGCAGTCGTGCGGAGGAGCAGGGGCGCCGCCGGTCCCGTCCCCTGGCGGCGGCGCGGAGCAACAGGGCGCCGCCAGTCCTCGTCGCCGCCGCCTCCGCCGTGGCCCCTGCAGCGTCGGTCCTCTGCCCGGGTCCTCATCGTCTTCCTTTGCGCAGTCCTCGTTGCCGCAGAGCTCCTCGCCGGATCTGCCCTCGCTCCAGGCCCGAGCTCCCCACCATGGCGCAAAGAGCAGGGGCAGCACCGTGAGCCTGGCCTGCGGCAACGGCGCGGAGGAGCGGGACAGTGCTGCGAACCTGGTCGACAGCGGCGGTGCGGAGGAGGTGGAATGGCGTTGTAGGCCCGGTCCGTGGCAGCGGCGCGCAGGAGCCGAGTAGGGGCCTCCCTAGCGACCCGTGGGAGTTTGGGCTGGGGGGAGAAATTTGGGTGCCTCCCTACTCTAGAGATCCAAGTAGGGGCCTGCTGGAGTGGATTTTTTTACCCTCAACCCCTACTTTTAAAGTAGGAGCTCAAGTAGGGTCCCTGCTGAAGTTACTCTAACCACGTCTCCCATACCAAACCAATTTCGGTCTTCCCCTGTGCTCCTTGTGTTTTTCCCTTTGTAAGGTCACCTAGCTCCACGACACTGAGGCGGGTGACCCGCCCTCAGTTTGCCCGCCCACAAACTGAATTCCCCGGCCGCCGTCTACCACCACCGGCGAGCCGCCGCCTTCGTCGGACCTTTGGAAGCGTGCGTGCAACCCGCTCGCCGCCGGCGCAACCCCTCCGCCGCTACCCATGTCTCCCCAGCCCACTCCGTTGTGGCCAGGAAGGTGTTTGCTGGCGAGGACAGCCCCTGCTTCTGTTGGGCCGGGCGCGCTGACGTGGCGCAACACCACACCACCTGTCGCACCCGTGGCCCCGCACCTTTCCCTTCCCACTCCATAGCCCCAAACCATAAAGACCGCAAACTTGAGCCACCTCTAGTCCACGGGTCTACAGACCCGGTCCAGTACGCAGAACTATGTGCTTGGCCCCACTTATGCGTCCCACTAGTCGGCCACCCAGGAAACTCCACCCGGGCCGTCGGTGTAAGGCCAATCTCAGTGCGAATGTCATGGGAGTGTCATGAGTATTAAATATACTGACATGGCATAAGAAAGAAGGAGGAGTGTCATGGAATGAGAGGAGTGTCATGGTGATGACACTCATTCGGCTCGGTTAACTAGTTTACAGTCTTGGTAACTGTGTCATGACACTCCCCACTGAAACTGGCCTAACCCCACTAGTCTGTCATAGAAAACCACCCGTAAATAGTTAGGTGCAACCGGCAACTTCACACAAATGATTATTTCAAGCTTGTTCTTTATCCAAATTTTTCAAGAAAATCTCTAAAAATAATAAAGATATCATCTAAACCTATTCATGTCTTCATCACTATAATTCAAACCAATAGTCCCTTATTCTAAGACTTCTACCTTTCAAATATTAAAAATCTATTTTCCACAACACATAAATTAATCTTTATTCCATTTTCATTCCATAAATTCATTGTAAATCCATATTAAACTAAACCATATTCACACTAATGGAGACCCTCCTTCGGTTGCGTAAGTATTGAATCATTGCCGTGAAGCCAAAACGGCATGACAGGGTACTCGTAGGGAAAAGAGGAGATGACGAGTGGGCTTTTATGGGCCGGGAAGGTTGGAACGGACCAGAGGCAAAGCTGCTGGCGGACAGAGGGGAAAAAAAGGGATGAATGACGGAATAGGAAGAGGGGTGTAGGATGGGCTCACCAAAAAAAAGTAAAGAAACTTAGGAGAAAAGAAAGGATCTCGTCTAGAATCGAACCAGATGGGCTTTGATATTTTCTTTAGTAAATCTGGGGATTCGGTTTTATTCAAATTCAAATATAATTTGTATACATTCAAATTTGGGTAGAATTTGTATTGAGATTGATTGAAGTTTAAGAATAAACAAATGCCAACACAAATGACTGTTTTTATGCAATATTAAAAATAGAAAAAATAATTATTTATTGGATTTAAATAAGTAAATAAATAGTTTTTGCTGAAAATTTTGGTAAGTCTCACATTTTAGTGAATTAAAATGATGCTAAAAAGTTGAATCATACCCAACCCAGTAACATACTAGATCTATTATTAACAAGAAAATGGAGTTTTACAAGTGCGAGTGGCGCATAACCTGGGTCGTTGACTGCCTAGAGAGCCACACTTTTTGCATTTTGACATTTTCTACAAAACAATTTCACATTTAGACCTCTAGTGAAATGAATTGCGTTTTTTGACCCAGAGAGTCGGCGCCATGACCTACAGCATCGAGATCGAGGTAACACGTGGCCCGAGCTTTGCGACCCAATTTAGTGTGGCACTTGATGTTGAAGCGATGGGGCACCGAGCTCGGCGCCAAGATCTGTGGCACCGAGCTTGGTAACGTGGATCTTGCTGCCACGGAAAAAAATTGGCTTACTTATTAATATAAGTAAAACTGCTCACTAGAATTACACAAACTCCCTCTTACCTCAGTCCTCAAGTGGTTAAATAACTTGATTTTTGCCTTGCGGACTCAGGCTCAAGTCACACGAACTGCCTCTTACCTCAAGTGTGGTTACATAACTTGTTTTTGCCTTGCAGACCTAGGTTCAAGTCCTAGTTTTGCATTTGCATTTTTTCTACTTTTTGTGTTTATAATGCAAAAAAAATACGTGGCAAGAAACTCGAACCTAGGTGCCCAGGGATAGAGGCTAGTGTCTTCACCATCTGAGCTAAAGCACACAAATTGTATTTTTTCTAGAAGAGTACTACTTATCTATATCAAATGCATTTCTGTCCAAATGCATTTGCATCTTTACTAGAAGCACACAATTCTGTCCAAATGCATTTGTATTTCTGATTGCCAGAGGGCAGACAGGAGTGCTGCTTTGAACCTGAGGTTTGCCAAAGCAAATTACTGTGCCATCTTTCTAACGATGCGGCGATCCAGGCACATCCGGCGATCATCACTCTTTGATTCATCAGCACCTACACACAGCTCTGAAATCTTTGCATAAGGACAGAGCCTTCTTTCTCTCCCTCACATGAGAGGCTTATTGTTTCCCTTGTCTTGTGCCTGTTGCTTTATTTGTGCTATTCTGAGCACGCCAACTGAAACTGACTGGATTAGTACATGGACATGGCAGCATCCTTATCCCATGCGACACATCAGTTTCCTCTGATGAAGAGCCAACTGTGGAGCGAGCACCATGAGGCTTCCTACTAAGCAGCGCGAGCCGAATTTTTGTCAGATTTCAGAATGCGTCCCATATGATCTGGAAGGTAGCTTCTTGATCAACCTTCCCTTCCCTTTGTTCTCTGTTTACCTCAATACATGGCAGCTGTGAAGGTGTTACCTGCATTGTGCCTCACCTTGCTGCTCATGGTACGCCTCCTGACCCCAAGTAAGTCCATCCGCAGACCGAGATAGCTCAATTAAACAACACATCGAACGCCAAAGAACAAGATTAATTGCTTGCAAGCTATCTGATTCTTTTTTTTGGTAGTAAACGAAACTAAGTTGCAACCATGGATGACAACCTTTCTTTTTCCCTTTCCTTTTGCAGTCTTTGGGAGGAAGGAGGTGTGCGACGAGTGGCTGAGCGACACATACCATATGCTGCTCCTGTGCAGCAGCAGGATATGCAACGAGCACTGCATCGGCGAGGGCGCCACCAGGGGGAAATGCGGCTTGCTCATCGTCAGATCCTTTTGCTTCTGCACCAAAGAATGCGACTGAATCCAGGGACCTCAGCTGTAATGGTCACTGATGAATAAGAGCACAAGGTTGTGATCCAAGGTGGTTGCTCGGACACTCTGATCAATCAATAAAGCCTTTCGCCAAAATATGTGCATTCAACTTTTCAAGTCACTCTTGTGAGGTTGAAGGGAGAAATACATGATATCCCTGTTGTGTTTTGACTTTTGAACCGTGGTTACAAATGTTTAGTTGAGCTTTGTTTTCGCGAGACCGAACACACATTTTCAACAAAAAGGAAGTTTCAACGTGGACAGGAAAAACTCATCAGCGAAGAAGGTACACGTATTGCCTTATTCTGCTCTCCGGTTCAGGAAATGCGGCTGCATCTTGCAAGAGCAGCAGCAGGGCATGCAACACGTTTTGCAAATGTCAATGTAGAAGAGATATTGATCCGGATCCGTGAGTCACCAGCAATCAACAAAGTGCTACGCACAGGTTTCCAATGGATTCGCATCAGAAACAGCAAGCTTTTTTTTTAAGGAAAACAGCAAACTTTATTGATCAATCCTGATGTTCAGACATAATTCCACAGTGATTATATAGACAAACTGCTAAACACAACAAATGAAGCGGCTCACAGACATTGTTTCTCTCTGCAGTTACATTCTGCATGAGCTTACTTAACAAGATCATGGGCAATAGCACAACAAAGATGCTTCAGGTCTTCAAAGGCGCTGTCTTGGAGTGATACAGAGGCCATTCTCTTCGAGATTTCAGTCTCGGAAGCATTGTCGAATTCAAACTTGGTGCGGTAAATGAAGTAGCCACCACACTCCCAGGTAGACAGAGAGCAGCCAGTAACCAGATTTTTAACCTTTAACCAAAGATTAGATACATGTTTCCATTACTTGGTAACTGAGACAAAATTTTCTTAGGAATGAAACAAACGTTTAATAAATTTCACCTGTGGAAACAAGAAAACCTTTGTGCCATTGTTGGAAATCAGCAGGCTGTATGCAGTAGTGTTGTCATGCAGAGAAAAACATATTTCACAGACAACATTGACAAGTGCTTTAAGGTTGTTGCTGGTGAACACAAGAGCTTTTAGGGGGTAGCCAACTGTTTCAGACACAATGATGTCTGATCTGTCATTTCCACCATATTCATAGACCACGACAGTGGAGGCAGACTCCACTGGCAGAGGGTTTGCAAAGTAGCAAGCCTGCAAGATTTGATAATATAGGACATTTGATTCTCTTCAACCATATAATGCACCCAGCAAAACAGGTGTTTCTACCATATCAAGCCAACCTTAATAAAGAATTTGTCTACTCAAAGATTATTTATTATAATAGAATATCAAAAAATCAGGGCTTGAATATGTCAACCTGCCTTATGAAACATGACACATGGTAGAATTAAAAAAAAAGGTGCTACAAAGGGCAGACATAAATATTATGGTACAAACTGCATAGCAATGATTTAATACTTGGTGAAAAGTTTATACTGCCAAACAGCTCAAAACTTACCTCTACGAAATCAGGAATGTATTTTGACATGTGATAAGTCAACACATAGATGAAATAAAGTGAATGTTATATGCACTGGAAATAGGCAAATGTTACCTGAAAAAACATGTGATCTGACACTACATGTGTTCCACTGTCAAAGAAAACCCTGAAGGCCGCATTATTTACTTCAGAGGCAATCTTTGCAGCCAGTCCAAACATCCTTTTGTCCCAATAGCAAGATAGTTGGTTAATTGCAGCTGGGAACAAGAAGATATGACCATATTCAATAGGATATGCCTTCAGGGAGAAAATGCCCATCAGAAGGGAACAAGTGCAATTTAGATGCCAACAAGCAAACAGCAAGAGAGGGTAGGTAATTATTTTGAGCAACACTAAAACATACATTTGCAATCAGGAGTAATCCATCCTTCGGTGGTGATGCCGAAGGAGCAACCTCAGGTCTATCATTCTCTCCTTGCGCAACGCACAAAAGCAACCCCTCATAACTCTTCATACTATTTGCCTTCAAGCATCTGAAGGACTCAAAAATCTTGTTGTATTCCTTCAGCGAAAATGAATTCCATTTATTGTTCAGCTGACCCACAAAATTAATTCCACCTTCGATGACCTGTACAATTGTCAATGCTATATATCACAAATATGTTTGGTAGTTAGCCAGCTTAAATTTTCAAAATTGCAATGTGCTTCAAAGATGTGGAAAGTGGTAACCACTTGTTGGTTTATTCCCTGTATTTAAATTCTTAGCACCCTATTTTCCTTCAGCCAACACACCCTTCCCAGCCTATCTACCCACAAACTCAACCACTGGCCGCCTGCTGTAGCCAATTCTAGGTTTAGTTCGCGTATAGGATTTGCAAATAGGCCATTTTGTCAGAATACCTCAGGTGCCAGTATATATGCCTTATTGCTTATGGAATTAAGTGTAAAATTGTAGAATAATCTCTATAAGAAGCCACCAGCAGTGGCGATGGAAGTGCTGGAAGGAGAGATAATAATCTGAGTAATTCTAAAGTGCAATGACATTAGAAGCGTAAGCAAGAGAAAGATAATTCCAGCATATGGTGTGTGAAAGTATGGTAATGATATTAGGTTGCTACCATGCCACTGTGATGATGACGTGGCCAGAACACTGCTACTCTGCAACGAACTGGTAATTCACATCTGGGGTGGGACGGGTAGTGGGGTGAAAGGTGTTAACTATCACTAAATGTTAAAAAAAGCAGCCTAATGTTACATACTGCAAACTGATGTGAACAAACAATCACCATTTAAGCAGTTCCCTAAAGTCTTAATGATGGAAGAAAAGAACAA
The DNA here is from genome assembly GCF_016808335.1 of Panicum virgatum. Classification (NCBI taxonomy): domain Eukaryota; kingdom Viridiplantae; phylum Streptophyta; class Magnoliopsida; order Poales; family Poaceae; genus Panicum; species Panicum virgatum. The sequence continues at coordinate 66,944,875 of NC_053147.1, forward strand.
AACTTTTATTTGGATGACCTTAAGTTGGCAAGCTGTAACATCATAGTCCAAGTGGCCCTTCCAAGCAAAATTATCCCACTGGCACAAAGAAAAATCACGGATTACAAGTGGTGCTATGAAATTCAAAAAATTGTGCGAACTCTTGGATTTACAAAACCTGAGAAAGAAGGATTGTATCAAGCAAGCTTGGGCCCTGTTCAGGACATGCAGTGCTTTTAAGGTCATCATTTCCATGTTCTGCACCAAGATGATAAAGATGTGTCTTCACACCTGAGGATGCAAAGAAGAGTTTAGGGACTAACAGCACTACAAAAAGAAAACTAAATATCTGATGTTATTCTGAATGTAAATACCAGTGAGATAATAGCTGATTTGGTTCTGCGAAATTGTTTAGGTGTTGTATTTCAAACCAACCTTTTGAGAATCATGTGGGCACATATAGTGAACTGAAACTGTACAATAACTAAGAGCTCCAACCCGTGAACATAGAGTTTTACTAGAAAAGAATAAGTTAATCAGTTCATAAAAGCTTACATTTTTTGGAATTCTAGTTTATTTCCAGTGCAATGACAAATGGAAGTGTGGTTTTATTACAGCAAAAGTTGAAATTTTCAATTCTAATATTAAAAACGGAAAATCAGTAATAAATGCGATAGAACCATTTGAAAGCAACTGTTGCTCACCTTCAGATTGATCCAGATGAGTGCTCTTGCTCAGAAACGAGTATTCATCTTCTACCTTGGTGGCCGACACCATAGTTATGATGCTTAATATACGTAACACTAACTGAATATCTACAATACTAGCAATCCTAATTCAGGCTTCAGCGGCACCACCGCCGGCAAGGTAGGTCAAATCAGAAGGATGCCCCCCTGCAGATGGGAGGGCACCACGACCACCGTGAAAAGAAGGGGAGGCAAGTAGAAACTTAGGAAAGCACTGAGCACATTGTCGTCCCCTTCTTAGTGTAGTACGGGATCCTATCCTTGGAGCCGTGGTTGATGTTTTGAAGCCAGCCCTATTGGACCAGCTATCCACCTTTGCAAATCCAACTTGTTCTTCTTAAGGAGATTCCAAACCGTGCTTGGATCGTAATCGCAGCATCTTTTCCCAGACAATCTGAACATGAGCCAAATTTCAGTCAAAAGATTCAAAAATTTTTTTTGAAAAGAAGAGATTCAAATTAGTAGAGGTCTCAAGTAAGTACATAATGCGAGAGCATTAGTACATCTCCCAACTTTTCATGATTTGCAGAGAACCAACAATAATATATGTATAAACAAAGTTCACAACCAGAACAAGTCGGAAAGTAGAGAGTAGACTGAGGAACATGTTTGACGCCAACAAGCACAACATTCTCCTAGAATAAGTATAAAACATTTAAAAGACAGTAGATTGTACATATGTTTTTTGTCACGAATAATATGGCACATGCACACCTTCTCACTCTTCCAAGCTGGTAACACGAACTGTGTTGCTCGCTCCATGCACAAACAAGCCGCCTAAAATCAAAAGCTTTCAACCCAAACACATGCCGATAACACACGCGTGATCAGGATTTTGCCCGTAAATATCCACGATCAGAATATCCGCTCCAAAACACCCAAAGGAGTGACCCCCCCCCCCATTCCACGCCCTCCATCACTAGAAATTCCATAACACCAACACCCTGAATCGGACCACTCCCGCCCATCCACCACCAACACGGCAGCAATGAGCAATCCCCTCCAACAGCCCTTCGATTCGACACTACCACCCCATCCATCACCAAGAAACAATGCATGCAAGCGGCGGAATCGAGAGGAAGAGAAATCACCAAACCCAGACTTCGCTACTCGCTAGGGGGAAGGAGCCAATCGCAAGAGAGAGAGATTGCAAGATATCGAAGCAGATCAAAGAGGGAGAAATCTGTACCGAGAGGGCGAGGCGTCGGCTGGGCGCGTCCTGTCCAAGAGAGGAGGAGATGGTGGGGTGGGGGAGAGGGATGAGTCTTCCCTGACGTTGGTCCTCCTGACATTGGGTCAACAGTTTCCGGGGGAGAGACGTGTGGCCCGTGGGGAGGGTTGGAGACGAACGCCTGCGTGCTGCGGGAAAAAGTGGTGGTGAATTGGCACTTGGCTTCTCCGAAAACCGGTCAGATCCACCCGGTTGAACCGTTGACTTGACTCGTTTTCCTTTCAACTAAAACTGGGAATGCAATTTTAAGACTGTGGTTCGTATTTTTAAATATCACAATTCCCACGGTCCAACATACATGTTATGGTGATACCCATATCAAAGATGATGTATGTATTATTGTTCTTCTGGAGTTGACAAGCATACTGTTTCTTTACATTGTAAAAAAGGTACCCTGTTACCTCTAGTGAATGGAAGCATCGATTTTTTGTAATTTATAAAATATATTTTAAAAAAGGTTTGTATTTCCTGAAGTCAAACCACGTGCCACTTCATTTCTCTTACTTTTTTTTTCTTCAAAAAAAAGATTATAATGCTGGTACTAGTTACAATATATTTATTTCTTTGCATCTATGCAAAAAGAGGGTCAAGAGTTTATGCTCGCTGAGTAGTGAACCAAATAAGAAATATGATACTATTGGAATCTGCAATTTTTTGGTCAATGTTTTGTTAAACTCTTTTACTGCCTAAAATGAAAGGCAGCGCTCCTGCCTTTTTGCTTCAGAAAAGTGTTATGGTCTTCTTCCACCAAACAAAGAATCTTCATATATTTTGAACTGCAACTGTTACAAGTAAATTTTCACTACCCAATACAAGTATACAGCATAGGATCATAAAAGCTACACTCATCGAATAAACTATCAGCCAGATGCAACCTAATTAAAACTGTAATTGCTACAAATACATACATTACTACAACCCATACAAGTATCAAAATCTAGAGTGGCCGAGTAAATCATCGCTCACTTGCATCCTAAAACTGCAATGACACGAATCAACCTTTTGAATTTACAATCTGAACCCAACTTTAACTGCACACTAACACAAATGAAGCTAACAAAGATGAAGCCGGTTACTCTAGCAATTGAATGGTCATGGCTACCTTTTCTTTTAACTGGAGTCATGGCTATGTTTTCTTATAACTGGAGTGATGGCTACTTGGACTGCACAAATATCCTAAGTTAGTAACCTTCTTTGCTGTAAGTCAATACAATATGTTCTCCCACAACACATTGTATCAGAGATTAGATTTTGCTCAAGTGTTTGCATGGACATGAAATTTGTCAAGATTTTCCCTAGAGTGGCACGGTGCTAAATATTTTCTCCTTTCAACACCTTCTGCACAAGCACCAAAATCTCTGTAACCTGGAAGCATAGTAGAAAAGGTTACATCTTGTGAAATCTTAATTGCAAGAGACACGTATTGCTTTATATATTGAGTATCTTTCTTACCCCAGGGTAATGTTTCAAAACTGGAGAATAATGGTCAAGTGCCATATAGATTTTTCCCAGGACACTTAGAAGGGTGTCAACCTCATCGCCAAGTACATCAACCTGAATTACATACAATGGGTAAAGAAATCAGATACTCTCTTTTTACGTGGAAAAAATAGCATAACTAAGAGTATACGCAATCTAGAGCCACAGGTGTTTTTTTCCTTTATGACAGCAGATAAGCATGCACAGATATTCCTTGCTAAATCATCATTTTTTCACGTTTAACATCAATAAAAGCAATTGTCGTGCTTGGAATTTATTAACCATGAACCTAATGTTTCTTTACGCAACTTTTGTGTACTATGGTAAATGAAACTTAGCAGCATAAAAAAAGAATGAAAGAAACTTTGTAAACAAGACTAACCTCAGCTTCTGCTTTCCGAAGATTTGAACATTTAATCTCAATTATTTGCTTATACCAGAATTCTTTTTTCCGCAAGGCAGCAACTTGCTGCACCAGTGGGTTAAACTGACCAATTATACTAGTCAACCTGCACAGAATTTTTTTAAAAATAAAATGAACGCTTGAATGATATGAACTGAAATATAGAAAAATATAAGCACAGGAAGCTACTCTGCAGCAACATGCAAATGCTTAAAATATATTAAGTGATTAGTTAATATGCTGTTGTCAAGAGAGACAACGAGCCTAGCTGAGCAAGTGTGGTCCTAGATAAAAACAAGAAACAATAGAGAAAAGTGAAAGAATATTAGTTAACTTACATACCTGGTTTCATTTCTTTTCATAGTTTCTGCTAATCTGCTTTCAAAATCACTATATGCTTTTGACAACTTCTCCATACTGGCAAGATCAGATTCCCCTGTCTGTCCCCCATAACTGCCAATGCTTTGTGCTGGTGTTTTCTTCATTTCCTGGATGGTGGCCTCAAGTGAGGCATTCTGTTCTTTGGCTTCCTCCAAAGCAATAGACATAGAAGTTAAGTTTTCAGTCAGCTCAAGTACTTCTTGCTTGCATACTTGGATTTGCTGCATAGCCTCATACAAACATCTTTTCATTGAGTTATATTCGCTCTTTGTCTCTAATATCAGCAGTTCTTGTTCACAGACTTTCTCCTTAAACATCAAAAGCTCATCATTAACCAAGTTGACTTGGTCATGATGCTGTATTATTGACCCTGCAATTGATACCAGTTGATTATTTTCATACTTGAGCTTTTGTCTATCTTCATATATAATACTCAGCTGATCTTCTTTTTCATTAAGCAACTCTTTGAGGAAAGATCCCTCCTGATTCATATCATAAATCTGATTCTCGTAATCATCAAAAACTTCCCTAAATATTGATGAGTCCAACAAATTGTTCAAGTGTTTTTCAATCCTTAAATCTTCAAGTTCAGCCCTAACCTTCTCAAAATTATTCAAGAGTTTTGCCTCTGACAGTGAGTGCTGAGCTACTTGGCTCTTTGCATCGGGTACTTGCGAACAGAGGTGCTTAACCTCATTTCTTTTATCAACCAGCAAACCTCGGAGACAATTATTTTCATGAAGTAACATACCGATCCTGTCCTTCAATCTGCACATCATCTCATTCTCCTTACAGTCAAAACAAGAACTCTCTTTTCTCATGGTTATCTCACCCAGCTTGGAAATGGTCTGGAGCAACTTCGATTTGATGAACTCAAGCTCTATCTCTTTCTTAAGAGGCAACGAAGCTTTAGCTTTCGCATATTCCCTTTTCACCCTGAACAGCTCTTCCGTCTTCTGATGCAGCTCAGATTCATGCTGCCTTCGCAGTTTTAGCCATTCCGACTTGAGAAAATTTGTGATTTCTTCGCTTTGCATGTGCTTCAGGAGAGAAAAATCTGGGATGTCAAGCATAACATCGCTTGTATCAGTAGCTTTCTCTGTTACAGGAGGCTCATTATCATCTTTCATCTTCACAATGATTCGGTCTTCTAGACTACAGTGGGATTGGTAAGGATGTATACCAGATTCCGAACTTACTACAGCATTCAAAATACAGCGAAGCTCATCTTGCAGCACCGCAATCTCAGAAACCTTTTGTGTCCAGTTCCTGTTCAGAGTGCTGATACAGTTCTGATGCTCCCATAATTTCATTTCAAAGTCCCGTTGCAAACTGCAAACGTAGTTCTGAATCATGATGTTAGAGATCTCCTTTTGCAGTTCATACTCCAACTGGAAAAAAAAATTCGACCACCTGAGTTAGTCTAATTAGTGTAAGATCATTTCTCAAACAAGCAAAGACATAGCAGAAGGTAATGCAGAATTCAGTGAATTCATCCTTCGAAATTCCAAGAAACCACGTATAACTGTTAGAAACAACGATGCTCCTATGAGAACGAAGAGCAGCTAGCAGACCTAATACATGAGAAGGTTGCAAAATTGTTGTGTAAACTGTGTGAACTAGCAATTTAAAGGTGAAATTCTTCTACCAAAAAGCAGACACTGCCATGCCAAGTCCCAATCGATGTAGACCAAATTTACCCCAAGCCCCAAACCCACGTCCCACAGTCGTTTGCCGCGACAAGAAGCAAGAGTCGCACACAAAAATTTATCTCCCTTAAGCAATTGCGACTTCACCTCCAGTAAGACAGTAAAGCCAGGTCATGGAATTGACACAAAAAGTAAACGAATGAATTGGAGTACTGGAGCATTCCTACAAATTCCTCTCCGTTCCTACCGCACCAAATCCAGAACCAAACCAAAATTCTAACCAGACAACGAGAAACAGACCAATTCCTGCGCCCCGGCTACATAGAGCCCTGGAGGCATGGGGAAGCATTAGAACGGAAGAAGAGATGGTGGACTCACGGGGTCGGCCGCCTCCATCTCGCCGGACGGAGGCGGATTACACTTACGCGCCCAGGCCAGGCGAGGCCCTCTGCTCCTCCTTCAACCGCCACGAACGCCGCGCAGCGAACCACACGGCGACAGAGACTCCTCCGCTCCCGCGGTCCCGCCCTCGCTGTCGCTCCGGTTCCGAGGTGGCGAGGGGCGCGGGAAAGCGAGAGCAGGCGCGGCGCGGCGAGATTCAAGCTAAAGGCGAATCCTTTTCCCTGGAAAGGCGCCTCCTTTTCGCTGCGCCTTGTCTCCCTCCGCTGCTGCTGCTGCTTAATTGGGCAATCATCGAAGCCAAAAACAACTGCAAGCGCCGTGCTTAATTGGAACTGGAATCGGCGCCAAGCAACTGCTCCTTCCTGCGTGCGTGGAGAGAGGGAGGAGCCGAGGAGGAGTGGTGGTTGCTGGTCTGGCGTGGGGCGTGGGCTCACATGGGAGGGAAGCGGACAGGCTGGAAGACGGCGACGCTGACAGGGAGGCGCGGCGTCTCCTTTGGGGTTGGGGACGGCGCCTAGCTCTAGCTGGTTGGAAGTTGGAACGGTTTGTCCGGGGTGCCACGGCGTCGTTGCGGTCGCTGGCGGCTGGCTTTACTCCGGCGGTCAGCCGGCGGACACGGGTACCCCGCTTGGCCGCTTCCTCGCCCCGTCACCCGCTCCACTGCTTCGGGCATCGTGCCAACGGGACAAGAAAAGTATTTTCCCCACGTTTCAACCTTTCTTTCAAAAAACTATTTCTAAAATGGAATGCGAGGAAAAGTACAGAAGAAAACAATTACTAATATGACCGTACTACTTAGTCGTACTGTACATGTGCTAGGATTTGGAGGTTAAAGCTCCGTTTGGATGTAAATAGAATGAAAGTGCTAAACTTCAGCAATAGCTCCTTCAACGAGAGTGTTACTAGGATGTGTTAAATTTTAGCTAAAATTTAAAAAAAATAGCAAATTTTAACATGTGTATAAATGCTAATATATGCTAAAGTTTAGTCCTCATCCAAACATGACCTAATTCTAGGATTTTGTACTCCGTGGACGAGAAAAAAAATTCAGAGACCATCTATGAGATTCAGCGTGTAATTGACGGCTATACTAATGGTCATGTAAGGTTGTAGCTAATGACCGAGTTGATCACTGCACTGCACCTATTGTGATTGATTCACATGTTACAGCTAAGCTGAAGCGCAACTTTTATTACAAGATCAAAGGAACAAACAACCGAATTAAACGCACGTCGTGTGCTAACTAAAAAAATATGTCGAGACTGAATGGAAAAGGACGAGAGCAAAATCCAGTCCTTTATTATAGGGAAAATTCGATTCATGCCACCACAACTCCGTGAAATTAGGTGTCATGGCATGATTTTCAACATGAGATCCAATTTCAAGAAATTGGAGTGGCATGGATCCAACTGACCCTTTATTATAGTAGTGGAGTATATACTACTCAATAAATAACAACAGACATGATCTTTGAGTGCGTTTAATCAAAAAAGAATGATGTAGTGTAAACGAGCTAAGTGGAGACGCATTGTTGCCGCGGGCAACACAGCCACGAGCCGGGAGATTGGGCCGTTGCTACTCTCGTCTCTCCTAGTGCGGCTCGTGGATTTGCTCTGGATGTTCAGGGCGTGCCACCTGGCTTGATCTGCAGCCAGGAAGAGGTGAGTGATGACGCTTCTGTCACCTGCTTTCCCTACGTCATACAAGATAAAGAGTTAAATTCCTGCCGATCGCTCGGATCGGCAAACTGTGAGCCCCGCTGCCCCATATCGGCACAAAACAGCCGATCCGAAAGCGTTCGAGGGCATATCGGCACGTATGCCGATTGTAGATGCGATCGATAAATAAAAGCTTGTAAATCGTATCTATAAAGGATAAAACCTGCTCCGGAATATGATATAAACAGATCTACCTATCCAGATCGGTTCTTGCTACGTACGACATAGAACGATCTAAGTATACGTGAGCATAACCAGGATTTCCAAAAAAATCCATCCACACAGATAGATCCAATCTAAGACATATCGGACAGGGTGATCGGTACACGTTAACCCATCGGCAGGTCGTATGCACGTGTTGCAGCGCACGTCGTGGATTGTAACAAACGGCTAGGCAACGCGTTCCGATCCAAAACCAAGAACGAAAAGGATCTTACAAATCCAGATGAAATGAGTAAAAACCACGGTAAAAGACACTCGCTTTATAAACATCGAGTAGATCCAAACCACGACCGTTACAGCTCTCACCGCTATATAGGAACGTCCCGTCCGCGAGTCAGGCCAGATGAGCGTGATAGAGAATATCTAACACACCATAGGAATCGTCCAACGCATTTACCGAGGCCAGATATAGCAGATATTAAACAAATCCTTATTGATTAAGGACGAATGGTAACAGATCGAATTCGCTAAACGAAACAAAGCAAGGCATCATCCCTGTACGAATCGGCTCTATGACACGCTGTGTGAATAGGAAACTAGCCGATTCCATGCACAAGGATGACACATCGAATGTAACAATAAAGCATGATCGATCTACTAAAACCATGCTGCAAACACCGGGATAAGTAGCAGATCTCGCCATCAAAAACGCTTCAGCACGAGATCTACCAAGGAAACGAGGCATTGAGCCGTGATGCTCTAAGGAAGATCCTTAGAGCCGCATGGCGCTTACCTCAAGGTTAACCTTAATGCGATTAGGGCTGGCAATGAGCCGAGAGAGTTGGAGACAACCGCTGGTGTGAGAACGTTTGCCGTCAATCTTTATTCATCTGGTATAGATACATATTTATAGTCCATAGACTTGACAAACAAGCTATCAAAACCCTAACTTAAACGAACTCTATCTTAGTAAATTACAGATAAAGGAGCCCATCGGCTCCCGTCATGGACCGTAATCGCCACTTCCTTGGACGATCCGCATCGGCCCATCAACAGTCTAGGCCCATATCACCCTCGGTCAATTTCCGGTGGTAACACATGCCCCTGGTTTCGCCAATAAAGATTATTGCAAAATCAGAGAAGAATACTCTGGAATCTGCAGCACCGTCTTTGACCGTCGTCGACTCCATCGAAAACCGAGTCCGACGCCCTTTCATCTTCCACTCGGTATCTTCAAATAGTACCCATCGGTACAGCCAGTTCACCACACCCAATCAGCTTCCAGCCTCCTCGCCATTGTACTAGCACAGAAAAAACCCCAATCCTCTCCTTCTCCGACAAGCTATGGCCGGAAACAAGCGCGTCGGCGAGGGCCTTTCCAATGAACCTCCAACGTTCCATAGCCGTCATGGGTAATGTACCTGCTGTCCATGCGTACCTCCACAAATCATCCGAATCTACTCACCTCTCTGCTTCTCTTCCCAGAGATGATGAGGGCTCCAGCGCTCCGCTCACTCTTCCCCTTCCTCTCCGTCAAATCCCTTCGATGATCTTGACGAGGGGACCCGCGAGCTCATCCGGAGTCTATACCGGGAGAAGGACGAGGCGCGGGAGAACTACACCGAGGAGACCAAGAAAACAAGCCAACTGCAAACCCAGTGGGAGACCGCCGAGGATATTGCGGTCACAGCACGAGCCCAGCTCACCGCCGCCGATGCTAGGGTTGCAGGTGTGTTTCCAATCACCGCCCAAAAACCCTCTTTCAATTTTCTTCTAACCCTTTTCTCTGCATTTGTTCAGCCCTGGAATCACAACTCCAGACCCTCCTCGATGCAGCGGCGACTACCACAACTGCGGCGAACGCTCGGGGCGACACCGTCGCCGCCCGCCTGCAGGATATCCCCAACCGCATCCGGGAGATCGCGAGCCATGACGTCCACCAAGGCGCCGCCGTTGCCCTCGCCATGGTGCAAACACTGTCCGGAAACAACCTCCGGACACTGCAGCCGATCTTCCCTGCGGGCGAAGCCGGGGAAGAATTCGAGGAGCTCATCGGGGAGCTCGGCATGGTGGCCACCGCCATCACCGACAGAGTCAACATCAACACGGTGGTGACAACCGCCTTGGCCGATGATTAGCCAGCCGATGTAACAGCCTGATCATTCAGATCGGCTCTTCGCTCTTTCTTTCTTTTTTCTCTTTTGTAAATATATTATCATATGAATAAATAGTTTGTTTCTGTAATTGAATCGCATCCTGACTTCCAAGTATGCTTGATCTCTATGTCCACTGAAAGCTTAATCCTGACTTAAAAATGACCAATTAGTGCTTCTGAAAGACAGTACCTGCTCTCAAAGCTGAAAGCACAAAATGGAAAATCCTTCGTCTACAAACACCTTCCTTCTTCCCGCTCGTCGGTCAATCAAGTCGAAAACGATAAAACACTGGAACTTTTATAAGCTTTCAGAACCCTTGGAAATCCATCCTTAAAACTTTTATGCTAGGTTTCTCCCCCCTTTCATCATTCATGAGAATTCCCGGAATCCAAATCGGCTTTACTGAATATCTGACAGTTCACCATGTATAAGGAGAAGTGAATCTGACAGTTTGCCGACTGCATCAATTCCACTGTGTGGGAGAAACACTCCATCTTCAGAAATTATCCGGCCATCTCAATTCTTAACTCTGATGATGCTAGGTCATGCCTCGCGCCCGAGACATTCTGACCCAAGACGCCTGCTTTCTGACTATCCCCCTATTCTTGCAGACAAACCAGCCGACGTCCTTTCCCCAGACCTCTAGCTGCATATCGGTTCCTCAGCCGATATACCGGAAAACTCAAAGGACGATACACCACCAATATTTGAGATGACCACCTATCTCGCAGTTTTGACTGCCCTCCTTAGCTCTGCCGATGTTAGCCACATCGGCTCCAATCGTAACTCGGTAGAGCGAGTTTGCACTGAGAAAAGAGACAACCGAGGAAAGTTCAGTTTCATAACAACAAAATATTACCTTGGCCGATGACAGCGTCCGGTCAGCCCCTTCCTCGGGGACACAAGAATTGAAATAGGTGCACAAAGGGATAGCCAAAGAAATTCGGTATCTTCAGCAGAAACCCACGGAAGTCGATGAGGAAATCACCACCAGAGAGCCCGAGCTCCAACGCTTCCACGGCGATAGGCAGGCATAGGAGGAGGTAGTGCATATTATAATGGACTCGTGCCCCCCCCCCCGAGCTTAAAAGCTCGGTCTTGCTGAACACCTGCATAAATTTATCTATTGTACATCTTGTGTGTGTGTGTGTGTATATATATATATATATCCCCTTTAGGCGATGGCGAAGCATCGGCTTTATATTTGTGGCTTTATATTTGTGGCCGATGGCAACGCATCGGCCCTTTGCACAAACGAATAGGAACAGTCTTACGAGCCAACCCAGAGGCTAGGATAATACTTCTTTAAGTATTTCCCATTCATGTTGCGACTGAACCTTACCCCTTCCAGGGTTTCCATACGGTAGGAGTTGGCTGGTGCAATTTCCACTATACGATAGGGACCATGCCAATTGGGTGACCACTTTCCGTACACCGGGTCTTTAGTTCCAACCGGCAAGACCAACTCCCAGACAAGATCGCCAACTTGAAAACTCTTCAGCCTCACTTTCTTGTTATAGGCTCTGGCGACCTTTGCCTTATTCTCCTTGATCTTTTCCAGAGCCCAGAGCTGAAGTTCCGTGAGATCTTCCGTGTTAATATTCATGAGAGAGGAGTACTCATCGGCTGATATTCTGTTTTGTAGCACAACGCGTCTAGAGCAGATGTTGATCTCCCAAGGCATCACGGCTTCCTGTCCGTAGACCAACTGATATGGCTCGCATTTGACGGACCCATGGTAGGACATCCGATATGCCTACAGTGCTTCCGCTAAGCGCTCGTGCCATTGCTTCGGGTACTCGTCGATCTTGCGCTTGATCAACTTGATCAGGCTTTTGTTCGATGCTTCAGCTTGCCCGTTGGCCTGCGCGTAGTATGGTGACGACTGGATCAGAGTTATGCCCATCTCCTTGGCGAACTTCTTGAATTCCTCGGCTGTGAAAACCGTTCCTTGGTCGGTAGTAATAGTCTGAGGAATACCAAATCTGTACACAATATGCTCCTTGACGAAGTTCACCACATCTTTAGCCGTGACATTTTTCATTGGAACGGCCTCAACCCACTTGGTGAAGTAGTCCGTGGATGCTAAAATCCACTTGTGTCCTTTACTGGTCGGAGGGTTGATCTGGCCGATCATGTCCATGCCCCATCCTCTGAACGGCCATGGCTTGATGATCGGGTGTAATAGGTCTGCTGGAGCCAACTGCACTGCCCCGAACCTCTGACAGTCCTGGCATCCTCTGTAGTACTTGAAACAATCCTCCAGCATTGTAGGCTAATAGAAACCTGATCTCCTGATCAGCCACTTCATCTTATGAGCCGACTGGTGAGTCCCGCACGTACCTTCGTGCACGTCATGCATGACGTCCAAAATTTTGGTGGGGCCCAAATATTTTAACAGTACTCCGTCGGTGGCGCGAAAATACATCTCATCTCCGATGAGAACATGCTTCAGGGCTCTGCGCCGTGTCTTCCTGTCTGCCCCCCGAGTCGGATCCTTCAAGTATTGGAGGAGATCGACTCTCCAGTCAGCAATGCTCAACTGCGATATCTCGACCGAAACATCATCGATCTGCGGTACATACTCGGAAGCGACATGCGCCAGTTTGTTCGCATCACCATTGCGTTCTCGAGGCAGCCAAGTCAGCGTGACTTGGCAGAATCTTGCCATCAAGTCGTGGCACCTGACGAAGTACGGGTGTAGGTTGTCGCTGGCATAGTCGTAGTCTTCTGTGAGCTGATGGATCACCACTTTTGAATCGCCGAAGACTTGAATTACTTCGGCTCCAGCATCCAACAGTAATTCCAGACCTTTGCAGATAGCCTCATATTCTGTCTGGTTGTTGGTGAGCTTGGACGCCAGACGGAATGCGAACTCATAAATGCCCCCTCGTGGAGATACGATGTGAATTCCAAAACCACAAGCTGGTTCGCAGGTTGATCCGTCGAAGAACATAACCCAGGGCTTGACATCGGCAAACTGAGCCGATGGTGACGCCCTTTCTGTGATTAGATCTGCCAAAGCTTGTCCCTTGACTACTTTGGCCGGCTGAAATCGTACGTCAAACCCTAAGAGGGCGTACATCCACTTGCCAAGCCGCCCCTTGAGGATAGGTGCCGATAGCATGTGCTTGATGACATCGGCTTTGCAGACAACGTGCGTCTCCGCGTTGAGCAGGTAATGTCGCAGCTTGGTGCAGGTGAAGTACAAACATAAGCAGAGGCGCTCCATATCACTGTACCTTGTTTCCACGTCGAGCAGGCGTCTGCTGAGGTAGAACACGACCCTCTCTTTTCCTTGGAATTCCTAGATCAACACCGAGCCGATGGATACCTCATCGGCCGATAGATACACCATGAATGGTTGGTCTAACTGTGGTGGGACCAACACGGGCGGCGATGAAAGGTACTGCTTCAAATCATCGAATGCCTTCTGTTGCTTTTGCCCCCCAAGTGAAGTCGCTGGCGCTCTTGATCTTTACGAGCGGCATAAACGGCTCAATCTTGCCAGACAGATTCAATATAAATCGCCTGATGTAATTCAATTTGCCGATCAGACTCTGCAGCTCCTTCTTATTTCCTGGCGGGGTCATCGTCATGATGGCATTCTTGCTCTTGTCACCTATCTCGATCCCACGCTCGTGCACCATGAAGGCCAGGAACTGCCCCGCTATAACACCGAACGCACACTTCTTAGGATTCATCTTCAGCCCGTGGAGTCTTGTGCGTTCCAGTACCCGACGCAAATCGGCTAAATGTATTTTCGGTTGAGCCGATTTCACAACCACATCATCGATGTATACTTCCACCAGCTGACCGATGAGATCATGGAAGATGTAATTCATCGCCCGCTGGTAAGTTGCTCCGGTGTTCTTGAGGCCGAAGGTCATGACTATCCACTCGAACAGGCCGATATTACCCGGACATCTGAAGGCGGTCTTGAATACATCTTCTTCCGCCATCAGAATCTGATTGTACCTGGCATTGCCGTCGAGAAAGCTCATCATCTTGTGACCGGCCGCTGCGTCCACAAGCAGATCGGCCACCGGCATCGGGTATTCGTCCTTGGGCGTGGCCTTGTTGAGGTCCCTGAAGTCGATGCAGACACGAAGCTGGCCGTTTTTCTTCCTGACGGGTACGATGTTAGAAATCCATGTGGCATACCTGTACGGCCGAATGAAACCTGCTTCGGTCATTCTCGGGATCTCGTCCTTGATCTCCTCTAGGATGCTAGGATTGAACTTCCTGGGAGCCTGAGCGTAGGGGCGAAAACCAGGCTTGATCGCCAATCTGTGTTCCACTATCGAACGATCCAAGCCAGGCATCTCGTGGTACTCCCACGCAAGGCAATCTGCAAATTCCTTGAGAAGAGCGGTAAGCTGAGATTTGGCCTCGGGTTCGAGCTTCTTACTTATGTACGTAGGACGAGAACGATCGCCCGGCCTGATGTCAATCTCATCTAGCTCATCGGCCAGCGTGAACCCAAAGCCCAACTTGCCATCCTCTTCTAATTCGGAACTGCAAATCATGAAAGACGAGGAATAATAAAGGGGCCGATGGCATGCACCGGCCGATTCCATTTCATTTTGACTTAAAAATTTTACACATTTTTGTTGCCGATTGCCAGAATCGGCTTTACAACTAGATAGAAAATGTGACTCTTTAAAAATGGGTCGATCGCTAGGATCGGCTATGCTTTGAGTAGGCATCTTCACGCTTCGTCGCCGATTGCTGGAACCGGCATCACTCCGTTTTTTGACTGGTTGACGAAGCACCAGTCTTGTTCTTTTCTGTCCGTCAGGCACTCCGTGCCTTCTCCCCACCAGCTTGGAGGATCTGCCATAGTCACATCGCAGGAGTCGTCGGCTTGAACCACCTCCACCTCATCGCCGTCCCACTGCATCAAGCACCAATGCATGATGGACGGCACGCAGCAGTTGGTGTGGATCAAATCTCGGCCGAGCAGGGCCGAGTAACACCCGTCGGAGTCCACGACGAAGAAAGAGGTGCTGACCGTCTTGTGGCCAATGGCCAGGTCGACGTTGAGGACCCCCTTTGTTGGTGTGGGGTTGCCCTTGAAGTCATTCAAGACAACGTTGGTCTTGATCAAGTCTTCCTCTGTCCTGCCAATCTTGCGGCACACCGCGTACGGCAGGAGATTAACCGCCGCGCCGGTATCCACCATCATCCGATTAACCGGCTTACCATTGATGTAGCCCTTGAGGTAGAGCGGCTTCAGGTGACGGTACTTCTTGTCGGCGGGCTTCTCGAAGACGATAGCCGTGGCCCCAGATTTAGCTGCGCCATTGTTTCTTTGCTCTGCTGCGGGCTGCAGAACTCCTCCAGGAGGAAGAAAACCATATTTACATCGGCCGATGAACATGCCCTCCGTTTGCCTGACGGGGCGCCTGATGTAATCACTGCTGGATCGGCCGATGCACTTGCGTTGGCCGCCGGCGCCGTCGGCCGCACCCCCCTCCAAACCATGCTGCGCATCCTGCGAGGGGGAGGGATGGTCGCTAGCCCGGAGTTTACTTGTTTGAGGAGCCGAAGGTAGTGTTCTTCGGCTTGCTCGAGGCTCCGTAGCCTCTGGACTCTCCGCTTTTGCGATCTGGAGAGCCCGTCTGGGCACCACCGTGGGAGGTGGCACTCTTCACGCTTCCGGCCGGATTCTTCTTGTGGTGGCCGCTCAGGCGACGCGCGGCGCGACCAGGACGGTGATGGGCGTTCAAGCCTCTGGAACACCGATGGCCGCCGATCCCCGGGCCTCCGGGTGGAGCACTCCGGGCAATCCTCAGACGTTGGGAGCCGCTTCATCCCCTGGCTCCAGCAGTACTGGAAGAACGGGCACTTCCAATGTTCCTTGGCTCCTCCGTTGTTGCAGTAGGCGCGCTCCTCTTCATGACGCCACTCGTGGCAGAGGCGTTCCTCCTGCCGATGCCATGTTTCCCGGTGGCGTTCTCCACTACGCGAGTGGCGGCGCGGGCTGTGGTGGAGCCCGCATCCTCTATCATCCCGCTCGCGATGGTAGACGCGCCGGCCGTCGTAGTGTTGGTCTTCATCATGTTGCCGTCCAGGTCTTGCATATAGGCCGATCAACGCCCCTGAATTGGGTCGCGATCTGCGGTTTTTGGCGATCTCCTTCGCCGACGCGTGACACTCGGGCTTGAACTCCATGAGCCGATCGACGTCAGGATTGGCTTTCTCTTTCCCCTTGGAAGTGTGTGCGAACGACACCATATTAATCGAAGGAGAAAGATGTGGACTGTGCTCACCGCACGCGGGCCTGGCGATGATGCGTCCTTGTTCAATCATGCTCCGCATCTGCTGGAAGGACGCGGAGGATCCGAGAGGTGGAAGAGGTTGCAGCGCAGGTGCGAGATCCACAATGTTGGCGCTCGGGAAGGGCGTCTTGTCGACTTTCATCTGATTCCGCATGTACACCAGAAGCCCTTGCTCGATGGCATTTTGTATTTGCTGGCACAGGGCTTTGCAGTCGACCGTCTGATGGGAGTCAACCGTGTTATGCCATTTGCAATACTTGTGCCCTTTGAGATCGCTGGCCAAGGGAATCTGCTCCGTCTTGGTGACGTCGAAGTCGTACCCGACCGCCGCCTCGAGGCGCTTGACCCAGGGGCAAGGTAGAGGCTGAGATGCCTTGGCACACTGGATGACCGTCACTTCGGCCTCATCAGCCGATTCGTCCTCGGCAGTCTGGAAATAGGCGATCGGCTTCCACGGCTTGTCTACATACAAATCAGGGTGTAAGCGTTCATATGTGGATACCTTCGATAAAAGGTGGCCGATGGAGTCGAAGTCCGTCGGCCCATAGACGCCCTTGGTGACCCGGGAGAGGCCACCGTAAGCAAGCTCCACCAAGTTTCTCTCCGACAGATGGAGAGAGTAGCATCTGTTCTGCGCTTCGTGGAAGCACTGGATGTATTGATTCACGGTTTCTCCCGTGCACTGACGGAGTGCCGTGAGATCTGACAGTGTGGCATCGTCAGAGCCCGAGAAGAACTGGGCGTGGAACTATTCTTCCAGCTGCTTCCACGTCGTGATGGATCCTGGCACCAGAGAGGTGTACCAACTGAACGCTGGTCCGGTGAGTGATAGAGCTAAAAGCCGAATCTTCATATGTTCGGCTGCAGCTGCGATGGCAAGTTGAGCCATATATCGGCTGATATGCTCCATCATGCTAGTGCTGTTGTTGCCACTGAACTTGGAGAACTCTGGCACTTTGAACTTGGGTGGCGGCGGCAGCTGGTCATAGATGTCCGGATATGGCTTGGAATAAGTGATGGTACCCCTCTTCGGGGCAATCCCGAACTGATTCCTCAGGATCTTAGTCAACTAATCCTGGAGGCTTCCGGTCCCTGCGTCGAGGGATTGACCGGCCTGGTTGTGAGAAACCGGCCCTGATCCGTACTAGCTTTGCCACGCCAGTAGCTCCTGATTGGCAGGCTTGTCCTTGCCGATAGCTGTGTGATTGTTGGCGCCGGCCTCCCTGGCCGGCTGTTGCCGACGGTAAGGCTGCTCGTCCGCCCGCAGAGGTCTATAACGGAGTTGGCAGATATATCCTTCAGGAATGAAGGCAGTTGCTTCCTCGTAGCAAGATGGTCTATCATTGCGATCTTGCAGCGCGTAGGGAATGAACTCGGCCTTTGTCCCCTCTGGAGCATTGACCTGAGGGACTTGGAGTGGGCGCGTGTAGAACTTCTTTTCTCCCGCATGGGAGTTGATCACTAGGCCGATGTCTTGATCGTGTTCACCAGCCAACATGGACTTGACAACGCGAGCCACGACGTTGTCCAAGGAGTTGAGGATGACTTCGGTCTGCCGGATGATGGCGTGGTGGATCATGTAGTTGACCTCCTGCCGAAGTGCTTGACTGCGCTCCTCGGAAGGCACAGTCAGGTCGATCCTACTAAGCGGCGACTCGGGATCGCTGATGTACCTGATTCCTCCATTGCGGGTCCACGTGTACTGCTTGAGGACTTCTTTCCCCAGGTCCGCCATGACCTGGTCGTACTTGCGCTTGTGTTCTGCCGTGAGGTCATCCAGCATTGGCGGGCCGAACTTCCCCTTGGGAAGGAAGCTGTTGTCGTCCTGCTCGCCGTCCTTGGACGTGGACGGCTTCTGAGGCATGCTGACGAAGTCGATGGAGTTGTCGTTGACGTGGTCCCACCAGGCGTGCCAAAATTGTGTTGTCGCGGGAAACCGACGGACGGGAGTCGGCGGGCAACACAGCGACGAGCCGGGAGATCGGGTTGCTGCTACCCTCGTCTCTCCTAGTGCGGCTCGTGGATTTGCTCTGGGTGTTCAGGGCGTGCCACCTTGCTTGACCTGCAGCCAGGAAGGGGTGAGTGATGACGCTTCTATCTCCTGCTTTCCCTGCGTCATACAAGATAAAGAGTTAAATTCCTGTTCCTGCCGATCGCTCGGATCGGCAAACTTTGAGCCCCGCTGCCCCATATCAGCACAAAACAGCCGATCCGGAAGCGTTCGAGGGCATATCGGCACGTATGCCGATTGTAGATGCGATCGATAAATAAAAGCTTGTAAACCGCATCTGTAAAGGATAAAACCTGCTCTGGAATATGATATAAACAAATCTACCTATCCAGATCGGTTCTTGCTACGCACGACATAGAACGATCAAAGCATATGTGAGCATAACCAAGATTTCCAAAAAAACCCATCCACACAGATAGATCCAATCTAAGACATATCAGACAGGGTGATCGGTACACGTTAACCCATCGGCAGGTCGTATGCACGTGTTGCAACGCATGTCGTGGATTGTAACAAACGGCTAGGCAACGCGTTCCGATCCAAAACCAAGAACGAAAAGGATCTTACAAATCCAAATGAAACGAGTGAAAACCACGGTAAAAGACACTCGCTTTATAAACATCGAGTAGATCCAAACCACGACCGTTACAGCTCTCACTGCTATATAGAAACGTTCTGTCTGCGAGTTAGGCCAGATGAGCATGATAGAGAATATCTAACACACCATAGGAATCGTCCAACACATTTACCGAGGCCAGATATAGCAGATATTAAACAAATCCTTATTGATTAAGGACGAACGGTAACAGATCGGATTCGCTAAACGAAACAAAGCAAGGCGTCATCCCTGTACGAATCGGCTCTATGACACACTGTGTGAATAGGAAACTAGCCGATTCCATGCATAAGGATGACACGGCGAATGCAACAATTAGGCAACAATAAAGCATGATCGATCTACTAAAACCATACTGCAAACACCGGGATAAGTAGCAGATCTCGCCATAAAAAACGCTTCAGCACGAGATCTACTAAGGAAACGAGGCATTGAGCCGTGATGATCTAAGGAAGATCCTTAGAGCCGCATGGCGCTTACCTCGAGGTTAACCCTAATGCGATTAGGGCTGGCGATGCGCCGAGAGAGTTGGAGACAACCGCTGCTGTGAGAACGTTTGCCGTCAATCTTTATTCATCAGGTATAGATACATATTTATAGTCCGTAGACTTGACAAACAAGCTATCAAAACCATAACTTAAACGAACTCTATCTTAGTAAATTACAGATAAAGGAGCCCATCGGCTCCCGCCATGGACCATAATCGCCACTTTCTTGGACGACCTGCTTTGGCCCATCAACAGTCTAGGCCCATATCAGTCTCGGTCAATTTCCGGTGGTAACACGTATGGATCCATGTGAACCTTTTAAAAATGATCAGGGTCTAAAATGTATAAATTGGAACCGCGCCCGAGCATTGATGGCGCAGGACCAGCAATACTACATAGAACCTAGCTTCTCCTTCGGTCCTGAAAAAAATGCAATTCTAATTTCATTCTTAGTCAAATTATTATAAGTTTAATCATATTTATAGATAAGAGTATTACATTTTGATTTTTCGTGTCTAGTGGAGTTTTTTTTCCAATGACCCCTTTTTGATGCTAGTGGAGCTGTTTGGTATGGTCGGCGCTGTCTTCCACAATCATCTCAATGTCTTTTAGTAGCTTAAATTATTTTATAAGCAAGCATCAACACTGCAATAAGCTCCACACGAATGCTTCTGATTGTCTCTTCTGCAATCTAGTAGTCTCTATCCATAAAAAATAAAACAAGCTAGCATCTCCTCTTCAACAAAGAAAATACAGCTTATAGTTTCCAAGCATATGGTTCCTCACTTTTGCTGTCCTTTTTCTTGTCCCTAATACGCTTCATATGACGACAGATCTTTTCTCACTGGCAAGTGGTGAGTTCTTGTATTTTTTTCCTGCCATGTCCATATGCAATCTCTTACAATACAAAACCTGGGACAATCCCTGGCACGAGAGCGCGCCACGTCGCCGGCCACTCCCGGCCGTCGGATCGGCCGCACGGACGGCCGAGATCATGCGATTCCTGGTCGTTTTGCAAAAAACCCCTCAAACTTCAACGAAATCAACCCACAGTCCTCTCTTCCTCTTCCTCTTCCCCCAACCGCCCCGCCGCCGCCGAGGACAGCAGCTCCCCTGCGTCCGCGCCGTCGCCACGGAGCCGAAGCCGTCCACCTCTTCCTCTCGTCCCAGGCCTAGGAGCCGTAATCCAGGGATCGCACAACACCGAATCCAAGCAAACAACGACTACGAGACCCAGGATCTGTGGTAAGAAAAATCCTCCACCATTCTGCCATGATTTTTACCTCCCGTCCCGCTTCCCGCTCCGTATGAATTCTATGTACGACAAATCCGGGAGCTGGCGGCCGGGCTGGAGTCCTCCGGCGCGCCGTTCCTGTGGTCCCTGCGCGAGGGCTCGTGGCCGCTCCTGCCCACGGGGTTCCTGGCCCGCGCTGCGGCCACCGGCGCCGGCTCGTGGTCCCCTGGGCGCCGCAGGTGCCCCTGCTGCGCAACGCATCCGTGGGCGCGTTCATGACGCACGCCGGGTGCGGGTCGGTGCTCGAGGTCGTTTCTAGCGGCGTACCCATGGCGTGCCGCCCCTCCTCTTTGCTCCCCACCCTCTGCTTGCCACGCCAACAGAGCGGGCTAGATCGAGGTGCGGAGGCTGCCCACCATGTGTTCGATGCAATGCTAGCAAGAGGAGAGATAGCCGTGAATTGGAGCCTGCCATGATGTGTCCAGCATGCGAACATCGCATCTAAGCCACCGCCGCGCCTCCACGTCCCCATGAGCCTACCGGATCTCCGCTGCCGCAGCGCCTGAGCGTCCTCGTCAATCCTGCACAGCTCAATCGCCGCTGCACTTCTTCGCACCACTCGTCTGGTCACCTTCCTCAACACCTTGGTGTTCCCGCACACAGATGGCGATTGAGCTATCAGTTTATAATGCGCTTATCTGATTTATAATGCTGCTTCTCTGCTTCTCCTTGATTTGAACTATCGGTTCATACTTAGATATCATGTCTCAAGCTTGCAGTAATAAATATAATTTTTCCAAATTGCAGTGATAAATATAACCACATTACTACAGCCTTATTTGCAATTACTATATCAAATGTACACATTTAGTCAACAGTTCACCAACATAGACAGTATCTAGCACCCAGTTCTATTTCGAAAAATTATTTTTGCTACTGTACTAATTATATACAAATATGATACAGGGCAGTACTTAAAAGGATAAAACTACAAAAGAGTCCCTAGTGATCCAACCCACCTGAGAGTGGAGAAGAAAAGAAAAAAAGAGAGGTAACCATATACATTTTGCTTTTGTATATCTCTATGTACAAATTTTGCATAATAAAAATAACATATGTTATGTGTGTTCATCTTCTACTCATATATCTGTACGTATCAATAATGCCTTAAAAATAGGATATGCTTGCCACATTCAATTTACAGTGTCTACAAAATGCATTTCCTTTACCGATCTGCTAGAACAAACACTACTCATATCCAATGAATAAATAGATGTGGTATTCCTGTATGAGCATACTGAAAATGAAAACACCTGGTGATAGCATTAGAATTCAATATATCTAAATCAGAGCACTACATGTCAGGGAAACTAAATACCTTCAATATGAAAGTTTCTCAAAATAGTTATAACACATTCTGTATGAACGTAGCATTTATCAATTACAGTACAAGTGTGGAGTCCTCATTTTATATAACAAACAATTACTGCTTGTTATTTCTTTTGGCTTCATTGGCAAACAATTGTGTATTTACTAACACTCTTGTTTTTTCTATACTTCCTATAACCATGCTACTACCAAAGCATACAACTGCAAATGGGTGCTGAGAAAAGAAAACTAGACCATAAAGACATTGACTACATCCATAATACAAGTAAAAAATTAAGAGCAATAAGGAAGGAAAAGATAAAAGATAAAAGAATGGCAGATAAGAGGTAAGCAAAACGCGACAACAGAGCAGTAACAAAAAAAGAAGAAAAGACAAAGAAAATGAAGATATACCTACTAAAAAAAGATGTCTAAATATTGACTCCAAACACTCGTACCTATCTTCATCCTATGGAATGGTTTTATTCTCTCCAGAATACATAAAGTACCTAAAAGAATCATATCCTGATAGATCATATTTGGGTGTACCAAAGTACAAATGCCAATACTGCAATGCCATATTTTGGTTTGAAGAACCCAACAAAAAAACATCAGAAGCATGATGGTAACCAAATAACATACTCTAACTGTTGCAAATATGGAAGTATCAAGATACCAGCCTTTAGACAACCACCAGATTTCCTCTTTACACTACTAAATGACAAAGAAAATAGTATGTCAAAACATTTCATAGCAAGAATTAGACAATATAATAACTTACTTGCTTTTACATCAATGGGCGGAAATATAGATAAAAAAATCAATAGGGGTGAACGCCCTTATGTTTTTCGAGTAAATGGTCAGATACATCACCATATTGGATCCTTGCTCCCACAAAAGGATACGGTTCCAAAGTTTGGTCAATTATATATTTTATTTCATACATTGTACATACTCATTGTTTGGACCAAGAGCACAGGAATTTGACGGGGACACAGTGTATGAAGTTGGACAAAACTCTCACGTGATAGCAATATTTGTTGGAACTTCTATGAACTACTACAAGGGATCACCTCCTTTCTTGAGTGGAACAACTGTATGTAGATGGTATATCAATGAAAATGATATCACTGAAATAAGAGATTTCTACAAATGGTATGGTATTATACTAATCACAAAATCTACCATACACACTTCTTATATGTTAGAGCTACTGATTGATAACTCTTCAAAATTGCTACAGTTTAGCAAACCAAGCATAGCCAGTTAAAAAACTGCATCTCAAAAACCATGAACAAATCCAGAGACAAATTGAAACAAAGAGTTTGTTAGAGCTAAGAAAAATCAATCCATTTGATCATGCGGTACACAAACGCAACTAAGCTATTTGGTCAATTTTTACATTACATTTGTTTGCCTATTCTCTTATTTAAAAAGAATGTCATTTGCAGGGTATAAAGTTTGAGTGCACTGCAGTAATAATTCAAGTAGCCCAAAACCAATATCGATGCTATCCAGCTTGCACAGCTTGTGGCTCAAGATCAGTTTTTGATGGAGAAAAATATCATTGTTCCAAGGATGGTTGCATAGGCACAACTATTGAGCATAGTTATGTTATATATTCTCTAAGCAATAGAATAATGGAGTCAGTATATTTGTATAGTATATTGAGCATAGGTATGTTATATATTCTCTAAGCAATAGTGGAGTCAGTATATTTGTATAGTAATCAAAATACAATACTTGGCAGTTCTTACATGCTTTAGATATCAATCAATTAAATCCTAGCCACCTCCCATGAAGCACCACATGAAAATCTTGTTACAAACAGCGGCGGAGCCAGGGGGGCTGGGGGGGCTCCAGCCCCCCCTACTGGCCAGCTGCCCATGGAGCCTCCAGGTTTCATCATCTTGTCTAGCATTCAAATAACAGTGTTTAGCCCCCCTAAACACAATCTCACGTTGGCTCAGCCCCCCCCTAATCCTTCAGCCTGGCTCCGCCCCTGGTTACAAACTATTTCATTCTATTTTACAGGTACAAAGTTTGTCTTATAGCAAGCGATACAACATGGCAGCTGCAATTCATGCTATTCCAAGATCGAGCAATGCAGCTGATTGGTAAACCTGCAGAAAAGTTGCTCACCACATATAGGAAAAGCGACAATCCACTGGAAATTTCAGCACTTATTGGTCAGAAATTCACTTTTATTGATCGAGTACTCTCAGAGAAGAAACTTATTGCTTATAATCCAACGTTTGAAGTAGTGAATATAAAGATAGAGAGGCAACCGGCATCTTGTGCCACCTCAACTTCTGAGGAACACAACCTTCCACCTCTGGTACCTATTTGTCCCAAGCCATGGCAAAACAAGGTCTATTTTCTCATGTCTACTTATATATTTAGCAACTCCATATACTACAGTACTAATACTTCCTGTTTTTATCTTTTTTATAGTCCTCATATTCCAGCAGTCAGCAGAATTACAATATCGATGATAGGCAAACTGAACTGACTGAGTATTACCCTACCAAACTAATATATCATTCACTAATTTTACCTAACATATTAACAAACTAATGAAATATCCCTCAAAATTCTCTACAGAATATTACAAGACAAGACCATAAGAAAAGCACTGGATATAAAGAATGAAGAACAGGTACTTGAAAATATAGCTCAAGAGCTGCATAGAAATGATTCAAAACTCATACTCTTCCTCCTGATTTTTATAACCCAACCCTTTCATCTTAATATTTATTCTACAATTTTTTTATATAGCTTGAAGACACACATAAAAGGAATATCTCAGTCCGAGAACCAAAAGGTCACATACATAGATCGAAACCAGTGATAGAGGTACTAATTTCTCAAACTTACTACATTTCTTCGATTAATTTTCATTAACAAAAATTAGCTGTCCATTTATTGAGTTAAATACACCAGCGGCTCTCGAACTTGTCTCCAGGTGCCACTTAGGTCCACGAACTCGCAAAATTGAAATCTGGCACCCTGAACTTGTTAAGTTGTGCCACTTAGGTTCATACCCCTTCAAGGGGCATGAATATATGCAAAAATGCCCTTAAGTTTTATCATCTTCCCTTCCATGCGCCCTCCGCTGCTTCCTCCCCTGCGCCATCTCCTTCCCTGCGCCCTCCACCGCGCTCTCCCCCTCCCAGCTCCCTCCGCCGCCCCTACCCCTCCCTGCTCCCTCTGCCGCCCCCTCCCCCTCACTGCTCCTGTGGCTCCGCCACCGAGCGCGTGTGCCGCCCCCGCCAACTCGGCTCCTCCGCTCGATGCCGCGATGCGCCAAGGACGGGGCAGATCCAGGCGGCGAAAAGGAGGTGGGAGCGTGCGCGCCACACGTTCTAGGGAGCGGTGAGGCTCACCGGCAAGTGGTTGCGATGGGATGAGGCAGCGACAGGGGTCTTCCATGTCAAGGACGGCGGTGACGGAGCCACGAGGCATCGAGGATGCAGGAGCCGGTGATGGCAGGGAAGGAGACCTCGCTTCCTTGACGCGGAGGCCTCGCTGCCCCGCCGTACTTGGGCGGGCTCGTTGCAGTGGGGCGACGACCCTGTCGTCCCGTTCGTCCGAGACCCACACCGGCGCGCGCGGCGCGTTGTACGCCGGCTTCACCTTTGCCGCGGTCGCCGTCCCTAGAGTGGAGCACCTCTTGGCGCAAGAACCCGCCCTCCTCCTGCTCACCATCCTCGGCGGCGCCCTCCCCGCCGTCGGCGTCTTCTTGGAGGAGACGGGAACGGGGGGCGAGCCAAGAGCCGCACTTCTTGGCCGTCTGGCCGCCAGTGCCAAGAACTGGCTCCTCCTGCGCCAGTTGATTCCCCGCCCGCAATGGTGACGGCCGCCGCGCTCCTCCTCCTCCTCCTCCTCCTCCTCCTCTGGCACTCCTCGGAGGAGGCCGCGGAGGCCGCGAACTCTAGGGGCGGCGGCGAGCGCGGAGTCCGTGGGCTCTAGGGGTGGCGGCGAGCGAGTCCGCGAGCTCCAAGGGCGGCGGCGAGCGCGGAGTCCGCGAGATCCAGGGGCGGCAGTCACGAGCTCCAGGGGGCGGCGTCGGCGGCGGCGCACTGGCGAAGGAAGCAGGGGAGGCGTGGGGGGAGAGAAAGAGATAGAATGGGAGGGGGAGGGGGTGAATGTAGAAGATAGCAACTTTGGAGGAGTTTTTTTTGCATATATTCATGCCACGTGGCGCCATATCATGGGGTATGTATCTAAGTGGCACAATTTAACAAGTTCAAGGTGCAAGATTTCGATTTTGCGAGTTCGTGGACCTAAGTGGCACTTGGGGACAAGTTCGAGGGCTGCTGGTGTATTTAACTCTCATTTATTTATCTTTTGCTGTTCACGTGACCAGGCGACGCATTTCTTTGTCACTCTTTTGGATATGTATCTATATAGATGCATCAGCTACAACCTTAGCTTACAAAGCCTATGGTATAATGCCAAATTTGGTGTTTTAGTGAATGCACTATATTTTGTTGTACGTATGGTGAATCTCACGAGACAAATGCTATGATCTACTATTAGTTCGCAGAAATAGCTCCGATGTTTAGCAAGGGTAAAAACTTCTACTCTTTGCAACTAGCAAAAACCAAACATACAGCACAAGTCTGTAATATTTTGGTGTATCATATATGCCAAGCCCATGAACATTCCCCTTTTACATAGGGATCCAAAGCCTGTTATCATAACAAAAAGAATTACGTGCGTGCAACGAAGTGTAACTTCCAAGTGCAGAACAATTAAGATCTTTCCTCAGAGCTTCCACATTCTTCCCTCTATTGTTCACCACCGTGCATATGCTTCTTCGTATCACAGAAACAATAAACAAAAATCAAGGGTTCCACCACACTGGCCTACAGGTCATGGCGTGGCAAGGCCGCGCTAGTTTTTCTAGCGCAATACGATTGACAGTAGTGGCTATCCGTGCTCTGAATCTCTCTTCCGTATGCCACCACTAATCTTCCCTTCAGCTCCCTCCTTAACCGCTGATGTATTGGCCATGTTTCTACAATAAACAATTGACAACAAGAGATGGTGTTGACTAATGCTCTTGGAGCATCAGCACGAGGTTTTCCGCATGTGTGTCGTTGACTTCCATGCCCATACCACCGGGTCAGCATCATGGGCCTTCAGTATTTACAGTGAAGCGGCTTGCATGTAAATAAAACAGTATAAAATAGGCAATTGGCAAGTGTTCTAGCTGAACCGTATAAAAAATGTTTGATTTGTAAGAGATGAACATGTACTCGTGTGACCTTTAGCGTTTTGTAACCGAGCTTCTATATCTTAAACAAATTAAAGGTTGTAGTGATGAATTGTCAACATGGTATCTGCCGGACGTCCGGCCAACTGGAGTATACAGTAGCCATAGCATGTGATACAGATGGTACACGAATTTATTATTCCAGTGTGCCAATCTCGCAAAAACTTTCAGCTTCATACGAGCTGTCTGGGGAGGAGAAAACGAGAGACAGCTTATCCCACAATCTTTTATTGAAAACAGCTAGCCATGCCATTTTTTATTTTGTATCAGCAACACAACAAACACCAGACCCAAATGGATGGATCGACAACAGTACAGGATCAAACCTACAGCACTACAAATTAGAGTAGGATATGCTCTAATTCCCAGCATGAAGACGAAACAGTACACAATACTAATGTATCAAACCAAACCAGTACTCTAAAATCACGCTCCTTTTGGAAGCCCTGTGGTTTGATTAAGCAGCACTTGGCTTTCGTCAGTGACAACCTTTGGGCCAGCCCCAAGCCTGCTGCAGATGAAGTAGCTAACGTCGCCCTTGAATTTCTGATCATGTATCTTCATCTCTGGAGGCGCTGGGAGAGCCTCAATGTCTTCTACGGAATGCAATCCAGCATCACTTAGAATTGATTTGTCGCCAACCAAATAGCTGCAAGATGATGTTGATCGGATCAGATATATTTATACATAGAGCTCTGCTACAATATAGTCAATAATACAGAGTTAATTTAACCGTGAATATCAGACGCACCTGCTCAAATCCTTGTCATGTGGAGGGAAATAGTACAAGAGCTTCTGAAGGAGAAGTGCTGCAGTTTTACGGTCTCGTGCAATTAAAACAGCATTAGGGCCAGCATCGAAGGTGTAGGCAACCTGCCATTAGAAATGCTCATCTTAATTGCACACTCATAAATGGTCTCACTATCACATCAATTGCACCACCACAGCAATGATGGCCTTGTACTATGGATGAAATAATGCATATCCGCCAATCAGCCTATATAGCAATTGCTAATGTGACAAAGGCGGCAATGTTTACCTAGGTTCACTCTTGGAGTTAAATTATTCAATCCAGTTATACAAGTCAAAAGTGTTTTGGCCAATGCAGTAAAAACTTCTCAAACTGATATATTCATGAAACTGCAACAGACCCAATTGGATGGTTTTGTGCTATTGCAGCAATATTCACTGGGATACAACAACAGAATTAACTATGTTCTAGGATGGAGTTCAGAATTTTTTGAAAAAAATGCGGAACAGATGTTCATCAAGAATAATAGAAATACCTGTGGGCATCCTTCCGAGTGGTTCCACTTTTCTACAAGGCTAATTATCCTGCAATTAATTGAGACCTAAATTCTTAACTCTGGCATTTCAGGAGCAACAGAATTCAAAAGCAATACCCTGCTAAAAACATACCTGTGTGATGTATCATTCATATAAAAGATGGGAGGGCTCGTATCTAAACATACAGCATGAAACTGATTCACAAGTTAACTTGGCAAATGATTCAAAGTCATGATTCTTGATAGCCTCTTCCATTTTCAACACCCGACTTGGCTCTACAGTCTGAAGCATAAGAACAACCAGCGCAGTGCACAGTAAGAAGAGGGAAATTTATTTTTGAGAAATTTAAGCTCCTATCAGTAAACTGTTTGAACAGATTCAAGTTCATAATGAGAACACAATCACCTGGGCCCTGTACTGCAAGAGGGGACTTGTTTCAACACTATCCCGCATCCCGCTGGTGCTACTTGTTTCCTTCTCCTTTGAACTGACCTAATTCACAAATGTGTATCAACTATTTATGATACCAGGTAGAGCAAGATTAAAGGGAAATTTACAGGTAAGGAACATGAAAAAGAGAAACTACACAATTCATAATTGCTATCACTGAAGCCACATGACAATGAGAAGAATATGTAGTAGGTCATATGGAATATAGATCAGATAGACACATACCACTGCAATAATAATTACAAGATCCTTCCAATGTGCTTCATCAGCAAGCTGCACCGCAATACTGTCACTCCCATCATCTTTCTGCATACAGTAAGCCCTCGCTTAGACTTTCTGAACAGGAAAAGCACGCATTTAGCTTATGCTGTTTCTCTGTCACAGCCATACTGCTACTCACTTTTCCCATACACCATTTCACAAATCCACAATAGATACTGCGGCATGCACTCCCAGATCCCTGCCTGCTTGAAGTTTGACAAATATAAGTTGGGGTTTACAAGACAATTTACTCATGAACATGAAAAGGCACATGAAAAAGATAGCACAAAAATGGTGGAACTATTGTATAATTAACATGAACATACCTTGCTATTGAAGAAAGCTCACCATAGTCTTCTTTCACATTCATTAGCTTTCCAAGGGTGAAAACTGTTGCAGTATTTCAATAATAAACTATTATGCTGTGATAAATGGTTTGTAAAAGCAAGAACATGAAGAAATATTTATAAACAACTAAGAAATAGTAGTTATATTAGAAACATAATAGTGGTATTAGTAAAATCATCACAGAGTTACTTCCAAAATATTACAAATTTACATTTTTCACTAGTGTAATTGGCTAAAAACAACTATTCAGTGCACTAGAGACAACGAGAAGTGAACGCCCACTGATTTTTGAGAACCTATAAGAGCATCATGATGTCTGAAGAGACTGTACCGAGACAAGCAAAGCCAGCAGCTGAGGAGGCCAAACCAGCAGCGGTGGGGAAGTTGTTATACGAAGCTATGTGGACATGCAACTTCTCCCAGTCCTCTTTCTTTATCTTGATCCCCTTCTTTTCATCCTCAAAATCACGATCACGCCTCCTGATCTCTCTCAGGCAGCTCTGAAACCTTCCTCCTGACAACGAGATTTCCTGCTCCAATTCAAACCAAAATCATATGAAAACCATACCAAACAGAAGGATGATAAACTTTTCAATGTTATGTTCCATCCAATTGAAGTCCCATACTCCGCACTAGGATTCTATATTTGTCACTTACTCATCGTCCAAAGTAGCAACCCTGCAACTACAGAAAATACAAAATAGGCATACAAAAAAAAGGTTGCACTTTTTTATTTTAGCAAACGACAAAAGAAAAATCTGGAGCTCTGCACACTTCGATCCAGATCCAGATCGAGGCAACAGCAGCCACTTCGATGAACACAAGCATCAACGGCCAACAGTAGCCAGTGTAGCACACTTGAAGTGAAGGAGGGGAATCCCAGCAACGCACCTTGCCGTTGAGCCACATACGGTCGGAGGCGAAGGACGGGCTGACGGCGAGGGTGGTGGTGGCGGAGAGGTGGTCGGGGTCGAGGGTGACGCTGATGCTGTCGTTGACGGGGAGGATGAGCGCCTCGTCGCGCTTCCCCCAGTACTTGATCACCGCGATGTTGGTCGGCGACCGCCCCGTCGCCATCAGCACCCACTGCCCCTCCACCTCTGAAGCCATCGTAACCTCGACTGACGCTACTAGCGTCACCGCCGGAGATCGGAGAGGGTCCCTTCGCGCGCGGCGGGCGGTGGAGAGTACGAGGCGACGGAATGCAGCGGCAGCCCGAGCGGTGCGGCGAGAGAGCTCACAGGACAGCCTGCGGGAGCGCGGGAGCGGCGGCGGAGGATACCGCGGGTGGAGAGCGCGGGCAGAGAAGAGCAGCTGGCCGCGGAGAAGGGCGGCGGCGTTGCTCACCTTGATGCCGCCGCTTAATCGGCCGACTTGATGGGCTGGGCCGCTGGGCGGACAGTCAGCCTACTTACTCGAGTAAATTGGCTCAGTGTTTCTTTAGCATATTCTTTCACCGTCACAAAATTTTAGAAATTCTTCTTATAGCCATAGAAATTTCTTTAGCATATTATTTCACCGTCACAAAATTTTAGAAATTCTTCTTATAGCTATAGAAATTTTGATTTATACCTTCACTGATATTCCGTCCCTTTTTTCATCTATCTGCTGTTAAATGAGATGTGAAAAGATGGATTTGCCCCTGACCCCACATCCACATGAGATGTGCCCGTCGGAGGCGGAGTTGGCGACGGCATGGAGGTCCGCGGCGGTGGGGATCAGTGAGAGGGAGAGCAAGAGCGGGAGCGGGGCGCGGAGGTGGAACACGCGCGGGAAGAGGTGGAGGAAGTGGAGCGGGCTGCGGCGGTGGAGACGGCGCGCGAGGTTCGGGGGAGGCCCGCAGCGCGTGGTTCAGCGGCGACGCCATGCAAGCGGGAGGTGCGACGCTGTGAGGCGCTCGAAGGCGTGGTCCAAGTGCGTAGGTGAAGCAGCCCCGTCCCCACTCGTTTGGACTCTCCCCCTTCCGCCTCCCCGCGCGATCCCCATCACCATCCCCACAGCTCTGCAGCAGAGCCCTACGCCGAGGTCAAAAGCCACGCTGCGGTTCGACCGGGGGGCGTCCCGGTATTGGCGGTGGCGTGAAGATGGCAGCGGAGCAGGACATCGATGACTTACCGCGGAACGACGCCGCTCTGGTTCCTCGGCGCACCGCGCTGACCCACCCGGCTAGGGCCTCCGTCATGCACGGGCCCGTGCGCTACACCTAGGCCGACACCTACAGCCGCCGCCGCCGCCTTGCCTTGCCTTGCCTCCGCCCTCGTGCGCCGGTCCGTCGGACATGGAAGCACAGTACGTGCGGCCTCCATCCCTTCCCGGTCCTCTTCTCTGTTTGCCTGTGGCTTTCTTCATTGATGTTCCGACTTTTGCTCTCTGACTCTCTAAGATGAGAGCAGAGAGAAAACTTACACTTAGTAGTAGATTTTAACAATAAATTGTTATGCTATTGAGAACCTGCCATGAAACAAAAGGCTACGTTGATAAATTAGGCTGTCAACTCCTGAGTTACTGGTGAAACAACGAAACTGGTGGGGGTCCTATTATGTTGGCCATAGATGGTTCCTTGGGTACCCGCAGCAGTACATCTTGTTCGCTCCTCCATATTGTGTGGTTTATTATGATGGGTGTTTTAATGTGAAACAATTCTCAGTATGCACTTCAGATAAATGATGCATCTTGTCCAGAAAATCATATTGTGTGAGCAGTTATAATCATAGCACTGTGTGTGTTGCAGCATGTTAAGATTAATCTGCCTACATATTAGTTAGCATGTAACTTCACAATTCTAATAATCTCAAATTGAGTTGGAACATCAAAAGTTGGTAGTAGAAAACACACTGCAGGCGCAGCGAGGCAGTAGGAATCTATCTTGATTGAGGTGCTTCTCTGCCGGATGCAGATTCAGCGTCACCTTGCCCTCTCAGTCTTCCTTGAGTGTGTCGTCGCCATCATCAGTTGCCGCCGTTGGCTAAAAGGTGACGAGTCCATACCACCACTACATGTATACTGCTCTCCATTGATTGCAACTATTCTTTGTTTTGTCTTTGATAAGCTGAACAATCACTAGCCACTTAATTTTATAGTTACTTGCTGATAAATCTAGAGATACTAAAACAAAATGCATCTTTTGCATTTACGGGAGTTGCAATGTTTTTGCTGTGCTGCTCTAATCCCAATTTGTTCCACTACATTGGATTTAGCCTATAGGTAAACCTTCTAACCTCTTTGACCTACAAATTATTATATATTTGATCACTTTAAGCTGTTGTATGTTGGAGGAACCATACCCTAAGAGTGTTCATGCTAGGTTTGAAAAGAGAAAAATTTACTAGTAACCTTGGGGGGGGGGGATATTTAGCAATTACATACACATAAAACGATAAGCCACGGTGTCTTATTTGTCTGAATTTTTTAAGGCAAATAACTTACATTAAGATTGAAGATGTACTAAAATTGGAGCTGGTTAGGTATATGTATGGGTGATAACGGATCATAACTCTAGTGGTCTCGTCGCAATCCAACTTAGCCATCATATATTTTTAGCTCAAAATTGTATAGGATTAGAGTTCGACCTTTAGATTATCTAGACTAAATTTTAAGGTCATTTACCACGCCTAGGTATATGTAGTTTCAGTATGTTCTTATTTATTGGATTAATAAATATTGAATATAGCTCATCACGGCATCAGTGGGCTCTCTTTCCTTCTGTAGACATAGGCCTGAAAGTTTTCTTATTTTGTGATGAAAGAAGTCAAACATAGACAATATTATGTTAGTGAGAAGGAAAATGAACTACCAAGCAAGAGTGATACGATTGATGTGAAAAAATTGGTATGAAAAAATTGTTATTATGTTTCCTCCAGACCTCTTAATCTATACTATAAAAGTTGAAACAATTGGAATCTTTTCTCACCAAGATTAGGCCCACCGTACCCTTCACAGAGGCCCACTTATCAGGATAAAGGTTTGACGAAAGAGGGTGTAGACCCACAAAATTGGTAGAAGGAAAATGTTTCTGCCAAAATCCTAATTCTTCTACTCACATCTTGTACCCGCGTATTACTTTCCTTTAGCACACACTTTACTTTCTTTTGCCCATGCATTTACCCATAATTCACGTCATTATTTGTTTTGGAAAGATAATAATTGACATCATTGTTTTATGGAAGGACCCATAATTCGCGTCATTATTTTAATTGGAAGGATAATAATTGACATCATTATTTTATGAAAGGAAAAGAAAGATGTATATTATTTTTGGAAGGAAAATAAATGACATTGTTGCTTGATTGAAGCAAAATTAAATACGTGCATGTGGCACGTACATCTCCACTAGTTGTACATGAAAGAAAAAAAATAAATCTATTTTACTTTGTGTCTATTTCTTTTATGGAACCTCTAAGGTGTTTTCCCTCAACCCATGTTATGTACTCCTAAGGTGTTACAGTACATGTGTAATTGCCTTCATAAATTAGCCATTTGTAATATTAGCTGACTAAGAATCATGTGATCACTGTGTTCCACAAGTATTTATTCTTATTGCACTTTTTGTCTTTTGTTTTATTCTATTACTATGTTTATTTTGATTCCTCTATTTTCCAGGTTATGGATGTAATTTTCGATGCAAAAGAATTACTCCCTGTGTCTTCTATTCCTGACAAAGGTGAATGATCCGCTAGAGAGATTTTTCATCATGTGAATTGCTCGCTCTTATAAAATAGAAAATAGATTGTGTGTGCAGTTGCTTAGTACCTGAAATTTTGTGACTTCCTAAACTATTTTCACTCTATATTTGTGTTCACCTCTGTGTGGGCATCTGAACAGCTAATGATATGTTTAGTTGTTAGTTATATTCATGTCAAATTTGGACTGTTCTAAGTGATTATTCCCCACATGTATTAGATCATTCATATGCAGCTATTAATAAGTTCAGTTGCTAGAAATACTCAATTTTAAGTAGCACAATAGATTTAAACCTGCAGTTCCATTCTTGTAACACCCTTGGTGTTATTCTTGTGCTTTAATCGTTAATCATAGCATAATCATCATCATTAGTGCTAATCTTGCTTGGTTAGTTACGTTTCATGTCAGCTGAGCACTAATCCTTGTTTGTCTGCCAAATCTAGAACTCGAATCAATCTTTGCCTGACATCAAAGTTGTAGATCTCTTCTTCCTCTACAACTTTCATTTTGGCCTCATTTCGTGTTGCAGAGAGAAAGTTTGAGCTCTTGCCAGTCAAACCCGACTCAGTCTCAAATTCTATCTCCTTGGAGCTGATCTGGACCCATCAGAATTTCCGATGATGCGTCGGAACTTCCGGTGTCTATCGGAGGTTTCTTAGTCCTTCCGACCAAGGCCTCTCGGCCGCTGATTTCCTTTTCGTTAGAATTTCCGACAGGACATCGGAACTTCCGACCAACGTCGAGTCTCGTCCTACTCAAATCTGGGCAGTGCACCGCAGACAGTCCGCTGGTAAGAGGCGGACGGTCCACCAACTGCAATAGAGAAAGTTTCCTTTCGGATGTCCGAATGTCTGAAAGCGGACAGTCCACCCATGAATACCGGACAGTTCGCCAGGTTCGGATGTCCGAACATCATGGCAAGTGATTCGGAACGTCATGAATGCCGGACGGTCTGCTATGGACAGTGGATGGTCCGCCCCTTCGTCAACAGAACCCACTGGGCGGTTCGGATGTCCGAATGACATCGACCTACGTTCGGATGTCCGAATGACATCGAAGCGGACGGTCTGCTAGAGACCCCGGACGGTCCGCCTATGACTGTCCGAATGTTTTAAATGCCGGACGGTACGCCCGTACACACCGGACGGTCCGCCCATACCGGCACCCATGCCGACGACCAGCACAGCGTCAGCGATCACCACGCATTGGCAGCACGACAGTCCTCTCCCTCCACACCGAGCTCGTCCTTATCCACTCCCCGGCATCTCATTTTGCCATTCCTCCTTCCCTTCCTCCTCCTCCTAGCTCGGGTCGAGCCGAGCGGAGCTGCCGCTACCGAAGCCCCACCGGCCATCCCCGTCACCCCAGCTCCGATTCCACGCACCCAGGGCCTCCTCGCCTTGCCCTCCACCTACTCTGAGCCTCCCCAAGCCTGACCACACGTTTCCTCGGCTGGAATCGAGTATGCAATGCCAACCGCCATTGGAGCCGCCCGAAGCTCCCGTTCACTGCCGATTTGCTCAATCCGGCCCTCTTCCTCGCCATTCGACCCCCAAAATCGACTCCTCGGTGAGCCCTCAACCTTTCCCGCTCCTTCCCCGGCTCTTTTCCTCGCCGGAGTGCCGGTTTCTGTGCTGTCGGAACTTTCGACACAATTAAATCCAATCGGCCAAGGACCTCTTGTCAGAAGAAGCCTGCAACTTCTGAAGGTTGTCGGAACTTCCGACCTAGGGTCGGAACTTTTGATCAAAACAGTGCAACAGTGCTTGTAAAATGCGTAGAAAATCGTAGAAAAATCCTAAAATGCAAAATCAGTTTTGTTAGCTTCGTATCTTCATGCTCTATAGGATAGAACCATGAAATGTGTTGTGTGATAACTTTTTCTATGCAGTTTTGTTTATGCTAGATAAAATGCTTTTATAGCTTGAGTAATGCTTGTTTAAGCTTGAAACTTTTGTCTTTTTCACATATCCTATTGTAGTTGTCCAAAAATTGTAAAATTTATGCAGTAGGTTGCTCTTTGCACGTGTGGTTCTCTGTAAAAGTTTCATGTCTATAAGCTATGTGCATGTTTGTAGATCTTTATTTGTTCAGTTTTATCTTGATAAGGCTAATTTCATTGCTTTCTATTGTCAGTAAGTGTTGGTAAAAATTTGTTGCATGCTTTGTTAATAGCTTGTCATGCTGGTAAAGTTTTGTTGATAGATCATGTCTGCAAGTTGAGTTTTTGCAATTGTTTGGTTCCTAGCTGTCGCTTTTCCTTTAATATTGCCCAGTCATGTCTTCTTTTTAATTGCATTGCATCATGAGTACTCATGCATCTTGTCATTGCACCGTTGCCCCAACATTTGCATTGCATTAATCGGCATTTCATGCGCATTCATATTTCGGTAGCCGAGGACGTTGTCTATGAGTCGGTCGTGAAGCCAGGAGCTAGCAAAGCATGCCAGGAAGGAACCCCGTGAAGACCCGGCCCAAGGTCGGAAGGGCCCAAGGCCTTGTTAGTACTAACACTGACTTGGTGTTACCACAGGCAAGCCTTGGAGCATAACCCTTAATTTTAGTATTCAATATTTATCTAAGTATTTATGTATTTACATTTATAAGAGTTGTATGAAACCCTAGTATGCATGTTTCTCCCTAGGTACCTATAGGTCTCTACTAGTATGTGTAGGTCGTTAGAACTGCCATGCTAAATTAGGATTCGGTAGAAGTCGAGTGATTCCTATTACTCGCGAGATATAGGACCTTGGTACCTATGGCAAGTTGCTGGAAAATGGTTAATGAGGAAAGGAAAAGAAAATGAGACTGGGCGGAGATGAATTGGTTGAGGTTATGGAATGGATGGAAAGTAAGCCTCCGCCTGTGTTGATTGAGGACCATACCGTTGTTAGCATTGTTGATCGAGGATTGAACAGTACTAGCCACATGCCGGGAGTAGAAGGTAGTCGAAACCGATAAGCTAATTATCTTATTTGCAATGATACTTTGAATCGTGATCTACTACTCTGGGAGTGGGATGATGGCGGGTGTTGGATTGTATGTCGCTGTCGGTACATACAGACAGGGGTACCTCCTCCTAGGGTAACCAGCCCGAGGGGCGCGAGGTTATCCGTAACCTCGCACTAAGCCTCTGGGCAGCTGGGCATAAGACCCGGGCCTGACAACTGGGGCCCACGGTCTCTGGACCTCCTCCCCACGTACTAGCAGGTCCGGTGCCACCACGTGTCCGCAAGGACAAAGCGCTCAGGAACGGCTACCACCGGTACGAACCCCCGCGGACAGGTCCCGAACCCCCGCGGGGTGGTCTCGGGCCCACACGTGTGGCAGCCGGACCTCCGGGGAGCCTGAGCGCTCGGGCGAGCCAGGGGGCCCGGACCTCCCCCCTTACTCGGGAGGGGGTCCGGTGCCGCCACGTGCCCCTGAGGATGTGGCCGCTGAGCCAGCACCGCCACGTGTTCTGCGGGTGCCAGCCTTCTGCGGGAAGCCAGCCCACCTACTGCATTAAGTGCGGGTGGGTAAGGTGTGCGCTCATAGGACAGAGCATGGGCTGCCCTCTGACACATTGGGCAGGTATGTGTGACAGCACGGTAAGCCCGCTAGTTACCGAGGCGGCACGCGTGTTACCAAGGCGGTTCGCAGGACAACAAGATGTGTGGTCCCATCACCGCGCCGCGCGCATGGGCAAAGGGGAATTATGACCTACTGCAGATAGGCTACAGTGTGCGCTGCTGCAGGGGTCAAAGGCTATAACACAGCATATCAGCATAGCCCCTACGCCTGTCAGCGAGAGCTGACTCTACACCGACAACGCGATTCCCTCTATGCATGTCAGCGGTAGCAAGGCGGCTCAAGACCATATCCGGTCGGAAGATACGCACGGAAGCCAACGACGGAGATCTCAGGATCTATGGCATTTATGGCTCCAGTGCGTACATTATTTAATATGTCGTCGAGTCCACCTGTCGGGGCCCCGCTCAGTGTACATGCTCCCCTTGACATATAAAAGGGAGAGCACGCTCGTTAGAAGAACAGGTCTCACAAGGGCTCACTCTCACGCAGAGACAAGTTCTGTTCCTCCCCCATCTTACACACAAGCTCAGGCAATACAGCTCACAGTGGACGTAGGGTATTACGCTCCGGCGGCCCTAACCACTCTAAACCCTTGTGTGTTCCTTGTGTTCATACGCCGCTAGATCGAGAATTCCTTGACTGCCCCCAAACTCATCCTACACTTAGGATTAGGCGGGTGCACTCCGCCACCCGAGTTCAGGTTCTCTGGGAGTTTGTCGTGAGGGACCCTTCAGCCGGGTTTTAGCAGGCATGGTTGAAAGTGCATCTAGGCCCCTAATAGATTTTGGTGAATTGAATGACAACATGATTAAAGAACTAATATTTTGTTTGAGATATCATGAGCAGGAATTTATTTGAATATCAATTTGTGTATTGGCTCATGTATCAAGGAATCAAATAAAAGAGGCTATATTGGTAAAAGTGAAGCATGTTATAAACGAAAACAAGAAACAAGTGTTCATACAATATCAACATATGGTTTCTATTCAAGGCTTGGCACAACTGAAATATGATTTGTTACAAGTATGATTGTAAAGCTAAACAAGCAAATGGTTGATCTCGTGGTGCATTGCTAGATTGACAAGTAGAGGGATCATCAAGTATTCAAATGTTGAAATAAAATATTGCAAGGCTTCATGAAGTCATATATTGATCTTTTCATTGGAAGCTTGCAATGCTTGGAATATGTTTATTAATCAAAATCAAGCAATCAAAGATATAAGAATAAAAAGTGGAATTCATTGTTGACGTGCAAAGCTTAACTCAATGTGGCAAGGATAAGTGGTGAAGAAACCAACCGAGATGACTAGACTAAGCAAACTTTGGTGAAACGACAGCTTACCATGTGCTAATTTCTAGGGTGAAGTTGCTAGTATCCGTGGGGTTTTCGAAGTATCATATCTAAGTCTTGTTGAGAGAAGCAATGCATTGCATCAAATATACTTTTTGGAGTGACTTGAGGTTCCAAGGACAGATTTGCAAATGAGTTGGGAATTCTAAGTCACTAGCTCAAGTATGGATTTGCTCAAGAGAAGACTATGCAATGTTGGAATCCCAAGGTTGACAAAGTCAAAGTATGGCCAAGCTGAAATCCTTCAAGGCTCAAGTGATTGAATTATGTTTTATATTTAATCTTGAGTATAGGTATGCCATACTATCAAGAGGGATGCAACATTGATTAATTGACAATAGTCAAAAGTGCTCATAGGTCATCCAAGTGAGCATCTTGAGAGAAAACACCTGTGAACTGACTTTGTGCTACTTGGATGATCAAGTGTCAACTTGGTGGACCAAGTGTTTCATCTTAACTTGGGTTTTGGGTCCTCTGGCCTAGACCGGTCTGACTGGTCTAGGGGACCGGTCTGACCGGTCCCAGGGCTAACGGCTAGTTTCTTGAACAGACCGGTCTGAGGGACCGGTCTAACTGGTCTGCACTGACAGTTCAAATGGCTTGTTTTTAGAAGTGGGGTATTTATACCCCTCAGCCCTCTCTTTCGAGAGCTGCTGGTTCTCTGGCATCTTTGAGCTTTCTAAAGCCTTATTCTTGACCAGCAAGTTTTCCCCAACACTCTTTGTGAGTTTTGCTAACTAATTTGCATATCCTTTAGTTGGGTTGAGAGATTGTGTGTGTGTGAGAGAGAGAGAGAGAGAGCAAAGTGAGCATTGTGAGAGCTCTATTTTGAGCTACAGTGAGCAACCATAGCTTGAGCACTCTTGGTTCCGTCAAAACTTTCAGTTTGCATTTGTTACTCTTAGAGGTGAGCCTTCTAGACGGCTAGGCGTCGCCGGCTAGCTCCCGATGGTGTGGTGAGTAGCAGCAAGTTTGTACGGGCGTGATCTTACCCCCTTAGTGGAAAGGATCAAGATAGTGAAGTGAGGAAGTGGTTGAAAGAGACCCAACTCAAGGGATCGAGTTGAAAAATACTCACGCCCAACGAGTTCCTCAACGGAGACGTAGGATTCACTTTGGTGAATCTGAACTTCGGGAAACAAATCCTTGTGTCTCCTTTATGATTTGCCTCACTACTTGGGCTCTAGCTTCTTATTCATAATTTCGCATCGATCTACTTGGTTGTGTTGTTTCTGTGTGTGCAGGAATTTGCAATACACTTAAAATCACCCGCAGAAGCACTACACCAAGTTGTTTTTGAACTAGAGCTCGAGGAGGAGAAGTAACTCTGATTTGGGCAGGTTCTGCACAAGACTGGTCTGACTGGTCACTCCAACCGGTCTGACCGGTTGCCTGCTCTGTTCAGCTTTCTAAGTGCTAGACCGGTCTGCCTGACCGGTCTGACCGGTCAGTGTGCTGACAGTGCTCTAATTTTGTAATTTACAAAATTTGCTGTAACGCCTATTCACCCCCCCTCTAGGCGACATTCGAGGTCCTTTCAATGGTTCAGACGTCGGGGTGATGATGGGAACAATTTACGTGTGTGGCTCGATGGGGTTTGCATATGTCGTGTGTGTTAGGTCCACCTTGCAAGGTTAAATCGGATCGATTCACCGTGACTCGCGGATACGAGAGCCTTGGTCACTGTGTCACATCGTAGTAAAGAAGTGGAATGAGAAGGGAAAGGTGAGGATATGATATATGTTTCTGATGATCTTGAAAAATTAACGTAATACACCATGCTTGCTCTAGATGTTTATGCAAATCTAGTTGGTACTTGTTACATTAAATTTGAGCTAAAATATTAAAAGTAAGGATCCACTTTTAGCAACTTTTCAGCAAATAAACTCCAGAACCAAAAGCCTTGCATGTCTAGGAGTCGGCTAAGTATATACCACTGATCGGGTAAGTCTTGCTGAGTATTAGTTGTTTAGGGTTTGTTGTTGCCATATTTTCAGGTAGCTGCTAATGGTGGAAGCTAACTAGGATTTACATCGGCGGGCTCGATGTGACATCCTCCCGCCTTCGTAGTTCACGTGGTTTTTAAACTGATCTTCTATTCTAAATTCCACTGCATGTTGAACTCTAATAATTTATTTAAACTTATTTTTGTAAAGCTCTGTTTTGTAAATTAAGTTTGAGAACTTTTGTTTGCTTATAATCATCTGTGCTCGTCTTCGTGCGAGACTTCCAGTGTTTGTTTCAATCCGTGATTACCGTGGTTGAATCGGGCCTGACAGACTGACAGCTATACTGTTTTAAGTGCATATGAACCGGATTAAGATTAAGATGAGGGTCAGTGAACTTAAGCCGGTATAATTTGGGGCGGTTCTGCCACAATTCTATAGAATTATTGATCTTCATATGCTAATTCGAGGCTGATTAATATTTGATGCAGGTTGGTGATCAGGAGGATATCTCAGACAAGTTAGAACTGACTTAGTGTTTGTGGACATGGATAGGAGGTGGAGTCCATCGTTAACATGTTGATGATATGTTTGGTACCGGATGTGGTGGTTTCGTATTGAATTTATCTTATACCAAGCATACAGTTTGTTGCTGTTTATTGCCTTATGGGTACTTGCATTTGCTTCTTCAATTGGTAGGGCGCGCCGAATGTTCTATTAAGGGAAAAAGCATGAGGAAAACGACTCATGGAGCACTAGCCACAGATATGGGTGGGTAATGGATCATGGCCCTAGTGGTCTCTTCATAATCTAACTTAGTTTTTATATATTTTTAGCTTAAAATTGTATAAGATTAGAGCCCAATCCTTTTAAAACCTGGCCCTTAGATTATTTAAGTTAAATTTTAAGACCTTTACCACCTCTAGCCATGGGGAGAGGTTTATATGCATGTTCAAGTAGAAAATTAACTTTCATTTAATTTCCCATCACATCTTGCAGGAAGATCAGCAAGCCAAATCAAACACGGCCTCTTTGTTGGCGCCAATCTAGGGCCAACACATGAATGCGCTTGATCGCGCGGTGAGCGACGACACAATTGCAGCACCGATGCTCGGACCGGTCAGACCGGTTCGCCAGTGCAGAACGGCGAAATCCGACGAACGCTCGCCCGGGAGGGACCCCGTCAGGGCTGTCTCACGTAGGGTTATTCTAGGATCACGAACGCTCGCCCGGGAGGGACCCCGTCAGGGCTGTCTCACGTAGGGTTATTCTAGGATCGGCAGGCCACCTAGAACGCCTTCAGACGTCGCGGAGACGAAGGAAGAACAGCAGAAAAGGGTTGGAAGGAGCTAGGGTTTACTTGATCGCCTCTTCTGAGCAGTTCCCTCCTTCTCATATTTGGCCAAGAGTTCCTTGAAACTTGGTCTTGTCTTGCTTTTAGAGGAATTCCCAAACTTACTGGGCGTACTGGTCAAACCGGTTCTAGAACCGGTCAGACCGGTCGGACCGGTCAGACCGCCTTTTGAACCGGTCAGACTGGTCGACTCGCTATCGGCCCCTTTTTCCTTGTCCTGCCCCCCGAGCGTTGAAGCCTCTATTGCAACTCGAGGAGTCTTGCTCTGCGGCATCTTTTTCTCATACTTTTTCTCACCAACCACTACATTTTTCCCTTTAGTCGATTCGGCTTGATGCGGCCGAATCAATACTTTTGGATTTGAAACTCAAGTGTATGAACGGGAAAAGGATTTTGATCAATTTGCATCACAGGAACAATCAATCGTCCTTCATTTATAGCCGATTGTATTTGTCTACGAAGAACATTGCAATCATTAGTGGCATGAGAAAAAATATTGTGTAACTTACAATATGCACGCCGCTTCAATTCCTCCGTTAATGGAATAGTGTGAGAGAACTTAATCTTCCCAAGCTTTGTCAATTCATCAAAAATTCTATCACACTTTGTCACATCAAAAGTGAATTTAATCTCATCTTGCCGATTTTTAGAAATCGGCTTTAAAGAAGTACAAGTGCTGGGCTTATCACTAGATGACCATACAAATTCAGCAGCATATACTTCATTACCCTCATCGTCTGAAAATTCTCCTTGTAGCATATGCATACTAAGACGATCGGGTTTAAATTTTGCATCTTTACTTCGGCTTTCTTGAGCCAAAGCCCTTTGTAACACTTGATTAACGGTTAGAAACTCATATCCTTCTAATTTTTCTTTAATATGAGATCTCAAACTATTAAGAGCTAATTCGGCAAGATCTTTTTCAGAAATAACTAAGCTATAACATCGGTTTTTTTATCTCTAAATCTTCTAATAAATTCAGTAACAG
The DNA here is from genome assembly GCF_016808335.1 of Panicum virgatum. NCBI lineage: Eukaryota > Viridiplantae > Streptophyta > Magnoliopsida > Poales > Poaceae > Panicum > Panicum virgatum. The sequence continues at coordinate 66,988,701 of NC_053147.1, forward strand.
ACTCATCATGCTTTTGCGTAACCGATGTTAAATGACATAGCCTCAACTCATTTTCACCATTATAAAAATGATCATGAAATTTACGCTCTAATTGAGACCAAGTTTGCACAGAATTAGGAGCTAATACCGAAAATCATGAAAAAGCAGTGCCAGATAAAGACAAAGGGAACATTTTAATTTTCAAATGATCAAAACTCCCATAAATTTCCATTTGTGCATTAAACTGACTAACATGCTCCCATGTAGTCCTACTATCCTCCCCAGTGAATTTAATAAATTCAGACACCTTGAAATTCTGAGGATATGGTATGGAATCAAAACTCTCAGGATATGGTTTTTGACAAACAAGAGTTTTATCCTTAAGTTCTATGCCGAAAGACTCTTTAAACATAATAGCCAAATCTTTCTTATGCTTCTCAAGTATTTGATTAAAATAAGAATCATTTGGCCTTTGAACATTAGTATTAGAGCTATTCGGCACATGCGGTATATGATTCGGTTGTGTATATGGTATTTGTTGCAAATGTCCATTATTTGGCATTGTACCATATGAATAACCTGAACCCTGAGGAGGCATAGTGTATGAATTATTCATTCGGCTAAAGCCAGCCGAAACATAAGGTACACTAGTAATTGGTTCGGGAGACGATGGATATGCAACTAAAGCTCCAGAACCGGTCGGACCGGTTGGAACCGGTCCTCCATGACCGGTCTGACCGCTCCATGACCGGTCTGACCGGTCTGGCCGCTCCATGCGCGTGATGCTGCTCTGGAGTTCTCTGACCATAAAAATTCATCGCATGTCGTATTAGGGCGCATGTGCTGCCGATGATTCAAGATGCATAGTATTATGATAAAAAGTGCCATCAATATTAGGTCTAGGAGTACCACTATCATCAATCAAAGATTGATTGGCTAATGATTTATCAATCATATTTTGAACAGTAGCAAGAATCTTTTCTTGACCACTACCCACCAAATGGCTAATTTGCTCCAAAGTAATGGGCGATGTTGCAACACTTACATTGGTGTTAGATTTGGCCTGCTCCTCCTCATCTGAAAGAATGACCACCTCCTTGTCTTTGGAGACATCACCCTTCCGATTCTTGGAGAAGTGAGACAAGAACCACCGACGCTTTTCTTCGATTTCTTTTTCTATGCGCCGTGTGTTTTCCTCTTCGCCCTCCTTGATGAAGGCTTCATAAACTTACGATCCTCGGGCAGCAACTCATCAACAGACGGCCTGCTGATATTATTGACGTTGATCTCACCGGGATCCAACAGCTTCACCATGGTAGTATATGGAGTAGATTAGATCGGTTTTACAATCAAGATCTCTCTTCCCCAGCGGAGTCGCCAATTTGTGTTTGTGCCAATCTAGGGCCAACACACGAATGCGCTTGATCGCGCGGTGAGTGACGGCACAATTGCAGCGCCGATGCTCAGACCGGTTCGCCGGTGCAAAACAGCGAAATCCGACGAACGCTCGCCCGGGAGGGACCCCGTCAGGGCTGGCTCACGTAGGGTTGTTCTAGGATCGGCAGGCCACCTAGAACGCCTTCAGACGTCGCGGAGACGAAGGAAGAACAGCAGGAAAGAGTTGGAAGGAGCTAGGGTTTAGAGACAAAAGTAAAGGCAATATACATAAAGTAAAGAAAAGTAATGTATTGATGTGTTTTGATCGATTGGATTCTCAATCGGCCGTGGCCCTTTATATTTGTAGGGTGGGTGGACTTGTCCCGCAAGAAATCATATTACAAGATCTAAATCTATGAAAATCTCTAGTTGTACTCGGACTCTGCTTGGACCGGTCAGACCGATCGGTCGGCTCCTACTGGATCGGCTACATTGCCACAGGCCGGTCAGACCGCCTGGGACGACCGGTTGGTCTAGTCTGCTGCCAATTTTGGTCGTCAACGCTCTTGTTGCTGCTGGTTTATACATACTAGTTTAGTAGCTGGGCCATAATATATATAGCAGCCGTTCGGGAAAAAAATGGTGGTACGGGTAGTCTGGTACTGGAGAAGAAATGGGAGATCAGATTGATGAATGGATGGATCAACCAAAAATTTACAGGGCCTGCCAATCGTCGTTCAGATCATCATCATGCATACCAAGAACAGGCGGCTTAGCTTACATGAATGCTACAGTCTGCAGCTCGATCTCCAAATCCCAGCAACTAAACATAATTACTAGTGCTAATTACCTAGCCAGGGACGATCTCAGTACAGGCTTTAGTAGTAGTGGTAGGACTAGTAGGTGATTAATTCTTTTTTACCGAGGCAGCCGTGGCAGCTCGATCGCGCGCGCGCAGTGATCTTGATCTCGACCGGCGCGTCGGCGACGTAGGAGAGAGCCAGCAGCCAGGTCACAAGCCGGCGGGTGCCAGGCTCAGCTGGAGGTCCAGCCCCAGGGCGTCCTCCGGCCCGGCGACGACAGGCCCCGCCACCACCATCCCGGATCCCGGGTATCTCGCCAGGGTAGCCACCGGGCTCGCGTGGACCCGCCGCGCGCTGTGGTCGTCCGCCACGTAAGGCGCCGAGGCGGCGCCGGCGGCGGAGGGCGCCGGGGTGTAGGAGTACACGGCCGCGGCCGGGGCCCCGCGGGACGGGAACACGCAGCCGTGGGAGACGTGGAACTGATGGCCCTGCGGCCCGCCCGCGATGGCGGCGGCGCGCGGCGAGAAGTAGACCCAGCTCGTGGGCGCCGCGTCGCCGCCGCCGCCGAGGAGGTGCGGCGGCGGCGCGAAGGCGGACACCATCGGGTTGGCGCGCGGGTAGAGCGCGGCGGCCCCGCCCGCGACCCGGGCGGCGGCGGCCGCCGCGGCCTGCAGCTGCGCGCGCTTGAGCTGCTGCCGCTCCTTCTTGTGCGCGTTCTGGTGGCCGCCCAGCGCCTGCGAGTTGGCGAACTCGCGACAGCAGTACTGGCACTCGTACCTCCGCCCTTCGCCGGCCGCCGTGGCCGTGGTCGTGGTCGTGGTCGACGAGGAGGAGGAGTCCGACCCGCCGCCGCCGCCGCTGCCGTTGCCGCACGCCGGCGCCTCCTCCTGCTCGGCCGCCTCCGGCCCCAGCTCGTTCTCCTCCTCGGAGACGTGGAAGCCGAAGAGCTTTAGCCTGGGGCTAGTCTTATCTATACCAACCATATTTGTTGGCCCGGCAGAGAAGACGCCTGATCCCAATGTCTGCTGAGGCCACAGCTCAAACTCATCTTCGCGGATGTTCTTGTCGTCCCAACTGAGAGAATCTTGAGAACTGTTGGATCTCTGAGACATCTCATCCATACAAACCATATTTACCCAAAAGGATGGCCCGTGAGAGTTCGGTTTACACTCCATTCCCTGGATAAGCAACGAATGAGTTGGAAAACGTACCATTTTTATGTATGCAAATAATACATATAGCAGTATTCTTTATGCATCATTAGAAACAAATGACATACGAGAATTTGATGAAAACTGTAAAATGTGGGTCTATTATACTTCTACACATCGTCCTAATTGGTCTCTCTACAATATACAAAACTGAATTGATTTGACACTAAGGTTTCAAATTGACCATGGAAAGAGAATACCTTGGGCTCCTGTCTAACTGCTGGTGGTGACTAGAAATTTTCCCATACCGTTTTGGTTTCAAGTGCAAACTTTGAGTAACTGACCAGATTAAACATTACCGAACCATTAACAACCCTGGCTTACTGTTCATCAGTTTACATTCAGAATTTTGACTTTATTTAAATGCCTTCAGGTTGAAATTTGTTCTCCTGGTGCCCACTAAGATAACTGTTACTGGTGGTAACCATCTAACTCGGCATGGGATTTGAAACCCTGGGTACCACAGTCCACTGTGCTTATCTTGGTTTGAGAACTCCAGATGGCATGTGATCCTGCCTTTTTTGTACAAAAAAGATGCTATTTTCTTTACGGACTATGGGGTAGTAAGTTTTACATCTTACTAGTTGGACGTTAATTTGCACAAAAATCAGAAACATGCATGCAGCTATCAATTTGGTAGACTCCAATCATCTAGTCACTGGATTTTATGTGTTTATAAAATTACCCATCTCAGTCATTATGAAATATTCTGAAGTGACCCCTAGATCTATAGCTAATTACCCACCTTTGCCATTATAAAAATAACTAAAGTTACCTCTAATTTAGAATGTAAATTACCTATATACACCATTATAAACCCAAAATACACCAACATATGAATGTAATTATATTATCTAGTATTTGTGGCTGGAGTGGTGTGAGAGAAAAATATTGTTGGCTGGCTGGTGGCTGGAAGCTGATGCTAGAGCGGTGTGAGAGGAAAATACTGTTGGGCTGGAGGCTGCTGGAGCTGCCGAACATAGTGACTTACAACAGATAATAAGCACAGAGTTACTTTGCATATCTAGGATTCTAAATGATGTTCGATCAGCATGATGGGTCATTCGGATAACAGTCTCTACTCTATGAAAGTATGAATGGAATAAAATAACGCATACCAGCTCTCCATATAAGTTAACATAAACTAGATATTGTTGGATCCTTGCTCACATGAACAAGTAACAAAGTAATCCATGGGAACAAATCAACAGCTATAAGTGAATCAAACATCAAGACACAGAAAGGCCCACTCACCTGGCAGGTAGCCCACTCAGATACATCAAATATTTTGCCCTCCACACAAACAAAAGCTCGTGGCGATTCCCTCTGATGAAGTGAATAATGCACATTAATTGGGTATCTTTCTGAAATTAACTAGTTTTGAAATGTGTGGTACATATATTCTGGAATCTCAACCATATGGCCCGGCTCATGCTGCTAACAGAGACTGAAGCTGAAAACCTCAGGCTGAGGTACCTTTGAAGCAACCTATTGCCAACTTAGATGCATTCTCCTTAGGTGACACATAAGCAGAACAGAAGCCTACCATGCTAGACTTGGTACACCTAAGATGACTAAGCCTTCTCAAAAGTAAATTTGGTTGCAGAACTCGTATCTAAGTTTAAGCAATAAAAGAAACTGCAAACAAAGATATTGTCTCTGTATACTGTAGATAGAAGCGTTCATGCTGAGTGGCAGTATTATTGGATTCATTAAACTGCACTTCCGTTTACTTCATTCTCCATTTGTTTGAAACCACTTCATACCAAGTATTTCAGTTATTCAGTACTTCAATGCCAAACCCAAGATGACTATCCATAAGCCCCTCCATACAAAATTGTGAAAGTAAGACAACAGGTACCTTTGATGTTGAAAATGTGCATTCAACCCATCCATCTCCATCCCTGGCTTGATGATACTGATAGCAAACCTACCGCAAGATAGTTCCTCATTAGTTGCCGTGATACCCTATCAATCAACAAATATACTGAAAAGAACACGCTGGGAGCCTTACCTCACAGAATCTTGCTGTTGCTTTCCTTCTCCTGGTGCAAACCCATGTATGAAAGCCACCACACTTAGCGCACTGTATACATCTGGACTCTTCGGAGAGAAATTCTCGCTCGAACTACAAAGGAGTGCTTCAAATGAGTTTATGATTAAAAATGAAAAGGCTTCATAATAAAAAAATAGAGGAATTTTACTATGATTGGAATAGATAACATCAGATTTTTTTCCTTTTTATCTTATCGTTACGGAATTATGTTTTAAAAAAGATTAGAAAGAGCTGAAAGAGCTGAAATAGCTTGAAATAAATAAGAAGTATTACTCCAAGACAGGAGATCATAAATGTATTACAATGTATGCTTGAATATTTAACCCTATATGCAAAATGATAAATATGAATTCCATATTATTTACAAAAACAAGAGCCCACCTGTGGAGAGAAAGGTGATCTCAGACTCTGGGTGATTATTTTCCCTAATTCTTCTTTCCTCAGTTGTTCATCGTAGCTGTTTTTCTTTGTGAAATCTGAGAGTACCTGCATAGAGGCATGTCTACACCAGTTATCTTCATCAAAAGTTAAAAACGTGATTAATTAAGAAAAGACATGCTACGGAACTAACAATAATCTAAAAGGGTGAAAGCCAAAGCATAAATCTCCAAGGAAATACTCGCCTCATAAGCTGATTGAAGCTTTTTGAATGATTCACACGCCAAAGGATTTTCCATATTTTTATCAGGATGTATAAGCAGGACCTAGACAAATAGAACACAGGACAATGAAAATAAAGAATGTAAACTTGAATATCTTGTATGGGTCATGGTGAGTTACCCTTCTGCGATACTCTGCTTTCAGAATCTTTTGATCGATGCTTCTATTACAAGGGATACCCAAAACTTCATAGTGGGTTACAGCATACATTATCCTACGCATCATCGCTATCGCATCCACCTTAGTAAAATCAGATTTTACTATGTTGCTAGGAGAACCTTCTTTCTGTACATGTAATAGATCCTGGGTGGGTGCTGAGTAATATGGGTCAGAAGACAGAGTCTCAGGTTCATTGTCAAATAAGATCTCAGGTTCACAGTCAAAGAACATCTCAGGTTCACTGTCAGGAGCCGGATCAGAATCCTCCATGTCCTCAGATTGTCTTTGCTCTGTGCTCCTATAGTCACCTGGCCGCAACATATTCAGAAGATCAATTGTCAATAGATAAAGATTGACTGTCAACAAAACGCCAGGCCATCCAACACGAACAGCCACACAATAAATGGCATATGCAGTCAACACAGGTACCACAACTTGTGCATATTCCAAACAGTATATACAACCTGCATTACAGCAGAGGTGCCTCCGTTAGGTGAAATTAGCGGGTCAAATATATAAAAGTGGAATGGCTATAGACTTGCAAAAAAAGTTGTACATGTGAATATTTAAGTTGTGCATGAAAAAGTAGGATCAACATCGAAAAGTAATGCAGCACATACAGCGTGGTAAGCCGCGAAAGGCTCCCGATCGAACTGAGCATTGGACCATCAAGACCGAGGTTGAACGAAACATCCCTGCAAGCGCTTGTGTTGTGAGACAGAAGACCCTTTCTTCTCTAATGCAGCTACATCAGTGTTGCATAAGAATTTAAAACATAATTTTTTTTCAATTAGCGCATCATTTATGCTGCAATATACATTTCAAGAGTATTTTGTTTCATTTCAAAAATCCTGGCCTTGTAATATTAGAACCTAATCCATGCTACTTATGTACCAGACTAGTAAGAACCTACAATCTGGGAAACTTGAATTGGTCAGCTCAGCTCAGCTCAAGTTGTTGTCAATCCAAAAGAATGCAGAGTTTGTAAGCTCGCAACAAGCCTAGAAGCAAAACGCTTCCAAGTTCTGACCAATTTAGAAGCTTCCTATCCTCAGTCGTCTGAAACGCTACTTAAAAATTCACATAAACATACCTGCAGCAACCCAAAGCATTCCTACAATCCAAAAGTAACCATACATCCACATAACAAATATTCCAAACAGTCCTACAATGCAAAGGCCACGCGTATAGCCCATATAGTGAATAACAGTGCTGGCAGATCCCTGAATATCAATAATAAAGTATTAGATAAGAAAACATCATCTTCTGACATCTTTCTTAATGGGCACTCTTGTACCCTTGGATGAAAGTAAAAGGTACTCCTCCGGTCACAAAAGCTTGTCGCTTCAGACAAGCGTGACACGAGGGAGTACTACTACACACTCGAGTACATTCTTAGATGGTAATGGACAAAGTGCATACTAGCTACTACATGTATCCACAAATATAACCTTTTTTAATTTTGACTACTGATAGCAAAGAAATTATAAATAAGTTTGATAATGTAAAGATTATGTTATTAGATTCATTGTGAAGCCAACTATCATAATACATATTTCTTTCTGTTTAAAATAGTTTTTTAGATATTATTAGTTAAAGTAGCATATTGGAGAGACCATGTCGATGGCCTAAAGTGCTTAATTCGTGGATGGTGGGAGTATATTTCAAAACCTAGATGGGAGAAAATAACATGAGATGACAAGTGTTAGGATTCTTTTTATGTATTTCATTTATACAAATAATCCATCATTATCTGAAAAATGTGAGATCCAAGTGCAAGAGCAACGAAACAAGCAGAAATCGATGCACAAACCAGGCAAAAAAGTGCACATAGACAGCACGACAGCGAGGCCATGGATACGAAGAAGCTCCACAGTATCAAAAGTATCGCCTCCGGGCTGAAGCTTGCGGCCGCCAATAACCCCGCTGCCATGTAGAAACACCATTGCCTCAGCGCCGCAAGCACCCACGTTGTTAGCATGCGATCCTTATTGGATGGCAGCCACCTCCAACATGGCCGCTTCGGTTGGTTTTGCATTGTGACAGCGAGAGTGCACCTTGGGGGCACAACGCCAGAAAGTGGCCCAACGAAGTGCTCGTTCGAGCTATTTTTGGTCAGGAGCCTGAAGGCGACACGTTCATCTGTGTTGTTGGTTAGGTTTAGCTGGAGTGGCTGCCCGCTAAGGAGGTTGCTCTCTGGTCCGCCACTCACCTGCAACAGCAACCAAATTAGAGTCAGAATGTTTCCTGGTAGCTAGCTGCTGATGACGATGCTTTAACTGCAACGAGCCGAGTCTCACTCTTGCATTGACAAATGACAGTTGTCCATCATCAAGCATGCATGACTGACGACAAAAATTGCAATAATCCAATTAAGTTTGTACCTCAGCGCTTGTGTCATCTGATACATACCTTATTGCATGTGCAAGATGCATCTCGTTCCAGCTGATAATTCTTATTGCCAGCGCCCAACTCTAAATGAACTTCCTCACATGCCGCGGCTCTACCGGTAGCTTCTATTTTCGACGTATCTTCATTGATCCTCGCTGGTGTGTGATCCTTTCTTACGCTTGTATTTAGAACAACTCCCAACCCATCCTCGCACTGCATATCCACTGGTGGCACCCCTTCCTGCTGGGTTCCCATATCTTTACATAAATATGAAGGAAACAGCTACATATAGTAACGAACCTCCTTCCCCTCGTGCATGTTTAACATGTGTTTAGTTGAAAATCTTAACTTGAGCGATGCGTTTGATAAGGAAATGAATATGTACTCATAGCTGCTTGCATAAATGTATATGTGCTCTGCATATCATGGTGACATACATCACCCATGCAATATGTATATTAACAATGCCAGAGGTGTGTAATTTATAAGCATACATAGAGAAATGTATTGGATATAACTTTAATAATGATAGAGTAAGTAATTTAGATGTAGAATTTTAGGTACTTCAGATTATTTTTAAATAATAGCGGATATGGGTAGTTTAGACGCAAATCTATAGGATTATTCTAGATTACATTTAATAATAGAATAGATGAAGATTAGATATTACTTTGGATTATTTTCATAATGTCAGAGTTGGGTCACTTACATATATATCTAGGGGTTACACTATACTTCCTCCATTCCAAATTATATGTTATTTTTGGATTGTTATTGTATCTAGATGCATAACAAAACCTATGTACCTAGAAAAGCCAAAACGAACTATAATTTGGAACGAAGATAATACTATATATTTTCTTAATAGTAGAGTTGTTTTTAAAAAAAAAGATAGATGACATGTATATTATTATCAATGATAGAGTCTACCATTTGGTGTTAAATCATCATTATTGATATAGTTTAAAGTAATCCCCTAATAATGATTATGAAAATAGATCCAATGGATATTATGATCAATGATGATAGATCCAACGACTCTAATAATCATTGATTATTCTATTTTAAAAATAACCCTCTAGTTTTGCAAATTAAGTGACCCACCTTCGCTAATAACATAAAAGTAACCCATCAATCTACATCTAAAATTACCTACTTCTTCTATCATTATAAAAAGAAATTCTATATTTATGATAAATGATTCCAAAGTATCCATTCTGCAATTGTTAATACTGAAAAGCTAACTCAATGTATGCATGCATGATGTCTGTCGTCATGTAGACCATATATACATACATGCTGGAAGTCATGAGTATCTATTCCTTTATCAAAAACACATCGCTCAAGTTATGGTATCAACTGAACACAAGTGAAGGTCGAGTAATTGCGACTAGAGTACTAGACCATATCACAATAAAGTTCAGAGGGCGCACGATATCTGGACTATTAGAGATCATACCTTGTGATATACCAGTGAATCTTTGCCATTTTTGACGCAGCAACTTCTTTCTGCTGCATTAAGAATTTCAATTATATCCAATGTGTTGGGCCTTTTCTTCAAGTCAGGGTTTACGCATTTTAGGGCTATGGCGATGCATTGTTTCACTTGTTGGGTATGTATTTCCACTGCTGTATACTTGGATGCTCTTTCAAATCTGTTCCTCCAACTTCTGAGCACCTACACACTTGCATAAGTGAGCTAGAATGATGGTACACACGAAGAAGCTTTGTTAATTCATCTTACTCTTTCTGTGAAGGGCTGGAAATATGTTTCAGTGCTTTGGGGATTATTAGTCTCATAGAAATGCTGGAAAGAATGTACAATACTCTGGGGATAGTCCCTACAACCTGTGAGTATCTCTATTATTATCACACCCAAACTGAATATATCTGCCTTGGGAGAGATTATGCCTTGGTTTATGTATTCTGGTGCCATGTATCCGCTGCATAAGACATTGAGAGTTTAAGACACCGTAGGCATGCATAATCAATTGAGACCAATAAAATTGAATTGTTGCAGGGGCATAGCTTACAAGGATCCGGCAATCTTTAGAGTGACCGTTCGGGATTTTTGTTCACCCAAGAGTCTTGACAAACCAAAATCCGCAATTTTTGGCATCATAGTATCATCCAGTAATATATTTTGAGGTTTAAGGTCCAGATGAACAATATTGCACTCATGGAGGAAATGCAAACCATTGCAAATTCCCTTAATTATCTCATATCTCATGTTCCACTCCAGACCTGAAGATTCATCTGTAGAAATAATTTACTAGAATAATTACTACTGAGTGTTGTAATAGTGAATATGGTTTGTACTATATTTCCATGTCCTGCTATAGAGCGGTCACTACCACGGTTGCAGGTGTGTTGCCTAAACTTCAGAAAAGAAATGAAAACTGGAGAACTATGTAGTGTGTTTCATAAAACGTACCAGAAACATGCTTATCAAGGCCTCTGTTACACAGATACTCGAAGCAGAGTAAACTTGCAGGTATTTGAGCAAGAACATAATTCCCATTCGATAGTTTTGTCATCTCCCACCTTGATTCGGCACAGTAACCTAGGAGTTGTACTACATTTTGGTGTTTGATCCCCATAAGAAAGGTGAGCTCTTTCTGGAACCGGTCATTATCTTCCACCAGATGTATGTCAAAAAGCTTCTTCACAGCAATTATGATACCGCACCGGAGAAATCCCTTCATAGAATTTTATCCGCTCATCAATTCCTGCTTCAAAAAACATTTCAAGATTGGGGCGGACAGAATTTGTCATACCTTGTAAACCACTCCGTACCCGCCCCTGCCGAGTTCTTGATCATTGCGAAAATTGTGTGTGATGGATTTCAAGAAGTATAGTGGCAGAGATATTGGTACTGCACTTGGATCCAGCAGCTTGTTCTCCAGTATCTCACTTTCAGTAGCTCTGCTGTCCATTCCTGATCCACCAAAATATAAATAATGACTGTGGGAATGAGGGTTGTGATTGGAAGAATACCGCCAGAGTACTACCTTAGATGCTGGGCAGGGATGCAGGAGCATTGACCCTAAATCCCTAATAACACTCCCAACCGAGGGTTTAAAGTGTCTTTCTTCTTAATTTAAGTTGTCAAGATAAAGGGAAATATGGAAATCAGAATTTGGTGAGGGGAAAGGGGCATTTTTTTTTTGCAATAAATGGATGGACCCCCATCCTCTGCGCCCTCCTTCTATCACTGCATCTTTGAACAAGATCCAAAAGCCTAACATATGCTCGACTGTGGCTGGTGCTGATTTGTTATGAAAGAAAAGTACTGCTGGCTAGCTGGTGGCTGGTGCTGATTTAGTATGAGAGAAAAACAATGTTGGCTGGTTGGTTGACAAACCAAACAGACTGAGTCATCTCTATGCTAACCCCCTTTTTATTGAAGGTCAACACTAATTTATTTGCACATCAAGATATCAAGCAAGACAGCTTACTTGGTGATGATACTTCGGGCCTTAGCTCTTTCGGGAAGACACAGGAGGTGCCCGGTGGCGATGATCGATGGAGCCTCACAGGTTCACAGCAACACGATGACCGACTGGGGGCCGCCATGGCTGGCCATGCTGGTGCTCAACGATGTGAGCAAAAAACCTGGGGGGATCTGCAAGCAAATCAGTTGAGCACTTGAGCTGGTAGCGCAAAAGGTAAGATGCGGAGCCAACAAGCGGGGGACTCCAAACCTAGCTTACACCCATCCCTTTTGAATACTGTCGCGACCCTTGGCCGTCGGCAAGTCGCCGGCGACGTGAGCTCGATCAGCAGGGAAATCGAGAGAGAGAGAGAGAGAGAGAGAGAGAGAGAGAGAACTTAGGGAGGGAGGAACCCTCTGACCCCCGATCGCGTAACCGAATTTTCAGTGAACAAATCTGTCTTGTCTCTTTACACGGTTTGGGGGCCTTCTGTCGTGGTGGGCTCGATACGCGGCATCGAATCCTATTTAATCATCAATTCCTATCTGAAACATTTGGTGCGTTCTTCTTCACTGGTGAGGGTGCGGTTTGGAGTGTGACACCTATTCCAGAGTGCAGTTTCCACCGATTAAAATAAAGAAAAAAATCCACCGATATTTTTTTTAATTTTAATTCATTTTAATCTAATATTTTAATATTAATCCGTGACAATCTAAAATTTCAAGAAATAGCTCTTTTGGGTCATCGTGTTGATGTTTTTGAAAGTAACTCCTCCAGTACGGAGCTTGGTGCCACTAAAAAGACTAGTTTTTAAAATTTTAGATTGACACAGGTTAATATTAAAATATTAAATTAAAAAGAATTAAAATAAAGAAAAAATTCCACCACTAAAGGCTCACCCAGAGGCCAACCCGCCCACAGGGCCACACGCGTTACCCTCAAGTTCAAACCGCTTTCCAAAAACGTATTTCCCTCTTCTGGTTTTTAGGTTGTCGCCGTGGCCGTGACTACCCTTGCGGCACTAGTAATTTCGTTTCTTCAGGTGTTTCCTTGTGATGTCATTTTCTATTGTGCTCACCAACTGGTTTGTTTAACCAGTACTAGTGATCGGCTATATATAGGGAGTGAGAATAATTATTCTTTAGTCTGATGATACGTCCTCGGAGTGTCTGTTTTGTTCGTGTCATTGCCTCATTGGTTGATCCATTTCTCACACTGCACTGTACTAGATACATTTATTTAATCAATGAGCCTTGGTTGGAACTTGAAATGTACCAGACGGTACTCTCCAATTCTATTTTTAGAGCACCTATTATAGAGGGCTGTAAGCCAACTAAATGATGAGGTGAAGAAGAGAAGAGAGGAGAGAGAGGGAGGAGAAGCGAGCTGTAAGTTTACAGTCAGCTTGGGCACAAGAATCAAAAAAAATTGTGAGAGAGATAAGTGGACTATGTATTAATTGTGAAGAACTAACTATTATACAGGTGGGCTGAGAGAATGTTGCAAGGATTCTTACAGCCGACTCATTGGCTGTATTATTAGCTTTACTCTTACTGATCATTGCTGGCTGTTAATCTAATATATATGTGAATTAAAAGGATCAATTAATGTCGGTATATGTTCCACCTATTTTGTACTTTTTTTTCCTCGGTGCCTCTACCGCGATGAAAACGGTTCTTATTTACCCTAACTATACTAAGATTTCTCTTAAATCAATTATCAGGTAACTGTCACTAGATCGCTGCCTTTGCTTGTACTATAAATAAATTGCATACATACACGGTTATGATATCATCAATCGACCATCTATTAGTTGGCTACTATTCACATGTACGTATTATGATGTACATTCCATGAGGATATATGTATATGCACGTACAACATACTCAGTATATATTTCCCATACAGTATGCTTCTTTCTTTCTTGGAACAATAGTGTATACTTTTCAACAAAGATCGCCAGAACAGAACGTATACACAGCAGTACCTACCACCTAGAAACAGGCAGCAATAACAGTGGCGAACACATTATCAGCAGTACATAGAAACAGAACGTATTATCACCAGGACGTTACAGAGCATGATGTCGAGTGTTACAACAGAGACATGGATTATGCAAGTATTTCTCAGGATTAGGTTTAATCGGTATACAATGTTACAAGCAGTGAATTCCAGGTGGAAGCTGTTAGTGTATTTACAGCCAATCCATTTCCTTCACTTCTCCAGAAGATAGTACCAAAAATTACTACTATGATTAACATGAATATCCCTTCATATCTTAACGTATTCTCTCCAGCAGTCTTCCAAATGCCGATCCCTAAACTACTGAAATTAATACAAATTAATGCAACAGAACCACCAGCGTTTTCTTATCATAGGACGAATAGCATGCTGCTTTGCAGCTAAACTAGTGGGGTGTTAGCATAAGGAACCAAGTTCAACAGTGAAGACTTGTTACACCTATTCGTTCGAGTGTTCCTTTTACGTGCTGTTTCTCCTTTCGAACAAAAATTCGTTGCCTGCCGAGGCAAATAGTTGGTCAGTCTATTTACATTCACAAGGCCTTGCCTTATTGCCTTCGTTCCAATGCGTGGTCGCCGACCCCTGCTGCATAATGTCATACCCTCATGATGATCTCCGCCAACTTTTAATCCCCCTTTGAGGCAGCTTGAACGGGCTCCAGCTTTTCCTGCGCTTCGGGCTGTCAGCAAAGACACCTGATGCCAATGCCTGCTGAAGCCACAGCTCAAATTCATCTTCAGGTATCATCTCTGCATCCAAGCTGAAGGGATACCGGGAACTGTAGGATCTCTGAGGCATCCTATCTGCTCCAACCATGTTCACCATAAAAGTTGGACCATGAGTGTTAGGCTTACACTCCATTCCCTGGTAATCAGCAAGAGTAAAATGAATTAGAGAAGTAAATTCGTGTTTCTCTTAATGGAGCAATGAAGCCTTTCATCTGAACAAAACTCAAAGCTAAAGTTATACGTCAAAACATAGATTGAGCTAGAGACTCACCTGGCAGGTAGCCCACTCAGACACATCAAATATTTTGCTCTCAGCGCAAACAAAAGCTCGTGGTATTTCCATCTGAAGTGAAAAATGCATATTGCTCAAATACAAAGAACTAAAAACCTAAGTATCTTGGGACATTTTCTATTGGCGTGCTAAATTTGAATAGCTTCCAAAGGTGCTTGGTTCAGTAGAATGATTTAACTAGTGTGAAGAAAAATTTAATAGAGAATTAGAGATTGAAGGCTTGAAGCTGAATGACCATGACAAAGGTAATTTAGGAATCCACCAATACTAACTTAAAATATTCTCCTTAAGTAGCATAGTCAGATGCCTTACATACTTGGCCTGTTACTCCTAAAATAGTTGAAACTCAAATAAAAAATTGCATCAGAAAGCACAAGAGTAGCTTATGGCAAGAAACTTTATCTCTGTAAACACAAGTATTCGCACTGGCAGAATCACAGAATTCACATAATTGACAAATGTGCTTTCATTTACTTCATTTTCCATTTGTTTGAAACCACTCTATACATATTTTTTTTAGCAGTTCAATTACAGAGGCCAACACTGTTTGTAAGTTCCTCCATTTAAATTTGTTAAAGCAAGACATCAAGGTACCTTGAAGGAGGTTGAAAATCTAGTTTCAATTTCAACCCATCCATCTCCATCCTTGGCCTGATGAAACTGATCGCAACCCTACAGCGACATAATTCCCAGTAATAAGCTGCAGTCATACCCAATCAATCAAAAAGTACCCTGAAAAGTCCATGCAGGGTGCCTAACCTGACAGAATCTTGCTTTTGCTTTACTTCTCTTGGTGCATATCCATATATGGAAATTACCACACTTAGTGCATTGTATACGCCTGGACTCTTCAGAGAGAAACTCTACCCCACTCTACAAAACAAAGTTGTCTATCAGATAAATTTATTTATTTGCTATCCACTAGGTCATCCAAGATGAAAAACACCATTGATGTCTCTCTCACATGAGAACCCAGGGCCCACATGCCATCCACACTAGTAGTAGTATTTCCGACATCTTTGGAATGACACCATTATAATTTTCTCAATAAGTTACACTATATGTGAATACTTGATGATGCCTGTAGAGTGGAGAAGGAGTATATTGGTGCCGATCTACAAGAACAAAGGGGATATTCAAAGTTGCACCAACTACTGGGGAATTAAATTGATGAGCCATACTATGAAGCTATGGGAGAGAGTTATTGAGCATCGTTTGAGAGGAATGACACGGGTCACTATGAACCAGTTTGGTTTCATGCCTGGAAGGTCAACCATAGAAGCAATTTTCCTAATAAGACATGTCATGGAGCGGTATAGAGAGCAGAAGAAGGACCTACACATGGTTTTCATTGACTTGGAGAAGGCTTATGACAAGATACCACGGAATGTGATGTGGTGGGCTTTAGATAGGCATAAAGTCCCAACAAAGTATGTGGCCCTCATTAAGGACATGTACAGTAATGTAATGACTAGGGTCCGAACAAGTGATGGTGACACAGATGACTTTCCGATTAAGATAGGACTACATCAAGGATCAACTTTGAGTCCGTATCTTTTTGCCCTAGTGATGGATGAGGTCACAAGAGACATATAAGGTGATATTCCTTGGTGTATGCTTTTCGCTGATGATGTCGTGTTAGTTGATGAAAGCCGTGCGGGAGTGAATAGGAAGCTGGAGTTGTGGCGGCAAACGCTAGAGTCCAAAGGTTTTAGACTTAGCAGGACTAAAACTGAGTATATGAGCTGTGACTTCGGCGCCACTCATGAGGAGGGAAATGTTAGTTTGGAAGGCCAAGTAGTGCCCAAGAGGGATACCTTCCGATATTTGGGATCGATGCTACAGAGAAATGGAGATATTGATGAGGATGTTAGTCATAGAATCAAAGCGGGATGGATGAAGTGGCGCCAAGCATCTGGCGTCCTTTGTGACAAGAAGGTACCTCAGAAGTTAAAAGACAAGTTTTATAGAACGGCGATTAGACCGGCAATGTTGTATGGTGCGGAATGTTGGCCTACAAAAAGGCGGCACATCCAACAATTAAGTGTTGCAGAAATGCGCATGTTGCGTTGGATTTGTGGGCATACAAGGATGGGTCGAGTTCGAAATGATGATATACGAGATAGGCTAGGGATAGCACCAATTGAAGAAAAGCTTATCCAACACCGGCTAAGATGGTTTGGACATGTTCAACGGAGACCGCCACAGGCACCAGTGCATAGTGGTATCCTAAAGCACGACGGTAATATGAGGAGAGGCAGGGGCCGACCGAAGTTGACATGGGAAGAAACAATTAGAAGAGACTTGAAAGACTGGAGTATACCTAGAGATTTGTCCTTGGATAGGAGTGCTTGGAAAGCCGCGATTCACGTGCCAGAACCATGAATAATGGTTTTTGTTGGGTTTCAACTCTAGCCTACCCCAACTTGCTTGGGATTAAAAGGCTTTGTTGATGTTGATGTTGATGTTGATATGTGAATACTTGATCAGATATATAGAATGAGCAATATAGATTGTACATTAATTGACAGAAACAAGAAACGACCTGTTGAGAGACAACACGTGATCTTGGGGTCATTTTCTGTGATTCTTCTTTCCTCAGCTGTTCATCATAGCTGTTTTTCTTTGTGAAATCAGAGAGGACCTGTATGAACATATGAATACACAAGTTACCTTCACCGAGAGCTATAATGGTGATAAAGAAAAGTGACAATGAACGACAAGACAAAGCATAAACATAAAAATACTTGCCTCGTAAGCTGATTGAAGCTTTTTGAATGACTCACAAGCCAACGGATTTCCCATATTTTTATCAGGATGTACAAGCAGGACCTAGACAAACAAAACACAAGACCATGAAAACAGAGAGCGATAACATGAATTTCTCTTTTATAGGGCTTGTGATGTAGTACCATTCTGTGGTATTCTTTTTTCAGGGACTTTTGATCAATGCCTCTGTTACGAGGTATGCCCAAAACTTCATAATGGTTTGAACCATCCATTATCCTCTTAATCTCATCCAATGAACTGGAATCAGAATTCACTACTTTACTAGGAGGTTCCTCTTTTTGTACATGTAAGACATCTTGGGTTGGTGCTGAGCAATATGGCTTTGCATAAGATACGGTCTCAGGTTCACTGTCAGGAGTCGGAGGGAATTCACAGCTACGATAGAACTCATCCATAACTGGATCAGAATCCTTCATATCTTCGAATTGTTCTTCTTCGGTGCTTCCCTCGTATCCTTGCAGTAACTTATTAAGAAGATCATTTGTCAAGAATGAAAGATTGAGTGTCAAGAAGACTCCAAGCCACCCAACACGAACAGCCACACAATAAATAGCATATGTGGTCAAAATCGGTATCACGTATCGAGCATGTTTCAAAGAGCACATACAGCCTGCATTATCACATAGAAGCCTATTATCAAGGTGAAAGAATAATATGACTAATAGGGAAAAAGGAAACAGGTTATGGACTTGTAGGAAATAAGCATTCTCATAAGTTCAAAAAAAAAAAACAAACCTCCAGCAACTAGAAGCATTCCTGTAATCCAAAAGTAGCCATACATCCACATAATCAATATCCCAAACAGCCCAACAATGAAAAGGCCAGGTGTGTAGCCCATATAGTGAACAACTGCACCAGCAGCCCCCTGAAATATTGAGCTATTAAAAAATATTCAAACAAGATATCTTCTGATATCTTTGTAAATATGAAATCCTGTACCATTACTTGCAAGTTAAAACTACAAATTCTACAAGTACATTTGATGACAATGAAAAATGCAGTCAGCATCAAAATGTCAAAACCTAACAGTGAGAAAATATCTGTGGGCCAAGCAATAGGATTCTTCCCTTTATTTCACTCCATTTCTACCACTTGAATTTATGTATGACTGACCCAGTGCAATCTAGCTGAAAAGGTCTAACATTCTCAACAAATTAATTAATCCCACTAATCTTCACAACTGGGGTTACAAGCAGACAGAATCTCTAAGTAAAGTAGATAACAGTATGAGTACATGTTAGACTGCCCATCAATAATAAGAAGTATGCTATAGTCACAAATATTAACCTATTAATGAATCAAATAGACTGTAGTTAATTCAGTATGGAAGTCTTCTGCTGAGATGGGATCATACGTTACTCCCCCACAGGGTACATATTTACAGACATGGTGCATTCTCA
This sequence comes from Panicum virgatum, assembly GCF_016808335.1. Lineage (NCBI taxonomy): Eukaryota > Viridiplantae > Streptophyta > Magnoliopsida > Poales > Poaceae > Panicum > Panicum virgatum. Next base: position 67,008,003 of record NC_053147.1, read on the forward strand.
TAAGTAGCAAGTCAATTTAAAAAGGATTAGCATCATGCCAGACTACCAAATTAAATAATTGATCAATATTCTGAAACAGTTTCACTGTCATATATTGCACCAGTATAGCACGATGCATTACATAACAGGATTAGGTCAGGTCATGCTCATCCAAAAGTTGTGCTTCATCACCATCCTACCTTAGGTAGCAAAACAATCTAGATAGAACTAAGTATTGCAGAAGAAACTTAACAACACAATGAGCAGTTCATACTTCATATAGATGTTATGCTACTTTGAGATAGCATAGAAGAAACATACTACTAAAAGTTTCACACAAGCATTTGGCAGCAACACATGAAGCCAACCGATGCTGCCACAGTTTAGGCCATCATAACCTACTTCTTTTACCATCCATCAGGTAACACTTTAACTACACTTTTGTAAAGAAATGTAAACTCACATGCATCCCAAAGGTGGATAGCAAAAGCAGCACATGGCAAGGATTTAGAATCTGTCACACAAAATCCTTATCCGGTAAATCTGAGCTAAAGTGCAGGAGCGACAAGACAAGCAGGATTTGCAGAGCACGAACCAGGCTAAGGAGCGCAAAGAGAGCCCACGCCGGAGAGGTCATGCACACGAAGAAGCTCCAGAGGATCACGAACACCGCGGCAGGGCCCAGGCTCGCCACCGCCAGCACCCCGCGCGCCATACATCCGCGCCATTGCCGCAGCGCGGCGAGCGCGAGGCGCGAGGAGGTCGCGCAGGCCTGGGACACGGCCGGCCAGTGCCGATCGACCAGGAAGGCAAGGCGCTCCCGGCTGCCGCACGCCGCCGTGTGCGCCCACGCCAGGATGTGCTTCTGGGACAGCACCCACCTCCACGCCTGCTTCCACAGCCCCAAATCCTCCATCGAAGCCCGCAAGAATCTGGTCGGAATGCTCAATCCAGGGACCGCAAGAACCCCATCTCACCCAATCGAATTCAAAAAATTCACCGCAAGAACCGCAGCAACAGCCCGCTGGACCCTCGGTCGCAAGAATCAACTTCCCTCTCCAAACCAATCGAATAGCTCCAATAAGAGGAATAAGCGCCGCAACCAACTCAAGAACTCGCCGAGAACCACCGCACCCTATCGGGCCAGGCACCCACGCACACCGGATCGAGCCCTAAAACCAGTGCCGCCACCTCAGCAGAATTGGCCGGAGCCGCTGAAAGACGCCGCTTTGGAGCCAAGAAACGACGAGAAATCCCAGGAGGAAGCTCAGAAAGGCGCCATCTTTCGCGGGGATTGCGAGCCGCCGACACCTGCGTGTGGATCTCGCGCCGGTGAATCGGTGGGGAGGGGGGGTAAAATAGACGGGAATGGGGAATCCGAGCTTTGGCACAAGCAGCGTCCTTCTTTTAGTAGTGCTGTGCTTACTTTTGCGGCTCTCGTCTTGGCTCGGGACAAAAGAGGGATTGCGGTGGAGTTAAAAGGGAAAAAAGAAGACGTCGAAGAGGTCTTGCAAAAGAGGGTAGAGAGAGAAATACGAGAGGGAGAGATTAGGCTGGCCACAGTGGAGGGAGCAAGAGCAAATTTGCTCCCTCCTCGTTTCCCCACGCCCTCTCTGTCTACAGTGCTAAACAGTTACATCTACAGGTGTCAATAGTGTATTGGCTCCTTCATTTGCTTCTCATGTGGACGCGTCTAAGAAACTTGGAGGAGCTGAGGGAGGGAGAAGAGTTTAATGTTGACTACTGATCTCTGCAATGGGGAGGCTATGGGCAGTGCAGTGGTGCTGATGGGTATGGACTGTGGGGTGGGTGATGTTGAAAGAGGTTAGAGAGGGAAAGAGTGTTTTGCTCTGCACAGCGAGGTTAGATAGGCTACCAACTTAATGAGCAACAGTGAGAGCAGCAGGAGGATGAGTGAGGGTATGAGTGGTGATAGTGACTGAAATGTTGACAGTTTTATGAGTTGGGAGATTAAATATCTCTTGGTTTAATGATGAGATGAAATTAATACTGGTTTAAAAATAGTAGTAGATATGAGAAATGAGAAATAAAAGTAGTAGTAGATATGAGAAAACTTTGCAGTAGTAACATATTACATTACTACTCTTCATTTATTATGGAGATCGTGCTTGGCCTGAAATTGGAGTTATTTTAATCACGGGAGATTGGAGTGGTTTGATGATTGGGAGTTACTCATCCAGCAGTGTGGCAATAAACGGAAATCAGTAAGGTTGGAAGGGTCAACTTGGGGAAATGTCTTGGGAATTGTGAGGTGTCAAGCTAGTACAACTAGGGATTTTTTTTACCGACCGTTGAGTACGAACCGCCGGTGCCCGGTTCCGGCTAACCGGTCCGGTTTGACCGGTTACCGGTAAAAACCGGTTAAACTCAAATTTGAATTCAAAACCCGCAGTTATACCGGTTTTGAACGGCTAACCGGCCGGTTAGACCGGTTTACCGGTCCGGTTTGACCGGTTACGGGTCGGTTTGAGTGGTAACCGGTCGGTTTGAACGGTAACTGACCAAATTCAAATTTTTTTCTTTTTTAGTTTAAATTCAAATGCCCGCAAAGTATACTAAATAAATGTTTGTATAATATGTTTTAGCCTAAATGAACCCTCAAACTCTTTTTTTACTACTTTTACATTGTATTTGTATACTTTTGTATGCACATTTTTTTTGTTTAACTTCAAATGCTCGCAAAGTATACTAAATGAACGAATATTTGAAAAAATTTGACACCATTAGATTCGTCACGACTTGAAGTATTTTTAAGAATTTTTTGAGATTTTTCCATTTTTTGGAATTCAAATTTAAAATTTGAATTTGGCCCGGTTTCTAACCGCCCGGATCCGGAACCGGGCCGGGCCGGTTAGACCGGTAACCGCGGTAACTGGTCCGGTTCCGAACGGTTTTTTTAACCCTGAGTACAACTAGCAGTACAAATTTCTCCCTCTTGCCAAAGTGAAATCTATTTTGAAATTGAGGTAATTGCTCCTGCAATTTCTTTTTTTTTTCCGAAGAAAACTGCTCCTGCATTTTCATGAGAAAAAAATGGAGAGTAAGAAATGCTTATGACACTAGGTTATTATTCTTTGCCTTGTTTGAAACAATGGTAGTGTTTGGTTCTATAATTGCTATGTTTTTATTTCACTTAGTCTTGAGGAAAATACAATTTCACCATCACCTGAGAATATGATTATGCTTGCAAAAGTAATGCCAACCTCTCGTGCCTCCTCTTTCCCTCTGGTCCGAAGGATTCCGTAACAATGTTGGAGCTTGATAGCTTTTTGCTTTCTTTCTCCATCTTATTTTTCTCTTTCATGTGGGCCCATGCATATATGCAGCTGGTTTTTCCCCTCCAAAAGTCCAATCATTTGCTTTCATCTGCCTATTATTCATAATTGCTAAAATTGCACACACAAAAAACAGGTGTCCACGTGGACACCAAACACAAGAGAACAAAATGATGTCAAGCATGAAAGAACAAAAATAGATAATTCCATTCCTGTCCTTGGTCGTTACAACAGTTTGGTACCAAAACAGTTGGGAAATGCTGGATCAAACATAGCAATGGTGTGCGGATGGGAGGAGATGAACCACCAGAACTAATGTGCCGTACAAAAGACCTGTCCTCTATGCAAATGGTTAATGCCTTAATGGTACGTTGCCAATGTCTTGGCATTAATCATTTTGTATTTTTGTTTGAAGCCTGCACTGCAAGAGAATATTCCAAGAGCACTCTCTCTGTCCTTTCCATGCAATTTGGCATGGTCAGGGGGTTGGTTGTGCAAAATGGAATCAGTGGGTCACATGCCATCCACATGCCTAATTATTGGGGCAGGTGCTAATAGAATTATAGGTCTGCATGGTAAAGATAAAAAAATCGTTTATATATTTTTTAAAAAAAATGAAAGAAGCATGCCTCCTAGTTGACCTGTGGTAGTCTGATGAGATGAGATGAGATGTGAGATTCTACTGGTCAAGAAGCGTCTGCATGACCCCAGCCAAGATATGTTTTAGCCTCCAAGCAAAGCGACTTGGCAATTTCCCCCCTCCTTTTTCTCTTCTCTCTCCCTCCTTTTTTTCTTTTTCTTTTTCTTTGCATATTTAATTCATTCTTCAATAGCTACTAGTATATATTTGACCCAATTTTTTGCAGATCACAACTCAGGAAAGGGGTGCATGCATCATGAATCCGAGGTCAGATGGCAAAGAATATTCCATGGCACAAGTGTAGCAGACACAGTTACTTTTGGGATGCAAATCTTGACTTGGCAAGTTAAATGTGCATTTGGATTTTGCAAGGTTTTTGTACCGTTATCTGCGGTGGCAAGACTAGTTCACCAAACCGGATGCAATGTAAGATTTCTACCTTGACTTGGTGCTCTTTGTTTTCAATTGTCATTCTATAATCTACAATCTAAAACAAAGAGAAACACAGATTAAGTACACACTCCAACTTGCACATCTCTTTTTCTCGAGTCTTGACCTGACTTGGTGCTTGCTGTTACTTACACAACAACCCTGCAAACCTCACCATCAGCCTCATTCACTGCAAGTTTTCTAACCCTTATGCACATTATAATCCCCACATGCCCATTATTTCCACAAGTATGAAAAACCCGTATATCAACCCTCAAAATATAGTGTTTTCAATGAATAAAACCAAGTGCAGTTCAACAAGTTGGGCCATGCAACAGTAGCACTGCAAATTGGTGGATAAACAAACCAAACTACCGTGTTTTCATTAAAAAAAACAAACGACCAGTTGGATGGACAGTGATGGGTGAGGCAGATGAACAGGAGAGAACCACTTCACAACTCACAAGCCGTCAGACTTACCATACTACCTGCTCAGTGCTCACCACCAGCTTCCAGCAATCTCTAGAGTCTAGGGGTAGTCAGGGAGTTGGCCAAAGATTGCATAGAAGTCTATAGCTTTTGCCAATAAACTCAGCAGCAAAAGATGAACAAGATAAGACGGCATCTCTTGACCCGGACATTCCCTTTCAGCGACCCCTGTGCTGGAATCCTTAGGCGTCACGTCTCATGATTTTCGGAATATTTTTAGCAGTAAAACTCTTGTGTTCCTTTTACAAAGGATACAATTAGTGAGCACGGACTTCGAAAATGCTATGAGTGAATCATCAGCCGATCAAACTGGCATCATACCATGACTAGAGAAAAGGGCAGAACAGAATTATGAAGCATAGAAGAATTCTACCTGCCATGGTAACTTGTATAGCAATTCATCTGCAATCCAGCCACAGAATTGTTAGAGCAACTCCAAGAGACTAGCTATAATTCTAGCCAAATTTAAAATTTTAGGAGCTCTCTAAACAAATATAAAACTTCTAAAACAGTTGAAAACCCAACAGCCTCTTCAAATCGGACTCTCCATATTCATAACGGGTCCACATCCGTTCCTTTCTTGACGATTTTTTTCCTGCTCGATCCCGCCGTCGCGCGCGTAGGGCAGCGCCGCCTGCTGGAACCGCCGTGCGATTAGAAGAGGACGGAGGAAGCAGATGGGTAACAGATCATGAACTCGAACTAAGCTATGCAAGGTACTTTAAACTCGATCTTTCCCCAAGAACCGTGCGCACATATCGATTTGAGCTCGAGCCCAACTAATTCTATTCGTATCAGACCTAAAATTGATTAGTTAAAAATAGCTCGGAGCAAGGCCATGAATCGAGAGCAAAGCAAGCGACCCAGACCGCTAGGAGCCACGCCGCCCGCGCAGGAGAAAGACGACGGGCGAGGGAGGGGCGGACGGGCCGGCCAACGGCGGCTTGGCCGCTCTGCGGTGCGAGCGAGGGACGGACGGGCTGGCCGCCGGTGGCTTGGCCGGCTCTCCCTGCCCGGCGCGTGAGGTAGGGGCGAACAGCCTGGCCGCTAGCTGCGTCGCGGGGGCTCCCTGCTCTGCGCGCGAGGGAGGGGCGGAGTGGCGGTGTCGGCGCGAGCAGGCGCGAGCGACGCGGGAGGAGCAAGATGGCGAGGGGAGAGCGCTCGGGGAAAAAGGCTAGCGGAGGGAGAAAAATGCCGACTGGAATAGCGAGAAGATGAGGAAGGAGAGTCTGTTGGATGAGGTTTTCACTGCTATTTCTTCAAATTTATCCAGCCAAATCAATTTAGCTAGGCTGTTGGAGTTGCTCTTACTGCAGTGCAAAGTCATCCTTAGGTATTTCTTCTGCTTTATTCATTAAGTTTTTTGGGATTACTAAAAAGGAAAAACAATAAAGACATCATCTTCCATAGAATTTACCTAGAGATGGATCCAAAGGAGGGGCCAAAAAAGAAAGAAAATTACAAAAATAATCACCCGGCCCACAGCATCAATAATTAAGCACACAAAGTGGCGTGTGGACGGCGGAATAATTTTGGAGGCCACAAAAGCCTCCACTTTAAATCACAATCATCACCCAACACGCCGCAAAACAAGTGGCCAAATACATGCTACGTCTTCTGAATGCAAACTGCCAACTCTTGTCTATTGTACTTTGTACAGCTTCCTTGGGCAGTTGGACCATTGATCAGTCCTTGGCTTGGCTTTGGCGAAAATGTTACCTCACACACCTAAAGAATGTATATGTATCATTGTGACCATTGATGATTGACTTTGCACTATATCAGTGTGACCACCAGACTTAAACCGCAAGTGATAAGCTCTGCAGAGGGCAATGGGCCAATGGCACGAGTTGTTTGCTTTCTGCAGAAGCCACCCCAGACTGATCCCTTTTTTAAAATGGCAAGAACCTGATAAATAAGGGTAAAATGAGAAGGATTAAATACTGCGAAAACAAGAATATTTACCAAACACACAAAAGCAGCAGTGCAGCATACAATCAACAAATTTCGCACATGAAAATAAAGAAACAATTGGGGAAAATACAAATGATCAAAAGGGAGTTTGGGTGCCCCCAAGGCCCCAAAGAGTTTGCTAGTTTTGGGCTCCGTAATATAGTTTATTGATTCCACTAAATTCTTTCATTACATATGAATTATATTCAGTTATTTAATCCACGGACAGTTAAGATGCAGTTTCTTATGAACTTTGTCAACACTTCCTGGCCAAAACAATGTAATGATAATGGTAACAAAACGTCTGGTATCCAAACTAAGATTTTGTCATGATCATGCAAATGAAATTTGGATGCATAACAAATCTACTGGAGAAGATTAGCAACAGGAGCTAGTCAACGACAGTGAGGACTGAGGAGTTTAGGTGGGACTCAAATCAAATCAGCAGTGCTGTAGAGATTTCAGACCAAAATAAACAAAAGAAAATGCAAGCACTAAAAGGGTCTTACTCATGAAATCCAATTGCAAAAGTATCTTATATTCTTATGTCATTAAAAATGACAAGGATATCACGAACATAAAGCTAAATCAGTGTCACTTGATTCCTACAAGTATAAGAAACTAATGTTCAGTTCTCATACAGGTTGAACAAATTGTGCTGAACTGCTGATAGATTACTATAGTATAAGTAATTAAGTTATGGAATTGAGTCAAAGACACAAGAGAAAACACGTAATGATTAAAAACTAAGACACTATGCAAGTGATGTATAAAACTACCGCAGTGTATCCAAGCCACAAATGGAATGATTCTTACCAAAGTCTAAGGGAAAAATTATTTGTCTCCAAAGGATTACATTGACATCCATGCTTTGGTGTTCATCTGCGATATCCTGTTACAAAACGCTTGATTCCTGCAAAGTCTAATACTGCCTCCACATTATGAAAAGAGGAACCCCACTTGGTGCTTATCAAATCAACAAGGAACTCAGACTGCTTATTGCCATTAGTCAGCCAAATAGAAGCAAAGTGGTACTTGAGTGTTACATTTCTTTGGAGCAACAATAACAATATAAGATCTGCTAAGCAACAAAACAAACAAGAACAATGTGCACCTCACTGTGCAGGAAATGAGTCAAAGGCTAGTAGGGAGGCAGGGTTGGGGCAATCATGAATCATAATGGGTGCAGAAACAGTTTTCTTGTCTCATAGTTTGAGATACTTCCATAAGAGCATAACTCTTTTTTAGAAAAAATAATTCACCTGTTGCTTTACCAAATGATCATAACAATTAAAAGTTCCAATTCAATTAGACAAGAGAGCAGTTCGGCAAGGAAAAAAGTTTCCAAATAACAGAAACATGTCAAACTCATCCAGTCATATATGCACTGATAACATACCTGACTTCGGAAATATGTCATGGAAGATGTCATACCTCAAAAACAAAGAAACCCCCAGGCTTCAGGACTGAAGATAACCCTTCACAAAGATGGAGCAGATGCTCAATGCCTTCCTTGCCTCCGTCAAGCGCCAACTTTGGTTCATGCCAACCAACCTCAGGTTGAAGTCCAGGTAGATCACCGGTTGGTATATATGGAGGGTTGTAGGAAAGTAGGATTAGTGTATAATGTGATCGATATATTGCTTGAGCCCCTTGGGCGGTATATATAGGAGTACATGGCTTGGAGGGCAAGTAGCCTCTCCTAGAGATAAGGAAGGTTATTCCGGGATTACAATCAATCCTAAACTAACCATATCCGGAGTTGCCTAATATACTCTAACACTAATCACCCCCATGAGTTTTCCTTTCACATCTTGCAGAGGTTCGAACCACGAACCATGCCTTATCTCAACTTTACCCTAATTTCAAAATATCAAAAATCTAATAAACAGCAAGTACTTCTGAAAGGTTAAACAAACTGAACTATGCTTACTAGTTGTAAACCAAGCTTGTTGATAGTTTTCCCTTTTATTTCCCAGACTTTTATCGACACTACTTAGGGTGTGCTATTGTGTCGCTCATAAACCTTTAGGTGGATATAAGACAGGCTATCAGAGCATGTGCTAAAAATGCAAGTGTGCAAATATAATCTTGTAGCAGATTGACACCTCGAACAAACATTCACGCTTATGCTCACGGAACATAAAGGCTAGAAAGGAGCATCTCTGGACATGCTTTCCTCAACAAAAGTCCAAAAAAGACTGAAAGGCGGGTGTGACTACTACAGGTCCTAATCACACTAGACTATGCCCCAACTTGAAATTCCCTGATTTTTACCCAAATTGACAACCAAAACCCCTCCTTTCCCATCGGTCCCAATCATTTCCACTTCCACCTAAATATCCACCCAGCTAACTATCCACACCCGCATTTCAGCCATACACTAGCAGGTACAAAGCAATCTACATTGGAACAAATTCTCACATAGCTCGGTATACCTCTGTCACTGATGAAGTGAAGGTAACCAGAGGACGTTAAATTAGCTAGGAATACCCGCAGTTACTTTGACCAATGCTGATAAAAATCGAAGGTTTTATTTATGCGGTCTTCCTCAATTCCGAAGAGAAACACAGTCCCCAGGGCTCACCTGCACCCCATACCTCTGGACATTGAGCGTCGCGACCTCGACGGCCACCTCGCTGACATCAACGGCGAACACCCTCCCTTGGGCGCCGAGCTCCCTCGCCACGGCCACGGCGATGGCGCCGCTCCCGGTGCCGAGGTCCGCCCACCACCCGTCCGCGAACCCCTCCACTTCCCTTACCATGTCCACGACGGCCTCCGTCTCGGGGCGCGGAATGAGCACGCCCTCTCTGACGGCCACCACCAGGTCCCGCCAGTGCTCGTTCCCGACCACGTACTGGAACGGGCGGCGGTCCCGGACGTGGCGGGCCCACATGGCCTCGAGGTCGTCGAGCGGCGCGCGGAGGAGCGCCGGGTCGGACGAGGGGTCGGCGGCGGCGGCGGCGAGGAGCCAGCGGAGGTGCGGCGCGGAGGGCGGGACGAGCGCGGCCGCGCGGCGGCGGAAGGCGGCGAGGGCCGCGGCCGGGGCCGGGTGGGACGCCGGGCGGAGGAAGAGCGTGGTGGGGTCGGGGGTGTCGGTGGGGTCGAGGCGGGGCGTCGGCGGCGTGAGGGCGGAGGCGGAGGCGGAGGACGAGGCGAGGGGCTTGGGGCGGAGGAGGCGGCGGAGGGGACGCTTGGTGCGGTTCGGGCGGAGGAAGGTGAGGGGGCGGGAGGAGAGCGAGAGCGTGGCCATGGCGGGCGGCTTCTCTCGGGGAGTGGCGGGTGCGGCGCGAGGAAGGAAGGGGACGGATGGTGATGGGCTGGGTCGGGCCCAAACTCAACACCATTTCGGCCCGTCTATTGGGCCGTCATCACAAACGAAACGAAACGGCGCGGGCCAACGGCCCACGGCCCACGCTGCACCACAGGCCGGCGGCCCACAGGAGCGCGCCGCGTGCGTCGCTTCGCTAGCAACGAGAGCAGTAGCAGCTTGTCGTGTCGTCCTGCTCCGGTGCTCCCTGCAAGGCTGCAACCCTGCAACTCAGACAGGCCCGGTCAGCGAAAGACTGGTCACCGGCAGAGGCGCCGGCGCAGCCGACGACGACGATGACAGCAGCAGAGTTTAAACTTTAAAGCGATACCCAGTGACGGCAGTCGGCTGGCCGGTGCAGGAGCTAGCTGGCTGCAGAGGAAAGGAGCCGAGCGGCTGCCGCCCTGCACGCATGCTGCGAGTACTCGAGCTAGCACGACTGCACGAGCTGCTCCGGCGAGATATCCGGCAGCGGGGTAATGGCGCCGGCGGCCGGTGGAGCGGCGGTTACACCGGCAGGCCGGCGACCAGGCAGCATTTACTTGTCCCCCCCCCCCCCCTGGCCCCTCCGTCATCCTGAGACGGTTGGGCCCTGCCGTTCTGCGCTGGCGCGTGGGCCCACGGCGCGTGCGTCGGCTGGCCACGTCATGTCCTCATCCGCGAGCTCATGGGCTGCTCATGGATGGCGCGGCGTGGCCGGGGGCCGAACAACCCAGGGGCGTTTCCGTCAAGCCCGCCCGGAGCATGTCAGGCGCGTGCGCGCTCTGCTCTGCTCCCTGGCGGAGCCTGCCCGCGCACGCAACGCGACACGCGCAGAGCACAAGGAAGAGAGGAACCTCCATCCGCTGCTCCGGGGCCAACAGGCAACGCCGCCGTCGCCGGCCGCGCGAGCACACTCCATGCCATTGCCTCCTCGAACCACTCTTCTCCTCGCTGGGTTTATCATCAGACATTCAGACCAACGCAGCAGCCATCTTCAGAACCAGGAGACGCACATGAACAGGAAAAAAAAGGTTGGGGAAATTTACAGAAACACTGCATCAAGCAGACTTCTTCAATCTCTGAATTGTCCTGAACACTGAACAGCACAACACCACTGAAACCATGGCATGGTCCAAGCTCACCAATACATCTCATGACAAGGATAATACTAGGTCTTTAACCTCACACAAGTTGCAGCAGCACTGTCTTGATCCAGAGGATACAGCATCAACTTAGAACGTAGCAGGAGCAGCAGACATTTCAGGTCTCCAGTCATTACAGCACACACAACATGCAAACAGGTGCGATGCAAGCAAACTACGTAGTAGAGTAGGATACAGTCACCATCTGATGAAAATGGTGAGGCCGAAAGCTCAGGAGCAGCTTCAGATGAAGGTCCAGTTGGAGAGCATGAGCGCAAGGCCCTGCGGCACGCCGTCGTCGCCAACAACCTTCCAGGTCACCACCTGCTCGTACGATGCCTGCCGCCCCATGCTCGACTGGCACGCGCCGCCGGGGAGGTACGCCCAGCCCTGCACGAAAGGGAGGAGAGTCATCAGCCCGGTTAGGTTTTCCGAAGATGTATAGTTGCCTTGTTAGTCATGGTCATGCTGGCAGACAGATATATGGATGCGGGGGACAGGATACAATACAAGTGCACAACGCAAGCTGATCAATAACTGTACCTGCTGCATGATCTTGGGGAGCTCAGTGAACAGCGCCTTTCGCCCCTCGTCGTCGAGGACAGCCTCCAGTGGCATGTCCTGGATGTTCACCATCGTCGACTCCAGGATGTCGAAGCCAGCACTATTGGCAAACTTGAGCGTGAAGGGAGGCTGCAGCAGTCAGCAGCCAGAACCGATGTCCGGTTTCAGGTTATGGCACAAGATAGGCAGTGCAATGTGGTCATGAGAACAGCAGGAATTTCACCAACTGACCTTCAGAGAGCAGCAGAGTATTGCATCACTGTGCTTCCAGAAAGGCATCAGAGGATTTTCAGCGCCTTCAGTGTCCGACCAGCGGATCTCCATTCCAGTGTGCACCCTGGAATTTTGAACCCATCAGCAACTTTATAGAACTCGATAACACAAAGTTCCAGGGTAATGCTAAAGATGATCAGAACATTAATAAATGCTACAGATGAACATTTATTCAGAAAATCCAGTGTGGACTGATGAACAGAACATTTATTCAGAAAATCCAGTGTGGACTGGATCAAATAAAGAACACTCAGCAAGCTGAGACGTAGGGTTCTACCTGTAGCTCTTGGCAATCCACGTAGCTAGTGCAAGTGCCTCAGGAGAGCCCGGTGGATGCGGATGCTTCAGTTGGATATGTGAGCCAAGGCGGGTGGGAGCAATTGCCATGGCCACCCTCTGCACAGATGCCATCACACCCCTGACATACTGCCTGGCCATTGCTGCTACGCTTTCACGAAGGTGGTTCTCGAACGAGAACTGAAATGCAATAGTCAGGACTGATCTTGTGGTACATGCGCCCGATGCGTTGCTTGGGGCACGCAAGCCTGCACCTGATCCAACCTCAAGGGCCGAAGCAAGGTCTAGTGTGCGTGTGGCAGAAGGCATGTCCTGCAGTTTACAGGTTCATAATGAATAGCTGCAGTTTACAGGTTCATAATGAATAGCCAGTGAGAAAAGTGACGAGGCCAAGAAATAGGAACCCAAGATTAACTAATTTGATCGAATGTACTAACCATTTTATCGTCCAGGGGTATAACACGGAAGCCTGAGGGTAGCAATGGCGCATCATCAGCAAAAGATTCATCGATAGGTGCAAAGACAAGCTGTGCACATGCACCAGGAGCATTCTCATCAACCCCGCTGCAAAGCTATGATACCAGATAATATACAAGCCATCAGGAGAATGGGGGGAAAAGAACCATGAAGCACAAACCAAGAAACAGAATGAAAAAGCATAATACCTGCAGAAGGAACATATCTCGAGACAAAAGCACCTCATCATGGCTAAAGCCATGTCCCTCAAGCCTAATAACCTCCAAGGACTGCAATCAAAAGAGTTAATTAGATAGAACTTATATTGGCTGTTTGTGACAAGACAGGTGAAAGGGGGCACAATTAATCAATTACCTCTTCATGCTCCAAGGTACGAGCAAGGGGTAGTATAACCTGGTTGCCTATAAACCCACCAGCCCTTAGACCTGGAACAGCATATGGGTTGGCCCTCAAAGAGGCAGCAGAATAAGCATCAACACCAGGATCAGTCCATTCAGACCGATGCTCCCTCAGGAATTGCACAAGTAGGGCAGGTGGCACATTCTACAATATCCAAAGAAATACAATGGAGTAAGGTTAACCATACAAGAATAAATTTATTTAAGCACACAAGCATGAAGACTGATCATTTCAATTGCAACAAGCAACTAAATGGAGTATATTGATACTCAAGAAGGAACACAATTGAGCGCATGTACAAACCTGCAATAGCATCGATGCTTTCGCGCACATAATGCCACTCCCTATAGCAGAAAAGAATGGGGAGGGGCTGACATGAGATCCAACAAGTTTGTTTGGAGATGAGTTGACTGTAATTGTAATATCCTCAGGGCCATCACTGCTCAACAAAGGAGACCAGCCATCATCTGGAAAACCACTCACAGCATCATTGAAGCCTCTGCAAAATTAGAATTTGGATTTCAGAGCACAGTGGTAGAGGAGCATGGAATACTATTACAATTTACAAGACAGACTGGTAAATCCTTTCAAGATCACAGGGCGATATACCTGCTGAGCCTTTGACTGAAGGTTCTGAGAACAGCTGGCTGGCGCCCAGCACCATAGGGGATTTCACCACTTGATTCATGTGCAATTTGCCTAATGTGTCGCAACGCCTGTACACAAAACCAGTACATGTCACTGCATCAGTAAAAAATATAGATTCAGGAGTACCACCAAAAGCCTAGCGAGTGCTTAGCAACAATGAGAATGAACAGTGACACATACCGCAGCAGTCATCTTCTGCGCCAGTATCTTAGGTGATTCATAGAGTGGTCGAAGAACCTCAGGCACACTCTTAGCCTGTTGTAGAAGCACAAGATAAATTAGACACATATCTGCTCAAAGAAAAAATCAGATGTACATCTTACAAAATTGTCATGTGCACACTTCATTAGTATGGAAGGCTCACTGCTACTTACATTCAGATCAACATGATCCACAATGTAAATCATGGAGCCTCCCCCATCGCATGGTCGAATAAGATAACCACTAGGTAGGACCTCAGCTCTGATAAATGTCGGAGCATTAGGTCCACAAGGACCTCCAGTGGACTGAGTCAATGACCTTTCACAGATCTACAGCAAAAGACAGCCACATTGTTACCAATATTGTGGGTAAGGAGCAAATATAATGGTTATGCAAGAGAATTTGGCAGCTAAGCAACAATTAACACAATGGAGAAAATATACAATTTTGGTAACAACATTTGCACCACAGAGAAAAGAGCAGGCAAAAAAATAGGTAGGTAGTTCAAACCGAAAAAAAAAAAGCTTGGCCGGAACCTAACAATCAGACAAATACAACAGCAGCAGGTAAATCAAGAACTCAAGGCATACCACAAGACTGCCATCGTCAAGACCACTGGTGTATCGGAGCGTCCAAAAGTCGCGCGGTCCCGTCAGAGTTGTCAGGGCATATGTCTACAAATTGAAACAGAAATTATCACTGTCAACAAAAGCATAGCTACTAGTACCTAAACAAGCACGTAAAATAACCATTTGTGCAGACATATACCTGCATATAGATGAGCTCAATCGTTCCACCATTACCCGTAGGTACAACATGGACGATTTCAACATGCCGACAATCGCGATACCACGATGGGCGATCCTTAAGGATCTCCGCAACCTAAATGGAAATTCATTAGGAGATGTCTCATGTCAACAAGGCAAGACCAATGATAATCAACACACCTTTGTGGGCTCAAGGCTCACAAGGCCGCAAGCTCGTGCTGCTACGCCACTGCAGTTGTGTGAAACAGCGATGATTCCAATGGAATCCGGACCAGGCTGTGATCAGTATCACAATTGAAATGGTTAGAAAGAATAACATAAGGTGCATCACAATATTGCACGGTGTGTATAAGTACATTACCTTCATCCCAACCATTTGCACCCAGTTGACGGCAGTGCCAGTCGCCTTGGACATGAACTCTGCCAAGGTCTCCTCAGCGATAGCGAGTAGACTGCACAAAGGGAAAATAACACTTCGTCAAAATTATATAGAGCAAGCATAGCCTTGGGAGATGAATGGAACCAGGATAGAGCAAGCATAGCCTTGGGAGATGAATGGAACCAGGTTGTCCATTTACCCTGCTGGGTTGTTCGCGTCCCTTTTTGGAGGAGGCGGAACTGCTGGGTTTTGCGGTTGGTAGTGCTGACTACTTGTCACCACAGACTCACAGCTTGTGTCTGTGGTGGCTACAGAAGGCTGCCAAATTACAAGCAAATGTTACTGCAAGCAAAACAAAACTGACAGAAACTGGAAACAACCATCCATGCCAGTAACAGACTATTGAATCAAGAATGCAGCAAGCCATGAATAATGAACCAAATCATTTCTAGTCTAAGCTGGCGTGACATTAAAAAGAGAAAGGAAGCTTACACTGTGAAGTTGATTCTTCATGTACCCGTTGTCATAGACGAGACGGGACACCTGTTTCTGCAGCCGGTCATTCTCCTCCATCAACAGCTTATTCATTGCACTCAGCTTCCGATTCACAGTTTGCAGGCGAGAGGCCTCCTTGCGCTGCTTCTCCCGGCATCTGCGAATCACAAGGAAGCACGGTAAAGTGGCAGGCGTGCCACACACCTACAAAAGTAAACGTGTATACAAACAGTGACCACTACACAGGTTTCCCTCCTAGTTATTGATTCGCACAAACCGAGAATGGAAGCTTTCCAAAAAAAACGAGAATGAACAGAAAGAGAGCGATAATAAAGCATTTCAGTAATATTCTCTTATGGAAAGAATGGGTGATCATTATAGAGGAATGTATGGAAAAGGTGCAGCGGGAAGAGACAAAATGGCTACTACTATGTAAGAGCCAACGTATGTGAATCATTGCCTAATTGAAAGTGATGGGCTTCTGCATCTATGAAGTCAGGTAAAATTAGCACTTCCTGAGGTCAGGGTGAAAGATTCTCGGTTCCTTTTACCCTTCACCAAAGCTTTTTGCTTAAAAGGTGTCGTTATTCTCATTCTTGCATAGTGGCATCACTAAGAACAAAACTGTTACCCAGCTTTTAATCAACTCAAAAAGAAGGCAAAGTGATATGCCTACGAGGTGATGTTCAGAGGGGCCGCGAGCACAGTGAATAAGAGAACCAGCAGTGAGTTGGGACTTGGAAAGACGGGCCTCAACTCAGAATGCTGTTGGATCGGATGCTGTTGGATCGGTCAACAGCCAGACATATACGTTTGCTCGTGGGAGAGAACTCCAGTCAGGGATTCAGTGGTGCGGCACAACTAGCACTTGCTTCTATTTTCCCTTCTCCTGTTCTCGAATTCATGTTGCAAGTGCCGTTTTAAAAAGATAACAATCAGCTGGCTCAGATTGACGCATCTGTGTACAACCATATGCATGAATAACAACTTAACAAGCGACTTCTTGATTTTGCCGGTGGCTAGCACAAGTGACCCTACATTCTTGACTTCTTTGGCATACACGTGAAAAGGTTCACACCTCACATTCAGCCTTAGGCTAGGCAACAAGATTAATTCCAACAAATGCAAGCACAGGAAAATAAGAAATTCCCAGGTAGCAAGTCATTATCACCACTAGTAGCATCACATTTGCAAGAACGCACAAACCAACTACTGCATCACAACAAATCTGACAAAAGATGGTTGCTTTAGCTCCCTACCAGACCTACAGAAGGCAAAAAAGTATGTGACACAAATACTGTAGATACAGGAACCCAAATCATGGTGCAAAGCTTCTCCAAATCCAAAAAGAAGAATCGAAGAGTACAAGCGTAGATTCAAGCAAACCAACAAGGGCCTCATTTTCACAAAATCTCTGAAGAGCAAACACATTTACCCACTGAAAACGACCCCATTGCCACTGCAAAGAACACCCAGAAACACTAAATCAGCCCTACAGAACTACAGAATGACCCATTTCTCACAACCCAGCATGTTAAATCTGCTTAAAACAGCCCGTGACTTCAAGCTTTAAAGAGGCAAAGGCCATCAGCAGAGACCCATGACCCATCATTCATAAAACAAGCAAAGAAACCGACCAAAATCACTCCAAAACCGAATCTCTCATACCAAAACTGCACAAAACTGTGCCTTTCTGCGCAAAAAGTAAATGCAGGGAGAATAACAACAGCATGACCATAGGAGGAACAATAGATCGAGCGGAAGATGACTGACCTGCGGTTCTGGAACCAGACCTTGATCTGCTTGGGCTCGATGTTGCTGAGGATGGGGCAGTCCCTGATGAGCTGCTGCCGGCGCAGCGAGCTGGGCTTGGGGCACTCGCTGTAGACGCGCTCCAGCGCCTCCACCTGCTCCGGTGTGTACCGCACGTACTTGCCCGTGTCCACCTGCGGCGCGGAGCCCGGGGAGAGCCTCTCCCTGCTCGCCACCGCCGCCATAGTCACCAGCTAAGAACGCTAGCACGTTGAAGAAGGGGAGTTGGAGCCGCAAGCTCCCGTGGGTGCTGCCATAGCGAGCGCTTGGGGAGTTGGTGGTGGGTGTGGGGGAGTGATGGAAGGGGAAGAGAGCTGAAGAGTGGAGAGGAGCAAGAAAGCTCTGTGGGCTTGTTTTAATAGAGTACTGCTACTATAGCAGCAGCTGCTGCTGCAAGGAGTAATTTTTTGGGCCCTGTTTGGTTTTCACTAGTACTAGTAGCACAAAAATTTTGACCAATAATTAGGGGTACTAAATAAATTCAATTTATAAAACTAACTCCACAACCTTGCTCTACTTCGCGAGACGAACCTAATGAGGTCTTTGACCGTACGATTCGAGGATGGTACTGTAGCATTACTGTAACCAATCATCAATTGATTACTATCATTAGATTCGTCGTGAAAAGTTACACTCATCCGTGAAAAAGTT
The DNA here is from genome assembly GCF_016808335.1 of Panicum virgatum. NCBI lineage: Eukaryota > Viridiplantae > Streptophyta > Magnoliopsida > Poales > Poaceae > Panicum > Panicum virgatum. The sequence goes on from NC_053147.1 coordinate 67,026,189, forward strand.
TTGCAAATAAACTTCGTTTAGTACTCCATGCATTGAAGATTCTTTTTTCGGGAATCGTGTGCTAGTAGTACTAGGGAGAAACAAACAGGGCCTTGGTCACATACTCACATGGAAGCTTTCTCTCTCCTATCTCCGCAGCCTCCTCGTGTGAGTGTGTCCGTGAACGCCATGGTGGCATGGTGCTGGTTTTACCCCTCTCCAGTCTCCACTCCTCCGGTTTTACTCTTTGTTGTGGTTTTTTTTCTTGTTATTAAGAACAAGGGAGTTCTTTAATTTCTTTGAAGGAATTGGTAGAGGTATGTGAGTTAACTAATAAAGTTAACCTTTTAACATGACAACATATAGGTTGCCGGTTGCCCCTCTCCATGTGAATTATAAAACTATTCATCAGGACAACATTTTGACTAATAATTCTCCAAAATACATCATTTAGATAGTGAGGTATATATAAGCAACATTTCTAAGGTGGATCGAATATCATAAAATTTCATGAAAACATGAGCAAATTAAGTAATTATTGATAAAAAATTTTATCCTAAAAAAATAAAATATGTATTATAGTATCAAAGAACTGGATAGAATATATGGTATTAGTGTGCTAAATTATCCCATTTGGTGGACGGAGATATATGATGAATTCTTCCCTTTGTTGGTCTAGGAAGGATCTTCCCTACTTTGAAAAAAAATGTAATACCACAAGTTCTACAAGCAGGCTTTGAAAATCATGATAGAAATTTGTAAATTTCTTAACATGAACCCGTTGTTATAATGAGGCGAATAAAAACCAAGGTACTAAATGCATAAAACATACTAAGTGTAATATTTTTAACAAGGAAATGTCAATAAATTCTTCCCTTATTGGTCTAAGAAAGACCTTTGCTACTTCTGGAAAGGTCTATTAACCGCTGCACTATATGCAGGGGCTCTTGCAATCAGCACAAAAAAAAAATCCATAAATTCCTTACTCTTCTTCTAAAAAAATAGCATGAACATATCTTCACCAGGCCCTATGCCATAGAATTTGAACTATAGCCATCTCAAACTGTTCAAAGTTGGAGCATTTGTGCTGTCCGAAACAGAAAGGTTTGGTAGAGTTCACAGGATAAGTAGCAGCTTTAAACAGCATAAAGCTCTGTCAAAGCGAGATTCTTTTGGCATCAAGTATTTTTACATCACGCTTTTTAGAAGTCTGTGACTGAGAATATTTTTCTTTCTTTCTTCCTGGAGCATGGCTTCTATTCTTTTCAAGACTTCGGCTCTTTCCATGAAAAAAATTAATATCGCACGAGCATATATACACAGTGCCTCATAAACTACACTACAGTGCTGGCGCTGCTGGCTGCTGCAGCTCGAAGTGATGGCACTGTCAGCTCGAATCAGTCTCCCGCTGTGATTTCAATTTTTTTCTTTTTCGGACATCTTCATGGACTGGAAATGGAAATGGCAAAAGCATCATCCGGGTTCTGCTGCTTTCGAATCACTGTCAGCATCAGCAGTATGATTCAGTACTCCTAGCATTTTTCACATGCCAAAGGAAGTGAAGTGTGGCCGAAACAAGAAGCAAAAGATTGGATTTCAGAAATTCAGAGGCAAGTTTTTCGAACTTCTTTTCTTGTGCAAAACTTCTTTTTCGAACGCATTTGGGCAAGGCCGGGCAGAGGGTGAAATGATGCCCTCCCTTCTGCAGTTCTTCTGTTCATCAAGAAACAGTAAAAGCATTGAGAGGTCAATGCAGCAGTGCTTGCTTGCAGTAGCCCCCAAACCACACAAGCCATAAAACTGTTTGCCTCCTCTGCTTTGCTCTTGACCTGCAGATCCAAACAGTTAAACCAACAGTGCCTTTGATGAATAGGGTAGTATGAAAAGCGACGTTACAGTTACAGAACAGATGAATAGGGTAACGGGAAAAGCGACGTTACAGTTACAGAAATCTCACGAGTTTGAAAACTCCTCGCCAATTCCATGTTTCTTTCGAAAAGAGCAGGAGCATCGATCCCTGTCCCTTCTCATGAACTTTTACACGAATCGTTTGAATTCCATTTCAAATGGAGTCCTCACTCCTGACATGCAATGCCAATGCAGTGCAGTGGCAGCTACTGCCTGCTGGTGCCTCAGAGTTTCTGATAAGCAAGAGTGACGGGAACACACACACCGCGACACACGGGTTCACATGCTGCCACAAAGCAAGCAACGGAGCAGCGGGCGGAGAAGATCCCTGGTCCCTGCGCGCCACATTGACGCTGGACCCGTACGCGCACTAGCTCGGCACCTAGTAGGCTGGAGCGGACTCGGTTTGACCGGTCGCCGGCCGTCGGATCCCGGCCGGCGAATCGTCATGGACGGCCGGGATTGGAGGTCACGGCGGCCGGTCCGGACGGGTCGCCGGGGAACGCGATTCGTCCTTGCAGCGGCGGATCCCGGCGAGGATCGGGGTTGTCGCTTTGTCGAACCTGCATTATTCTCCGCTGCTCTTATTAATCATCCGAGCTCAATTACTTAGACCATTTTCGGTGGACCATTTACAGTGGAAATTTTACGAAAGTTTCATGCATATTAAATAACATATTATGTGACTATTTTAGATGATATAGAATATTTGATTGATAGAGATGAAATAGGTTTCAACTAGACATGTTTGTACGGTTATCAACTCTCGATGAGTGTTAAAATTAAATATAATTAATAAGAGTATATGAAATAGCACACGTGAAATAATGTATTATGGTGTGAGTTTCATCTATTGTTTTATTATTTGTATTTTGTTGATGTGGTACTTTTTAAAACAATAAAATGAAACCACTCATTAGAATTGGCCTAACTCATCCGTTCTAAAATAAAATGTTGTTTTATAAAGATTTTAGACACATTGCTCATTATAAGAAATGACTTTGTTACCCTTAATTATTCTAGCAATTGTGATTTAAAACTATATTATTAAACAAATACGATCGGGGGTATGACGATGACGTGTTTTCATTAAGAGGAAGTGATTTCAGCTCCCCGGTCGAGAAAATCCCCGAACTCTGGTTTATCTAGTCAAGGAGGGGATTTTTTTCAACCTCAGTATGAAATTCGCTCCCACCGGAACTCAAACCCAGAATCTGAGAAATGCTGCTGAAGCCATCTAAGCAAGTGTTTTGTTTTGGTTTTCTGGATCCTCAATAAATGCATATATATTAGGGCAACAAAAGTAACATCTACTAAGTATTTGATTGGCTTTATGCGTTTTCGTATATAATATTTTTTGGTACTTGGTATCACTTTAGTGTTAGATGTATCTCAATAAAATATAAAGTAATGCTTTTTTCGGATAAAATTTAAATGTTAAAACAACACTTATTTAGCTATTGACACAAACTACTGGCTCTATAGTTTTCCCCCGTAAATTAAAAGTTGTGGTAAACAGCATGGCTCGGCAGGCAAACAGATTTTTTTTCATACAATCACAGACCGTACGGGCAGAGGCCATTTGAATGTCATTTGAGACGAGACCAGTGAGTGGGTAGCTAGACGCGGCACATTGGCTGGCCGCTCACAGGCAGCATGAAGCGAAGCCAGAAGCAAAAATGCAAACCGTGTTTGGCAGAATTTTTCACGGCTTCTCCGAAGCAGCTCTATCAAATATTTTATATAAAGCAAAACAAGACACACGGATCGATTTTGAACGTGATCCAACTGTCCACATTGGTGATTTATGCAAATATAAGATCTAAGACTTTGTTTAGATGCATAAAATTTTGGCTGTAAAATACTGTAGTATTTTTGTTTGTTTTTGATAATTATTGTCCCACCATGGATCAACTAGGCTCAAAAGATTCGTCTCGCAAATTATAGACAAACTGTGTAATTAGTTATTTTGTTTACCTACATTTAATATTTCATCCATGCGTTTAAAGATTTGATGTAATGGCGAATTTTGTAAAATTTTGAAATTTTGAGTGCATCTAAACAAGGGGTAAATCACCTTAAAAGTAGTAAATATTTATATAAAAAACTGTTTTAATGAAAAAAATGAGAAGCTAGAGTTATTTTGGAGCAACCACACCTCGAGAGCCTTTTAGAAGTAGTCGTGCCAAACGAGGCCTAAGCTGCTGATGGAGCCCCGGATTGCTGCCACCGGTGCACGCAATGGCCAGAAGCCAGCAGCAACGGCCAAGTAGCTGGGCACCTCTACGGCGTGTAGCAGCAGCAGCAGCATGCCAGCATTGCAGCAGGGCGTTGTACATTTGTCTGGTCTGCAGTGCTGCACCGTGCTAGCACTAGTATTGTGCAACTACTACACTGCAGCGTACACGAGCTAGACGACAGCACGGGGGCGATGGATGCTGCCTGATACGTTAAAGTAGTGCTAGAGTTGATGCGACCCTGCGGCCCTGCCCTCTGCTCAGTCATTGGTATCGGTTTAAACATATGTATGAAGCACTAAATGTAATTAAATAATAAAATTAATTACACAGTTTGGATGTACACGACGAGACGAATCTTTTGAGACTAATTAGGGCATGATTAACCATAAATGCTACAGTAACCCACATGTGCTAATGATGCGGTCAAAGATCTCAAAAAATTCGTCTTGCGGTTTCCAAGTGAGTTCTGAAATTAGTTTTTTAATTAGTGTTCGAAAAGCCCTCCCGACATCTGATCAAACATTGATGGGACATCCAAAAATTTTTGTTTTTGGAACTAAACGCACCCTGTCGGCCGGCTGGCGACGTTGGCTCGTGACGACCGTGTGTTTGACTGCTCAGCTTGGCGACCGTACGTGCATCTGTATGTCCACAAAGAAATATATACATGCAAAAGAATCATGCCAATATGCTTATCTTTGTTTTGGTTGAAATGGCACGCATGCAATTCGTTAATCTTCTTCTTTTTTGTTGAGAAAAATAGCATCTTCACACCGGATCATGCATATATGTATGGTATGATTTGGCTAGCAGCTATTACCTCTGTCCTAAAATATAAATATTTATTGATTTCTGTTGATCATGTTTGACCATTTGGTTTTTTCAAAAAAATTGTGAAAATATTATTTATTTTGTTATGACATGTTTTAGTATCGTATATATTTGGAGTATATTTTAATTATTTTTATTTTTTTAAATTTTCGAATAAGACAAATGATCAAATATGATCAACAAAAGTCAACGAATACTTATATTTTAAAAGCGAGGTAGTACCAACCCAACCCATCGGCAACTGCAAAGCCGCCATGCGAGCGAGAGGTGACGGATACCTTGCGGCGTGGGCGAGCTCCCTGCCGCACCGCATCCCCATCCATCCATCCACCGCTCGATCGGCGGCGGCAGGCGTCGTAAGCGCACGCGTGGGGAGGATCGGACGGATCGGAGCAGGGAGGGATCTCACCGTGCGTGCGGACCTGCCGGAGGCAGCGGCGGCGAGCTACTGAGATGGCCCGGCCGGCTTTGCCTTTGCCCAGCTCACCAGCTCGGATGCAAGCTGATGAATAAAGCGAGTGGAGTGCCGAGTATCGATCTAGTACATAGGATGAGACCATCAGAGCTGCCTGCTGCCTGCTGCCTGCTCAGCGCCATCGTAACAGCTGCTTCCGTCCACTTTGCCGGCACCCATCCCAAGCATCGACAGTGCCCTGCCCGGCCCCAAGTATGGAATGCAGGCAGACTTAGTTAGTCAGTTAGTATCTCACTCCAACATGCATCAACCTAAACTCCAGGCTTAACCTATTTCTAAACAGTCCACATCATTGCCGATACATGCTGGCTGCTGCCTGCCCGTTGGAGTGTTGGATTCCCTCGCGGTCGGCTTTGGGAGCAGCACTGCACTGTCCGCGTGTTCGCTCCACCTCCACGGCTGGCTGGCTGCTCCTCACCCTGGCCACAAAATACCAAGAACCGAACACCGAACCGAAATTATCGAAACCCGAACCGAAATTACCGAAACCGAAGTATTTGGCTCCATGTTCGGTTCCGAGTTTTTAGGAACCGAATTACCGAGGTAAATATTGAAACCGAACCGAGTTTACCGAATTTACATGAAATGTGATAAGTTTGAGTGTTGTTATATAATTGATTGTACAATTATAGACAATATATTATGTATTTTTGGCACTCACACTTATAGTCATGTGGATTTTTATATGTATTTGTATTTTGCACTATTAATATCTATGAAATTATGTCAAAATTAGTTTTTGAACCGGCTATTACATCTTCTCTGTGACTAATTCGGTACTGTTCGGTAAATACCGAAACCAAACCGAATTTCCTCGGCACCAAATTTTTTTAAGAACCGATCGGTACCGGTTTATGAGAAACCGAATTTGTATAGATACAGAAGCGGTTCGGTATTTACCGAACGCCCAGCCTGAGCTGCTACAGCAGGGACCTACTACTACAGTGTGTCGTCGCGTCTGTGTGTATGTGTGCGCTAGCTAGCTGCTGCGTAGGCGCCGCAGCGCAGCTACGCACACACCTGCATCGGATGGCCACGCCGCGCCGTCGCCCCCGGCTTTTGCTGCGGCCACGGGCGACAGCGCGCAGCGCGCCGCACGCCACCAAAAGCCAACCCCCCCCCCCCCCCCCCTCCCTCCCTACCTCCTCGGCCCGTCTCCTGCTCTCGCCGAGGATCGAGGGTTTTCATGGGGTTTCGGCCGTTTTCAAGTTTTGATTTGGGCCGTGTTTAGTTACGCGGTGTAAAGTTTTTGAAAAAATATTTTTGTACATTTGAAGTACTAAATATAGACTAATCACAAAAATAATTACAGAACTCGTCTGTAAATCGCGAGACGAATCTAATGAGCCTAATTAATTCATCATTAGAGATTATTTACTGTAGCAATTTAGCATCTAATTACAGCCTAATTAGGTTTATTAGATTCGTCTCGCCATTTACAGACAGCAGTCGCAATGCGTTTTTTATTTCGTTTAGATTTAAGTCTCCATGGAGGTGCCGGAATTTTTTTTTGGAATTTTGATTTATTTCGTTCTTGGGACGAGCTGCGGGTCTGGTGCACTGTCAGGGGACATCGGCATGCTCGCAGAGAGTTCGAGGACCACGACCACTTGACATGGCAAAGGGAATATTTGGATACGGGGCATCATGGACCTTTCTTTCCTTCCTCTGGGGCTCTGCCACCGCTTGGCCCCCCTTCGGTTCAGTTCCAGCTCCCGTTCTCTTCAGTTCTTTCTAGGATGGTGCCAACAAATTCTTGCAAGGTCCTTGTACTAGTTTAATCCTAAAACCGTAAACAAAGTTTCAAAAACTTTTTACTATTAGCTTTTCAAAAAAAAAATCTTCCTACTATACGTTGCTGCAGAAATTTCACTGCAGTTAGTTGGAGGTGGAAAACATGACGACAGCGAACCATGGCATCGGCATCCAAGGGGCGACAGGGTCATTTGCTGGTCGATCAACTCAAGGATAAGAAAAAGGAGACCCTGCTGGACGAGCTTTTCAGAGCCCCCAAATGGGGCTAATTAGTGGGGCTGCTAGGGGGATATCATAGTTTTATCGCCACATTGTGCTCTGATGGGGGGGCACTCACTCAGACGACTCAGCCTGCCCTAGTGTTGGGGGCAGGCAGCGCGTGCGCGTGTGCATCAGCTCAAAACAAAACCTGTCGAGTAACAAAGATAACAAGAGAGATTTGCATCTTTTTCATTACAGTTTCAGTGTCTTGGTCTCTGGTTGGTAATGTGGCTTGGCTTGCTCCTCCATTAGCTCCACGATTGCAGGCTTTACTTGAATGAATGTGCTTCATCAGATAGAAAAAAGAACAGAGGATTTCGGCGAAAAAAAAATGCGCGTGGAGTGGAGGAGATGGGGAATAAAATAGGTGAAGCACGTGGTCGAGAATGATACGGGATCCATCCTAGGTTGAAAGATGCATGCTAGATGGTCCATGTTCAGAACATTCCTGAAAGTGTAATCAGAGATCACCCATTCTCATCAGGACTGTAGGTTTTGATCAGTATTTCTCTTTGTTTACTTCAAAAAAAGTATTTCTTTTTGAAGATAACGATCTTACTGTAATCTGATGAAATTTGCAAGATTTGGCAAATTCTAAACAAGGAGACAAAGGAGAGTTGATGCTCCAACTACTTGCAAAGTTGAGACATTCAATTCGGGTATCTTGCAAGGTTCTGAGTGAGATAAACAACCAAAAGGAAACTGCCTCAAGATCTTCAGGTTTCCAATCTGAAGAAACCTTGCAGCCTTCAATTCATGTATGCAGAACAACAGCTAGGCTGTGTTTAGATGGAGGGAAAAGGATGCGAAAAGTCACATCGGACACTGTAGCATACTGTAGCATTTTTCGTTTGTTTGTGGTAATTATTGTCCTACCATGACCTAACTAGGCTTAAAAGATTCGTCTCGTCGTGTACATCAAAACTATGCAATTAGTTTTTTTATTTACCTACATTTAATACTCTATGTATACGTTATTTGCTATATTTAATATTTCGATGTGATGTCGATGTGATGGAAAATTTGGAATTAGGGGAGTTTTTTTAGAACTAAACCCAGCCCTACTTCCTTTCTTGCATACTGCAAAAAGGTAGTGTGCATTCAAATGAGCCTCCAATATGTCAAGCCCTATCTGTATGTGTCAGTATTCAAGTACTCCGCAAAGTGCTATACCCTGTTGCCTCAGAATGGCAGGCGGGCAGGTGGATAATGGTGGAGGCAGCGCAGCACGGCCCCTGCGTTGCATTGAAGCACCTGGTGCAGGTCAATGGCGATGCTCATGGATTCATGGATGGAGCCAGTTCGAGTGCTATGTGCTGGGTTTGAAATGGCATGACTGACAGAGGGCATTCAATTGGCTGCCACTGTTGCAAGGTACTACTGCACTTTGCTTCACTGCATGTACAGAGCACTGTAATTGCAGAGTTGGAGTCTTGGAGATGAAGGCATTCACCGCGTTCGGCAGGCTGGAGCTGGAGGCTGGAGCTGGAGTGGTGTGAGAGAAAAATATTGTTATCTGGCTGTTGGCTGGAGGCTGGAGCTGGAGTGGTGTGAGAGGGAATTACTGTAGGGCTGGAGCCCTACCCACCAGCCGAACACGGTGATTGCTTGTTTGTACACATTGTTATGGACCAGAGATAACCAATCACATGTGATTTAAAGTAGAGTTTAGGATACCCTAACTGTATTCATGATGAGGGGGATGCAGTGATGCAGGCCATTGACTTCAGCTCAACTGCATAACCACCAATTGGTTGCTTCATTCTTTGCTTACTTGCAGTCTTGCAGCCACATCCAGATATCACACACACACACTTGTTTTTGAGGTCTCATGAGTTTGTGCTTTCTGATGGACAGCTTTTGTTAGAGGTCAATGGTAACAAAAAGGCCAGACCTTTGGCTGAATGGCATGGAAAAATTAAGCTCATCACAAACAAAAACAGCCTTTCAAATCCACAGCAAAAAGCAAAATTTGTCAAGATCATGCAGCCAAAGGGGCACTACATTTCAGCATTTGCTGACCATGGCATATCTGATCTGGACATCTGGTTAGTGGTGCACAATCACAGCCTTAACCCCTAAAAACCCTACCAGGAGGCCCTCGCTCCGAAAGCCACTTTCTTGGCATGGAGCGAGGGGGCACCACCAACAATCACTTTCCAATAAACTCCTTTCCCTCCTTCTCTCTCTATCTCACTTTAATCCTTTCATTCTTTTTGTTTTTCTCTCTGTTCCATTCCATAGGTGACATTTCAGAGTGCTGGCCACCCATCTCCCTTCACTCCCAAGCTTGTCACTGTCTTTATGCACTGAAAAGAAGATAGAGAACAACTGAAGAAAAGCACCGTGCTACTTTCTAAATTCTTGATGGCATTTTAGTTTTGTCTAAGGTTGACATCCACAGCAAGCATGCGTGGCAGTATTTCCTTTTGTGCTTTTTCACAAGTCTCATAGCCCATGCATCCTTGCAACATTTCTTTGTCAGTTGTCAGCTGAGGACAATCATCATGCTTCTGCCAGTACTAGACATAGTGGCATGTATGTCATATCTGTTAGGTTGATCTCCTACTAAATAAGCCCAACGGACTTTTAGGCCCTTGATCCGCGCCCTGATCGGAGGCGTCCAACCCTTAATGGTTGGTGGGCCCCCGCTGTACAGCGCTATATTAAAAGGGGGTGAGGGGCCGGGCACACAGCACGAGGTTCGCCGCGCCGCCAGCATCCTCACCCACATCCCTAAACCCTAGCCGATCTAGAGGGAGCGCTAGAGCAGCGGGAAGCCCCACCTTCATCGCCTTCACCGTCGCCAGCTCTGTCCCGTCGTCGCCGCCATCGACCACGCCGCCATCGCTCCGCCATCGACTTCACTGCACCAATCGTCGCCGCCTTTGAGCGGATCTCCATCAACGAACCCGTGATGGCCAGACCAAGCTCTTCTGCATGCACTGAAGGTCCTCTATCTCGCTCCTCTCTCTCTTTTCTCTGTGTCATCGTTGTAGATCTAGGACTTTATTGTACTCAGATCAAGAAAGAGAGAGAAATCCTACTCGATTCGTGCACTGTGTGATCCTAGAAATCTAACAATGGTATCAGTCGCCTACACACGTGTAGATCGAGATCGGGAAAGTTGGATTCGTCCGTGAATCGAAAGCAATCAAAGAAAAAAGAAAGAATACGATGCAAATCGAAAAGAACAGAGCCATTTCGATGCAAATCGAATGTCGAAAAGACCCTAACCCTAGATGAGAATGTGGCCGGCGGCGACTTACCAGTTACCCGCCATGCCTAACACCACCGGTGGTGATGGACAGGGCTGCACGGCCGCTCGCCGGCGCGCAGCACAGGGAGCCATCGCTCGCCGCCGGAACGCCGGGGCGCACGCGCGCGGGCTTGAAAGCGAGGCGCCATCCATGGCGAGCTCGACGGCGGCGCGCTCCCCACCGGCGAGCGCGTGCACCGGCGAGCAAGCCGCGATAGCGCCGCTTCGTCTCCTCCTCCGCAGTCGCCATGGCTGTTGCCTTCACTCCGTGGCCGCCGCCGCTCGCGTGTGAGAGAGAAAGGGGGAGGGACGAAATGGCGTTAGGGTTAGGGTTTCTGCCGACCGTCGCCGGTTTTTGATCGCGCGAGGCGCGCGGGCGGCCGTCGGATCTGGATCCGACGGTGGAAGGCGACGCGACGGTGAGCGGGCCAAATTTGGCCCAAGAGGGGCGCGGTGCTGGGCTGGTTTGGCGGCCTGGCCATCGGCTGTTGGGCCGAAGGCCCGAGCGCCGCGCGCGCTGAGCGGGCTGGGCCGATTTCGCGCCTAGGCTGCGTCAACAATGAAAGCTTTAAATTGTTTTTCTATTTTCCAGAAGCATTTTTAATAGTAGTTTTTGAATAGTTTTGATTATAGTTTGATCTCTATTCAATTTTGCACCAACGTGTTTATTGTTTAGAGATAAAAGTTTATAGTTTTGCTTCTGGAAATAGAAATTCCTACATGTTTCCGCTGCTAAGTTTACATAGTTGCTTTTATACTTTAATTCGAACCAACGAGACAATTAAAGTTTAAGAGCATGGTTAAAAGGTTATTTTTTAGGATTATGGTATTGTTAATTTTCTGACCAACGTTGTTAATTACAATACTGTAATTTCATAGTTCTTGTGCATTTATTTCTATTTCTGCCCAACGGTGATATAGATTTAATTGCATAAACAGTTGTATGTTCTATTTTTTGACCAACGTTGGAATTATTACATACAATTGTTGTTATTATGTTCTCACTTTGTTTTGAAATTTTCAGCGGGGATGAACTTGATGGGATTCATCAATCACATCCCAACTCTAAAAGGAGACAACTATGGCGAATGGATCAAGAAGATTGATCTTGCTTTCGTCTGTGGAGAGGTGGATGAAATAATCACCGCTCCAAAGCCCACTGAGCCACCGGCTCCAGTGAGAGGGGAATCTGACACTGATGCTGAGTGGCAGGAAAAGGAAATGGACTATGCTCCTAAAAAGATGGCTTATGATCTCCAAAGGATAAAGTGGAATAACGCCAACAAGAAATGTGTGGCAGTGATAAAGAACACAATTGATCCTAATATTTTGGGTTCAATTGGAGAGTGTGATTCAGCTGCAGAGTACCTTGAAAAGATAAAGAACCAGTTTACTGGTTCTTCAAAGACATGCCACACAGATCATAGAGCAGTTGGTCACAAAGAGGTACTATGGCAATGCCGGTACTATAAGAGATCATATCATGGGGATGTGCGCCTTGAACTCCAAGCTCAAACCAATGAACTTGGATCTCAAGGAAGAGTTTATGGTGCACCTGGTATTCGCCTCTCTGCCAAAAGAGTTTGCAACGTTCGTTGTAAACTATAACTCACAGCCAGAGAAGTGGAATATGGAAAAAACAATTACCATGTGTGCGCAAGAGGAAGATAGACTCAAGAAACAGAATGGTGGGTCTATCAATTTTGTGCATAATAACAAGAAAAGGTCTTTCCGTGCTGCTTCTTCCTCTAAAGCCAAAGCCAAAGCCCCTATGCCACAGAAGTATCAGCAACAGAAGCGTCCTCCAGCTCAAGATGAGTGCTTCCACTGCTATGACAAGGGGCATCGTAAAGCAGATTGTCCCAGCTACTTAAAGATGATAATGACAAAGAATGGTGAGAATGTAATTTCATTTGTTAATGAATCCCTGTATATACAGTTTTCTAAATCTACTTGGTGGATTGATTCTGGTGCAACTGTGCATGTTGCAAATTCTTTACAGGGATTCCGTTCGACAAGGACTACGCTAAGAAGCGAAAGACAAATTAAAGTCGCGAATGAAGTACAAGCAGATGTGGAAGCTGTTGGCGATGTCTCCCTCGAGCTAGTTAATGGTTTCATGCTTATATTAAAAGATGTTTTATTTGTTCCTTCGCTTCAAAGAAACTTGGTCAGTGTATCACGCTTAGACACAGATGGTTTTGGTTGTCATTTTGCGAATGGCAAATGTGAACTATGGTTTGATAATAATTGTATTGGTGATGCTTTTCCTTTACAATGATCTTTATTTATTATCTATGCATGATAAAGTGCATTCTGTATGTGATGTGAATGTAAATGAATCCTTGTCAGAGAAAGAAACAAAAAAAAGAAAGAGAACTCAAGATACTTCATCGAAATTATGGCACTGTCGTTTAGGCCATATTTCGAGGGGGAGAATTGAAAGATTAGTGAAGAGTGAAATTTTTCCTCAGCTAGAGTTCTCTGATCTAGAACAATGCGTTGAATGCATTAAAGGAAAATTTGTAAAGCAAATTAAAAAGAGTGCCAAACGAAGTGTAGGAACATTAGAAATAATCCACACTAATATATGTGGCCCGTTTCCTGTGAAAAGTATGGATGGCTATGATTCGTTCATAACATTCACAGACGATTACTCCCGATATGGTTACATTTATCCAATTAAAGAAAGATCTGAGGCATTGGATAAATTTAAAATATTCAAAGCTGAGGTTGAAAATCAGCTTGACAAAAGAATTAAAATAGTAAGATCAGACCGTGGAGGGGAGTACTACGGTCGACATACCCCTTATGGACAAGCTCCTGGACCTTTTGCAAGATTTTTACAGGAAAATGAAATAGTTGCCCAATATTCCACACCGGGGGAGCCTCTGCAAAATGGAGTAGCTGAAAGGCGCAGCCGTACACTGATGGATATGGTGCGCAGTATGATGAGTTATTCCACACTGTCATTGAGTCTGTGGATGGAGGCGTTAAAAACCACCATCTATATTCTCAACAGAGTGCCAAGCAAATCGGTACCCAAAACACCGTATGAGCTATGGACAGGAAGAGAACCCTCACTGACTCACTTTCGGGTCTGGGGGAGCCCAGCTGAGGCTAAAGTGTTTAATCCAAGTATTGAAAAATTGGATCCCAAAACTGTAAGCTGCCATTTTATAGGCTATCCTGAAAAGTCGAAAGGTTTTCGTTTCTACTATCCAGACAGACATACAAAGTTTGTAGAAACGAGACATGCTGTTTTTCTAGAAAATGAAATGATAAGGGGGAGCATGGTACCTAGAGAAATTGACCTTGAGGAGAAGCGGGTGTATGTGACTACTCCTATGATTCAAGAGCCATTTTTCTCACTACCTGTTGATGCTGCACCAAAAGTTCCTGAAATAGTGACGCCAGTACATTCTTCGGTTGTTGCTGTGCCAACTATTACAGATATTATGGTGACAACACCTATTGCAACTCCACCCATACCAACAGTGAGCGAAGGTTTGGAACCTGTCATCCAGGAACCGCCTGAACCCGCGGTTGGACATGAGGAGGAGGAGCTGCAGCCCCCTGTAAGGATCGATGGACCAAGAGGGGGGTGAATTGGGCCTTTTTCAATTTCTAAAACGAAGTAAAGCAACCTTAACCTATGCAATGCTAGTAAGGCACCAATTCACCAACCGGATAACTAAGCTACTACACAAGCTAAGAGTGATAAAAAGAGAAGTAAAGCCTAGCAAGGTAGAGCTAAGTTATGATCTCTAAGTCAAGCACATGAATGAATTGCATGAAAGAAAATGCTTGAATAAAGAGAGTGTACAAGAGACGACCGGATTTTTTCCCCGTGGTATCGATGTGTTGGCATACACCCCTAATCCACGTTGTGACACTCACAAAGAGTCTTGTCACTTCCCAAGTCACCGAGACGAGGGCGCTCACTAAGAGTCTCCGTTCACCATCCCGGCGTGGTGGAGATAAAGCCACGTACAATCTTCTTCTCCGGGCTCCCACAATCCTTGGCAAGCTCCGCGAGAAACACCTCGATCACCAAGATCGCCTAGGTGATGCCAATCACCAAGAGTAACAAGCTAAGGCCTTCACTTGAGCAAGAACCGATCACCAAGAACGGATGCACACTAGCTTCTCTCTACTCAAGTCCTTAATCTTGCTTCTTGATTGATTGAATGCACAAGTATGTGAATGATGAAGCTCAAGGTGGCTCTTGACTATAGTATTGAGTGTATGGATGTTGCCTGGTGTCAAGAGTAGCAAAATGACCCATTGGAGGGGTATATAAAAGCAGCTCACACGAATAGAGCCGTTGGAGAAAAGCTGCTAGAAAAACTGCGTAGCGCCGGTTAATCCGACGTCCCTCCAATAGTCATCGTCGGTTTAACCGGTGAATGTAAACTGCCCCTTCTGAAAACTAGCCGTTACAACTTGGGCAGATTAACCGACGTATCATCGGTTTAACCGGTGAGTGTAGTTGTCTACTGATCAACTGAAAAATCAAGTCTCTGGACAACTGCACCGACGTTAACTCAAACCTATCGTCGGTTTAACCGGTGAGTACAACTTCTGAATTCCTTTGGAAAACCATCTCACTGGTCAATTGCACCGACGTCCTGATTCAAACATCGTCGGTTTAACCGGTGTATAGAACTTGAAATACCCTGGAAAAACCAACTCTGGACTAATGCACCGACGTTAAATTCAAACACGTCGGTTTAACCGGTGTATTGAATTTGTCCAGACACTGCTGACTTCGTTTAACCGACGTATAGAAAATTGAGAGCGTCGGTTAAACCGGTGTATAGACTTTTTCTGATTTTGTCTTTTCTGATTTGAGTCTTGAATGAAATCCAAATATTCTTGAGATATAGTTTGAGAGCCACTTATTTGAACTTCTAGAAACCTGAGTGACCATAGTGTGCATCCATTTTCAAATGACCATGTCCATGCTCAAGTTACTTAGCCTTAACCCCTCTTAATAGTGCGATCACTACAAAACTATAAAACCTATACTAAGCTAAGTGTCCTTCTCAACCTTATGACACTTAGGACTAGAAAGATCCTTAGTCTTGCCATAAAATTGAGTTGAATACCGAGATCGCCTTTTTGAATAATGAAATTGAGGGGCCTCTTTTGACATATGACCAAATGAGCGATAATGATCTATTAAGCTGCACAAACTCATTAGTCACAATAATGGTTGTCATTAATCACCGAAACATACCTTGAGGGCCTAGATGCTTACACCCCCTATGGAAAATGTGCCAGAAGTTGAGGCACAAAAGGTGCCACAAGCAGTGGCCCTTAGAAGGTCACAAAGAGAAAGAAGGTCGGCTATTTCTAGCGACTATGAAGTTTATAATACAGAAGAAATTTATATGGAGGGTGATCCCACTTCATATGAAGAAGCCATGAGAAGTGTTCACTCATCTAAATGGCTGGAAACTATGAAGGATGAGATGAAATCAATGAGTTCCAATGGTGTTTGGGACTTAGAGGAAATTCCTAAAGAAGCCAAGACAGTAGGCTGTAAATTGGTTTACAAGATAAAACATGACTCCAAAGGGAATGTAGAAAGGTTCAAAGCACGACTCGTGGCAAAAGGCTTTACGCAAAGGGAAGGGATAGACTATAACGAAACCTTTTCTCCGGTTTCATGTAAAGATTCTTTCAGGATTATAATGGCATTGGTGGCTCATTATGACTTAGAGTTACATCAGATGGATGTAAAGACGGCATTTCCTAACGGGGATCTGTATGAAAATGTTTACATGGCACAACCGAAAGGTTTTGTTGTGAAAGGAAAAGAACATATGGGATGTCGTTTGAAGAAATCCATTTATGGATTAAAGCAAGCCTCTAGGCAGTGGTATTTAAAGTTTGATGAAACCATAAGAAAATTTGGATTTAAAGAAAATGAGGAGGACAATTGCATTTATGCAAAGTTCAGAAATGGAAAATTTATTTTTCTGATTCTATATGTGGATGACATTCTACTTGCTAGTAGCGATGTTGGTCTGCTACTGGAGACAAAGAAATTCTTGTCCTCAAACTTTGATATGAAAGATCTCGGTGAAGCTTCATTTATTTTGGGAATTGAAATTCACCGAGATAGAACAAAGGGGGTATTAGGACTATCACAAAAGGCATACTTAGAAAAGGTTCTAAAGAGATACAGTATGCATATGTGCAAGCCTTCACCTGCTCCAATAGTCAAGGGCGATAGATTTGTGAAATTTCAATGTCCTAGGAACCAGTATGAGATCGATCAAATGAAAGCGGTTCCATATGCTTCAGCTGTCGGAAGCCTACAGTATGCTCAAGTTTGTACACTCTCTGACTTAGCATTTGTTACCGGGATACTTGGCAGATATCAAAGTAATCCAGGACATGCACACTGGATCATGGTTAAGAAAGCTTTACGTTATGTGCAAGACACAAAAGGCCTCATGCTAACATATAGAAAATCTGACTTGGGTTTAAGGGAACACATAGCCGGCATGGGTTTAAGGGAAAGCCTGTGATTTTTGGAGAATAAAAAGGGCCCAAAAGATAAAGAATTTGTTTCAAAACAGTGATGTGTGTGGTAGCTGTTGAGTCTATCGGTCTTGGACCGTGATGATAAAACATGCTCTATTCATTAATCTGTGAAGGAACAACTAAAGAAAAAATTTCAGGTTAAAGTATAAAGTTAAAGTACAAAGTGAGATCAAGAGGGAGAATGTTAGGTTGATCTCCTACTAAATAAGCCCAACGGCCTTTTAGGCCCTTGATCCGCGCCCTGATCGGGGGCGTCCAACCCTTAATGGTTGGTGGGCCCCCGATGTACGGCGCTAGATTAAAAGGGGGTGAGGGGCCGGGCACACAGCACGAGGTTCGCCGCGCCGCCAGCACCCTCACCCACATCCCTAAACCCTAGCCGATCTAGAGGGAGCGCTGGAGCAGCGGGAAGCCCCACCTTCATCGCCTTCACCGCCGCCAGCTCTGTCCCGCCGCCGCCGCCATCGACCACGACGCCATCGCTCCGACATCGACTTCACTGCACCAATCGTCGCCGCCTTTGAGCGGATCTCCATCAACGAACCCGTGCTAGCCAGACCAAGCTCTTCTGCAGGCACTGAAGGTCCTCTATCTCGCTCATCTCTCTCTTTTCTCTGTGTCATCGTTGTAGATCTAGGACTTTGTTGTACTCAGATCAAGAAAGAGAGAGAAATCCTACTCGATTCGTGCACTGTGTGATCCTAGAAATCTAACAATATCACTTTGTAAAAATCCATCATCAGGCCCTGTTTAGATCCCAAAACGCAAAATGCAAAATTTTTGTAAATCGCTTGTATGGTGTACTAAATGTAGTCGAAAAATAAATCACATTGCACAAATGGATTGTAAATCGCGAGACGAATCTAATGATCCTAATTAGGACGTGATTAAACACTAAATTGCTACATTAATGCTACGGTAAACATGCTCTGATGATGGATTGCTTAGGCTCATTAGATTCGTCTCGTAGTTTACAGACGAGATCTGTAATTAGTTTTATGATTAATCTACATTTAATACTTCAAATAGTGAAGATTCTCTTCCAAAAATGCAAAATGAACTAAACAAGTAGCAGAGGAAGCAAAAAAAATGGGGACAAAAGCCACAAAGGGCGTGTTTAGATCTGCGAAAATCTGGTAGAAAAAGTCACATTGGACACTATAGTATACTGTAGCACTTTTCGTTTGTTTGTGGTAAATATTGTCCTATTATAGGCTAACTAGGCTCAAAAGATTTGTCTCGCAACGTACATCAAAACTATGCAATTAGTTTTTTTATTTACCTACATTTAGTACTTCATGCATATGTCATTTGCTATATTTAATGTTTTGATGTGATTTCGATGTGATAGAAAGTTTGGAGGAATTTGGGGAAGTGAACAGAGCCAAAAACACTAGAGAATGGTACTGCAAATATTCTTCAGGTCACACCCCAATCTGGTAAAGATTGACAAGACTTTGAGTGAGATGGAGTCCAGGCTTTAGTGTCTGTACTTGCAGATTGTGCATGCATAGCCAGCAATTGAGTACACAACTACACATACACATACCTCCTACTTCATGAAATCTCCAAATTACCACAGAAATTAACAGGACTGTAATTGTACTAATGTCAACATTGGCAACCAAACCATGCATATACATGATGATTCTACTATCGGAACCGAATAATGATATGCCATTGCAAACTGCAAATGAAACAAGAACATGGAAGCACAAAATCGCAAGCAAGGAAAGAGCAAGGGTAGCAACTACCACCAACTATAACAGCACAATTAATGAATGGGCCATGATGGATCTAGAGAGAGGGAGAGGTCAATGTGCCCGGCTAAAGGATCAGACTGTCACACCCTATCACCAGAGGGAAATGCATTGCATGCTTGTGTCTGTGTCTGTGTGGCCTTGCTTGCCTTGTCCCCCTGCAATGGCATGATGATAAGAGCTCGTCCCACTTTTTCACATGCCTGTCCCTTCCTTCCTTCATAGACCACACCAATTAACATGGCAAGAATCAAATAAAAACAAAGAAGGCTGTGTTTAGTTTTAAAATTTCTCTATCCAAACTTTACTATTCACCTATCACATCAAATTTTTTTCCTCATGCATGGAGCATTAAATATAGGTAAATAAAAAAATTAATTGCATAGTTTTGATGTACACGACGAGACGAATCTTTTGAGCCTAGTTAGGTCATAGTAGGACAACAATTATCACAAATAAACGAAAAGTATTACAGTGTGCTACAGTGTCCGATGTGATCTTTTTACCACCATTTTTCGGATTTAAACACAGCCGAAGGGAGAGTCTGCATGGAGCATGGTGCAGCAGCACTCTTGGAGTTGGGGTCATGGGCCCTGGTTTTGTAGTGCAAGCAAAGCATGTCAAGAGGGCCTTTCACTGTTTCTCGAACGGGGAGCTCTACCTGTCGCCTCTTTTTCAATACTAGTTTCCTTTTGGGATGTCTGTTTGTCTGCCCATGGACACATCTTGATCTTGGCCTGTCTGTCTCAACTCTGAAGCACATGGTACTATTCCATCAGAGTTCAGAAATGAACAATGCGGTTTTAGATTCAGCGAAGCACCTTCATACATGACTTGGAGCTTGCAATCAGGTGAATACGGCAAAGATGGTGCCCATTCTAGTTAACTTTGCATAGATGCTTCGCTCAACATGTTCAGATTTGTGGTCACCATGAATCAGAATTCAGAAGTGGGTCCATTTTGCATGTCAGTTACGCATCATGGTGTCATGGGTGTGCTAACCCTATGTTAGTAACTTAGTATAGTAGTAACTTGTGGTTTAAGCTACAAGTACGGTACGGTGTCGGGCGTGACCTTAATTTGTTAAGAACCTGATATGATCACGGCAGAGTGCTTGCTGTCTAAGATAATCGCATGGGCCATCCATGTCTGAATAAACAGTATTGAGAGTCTCAGAAACATTGTGCCGGAGGTTTTCTGGACTTGTGACACTGGAACTTCAGAACCATTCATGGACAGTTTCATCTCTTGCAATCGAACCCAATTGAACTTACTCGATTAGTCAGAGGTTTTATTGAATCATATCCTAGAGATTCAGTTGTTGTTGTTTGTTGTTGTATACCCTAGAGATTCAGTTCAAAGGAAACCTAACTAATGATGGGCTTTCAATGATGGACTTTTAGGTTTTCCAGGAGTGGCTTGCTAGAGATTCAGCTTTCAGAAACATTTTGACTGGAGATCCATTTTCAGGTTGTAGGGGCCGTCTTCAGATCACATGAATTGCTAAAAACAAAAAAAAAGATATCTAAATGTGATTTTCAGAAGAAAAAACCGTTACAAAGGAGATACAGAATTTTTCTTTTGGCAAAACCATGTTCCTGAATGCTCAAAGCTGTCAGTCAGTACAGAGAGATGCAAGGCCGTTTAGCGTCAGCGACGACCCATGAAGAAAGTCCCAAGTTCAGGTCTAGCAGATGCAGACTTTATGCGCTTTATTGCATCGTGCATAATACTTTTTGTTTCCCTTCTGGTCTTTCCAAAAAAAAAGTGAGATGTGCTCGTGCAAGAAAGGGTGCAAAATACGCTTGGGAGTTCTCGAGAAAGTGTAATCTGCAACACTCGAGAAAGTACATTCTTCTTGGTAATAGTTTGACAATATTTCAATGCTCTCGAGGAAAGCATGCACAACGTTCATGTGATGGCCAATGACGGAATGATGTTGTTGCCAAGAACAATGTTCTTCAGGTCATGTTCATAGAATCTGGCAATCATCAAACAATTCAATGGGCAATAGATGAAAACGCAAACTTCATGTCACGTGGCCAAAGAGTGGGCGTGCTCTCAAACCAAAGCATGAACTGCAATCCAACCAATTGTGATGGTATCATTTCCAGTGAATGGATGAGTGTATGCAGAGGAAACAAAGCTAGATTCAGATGAGGTGCTCACATGTCCTACATTAGGGTTTATTGTCATCTAACATACACATAGCCAGCGATTATTCTGTGCTGCGGATGATGATGCAGGACAGCAGGTTATGAACTCCAATCCCAAATCTCCAACTCCAAGCAACAAACAATGGGCTGATATGCTACAAAGGCTTTCTGAAGAACTGACTGAGCTATCCATGAGGACACAATGCTACTAGAATTGTACACAAAGGTGAATAAACTTAGAGGAACAAACCAAACTGCAAAACCTGTCTGACTCGTCTATGTTTTTCTATGGAATATGTCCTACCACAACCAACCGACACCATCCTTGCTGTTGCCCGCTAGCACTTGCTGTACAGATCTGTTGCCACATCTAGCGTCAGGGGCTTAACTCTCTTCGGCTGTGAGTTCTCGAAGCCTCATTGGTGACTGTCTGCCTGATTAGCTGAAGATGCACCGTTGGGAGAGGGAGGGGTTGACGGTTGGCCACTCTTGTGGGGCGCGACTCCGTTTTGTTTCTCTTTGTGACTCGAGTCAGAGTTCTCTTCCTTGTCATCTGGCTTTGAATTGAGAAACCTGCCTCCAGCTCCCCTGGCCCTTTTCAAGGCATGCTGATGACGTGACTCATGGAGATAGGGCTGCGCAGCACAGATGTATCGAGTTAGAAACATGGAGCTTCAGGGTCAAAAGGAAAAAAAGGCATTTTATTACCCAAAAAAAGGAAATAACATTTCAAGTTGTTTTTTGTTTCAGAACAAAATAAACAGTAAGAAACACGTGTAAGCAACTTGCAGTGAGATCATCTGTTGGGGGAACTTGATAGGATTCTCAGAATTGATAACCAGGTTTATCTCAGCCTTTCAGTTTTGGAAACAATCATGATACTAACAAATTAAATTTGCTCCTGCTTAAAAGGTAAGTTTCAGATGAAAACGGAAGGCAGCAATTCAACCTTTCTTCCATACTCTATTGCAACTTTGTGAATGGGTGGCATCCAATTTGTATTCCTAAATCCTTTACTGTTTTATGATAAACAACACCCATGAGGGCATTATAAAACATGGTATGTTGAAATTTCTGATATCATAGAAGATTGAAATCGAAATAACGTTCACCAGTAGTTTATAGTACAACGTGAGGCAGACGATCTTCAAGTAGAAGTAGGGAAGGTAGATTGGAGAAATTTGCTTGATTATTTGCTCTAGCATGATGGACAGAAAAGCTAATTAAAAATTGCAGTTCATATCGCATGGCAGAAGAGAAGATGGTAATAAAGATTTACCTTACGGCCCTTGACAAGCTTCCTTTCTGATTCAGCTTTAGCCCGAGATTGGCGTCGCCTTAAAATGGCATTGTATTGTTTTGCATTTACATACACAGGCTCTTCAATTGCATCAGTAGGCAAAGGTAAGCCAGTCGGATGCATTCCGACCAACGGTGGATGCATCTGAAAAATCATCAATTTTATTAACTCCAGAAGATCAGTTTAAATGGAGGATGTTAATAGCATATAGAAAGGTCCAAGACAATGCAATGATTCTTATCCGATTGACTGTGAATTAGATTATACAATACTAGCAGCATTGGTTATTGACCAATCCTCTCGAGGCAAGCAAGCAATTACTTTGTACTACCTCTGACTACCACCATGGGTGGCTTGAGGATTGGGCATAAGAATTAAGGAGTCAAATTAAATGAGCTTAGTGCCATTCAATCATTTACAAATTAAGTAAAGGATAAAAAAATGAGATTAGGCTCGAACCCAATTCCATTACCCACGAATAACATAGATACAAGAGCTTGTATGAGTTGGGACAGGTAAATCATAAATGTTCCACAATGTGGACAGAATCTAACATTTGTGAAGGATATATTAGATTACAATACTTTGTGTTTGCTAACAGAGAGTAAATTCATAAAAGCTTACCATTGGCTGTCCACCGTAAGCCGCATATAGGCTTCCATAGTATGGATCAATATTTGGGTAGGCATATTGACCCTGCCAGACACAAAATATGAAATTATCCAACACAGTTCACATGAATCTTGATGAAAATTTGTAACAACAAGGCAATCAAAAGGACAAAAAATAGTAACTGCAACATATTTATTCCAGTGAAGGTCTAAGAAAATGCCAAAACTATAGCAGCAACTATTAGATTAAAATAACTAACTACAGAACATTCAAAGAAAGAAAAGAATGTACGAGCAAAACACACATGAGGTAACAATTTAGACTAAGTAGGATACTGATACATTAAGGAAAAATTGGTACCACCCAGGTGTGCAAAATTTTCAAATGAAGAAGCTTTGATATTTTAACAGTTGAATCTGATAGACAACAATTTCCTAGCATCAAAAGGTCTGAACAAAAAGGGGAATATTTTTTGTTTCACTTCAACAAGGAAATGGTGTATTATATTGTCCTCGACACTTTATTGGAGTTTTGATCTTGGTACAATCTGTTATATTACTTTTGAAGTAGTTTTTGAAACAGGTAAGACGATTCAATACTGCATATTGTATTTTCTTAAACGTCTCACTATGACAAAAACCTCAACCTTTTCTTAGACATAACTCAAAGGAGAAGACCGACTGATAAGAACCCAGTAGCACTACTACTTATCAGCAAGTGAAAAGTGGAAAGGAACAAAATCTGGTACCATTGCATGAGCCATGTCATGAGGGGCATAGGGAGTCACATAATCAGCTGATGGTGTGCCCACTGTTGGTTGACTATCTGAACTAGTAACTGGGGCTTCTTGCTGGTCCTCAGGTTCAGCTTGCTTCTGCTGTTGATGTTGATCCTCAGCTCTGTGGTCACCTGCCCAGGAAGGTACACAGAAAATGAGAAAAGCACGGGCGACTTTGATTTCCTTATGTGTTGAAAAATGACATAGCCGACACTGCATGTACCATCATTTGTCATGTATTAACAAGTAACAACAGTACAATATAACATTTTATATGGTAAAATTGATATATATGGGGTGCAGAAGGCACTGATCCAATTTCCACCAGCTGATACAAACTACATAAAATTCCCTACTTCCTTCACAGAAAACTGCTTATGTTGTTTAGAAAGCTCAATCGTAGTGAGAATGCATTACATCCTGATTCTAATTCAGTAACCTCAGCTGTCAGGTCATAAATTACTTTTCTTTCAGTCACATAGAATGGAAGGTTTCCTCAAATAAAAGGGAAATAATGAATGATGGTCTGTTGCCGATTAATTGGTGGCACAAATGCAACTTTTGCTTGCATAATCTATATTTGCAACACGTGTATAATGAATGGGTCTCCTCAGTAATTCACATCACACAAAAATGTGGCATGCGTTCCACAAATAGTACACCACAACTAAAGTTCCAGATCAAAACACAGCAGCGCATTAGACTACAGTGTTACTGTAAAACAGCATGACACAACATTGGATGGACCAAGCATACCTGAAACACTATGAACAACTGAAGTCATGATTCCTTTCTTTGCAAGGCAAAGCACAAAACAATCAGGATCAAGACAGAGCAAAGGCAGACTAACTGGCACTGTTCATGCGATATCTTTAGCTTGTCATGGATGAAGCACACAAAAACTTTCCTGAAACCAAGCACAAAGCTCATTAGCACTTCGTGGATAAAGCACACCAAAAAAAATTCTAAATGCAAGTTTAAAGCATATCCAGAGAGGCAGAAACTTCACGTGGTATTTTTTTGGATAAAAACGAGCTTTTAAGAAGACCATGGAACAGGCGTCATTTATCATTGATCCCAACCATCGAAACAGGTACTAAACCTCATCACAGCAGGGAATTGACCGGGAATAATTCAAACACATGCATGTCAGAAATACTCCAAGTGTGTCATATATCATTGATCCCAACCATAGAAACATGTATTAAACCTCATTGCAGCAGGGAATTGACCGGGAATAATTCAAAAGCATGCATGTCAGAATTACTCCAAGTGCCCTATATAGTACCAAGGCAGAGCAATCTTTACAAAAGGTCCGGGTATCTGTATCCGTGGCTAATTTCCAAACAGCAATACACGGTACTATACAACCACCTGCCACCAGAGTTGACAGGCTGGTGCAGTTGCCTAGAAAATTTAGGGCTAGTTCGCAAATGAGTGAATTGCCCTCGGTTCCTGTGCCAATTTGAACTAGCTGTCTCATACGAAATTCCTGCGTTCCAAACAGGAGCCAATAGATGCCCAGTAAGTGACAAACCACAAGAATTCCCAAACGGGCGCGAGGAACGGGGGTGATAAACCACAAGAACCCCTTCAATTTCCGCAGCACAAACCGCTCCGCACCACGGGCCGGACTGGCCTCGCGCCGGCGGCGCCCCGCGGCGAATTAGAAGAGCCTACTCGAATTACGCGCGGATTGGATAGGTAGGGCACAACGCAGCCCGCAAAATCCACAGGAAACCGGACGAGGAGGGCGAATTGCCCGGACTGGACCGCGCACGGAGCCTGCGGAAACCGAGCGAGGCGTGATTGCGGGTTGCTCACCGACGCGAGGAGGAGAACGGCCGACCCGCAGCCGGGTTGGATGGATCTCACGCCCGCACCGGACCGGACGCGCGGCGCCGCGGGCCTGGGGAGGAGGAGGAGGCGGAGGGCCCGTCGGATGGCGGCAGCGCGCGGCCGGCGGCAAGGCGACGGGGCCGGGAGGGTTTGGGCCTCAAATTTGAGAGCAGGGGTCGGAGGCGGCTGTGGTGGTGGTGGGGCGCGACCGGCATCACCCCGGACGCATCGCAGCCACAACCTCCTGGGCAATTTGACTTATTTTAATCGCTTTTTATTTGATTAATTAATTACCACAAGGTAGACTTCTTTTTTACTTTATTATCCACTTTTTTTATTATCACGAGGTAGACTCTTTTTTACTTTACATTTTTTTTTAAAAAAAAATTAACCTTGCGCACACGCGTTAGAAACAAAACCATATCATGAGGTGGCGTGAAGGGACAGTTGAATTTGGTAGCACTCCACCAATGCATGCTTCTAGAATTACTGAAAAAATTACATGCACGTCAAGTATCACCTAACTTAGTTGATTGTATCCTTACAATTTTTTTTTATTTTTACCAATGTAGTAAACAAGTATTGTCTAATAGATATGTGATGTGCGTTCCAAACCATGCACGTGGTCGCGTGATCGACGGGCATGAAAGGGAGAACCTCGACGGGCACGTGATCGCGGCCGTCGGTTTCGCGGTGGCGGCGGACGGCCACCGGGCGCTCCACGCCGCCCGCGGCGGGCCCCGCGGCCAGGCGTGACGTGTGGCCGCGGGGAGGAGGCGTCCCGATCGCCACCCAGTCTCCTCCAGACTTAAACAAATCGGTGGGAATCGGTCAAACCGGTCCGGTCCGGATTCGATTTGGACCATACCAAATCAGTCTAAATTCAAATTTAAATTTAAAAATAAAAAAATTAATTTTTTTAAAATACTTCAAGGTGCGATGAATCAATGGTGTCAAATTTTCTTAAAAATTCGTCCATTTAGTATAGTTTGCAGGCATATGAAGTTAAATCAAAAAAGAAAAAGAAAAAATGGGCCGGCCCATTAAAACCCACCGCATATGGGGGCCGGTAAACCGGTCAAACCAGAAAACTATTTTTAAACCAACGAATTTTTTGGTTAAAATACCGGTAACCGGTAACCTGTCAAACCGGTCGGTATACCGGTCGGAACCGGTTACACATGTGCTTTTAAATTTAGATTTGAATTTAACTAATTTTCATCGATTTCCAATCAAATTAGTCCGGTAAACCACTACTGAAGAGCGGCGGTTTGACCGGACCGGTCGATTTTATAAACCCTGGTCTCCTCCCCCTCCGCCGCCGTCGCGGCTCGTCGTCTTCCTCCGAGATGGCTTTGCTGATGCCAACCGACTGGGCCTAATGGGGGGAACGTGTCATGGCCGGCGGTTAGGCTTAACCACGCGGCTGACAGCGACACCGCCCGCGACGCATCGGGCCCACGAGAAAACTGGACCGCAAGTAAGCCTATCTATCGGCCCACTCCTTCGCCGTGGGTCGGTAGCCCCGGCCCTATATGTGGCTTGGGCTATTTATAGCACCCGGCCCATTCTTCCATCAACAAGATCGGCCCATTCAGAAAGTGAATTAGCGGAGAAGGTTCATTTCATTTCGGATTTCTAGGCCACTCGGAAGCACTGGTTACTGAAGCCCAGGAAGAGATTGAAAAAAGAAATTCCTTCAGAACGATGTGAAAATCACCAGAACCAATCTTCATAGGGACACAGGATATGTACAAATTTTAAATTCAAATTCAAGCTCTGACCTTATTAAGCTAGTACATTTCTTTTGTACACGGCACGATTACTCATAATAACGTAACCAAAAAAATGAGAGACAAATTCATCCAATGCCACCACGCCCCCATTCAGCTCACTCGTACAGTAGCTAACGACAGGTGCCGGCGGCGGCGGCGCCGGCCTTGCGCGCGCCTTCCTCCACCCGGGCGGCGTCGGCCTCGGCGGCGAGCGCCTTGGCCGTGTCGTAGGACGCGTGCAGCCCGAAGAGGAAGTAGTAGGCGAGCAGCGCCGCCGTCCAGACCCCGAACCGCACGAACGACGCGGCGTCGATGGACCCGAGCAGGAAGATGTTGATGAAGATGGACGCCGCCGGCAGCCACGGCACCAGCGGCACCCCCCACGTCTTGGGCGCGCGCGCCTTGGGCACGCCGCACTGCAGGAACAGCGTCGCGGCGAGCCACGCGGCGACCGTCGCCGCGTACGGGACCCACCCGCCGCCGCCCGCGCTCGTCATGCCCCAGTACGCCGAGGTGGCCACCGACGACGCCATGATGACGGCCAGGCACGCCGCGAACTTGTTCCGGTCGGCGGCGGACGTCTCGCCGGCCCCGTAGTAGCGGCGGACCAGGAGGGCCACGGCGACGAGCATGAAGATGAAGAGCGTGGAGATGGAGAGCAGGTTGGAGAGGATGCCGAGGTCGGTGAAGAGGGCGATGACGGCGGTGGCGACCGCCATGGCGACGGTGGCGTTGACGGGGGTGCCGAGCCTGGGGTGCACCTGCGCGAGGCCCGGCGGCACCATGTGCGTCCGCGCGATGTGGGTCAGGTACCTGGCCTGGCCGACGGCGCTGACGAGGAGCACGGTGGTCATGCCCTTGAGCGCGCCGAAGGCGACGATGTACTTGGCCCAGTCCATGCCGGCGGCGGTGAAGGCGACGCTGAAGGGCGCGTCGGGGTCGATCTCCGAGTAGGGCTGCATCAGGCAGAGCACGAGGGCGAGCACGCAGTAGACGGCGGTGGTGAGCGTCATGGCGCCGACGAGCCCGATGGGGATGTCCCGGGCGGGGTTCCGCGTCTCCTCCGCCATGGTGCTGACGGCGTCGAAGCCGATGTAGGCGAAGAAGAGCACGGCGGAGGCCGCGAAGATGCCACGCGCGCCGAAGGGCGCGAAGTGGGCGGTGAGGTTGGCGGCCTTGGCGCGCGTCAGCCCCGCCACGACGATGAAGGCGATGACGGCGAGGTGCACGATGGAGAGCACGTAGTTGAAGCGGGAGGAGCCCTTGGTGCTCAGCACGGCGAAGAGGCAGATGAGCAGGACCACGGCGACGGCGATGGGGTCGAGGCGCGAGTAGTCCTCCGAGAGGGCGGGCGCGTGGACGCGGAAGTCGTTGGGGTGGTGGTCCAGCAGCGTCGCGAAGTAGGACGTCCACGACCGCGCCACCGCCGCGCCGCCGATGCAGTACTCGAGGAGGATGTTGCCCGCCGCGATGAACGCCATGAAGTCGCCCAGCTCCACGCGGAGGTACGCGAACGACCCGCCTGCATTGCATTTGCATATCGATGGATGAATGATTCAAACTTTTAGATTGATCTCGTCATCTCCGATCGATGAACGCAGCACGAATGCGCAAGTACGTGATAAGTGATGAGATAGATCGAGAGAGACTGTCATCATGGTGGATCGGATGTGCATGTGAAAAATGATCGACGACGTACCTGCGACGGGGATCTCGACGGCGAACTCGGTGTAGCAGAAGACGGAGAGCATGGCGGAGACGCCGGAGACGGCGTAGGAGACGACGACGGCGGGGCCGGCGGCCTCCTTGGCCTCCTGCCCGGTGAGCACGAAGATCCCCGCTCCGATGACGGCGCCGATGCCGAACCAGATGAGGTCCCACCACGTGAGCGTGCGCTTCATGTCGGCGCCGCTCCGGCCGCGCACCTCGTTCACCTCCGCCGAGTCCAGCGACCGCGCCGTGGCGCGGTCCCGCAGCCGGGGCCCCGTCTCCAGCAGCGCGCGCCCGTACGCCGACCAGCTCCGGAACGACTCCTCCGGGAACAGCCCCCCGCCGCCGCCGCCCGCCGCCGCCATTGTGACCTGGCCTGGCCTGGCCCGGGGGGTTAGGTTGATCGATCGATCGGAGGAGAGGGGGGCTTTGCGGGGACGGTGGGGAGACGCGCCCGCAGCGCAGCGCATATATAGTGGAGGCGCGTGTGCCCTAGCTAGGTGACGGTGATCCCGGCCGGGAGGGAGCCACCCGTCGCGAACAAGATTCCGTTGCGGCGGCGGGCCGAGGTGGCAGGCGGCCGCTCGTAACAAGATTCTGCCGCGGATCAGCGGACGGGAGAATCTGTTGCTGGCGAGAGACCGCTTCCAAGGGCATGGAGAATCTCAACATGGGCCGGGATCCGGCCCGGCCCAACGATTCCGGCTTCTGAGGCCTGGCCCATTATCGTAGCCCGCAGCCGCCGTGGCGCCGGCGCCGCGCACTCGCTCCGGCGCGGCCTCCGCGCCCACCACCACCCCGCCCAGCGCCTCGCCTCCCCACAGGTACCCCCCTCTCGGCGCCCATGCCGATGCCTGTGTCTAGGAGCCCCACCACCAGCGCCTCGTTGTAGTCCGCGCCCACCGGCGAACTCCGGCCACGCCAGCACCGGGACGCCCGCCGCCGCCGCCTCGGTCACCGCTGGGAAGCCCCTTTCTGCTGCTGCGGCCATCGCTGCCCTCGATACTCCTCAACGTCGTGCCGTCGGAGCCGCACAAGTGGGACCTCCGGCCCTTCTCCGCCGCCCTCGCATCTACGCCCGAGTCTCCCAGGTGAGTTGTACTTCCTTACTGAGAAGGTTGATTAAAGCTGCTATTTTTGCTTGTTTAGTGTGAACTGTATATATGTAGCATTGCTGGGAGTTATTGGTGCCGATAGACTTGTTTTCAGAAGTTCAATTTTAGTTACTGGTCTACGAATTGGTTTGATTCCTTCATTGTTAGTTAAGCCTGGGATTTAGATATTCTATTGGGAGAGTAATCTACCTCGGACAGGAAGTTCATCTTTCTATTTGGATTTGCAAATGTGCTTTATTGTATGGCCGGGATTGCTTACAGACGACGGCAAGACCAAGCACAAGGAGTAATTAGCTTGTGGGTTCGTACACGCAGAGTATCTGAAGAAATCAAAGGACAACAAAGAAAAGAGGTATGCTGCCTTCTTTCAGTTCCTTTTTCCTTAGTAGCCCAGCATTATTCCAATCTTTGTGCTCGGGGAAAAGTTAGCCTTGTAATGTCATTTAGGCTTGTTGCAGTGAATACTGAATAGTTCATTGGCTGTGAAGGCTGAAGTAAATGTCTCATGACTGAAAAAGGAAGTGAATCTTTGTGCTAGTTGCAGGCTGAACCTAAAGTTCAGAGATTCAGAGATTGGTATGTTTTTCTCCTGCGAACATGAACTGGCATAGGAAATATGCCGTGTAGAACTGCTGATGATATGAATTCTGCATGAATGCATTAATTATGACTATGAGTATCTAGGGCAGCTGGAAAACAAACAAGTTAAACTAATGATGCTCCTTCTGAACGTGCTAGGTTTTCAGGTGCTGATTCCAAAAGATTTAATTACACTCTCTTGAATCCAGTACATTGCTAGATCAATCAGGCCAGACAATGATGCTCCTTGATGTTTCAATCGTCTTCATACAGAATTCACCATTTCAACTCCTATAGCTACAGAGATAAAGAATTTAGTTGACTCTTTCCCATGCTAGTTTTGATGAAGTTGTCGGCTAAATTCTTGTAATAATGGCCCATTACAAAGAAAATTTCACAGAACTAGGCTGGAAGGCCCCCAGAGGTCAGCCGTTTCCTTTGTATGGGCCCACTACGAAGAAGAGATTTCACAGAAAAAAGCCCAGCCGTCTTCTTTCCCGTCCGCGTCGCCTTCTCAAACAGAGTCACGGAGCTTGGAGGCGACGGTAATGGCGACGGCGGAGAAGAAGAGGCCCCGGATCAGCAGCGGAGCGGGGAGGAGGCCAAGTAGAAAGGAGGTCCATCTCTTTTCTCTCCCCCAAATCCTTCTCTCATTAGTCGGGATGCAATCACTCAGCTCCTTTTTCCCTGCCTATTCGATTGTCTGTTCCTACCCATTGATGCATAGTTGCGCTTGCTATGGGCACGGGCAATCTACTAGTGAAAATTTGGTGTATGTTCCTAAACTTTATTTGTTACCTTATACCAAGGTCCAAGGGGCCTTGCCAGATTTTATCCGGGTGCTAGACTTCACACCCAATGTTAGATAAAGCCCAAGAAATCTGGAAATTGCCTGGATTCCTACGCAGGATAAATTTGCTGCATGAGATCAATTGGTCATTGTGTGGAATGGACGTGCTGGATCAACTTTTAACACAACAATTAACCCTGGTGTTGTCCTGCTGAACTTGTGTGTCGTCACATTCATCATTCAGTGTTGTTTCTTCGCACTGACAGCACAATAAGCACTTGATGATGCTTGGTGTCATAATCAGCTTTTGAAGAGAACTACTAGATGTATAGGGAGTTTGGGGCTCACAAAGGTAATTCTATGCTCTTGGCTAGGTATTGGAGAGGAAGAAGGCAATCGATGAACTTGTAAGGAAAGCTATAGCTGTGAAGGACCATCTAGCGCAATTCCCTGCCTTCCATAAATTTCAAAGAAATGGTAATTACATTGTTCTTGTTTACCATAATAAAAGGAAATTTGGAACTGTAGAAGTACCAATGTCAAGGTATGACTTAGAACACCTATCTTTTTCAGGTAGTCAGTAAAACAAAATTGAATGCAAAATTTGTCCATTGCTTTTCAGTCAGTTATGCTCTGTTATTCTAGGGCCGAGATATCAAACTCATTTTCCTGGATCTATCCTGATCTATAGGCCTTTCAGTCTACTTGGAGTCTGGACGTGGGGATAAACTTACACTACCAATGAGGAAGTACATCCAAAATCTTCTAAAGGTTATATGCATTTGCTTTCACTGTATTATGTTCTTAGTGCAGCATTTTTCAAATTTTCTTTTACATGTTCCTAGTCTGGATGTAATTCTAGCAAATAAATTTAGGTTAACATGGAGGAACCCTATGGACCAGAATGGCCTTCAGAAGAGAAAATTAAGCGCCAAGAAATGGTGGCCCCAGAAGCGCGATATATCTTTATCAAGCAATATTCAAATGGGTTCACTACTGAATGTTCCATGAATCAAGGTGCAGGGGTGGAACATAACCACACACCATGTAATGAAGGTCGCTTGGTTGGTTTTGTACACTATAGGTTTGTTTTGGAAGACGAGCTGCCTGTTGTCTATGTGTATGAGCTACAAATGGAGACTTCTGCCCAGGGCAAGGCTGGGAAAGTTTATGATGCAGTTAATTGAACAGATAGCTTGCAAGGTAATATGGTCAATTCGTAGTCCTAGCTATTTATTATCCCAATATTCTGGATATGATTCATGATTGTCAGTTGCATGTTTTAGTTCAATAGCTGTCCTGAGTCCTGACATTCCACCACATGTATGCAGAACCAAATGGGAGCTGTGATGCTAACAGTTCAGAAAGCTAATACTCAAGCTATGGCTTTCTATACTAAGTTGAGGTGAGATTATATATTGTACATTAAGTTGTATTTGTACCTTCCGGTTGCCAAATCTTGTGGGCACCACTTCACTTTTAGTCTCATTCTTTCTCCTGTCCAGATATGTAATATCCAGTACCTCACCATCACGAGTGGATCCTCAGGCATGAGTACCACTTTACCTATAACTTATTTTTTTTCTTATAACCATAAAAAAAATTGCGACTCTTATGGTGGTTACATGGATCTCTTCATTTTTCACAGATAGGACTTGAAAAAAGCTATGAGATATTGTGCAAGACATTTGATTGGGAAGCTAAGTCTAAATTAGAGGTATGCAGCATACTCATTACATATGGCATAAGTTTGTCACTACTGTTGCATAAGATTTTCCAAATCTGATACTTATTCACCACTAGTTGGCACTACATTAACTGGCTGTACTAGTATCTGCTCTATGTCATTTCTCTAGAACTGCTGATTGTCATTTCGGCAAACGTTTGCAGGATGGCAACGAAGAACTCTGGAGTCAAAATTCTTAGGATGGGCATGGCCACACCGCCACAGTCCCCATAGCATGATCTGTAGCTAAGCCACAAGTTTACATGACATATTGTCATGCGGCCCTGTTACTGCAATTAAAATTCAGTGTGGCACACTTGGCCGAGTTCACAATTTCCATCCTATGTGTCGGTATCTTGTTATTAGTGAATTGCAACTCTGCTCAACTTGCTGTAAGCTTGTAATAGTTACGATGAATATATACGATTATAATTACATTTGAGGTGTGAGTATATCATTTTTCTTATAAAAAAACTCTATTATATCCTGATGGCATCAGGAACTTGAAAGACCCGTGCACCGGAGGGGCTTCTTGTTGCTCTCGCCCTCCTGCGTCATCCCGCAGTCGACAGTTTGTCTCACAGATACTTCACTGTCATATCCTGATGTCTGATCATACTTCTGTCTGCTGATCCTAGCTGATCACGCATGCAGACAGTGTAGCACGAGCATGCAGACAGCCTGATCACGCATGCATAGGGTGGGTGACATTGACGGCAGAAAAGCCGTAACGCAAATTCGCTCCCAAGGGGAGTCGAACTCAGGACCTGAGGAGTGCCGCTGGGTTCCCCTAACTAACTCAACTAGTGGCCCTTTGGCGCCTGGTGACGTACTAGTGTGTAATCCTGTAGATTGCCATTGCCAACTGAGCAAGGAACCCAAAAGGCCTCGGGAGAGGAAATATAGATTGCACGGTTGTTGTGCGTGCGTCTAAGCGTCGTGAGCCACCGCTCTGTGTCGTGGCTTGCTTTCCTCTTATACGAATCCAAGGATGACGACGAGCTTGGCGCTCTCTCTGGTCTTATTCATCTTTTCTCTCAGCGATCTCGTGTGGACGTGCTAATGCAAAAGCTGCGGCTGTCTAGCGCATCCAAACAAAAAAAGATCCCAGGAAGGAAACGTGAACGAGCGCTGATGACAGTGTTGGTCTATCCTTCCATTCTATCTACTATTGTGTCTCACAAAGACCGTTCGTTTAGAAAATTTTAGACATATCACTAGCAGTGGAAAATAACCATATTACCTGTTATTAAAGTCATATCTAGTTCCTTTATTGCTATGAAAAATTTTAGTCCCTTGACTAAAAATTTAAGTCTCTTTCTGTTTATAACCAGGGACTAAAGGTCATTAAATGAACGTACAAAAGACCATATTACCCCTACAGAAGTAGACTTTTAGTAGGCATTTAGTCCCAATAAGTACCTCCCAGAGGGTCTAATGGATTTTAGTCCCAACATGCACTTTTAGAGCCTTTTGGTCCCTCCTCTTTGAATTCTTAGGGACTAAAGTGCATGGATGACTAATGCATTAGTCCCATGAACCAAACAGGGCCTAACTATAGTAGTTGTGATTGAAGACTGCACTATTTATTTATTTGGTTTCTTAGATCCTTAATAAATGCAGATGCATTGGAACCAGAAAAGTAACATCTACTACTTAAACATTTGATGGGGCCATGCCTTCTCAATGCAATTATTTCCTAATATTTGATATTACTTTAATTAGATGGATTTTACTACAATCTAAACGAACAATTTTTGTAGGACAAAATTTGAAGGCTAAATGAACCATCTTTGTGGAGCGGAGTATGTTTGTAAAGCGAAAGGCTCGCTAGCACAAAGTTGTAATGTCAATATTTTTTTACAAAATCAATAAATACTAATAATGGTATTACTGCGAAGCACGATATTTAGAATTGCAAATATGCAATTTTCTCCACAAACTATGATCCACACACACGACAAGACGTGATTCGGGAAATGCCACTAGTGCATTTCCTCTTTTCCTTTCAAGCAAAATAAGCCCAAGACCGCCTTCCAAAAAGAAGCCCAAAATTATAGCACTTTCTGCTGCGTTTTTTTTTTATTTTTATATTTTTCAAAATAGTTTTTTATAAAAATATATTTTCGGTTTCATAATTTACAGATTTATACCCCTACCGCCCGGCTGCGGCCCCCTGCCGCCCTCCTGCCCGGCAATAGGGATCTTAATATAAATAAAATTTATTTTTAATCACATTTTGGCCCTTGGGGGGCGGCTGCCGCCCGGCAGCCGGGCGGCAAGTACCCGCCACCCGGCAGGGGGGCGGCAGGCCCCCTCCCGCAGGTTAAACATTGACCGTCAGTGCGGCATTAGATGTGGTTTTAAATATTTTGGATAGAAATAAAAACCGTTAGTAAAGTAGATGAATATGAAAAATATAACTTAGCAATTCATACACATACGC
This sequence comes from Panicum virgatum, assembly GCF_016808335.1. Classification (NCBI taxonomy): domain Eukaryota; kingdom Viridiplantae; phylum Streptophyta; class Magnoliopsida; order Poales; family Poaceae; genus Panicum; species Panicum virgatum. The sequence continues at coordinate 67,062,041 of NC_053147.1, forward strand.
AAACTGAGAACGAAATTCATACACATACCTACCCTACAGACCACGTCCACGTACAGCGTAAAAGAGGTCGACATGGCCGGGGTGGTTAGGAGGTGCTTCTAGTTGTTTCTATATTTTTGTTATGGACATGTCGTCATGTTATACTTATTTTGTTCTCATACATCACCTATTTCGTTCTCAGTTGCGTATGTGTTTGAATTGCTAAGTTATACTTTTCATATTCATCTACTTTACTAACGGTTTTTATTCCTATCTAAAATATTTAAAACCACATCTAATACCGCACTGACGGTCAAGGTTTAACCTGCGGGAGGGGGCCTGCCGCCCCCCTGCTGGGCGGCGGGTAGGCCTACCGCCCCGCCACCGGGCGGCGGGTACCTGCCGCCCGGCTGCCGGGCGGCAGGCTCCCCCCAAGAGCCAAAATGCGATTAAAAAATTTTATTTACATTAAGGTCCCTACCGCCCGGCAGGAGGGCGGCAGGGGGCCGGCCGCCCCGCAGCCGGGCGATAGGGGTATAAATCTGTAAATTATGAAACCAAAAATATATTCATGTAAAAAACGATTTTGAAAAATAAAAAAAATAAAAAAACGCCTTTCTGCTCGCGCATGCAACTCAGGCCCATCCGCCGGCCCAGAAAGGTCAACCGATGGACCGGGGGGCAGACTCACGGCAGAGTCCGTCGTCCGTCCCACCGTGACGGGTCAACACTACAGCACAGTCCACACCCGTGCCGCAGCAGTGCCTGCTCGTGCCGACGCAGCGGCAGCTCGTGCTGAGTGAAATCTCTTCTTCGTAGTGGGCCCGTACAAAGGAAACGGCTGGCCTCTGGGGGCCTTCCAGCCTAGTTCTATGAAAATTTCTTTGTAATGGACCGTTATTACAAGAATTTAGGTTACCAAGCTCAATCTGAAGATCCATTTTCATTTTCTCATACTTCTCCAAACTATCATTGTGAATAGTTTGTAATTTGGATTCACAGTTTTTATCCATCATTCAAAGTATGGCACAGGGCGAATTACACTGTTATTACAAGAATTTTCTTTGAGAAACTGTTATTACAAGAATTAGTCAACACACGGTGGTACACCCTCGGTGACATACATTACATTATTGTTTCGACGATTAAAAGAAAAATAGTGTCTTCACAAACTTTACTTCTAGTACACAGATTTGAGCTAAGCACCATTAGCATGATGAACCTAACTAAAAGAAAAGTCATACCTCATACTATCTACCAAAGAAAAAACAAAACGCAACAGCTGAAATGCTCTGGAAGTTATCAACAAGTATGAATTTTTAAGAATTTGATTCACAAACAAAGTTTCCTAAATCCTAACGAGCCCTAGAGCCGACCTGCCGGATTTGAACCGACCATCAAAGGAAAGCATAGGGGTACCTTAAGTCTTTATATTGACCCCATGCTCACCTATGCTCTTCCAACAAAGAATAAGGCCGGTGATAGTGATGCACAAGCAAACGGTTAGTGGCCGGTAGTAATGAATTAACTGAACATGTCCCCGAGTAAACGCTAGCTAGGGCACAAGGAATATTGGGTTGGATTCTTAGTTTCTTACCAACTTCAACAGCTAAAAGCTAAATGTACATCTCAACCCCTAGCGAGTTATTTTTATGGCATTTTGTTAACTCGTGCCCATTTGAAACAGAGAAATTTCATAGCTAGCAAACGAATAGAAACCAAGCAGTAGTAATACTCAGCTCACAAATACTTAATTGCTGTTTTGCACAAGAGCTAGTTAAACTTGTGTAAACTTCGACTATCAATAACTTTTAAGATGTTTAGCTTAGGAACATGAAATCATACGAGCATATTTGAAAAGTACTTCAATAATGGCATAAATTTATAAACCATGTATTTAGAAGACAGTGGTCAACGGTCGCATCAAAGCAATTGCATATCCAAATCAAGAAATCGCTCCGGTCCAAAATATAGTCCTAACACTTTTATAACTTTGACCAAATTTAAATAAAAATATATTAACACCCATAATACTAAATATATGTGATATCAGCACATATTTTATTGTGAATTTAATGAAACTAAATTGATGCCGCATATGTTGATACATTTTGTTATATATCCGGTCAAAATTAGAGAAGTTTGACTTGGCACAAAAGTATGACCCGCATTTAGAAAACAGAGTATTTTGGCCCGGAGGGTAACATCTGGGAGACGACAACTTTTTAAGCTTCATGTGCAAACTGCACTCACTTTTGCTACTGTACACCACCGGCTCAGGGTTCTTTTTAGTGTTCAAGAGCTAGGCCCAGAAAGAAAATCATAGTTCCTACTTTCCTAGTCCAGACCCAAGCCCAAAAGTTTACTCCAATTCCAAGCAACGGAGAACTACTCTATCGACCAAAAGATGTAGAAAGAATTACTTCTATGTTCTATCCTCTCAAAAACGAAAAATAAAACCAAACCACTACACTACCGATGTGCGAGGTGTGCTTCATACGTCACCGTGAAAATGGGCCTGGGTTCTCTACGAGGTGGACTTCAGCTTCGGCAACGAGTCCGGCAAGCTACACCACGTTTGAAGAGCTTAAATTTGAGATCTTACTAATCCACGTATCTCCCTCTCAAGAGAGAGAGCGAATCCAATCAACATCTCCCTTTCGTTTGCTCCCGATTGCTATAGAGAAACGTACGACCTCGTTTTTCGATCCCTGTTTCGCTTGCCTCTTTTTGTGCTGTTCTTACTCACGCCTTCAGCCCGTGCAGGCTTGTTTAGATTTGGCTAACCTTAAGACTTCCATTTCGATGGTAAAAACTTGCGATGCCTCCATCACAAGCTCAGGACCCATGCATTTTTTGGCCATGTTGTGTATGCAACCAAAATCTTGGCCATATGGTACGTGGCTTAGTTCGTGCACACACCAAACAAGCGGTTTCCATCAGCGGATGCCACACCAAACAAGCATGCGTCCGAGCAAGCAAGCTGCCGAACCTAATTCTGTGGCTAACACGAAACAGTGTAAATCAGAGCAGCACTGTTGGTGCTTTAATGTGTATAGGAAAAATGTCACTGCATCTAGGTGATATGACATGACATGCTCTCAAGTGTATGCTCTTGACCACTACCTTGTATTTTTTTTATTCTATTGCAGTATATCACAAAACCCAATAAACTTGTGAGATTATAGAGTATACTTTTTAAGACACATCTACACGTGCTGTCTCCAAACTTTTCTATGGTGATATATCTATAAAGCTGAATATATTTACATATTATAAATCATATTTTCAAGACAAATCGACACATGTGATTTTTTTGTCTTTAAAATAGACATATATAAATATAATAGTCAAAATTCCCGGATTTCCGACCGAAGTGAGTGTTAGTGCCTCTAATGTTAAGATCAGAATGCATGAAGGAAAGCGTAGGGACAACCAATCAAGAGATGGAACACATACCACACGCATTTGGAAAATTCTTGCACGCCTACATGCGTACCTCATGGATGATTCGACAGGTCTATGCAGCTTTGTACCTGCAAAAACAGGAGTGTGTCCGTGAATAAACACCTGCACCGCTTTACAAAAAGATACCTTTTGCACCCCAGTGCACTACCCATAGAACAGGATTTGAACAATTTAAAAAAATAAAATATTAAGGGTGCAGTAAAAAATCTCTTTTCACTCATCAACGAGTACATGAAATAACACATTTCCACCTGGCCAGACCATTTGCCAGGTATTGATGAAGTGGCTAAAACCGAAAGCCCAAAATGTTGCAACTTGTGAAGACCCGGGAGTACAAGGGTGATGCTGTCCTTGTTTTTTCTAGAGCACATGGCAAAACAGATCAAGGGCCCATGATGAAAGATTAGAGATGTCTCCCATGTGCAAACGAGAAGGGTCATCCAATCGCTAGTTTCACATGGCCATGCATGTATCCACATCAACATAGTAGGCGTCCATTCAAGTCAAGTTGATCAAACATATGAACAGGACGCATCCGCGCAGTTCAGCTTGATGCTCATATCATCCTTCTCAAAAGAAGATGCGGAAGCACTATGGTATCGGCTTTTGTGTCATCTCTAACTGCTAATTAAATACTTGAGAGAAGGAGAGTTTAAACCAGTTTAACTTTAACCATTTAACCACCACCATGTAAACTATATCTTCAATTCAGACAATGTGCTAAGTAAAAGTCTGCGCCTGTACATGAGTTTGCAACTCTACCCAGGTATGAGAAAGAACAATGTATTAACCTTGTCAGAAAGCAACCATTCACTAGCTCAGCTCATCCACAACTCAATTTCTCATGTCCACCACCTCCAGAAGGCAGCGGTGACATGATCATGTATCATATCATGTATCATCCTTTTGCACCATCCTCAGGATACCTTGAAATAAATCTCATCCGACTTAAATAAGTGTAATGCGCAGTTTCTTCTTGCAGTGCAGATGTTCCACAACCCCACTTTGGCACTGATATAAACCCTGTGGAGTAGACACAGAAGACTCTAATTAGCCTAAGAATATCTTTCGAGTCCAAATTGCAAGCTGTTGTCTGTAGCATATTTTATGAAGCAAAATAGTCCCAAGGTTAGGTCAGCAAAGCAGAGATGATTGTGTCTACTACAGGTAATTTTTTTTTAATACAATGGGAAGGACTTGGGTTCATCAGCCATGATAATAATAGATCTAACTTCCCCCTCCGAATTTGCATGCATGGTCAATTTAGATTCCAACATAATATCTCGGACATTAAATTCTTGGAACTTGGAAGTACAAAACAACTGATTTCATCAATTGGAATCCTCAGGAGAGAAATACCAACAGATAGCATACAACTATGCAAGCCTGTACTGCAAAGTACACTGGATGAAATTTCCAGGTGACTGACATGTCCTCTTGGGTTATATAGGTGGCATGAATCATGATTACACCCAGACGATGTTAGAAATATTTAGCACCAATATGGCAATATCAGCACAATGAAAAATGGAAAAGGAAATAGGAGATTAAGCGGTAACCTAGCCAATGCGCATCTATAAGTTAAGCATAAACAAATGAGGAATGTATCATAATTATTAACCACCCATTAATTTCAATCAGTTATTAAGGCATAGTTGAGGTCATGGATAGGTATCAATACAAACATCCAAAAAGACAGCAAGCTTTTTACGTATAATAGTAACACTTGAACAATGGAGTACTGGGGGTCAGGGGCAGGGTTTTAATTTCCGACCGGTCTCCGGTAACCGCCGGGCTCCGGTACCGGTATACCGGTCCGGTTTGGCCGGTTACCGGTCGGAACCGGTGGAATTCAAATGGCGCAGTTCAACCGGTTCGTACCGGTATACCGGCCGGTTTGACCGGTTTACCGGTCGGTTTGACTGGTAACCGGTCAAATTCAATTTTTTTTCTTTTTTGGTTTAAATTCAAATGCCCACAAAGTATACTAAATAAATGTTTGTATAACATATTTTAGTCTAAATGAACCCTCCAACCCTCTTTTGTACTACTTTTACATTGTATTTGTATACTTTTGTATGCACGTTTTTTTTGTTTAGCTTCAAATCCCCGCAAACTATACTAAATGAACGATTTTTTGAGAAAATTTGACACCATTAGATTCGTCGCACCTTGAAGTATTTTTAGGAATTTTTTTGGGAATTTTTCATTTTTTTGAATTTAAACGGCCCAAACCGGAACCGGGCCGGACCGGTTTGACCGGTAACCGGTCAAACCGGACCGGTTCCCACCGGTTAGGTGAACCCTGGTCAGGGGTACCTTCCAAATAGATCTGAGATCAACACTTGTCTGCCAAAATTTCAATGTAATGCAGTTTAATCCACCAATCACACCTATGTAACAATTCTAGTTTAATCCCTGAAAAAATAAGTTATCAGTAACAAACTAACTGTTGGACTGAGGATAAAAGCCTCCACCCCTCCCACTATAACACCTGGGTTTTATAGTCGGGTTGGCTAGGTGGGGCGTTCTAACTTGGTATCAGAGCCGAGGTCCTGGGTTCGATCCCTCCCGACCGCATTTCCGCTGCGCGATTTCCCTGGCTGCGTTCGCTGAGACCGAAGTGCTGAGACCGGACAGGTGGCACAGCCCCGCGGCTCGCCCGGCTCGCACGCAGTAGGGGGAATGTTGGACTGAGGATAAAAGCCCCCACCCCTCCCACTATAACACCTGGATTTTATGGTCGGGTTGGCTAGGTGGGGCGTTCTAACTCTAACAATGGTACAAAATGAAGGCAGTTTGACAGCTAAATGTCCCATTTCCAGTTCAACATGATGCACAAATATTGCAATTTGGTGAAACATGGGGCACCTCTGGATTGAAGTATTTTTAAAGAAATGTTTAAAAGGATTTCAAACCAAACAAAATTTTCCTATGATGCTGATTTGGAAAAAACAAAGACCGAGGATGGCTTCCAATGCCCATAAATCAGTACGAATGTAACATTGTTCTTGGACAAAATCTAATGGTTGTAGACACACCTTATTGCAAATTCAATAAGCTATTACAAAGTAAGGGCATGGCAATGAACAAAATCCAGCATTCTGAGTTGACTCACAACAAGAAAGATGGCTCAGCAGAAGATGAGAAAGAATGATATGAAAAACTAATATATGAGTTTCACACTGAAGAAAAAACTCATAAGACTAATCTATTTAACATAGCCAAAAACTCTTTAAGTGTTGCAATTACCTCGAAGGATGGCCTTACTTAATTGTTAATTCATTGATCCACGGCACCTAAGCAAGGAATGAATAGTTAGGACAAGAAGGTAGAGTAATGAAACAGAAGCAATCTGAACACTACCAGCCTAGCACGCAACTGTTAATTAATAAAAATAGAAACACAGTATGTCACTGTTAAGCAAAATCATGACCATGAGGAACACAAGTCATTTAACTTTTATAAGAAAAGATTTCACGTGGACGCAGAAATATTAGCATTTGAATGCTTCGGTTATTCTTTCAATCTTTCTAGAGCTCGTTATGTACTAATTAATAACTTCAAGGCATGAAACTAGCTACCTTCAGTGGTAAACAAAAGTTGGAATCAACCAATGTTGTGATCTCACATTACCAGTAGTTTGGTAAGATATCATTTTCTTTTATGTTGGCTTATTTTTTTAATTGTGTAGTATTATACCCCCTCCGTCCCAAAATAGAAGTCATTCTAGAAATTTAGGACAGATTAAGAAGGTAAAATGACCATGTTTGCCCCTATTTATTACCTATACTTGGCAGTAATTGATTCGTACATGCACATGCACATGCACTTTCTAAATAGGGTAGAGTGACTTGTTTTTTGGGACAAATTTTAAATCTTAGAATGACTTGTTTTTTTGGGACGGAGGGAGTATGCAACTAGTTTGTCAGCCTATAACATCAATGAATAGGACTATATGAGTTATGATGGCGATGGGCAAACCTAATATCAGTAAGACTATTTAAAACATATTATCTTCAATAGACCTCATCTAAGAAAAGAAGATGTCCTGTAACTAATGATAGCAGATTTACCTCCGGGAACCACAATAGCATGGGATCTTCTTTTCCTCCAGTGGAAACTTGTAATTATATGTAAGTTCCTCACCAGCATATATATGCCTCTTTGCATAAATGTAAATCTTCTTCTGGCCATCAACAGTTATCACTTTTGTATAGCAATTTGGCTGACACGGAAAATAAGAAACCACTACTTAGCATGTTACAAGCATCAAAGTTCATTTTTTTTTCTTGAATACTTACTTCACAGGAATGATTTATGAACCTTGCTAAGCCACCACGTTTAGTAGCATCAACCTGCATAATTTAAGATATTTAGAGAATGCTAAAAAGAAAAACACAAGGTGCAGTTAAAGACTGAGAATTTTTTTTTCTATCAAAGCCTGATATTACAAAGCAGAGCAATTACCCTTACTGTACATTAAAAGAAGCAGGCACTATGTTGAGAACTGCACCAGAGTTTTCTGTTCAAAAATAATAATAGCATGCCCCCAAGAAGCTAATGATTTTCTTTAAGCTCTAGCTAACCATTTTCACAGTTTGTTCATTTTGTACCGCTTTGAATAATATATGACTTTCTTATTCTTGTAAGCAAAGAAAAAAAATGAAGACACCGAAACAACTCTGCAATCAGAGGATGTAACATGTAAGTAAGGAATGATCTGTATCACATACCACATAATCATCATCCAACCGAAACAAGTAGCTGCTTCCAATCCCACTCTTCTCATATTGAGACTCACGTATGTCCGAGACCTATAGGGTACAAATCAATCTCTTAACACATTGCTCAAAATTAGCACATCAATTAAGCAATGGTTGATTGAATAATGCATAATTACCCGCTTGCGAATCAGGTCACCAACATATTCGATAACAAAGTCTTCTGCTTGGATCACCTCAAGGGCAACCAGTCCCCATTCATGGATCTTGCTCCTCTGAAAACGCAACCGCTTTTTCCTTGCCTACACATCAAGAAAGGCATATATGAGTTATGGCTATGATCAAAACCTCATAGAAACAGAAATTTAAGAAAATACACAAGTTATGTTTACCTTCATTTGGGTAATTTTCAGCAGCTCAGAACCTTCGTAAGCTTTTAATAGCCGCCGCAGCTTAACCCGATTTGTTCTTGCAGATGAATCCCTCTTTACTTGAAATTTCCACACCTTATTATCTGAGGCAGAAAGAATTGTACGGGCACGATAGCCTCTCACACGAGCCCTTTCTGATGGAGTAGCATTCCGCACCCAATTACGCCACTCCCATCCATTAATCGAAGCTCTAGCACAACCATCTGATTCAGGCCATGGAATCACCGGTTCTACCTTCCGACTGGACTCACTTGAAATTTTCTTGCCCTTTCTTTTCTTGACAGGCTTCGTGAGCATACTAGTATTCATGACATTTTTAGTCACCATAGGTGTTTCATTAGCAACCACTTGCTTCTTAGGTGGATGAGATGACCTGGTTCCTGGAAAGGAAAGGCGTATTACAAACTACACAACTCTATGTATGATCTATCAGAAGGAGAAGAAGCCAACTAAAAGACTTACTTTTTGGCACCTCACAGGAAACAAGTTTCAGATCTTGCTGGATATTCAAATCATGAGCATCATTAGCCATAGCCAGAGTCTTGGTTCTTTTTTTAGAGGGCTTGTCCACAAATGAAACTTTCTTTGATGTTGAAGCTTTCTTTGATTCCTGGATATTTTTCACAGAAATCTTATGGTCAACAAGCTGACATAGAGGTTTTGAAAGCTGCTCATCCATAGAAATTTCCAAAGGTTCTTTTGATGACGTTGTTTGACAGGTTTTCTTGGATTTCCTCTTCCTGTAGTATGTATATTCTTTGAGTTTTGATGATCCATCTGCCATTTTAGGTACAGCATTTTGCCTGGTGTACCATGAGTTCAAGCACTTGCTAGTTGTATCTGAGAAGAGAGACATCCACTCTCTCACAACATTGTCGTGTAGTCTTTGCCGGCAGAGAGCCAAGCTCGTATATCTAGAAATCGGAGGAATATAGTTCATTGAGCTCAAAGGCTGATACATGTTTTTGTCCTTAAGTGGTAAAGAAACTAAGCCAGTCTCCATTCCAGGAGGCACTTCATCAAAACTCTCATCCAATTCTGCTGTCATACACATATCCATCTTTTCAAATATCCTTGCGTAAGACACAAGGGGTAGGCACTCTTCTCCTGCACACAATCAAGGGGATAAGAAACCAAGCACAATACAGTTATGAGTGTAAGACAGAATGTAACAAAACAGAATGTAACAAAAGGATGCTGCTGATTTACCATGAGAAATGAGTGTTTTATCTGTTGTCATTTCAGCTGCGCTCGATGGTTCATCTGAAGTTGTTTCAATTGCATTGGTCCTAGTAGCCGCAGACATTTCAACAGTATTCTGCTCTTCATCTACAACCACTTCAATGGTATTCAGCTCTTCATCTGCATGCGTTTCAATTGGACTACCTTTTCTGGCCGCACCCATTTCAACAATATCCAGTTCTCCACCTACAACCATCTCAACAGGACTGAGTGTTTCATGCACACACGCTTCGGCTGAAACGGGTGATTCCGGTGCATGAATTGGCGTACCAATTTGTTCCTGTGATACACATTTATCAGAAATATTATGTGAATTCAGGGATATTAGAAGAAATCAAGATAAATTCCTAATTATAAACCCACCTGATCAATACCGCTTTCAAGTCCATAGCATAAACAATTCGTTATCTCCTCCGCAATGACCTCCTCAAAATAGTGAAACAAAGATTGCTTTGAAGAGATATATAGTTCGTTCGCCAGCATCCTCTGGACTATTGCTAAGGGGCCAGCAGATTTCCCACGTGGTTCAAATCCAGGTGGAAATTCCATGTCGCATTCAGTAGCGTCAAAGTCCTGCAAAATCATGAATGCATCACGAGATTAGCTGTGAAACAAGAAATAAATGTTTAAGACACTAAATATTAGCTGTGAAACAAGAAATAAATGTTTAAGACACTAAATATTAGCTGTGAAACAAGAAATAAATGTTTAAGACACTAAACATTAGCTGTGAAACAAGAAATAAATGTTTAAGACACTAAATATTAGCTGTGAAACAAGAAATAAATGTTTAAGACACTAAACCATTCTATCAAGAAAGAAATGCATTTAGCCGTAGTGAAAACACCTTTGATGGCATTGCATGACTGTCTTGGGCTTTTATGATATGAGTGGTGACAGAACTAATCGTAGTGGTACGATTCAACCGACAATTTCTCTGTAACCATACATCACAGTAGTCCATAACAGGGTTAGACAGTATTCCGTCCCATATATTCTTCATGGATTCATAATAAATTGTTTCCCAAACTGCTGACAGTATATCGGCAAATTTGTCATGTGCTGCTGTAGATTGAATGGCCACTGAAGAATCCGCTTGGGCTGTATTATACACAGAGTTGCCTTTTTCTGGAGAAGCATATGGTTTGTTAACTTTGGCATTAAGTTTGGAAACCTTCCAGTTGCTCACACTGTCAGGCTGCAAACAACAGCAAAGCTGCGGCAGGTTATTAAATGTTGAAAAGGAATAGTAAGGTGCAACACAGCTCCCTTGTTAGACAAACCCCTGATAAATGAAACAAACCTTAATAGCTTGGTTCTTCAGTTTTGCAGCCAATTGCTTCTCAGACTTCTTGGAAGCAATTAAATCTGGAAGCACACAGCTGAATATTTCATCAATTAAAACCCTACGAGCTGATTTCATTATCCCCTCATGCAGCTGATGGCTGACATCGCCAACTATGTCACCCACTAAGCCATTTAATGGTGCAGAACCATTAGCTGTAGCTTCCGAACACTCTGTGTGTTCCCCACTCCACAAACCAATTAGTGATACAAGTGTGAATGGGCCCAATTTACCATCAACATGGTAAACCTACAATAAAGACATCAGAGTGATTCAAAATGTGAAAGAATGTGAAAGTTAGTGTGAAATTTGCATGGCTGAGCTACTGGATTCTCTGTACATGCCAAAAATGGAAATAATGTGAAAGAACCATCATATCAAAAACCAATGTGTACACACCACTTTTGCGTACTTAAAGCATTAGTATGATCCAGAAAGTGATAGTTTTAGTAGCTGATTTCCTACCATTGAGAGATCTTGGATATAGCTATTGTGATGCCAATAGGAAAGTTCAGCAAGAGAATGTGGCCCTTGTCTGCAGCCTTCCGCATCCTCAAACATCCAGCATGATTCTTCACTTGAAAGATCCTAATAGGGAGAAAGAGGAAACCAAAGGATTCAGGAAAGGTTAAGGATGAAACAGAAATATAGACAGAAAAGCAAGCCATACATCTGGAAGAACCACTTTAGCATGGGGAGTAACTTTCTTTGTCTCCATGGATGCATTTGGAGTGGAAACCGTGGCACCAAAATTCCATTGTGAAAGAAACTGTTTCAGAAAGCTTAAGGGAACAGGATCAGCTGTCTTCCCACCAAAAACAGCATAGATAGCAAGGTTTTGAGGCAAGAAACCAGTAGAGAGCCCCTCATACAGCTGTTCAGGTGGGTAAGGTCCGCACATCTGCCCATGCTCATTCATATACATGCAACCTTCCAAATATTGATGTTGGAGGTACGCACCGTGTGTTCCATTTCGACCAGCTGAATCGCCGAGCCGAGATTGTGGATAAACCACACCATTGTTAGCTGTGGAACAGACATTTTCATGAATTGCAGGAAACACACTAGTGTTCTGTATTTGGTCACCACTACCGGAAGCCACTTGATGACCCTCCGAGCACCTGATAAATCATGCAGGAAAGCATTAGCAGAGCTATATGGAAAGATCAATGATGGGATGGTCAGTGAAGCTTTGTACCGATCAAACAAGTTTTCCCCTGAATCATCACATGCTGGCACGGGGCAGACAAGGGGTTCACTATCCGATGACTCGGCCACCAACAACTTCAGACGCTTCCTTCCGCTGACAGGGTAAGAACAGCGGAAGCCTGACAACATTGGTCCAACATCCAGGTCCTGATCACAAGAACAATGACACAGGTACAAGTGTCATATACAGATCAACCGTATCCTTCAGCTTAGGCCCAGTTTGTCAGAGCATCTGCGGGCTTCTCCACATCTTTTAAAGCAATGAAAATCAACCTTAAAAAAAAAAAACTCGGCCGGGTGGGGAAAGACCGCCCCACCGGTATTATCTAAGAGAAGACTCGGCTTCCCCGACCGAGAAAATCCCCGAACCCTGGCCCCGCCCTGACACTGGGAGACGTAACCCCTGGGGACTACCTGCCTGGGCCATGTAAGGGTCCTCAGGCCGACCTGGGGCCGGCTCACAACCAGTGCTTTGGCACACAGGGCCAGCGAGGGGATTTTTTTAACCTCAGCCTGAAATTCGCTCCCACGGGGAGTCGAACCCAGGACCTGAGGAGTGCCGCTGGGTTCCTCTAACCATCTCAGGTAGAGGCCCTTTGGCAATGAAAATGAAAATCAACCTTAAAAGTTAAAAGCCTGATTATGAGGAGCTCTTTTCAAAAGCCGACTATTTTCATGAAAGTAGGCTGCTTTTGAAATGAGTTTCCACCATGCTGGTTTCTACTTTTCTTGATTTAAAAACTGTGCAGCTTCCTGCCAGAAATATAGCAAAGCAAGGGCGATAGTTGGAGCATTATTACTAAAACCGAATGGAGAGGCGGTTCAACCGGAAAACCAGGAAACCAGAACCCTCACAGGTGTGTTGTGGCTGAAAGATCACCCCTGTAACTAAACCACCTAAAAACCGGTTTAAACAGCTAGGCCACCTGGTTTAAAAACCTAGAAAAGTGGGTGCTGAGCTATTGTATCATGAACATGGCGCAGAGCGCGGGAAGGACATGTGCACAGGAAGTGAATTAATGCACAAAAGGTTGTCGGGGTGGGAATAGAACCCCGGCCTCTTGGGCTGAGAGACAAATGGAGGTGTTTGGTTGGTGGGAATAACTTGCCTGACCCACCAGAGGCACATCACGCCATACAGCAGGGTGGGGCAGCAGCCCCAGCTACCAGACGGCGCACCCCCCCTCCTGTCCAAGGCACATCGGTGCGTTCACATGAGCTGCAGCACCACCACTTCGGGCATTAGGCAGCAGGGGCCGCAAGAAAGAAAGTGGATGGGAGCCAAATTGACGAAGAGGTAAGGCTATAGGACCCTGAAGGTTGTAGCCTCAAGTTCAAGCCCAAATTGCAACAAGGACCCCACGGCTCCACGCACGCACATCGCATGGGGGCAGCCAAGCACAGGTGCCTGGCAACAGGACAGGGTGGCATCACACCCTAGCAGGAGAGAGAACATGCTGGCGCCAAACCAAACTGAAATCCAGCTCCCCTGTGCCTTCCAATTTCATGTTGTCCATCAGTCCATGGAGATATAGGGAGAGGAAGAAGAGCTCAGCAGCTCAGCGCCGGCGCCCAGCGCTACTGCTGAGCAGACACGGCCACAGCCATGGTTCAGCAGCTCTTAAATTGAAGATTGAAGAACATTTATCGATTTTTTAGAGATGCAGCAGCAAGTTCTGCTTACCGTGTAGACTTGAAGAGATTGTTTTCATATTTGAGATGCAACTCTAATTGATTTATCTTCTGAATTTACAGGGTGCTCTTTTTGTACTTTGATGTATGTTGAATTTTTTGGTGCAATAATTGTTTGCTCTACCACAGGTACAAACTTAAACCTTTACACATGTTGTCTATTTACCATCTATACTTTGTTTTCGTGTGATTTCAATACAAATAGAGCATGCATATATGGCTTACTTTTACTATTCGTTCAGTTTGCCGCGGGCATTGGCCCCACCTAAATTTCAGACTGTGGTCCGCCACTGCCTACAGAACCCTTATTTGTTACACAACCAGACTTTGGCATGCCGCATACAGCTAGGCATCTGCCCTGAGCCTTGCCACAGCAATTTTTGACAAAGGCTTTGCAGCCGAATCGTTTGCCACCAGTCAGGCACGCTGCACCCACCAGGTAAGCCGTGATACAATCGAGGCCCTTGAGAAAAGGGGTGCAGATTGCATATAAACTAAACGAAACAGCAAGCCCAAACAAATCGCACGAAACAACCCTACCTTGTTGCGCAGGAAATCGATCACCATTCTTTTTTTTAGAACTCAACGGTGGGCAAGAATTCCACCTGACCAATGCATTGCAACATCTCAAATATGGTCCTGGATACAAACCATCCCTTCGTCCCCTCTCTAGGTGCTGATAAAAAAAATCATTGCCGTGCTCCCAATCCACCCCTCAACCCTAAACAATCGCTCTCAATCCCACAACGGGCACGGACCAACGAGCCGGGGAGGGAGAAATCGCCGCCAGACTGCGTCGGAATTGAGCTACAGGTACACGATCATCGGAGACGGCAGGGTCGAGCGAGTTGGGGGAGCACACGGAGAAGGTCGTGGACCGCTGCGATGGCAACTCTAATAGTCTAATCGAGGAACAGACGTGCTCAGCAGGCTAGAGCAGGTCGGATCTGCTGCTGGCTCACGTGGATCGGAGGTGCCCGCCGGCCCAAGCGCCCGCGGGCGCGCGAGCTGGGGAGGCGACGCGCGCGTACATACGACGAAGGACTCGCCGGATCGGAGGAGAGGGAGGGAGGGAGGGAGGGAGGCAGGGGAGAGGACTCACCGCATCGGAGCATCGGTGGGGGAGAGCAGAGAGAGGAGACGGGGAGAGAGGACTCACCGGATCGGAGAGATGCGGCATGTCGACGAGCTTGTGGGGCGCCCCGTCCGAGGCCGGGCGTCGCTGCCGCCGCCGCCGCCGGGCGCTGGGTCACGGTGGGTGAGGGGTGGATGCGATGGGGGGCGACGGGGGGGTGGGGGCTGCGGAGTGGGGAAGAGAGGTGGAGGCTGGAGAGAGGAGGGATGGATATGTACTGAGGCGAGGGGTAGAGGAGGAGGACGTCAGGGCGAGGGCAAATTGGTCCAGGCCGCCTCCCGACCGCGCGCGAGGAAATGGTGACGGCCCCGCGCGCTTCCCACCTCGATCGCCGCGCATCCAGCGTGTTTGAACTTGGAATCGTGTTTGGAAAGGTGAGGAGTTCGGCAACGTCATTCCAAGGGGTTACATGGATACCCGGGAGGAGGGCAAGTATGGCAATGGTGGTGGGTGCGGCGTCGCATATGGCAATGGCGGCGGGGGTGTGGCGGCGGTGGCGACCAACACAATCGGACGATGTTGAAGTTGAAGGGGTAGTGGCTGATGGACCGATCAGTAGGATGAGATGGGGCAGCTATCATTAGTTGTTTGGTGTTGGCGGCGTGGATCGCCGCATACCTAATTCCAGCAATGGAGCGTGTTTGGAGCGCATGCGTCCATGCAGAGGGTTTCAAGGAAGAAGATGGTTAGAGATGGCGGGAAAGGATCTCACAATATGCTACCCTAGGCCGGCCCGATTGTGATGCTAAGTATATTGGGCCGGCCCAGCTGGCGACGCCGATCGATGATGATGGAAGATCCATAACCTAGTACGGCCACATATAACCGTTGGATGATGAGTTGTCGTTGTTAAATTTGTATGCTTTGAAAAATAACGCTACAAAGTGAGAAATTTAACCCTTTACATTCATACCATGTGTTTTACGGTATGTTTTGCATGTGTTGAAAATTTTTCCATCATCCTTCAACTTAGCCATGTCACTTGTTCCCTCCTCTATAGTCTAGAAAACCTTGTCTAGAAAAAAGTCTAGAAAACCTCATATGGCTGCACCGCAGCACCGGGGCTCATACTTGCTCATGCTAGCGAGCTCGGAAGCGAATGGGCTGGGCCGTACAGCCCAACCCAACAAAGCAGCGACCAAACAGATTAAGATCTGATTCGACACAGACCAGATTGATCGAGCCCTACTCGCAAGCAGATCCAAGTGCGCACCCTGATGGCGAGACGTCAGGGCTTTCGAGTTCCTATCTCTCATGGAGCAAGAGCACAGGGGGCAACGACGCAGGATTACGGCGGCGGAAGAGGAGGAGCCGAGGAGCGTTCACGGCATACCCAACGACCTGCTCTAGCTGATCCTCCTCCGCCTCGACTCCCCACTCACTTTGGCTCGTCCGCGTGGCATGCGCTTGCAGGCGGTGGTGCCGCGCCATCACCGACGGCGGTCGCGCCTTTCTTCGCCTTGCCGGCTCGCTCCACCCGCCTACCATCGTTGGCCACTACCACATACGCAGCTGCCACCCGACCGCGTTCGTGCCCTTGCCACTGACACCGCTCATCAACTTCGTCCGCTTCTCCCTCGACTTCCTCCCCTACACCAAGGACCGGGAGGTAGCTGACAGCCATGGCGGCCTCATCCTCCTCCGAGAGCTTGGCGGCTCCCGCCGAACCTTGCTCCACGATAGCAAGAAAAAAAACGTTCAATGGGTATTCTACAGTAGGTGTTTGGTCTTGACCTTGCATCGGTTATTTCCCCCTATCACCGGTGAAGCACCTCGGAACCTCACGATCAACATTGATGTTCATAGTGCAGCTTCCATGAAGTTTCTTGCCGAGAACGGTTAGACCCATCGACTGCCCTAACGCATGTTTCCTATCGTTCACAGGTGCACCTTCGTCCTACTTTTATGCTTTCCATGTCATAGCCCCTTCCGGAAAGCTTTCGTTCACTTTCTTTCTTAGCCTCTTCCTTTCTCTCGCTCTCCTTTTCCCCTCCTCTTCCCTCCCCTCGTCTCCCCCGCTGCATGTGGTCGTTTTCTTCCTTAGGAGCCTTCTCGTCTTGTGCTCTTCTCCTTCCCCTCCTCTTCCCTCCCCTCGTCTTCTCCACTGCATGTGGTCGCTTTCTTCCTTAGGAGCTTTCTCGTGTTGTAACTCTTTCAACTATTTCTTCTTAATACAAAGATACACAAAGATATAGTGGTTATTATAAGGAGAGAGGAAAGAAAGTTCCATAAAGAGAAGTTTCATCCCAGTATATTTTTTCGGCTTTATCAAATTCTCAATCTTGATAAGTGTGCAATTAAACTATGCATTATGATTGGTTTTTAAAGAGAACTAACTGAGCTTATTATATTACGTGACAAACTAGTTCTAGGAAAAAAATACTGAATAACCTGGGTCTCTACTTTTTTTTAAAAATCACCTGGGCCCCTACTGTCGGATAAAACCTTCGAGCCCATTCTAGAAGCTTCCTGCCCGCCCGCCAACACTCCTCCGACGCACACTATTACACCCACTGACCACGCTGGCCCACATTCTTATGGCCCACATGTCATTGAGCCGACCCCACCAAACCCCGCTGGCTTCCAGGCACGCACCCCCCCTCCTAGAGGCCAAAGACCCCGCGACATTCGGTCCAGCGTCCAGGACTATAAACCCCGCGGCGGCCCAAACCCTAGCCGCCCGATGCTCTTCGTCCCGCGCCAAGTCGCACTCGCCGTCGCCTCTACCTCCTCTCAGCCCCGCGCCGCCGCCGCCGCCGCCGCCATGGCCAAGGAGGAGGGCAAGAAGGAGAAGAAGAGCAAGACCAAGAGCAAGGCGGCGGCCAAGGAGACAGCCGCCGCCGCCGCCGCCCCTGATGGGAGGGCCGCGGTGGTCACCTCCGTCGCCGCCTTCCTCGAGGCCGGCGGGTTCCCGCGCACGCTTGCCGCCCTCCAATCCGAGGCCGACCTCGAGGTAGCTGTGATTATTACTCTCTCCACTGTGCGCTTGTGGTGTAGCGTTTTGTTGCACTGTTGCTGAGGCGCGGAATTGGGGGAATTGCTGGTTCCAGGCAGGTGCTTGGAGGGCGTCGCCGGTGAACTTGGAGGAGTTGGTGGCCAAATTCTTGGACTCGAGGTACTTTAAGCATCAACCCAGTGTTTATTCTCCATGTCACATTGCTTCGGTTGGTGAATGGTAATACATTTTTGGTGTGATGCGATCGATAATTGATGGAAATTTGATGGTCGCGTGCAGCAATCTCGCTCCAGTGGCTGTTTCCGTGGGAAGCGATGAGCAAGGTAGCATATTTGGTCATGATGCACTGTTGCTACTGGACATTGATTGTCAGCTTGCTTATGTTTAATTGGTGCCGACCTGAATTTGCTGGTGCAGATAAACCAACTAATGGTGTAGTGGAAGACGGTGGCAAGAAAAAGAAGAAGGAGAAAACTGCTGCAGAGGCGGGTGAATCCGAGAACAAAGTGAGTGAGCCTTCTGCTCAGGAAAAACCTAGTGAAAATGTGGACGGTGAGGCCAAAGCGAAGAAACAGAAGAAGAAGAAGAAGAAAGATGATTCTTCAGCTGAGAATGCTGGTAGCGTTGAAGCAACTGAAACAGTGAAGAATGATGATCAGAAGAAGCCTGATGGCAAGAAGAAGAAAAGCAAGAAGCATGACATGGACGATGATGTTGAAGCTAGGCTGGACAAGGTGGAATTGGCAATAAAAAACAAGTTTGAGGAAGCTGAGAAACTTAATGGGGATGGTGATAAATCAAAAGAGGAAGAATTGAAAAGTCAGAATGATGATGATGACAAGAACAATGGTGCTGTAGGAAAGAAAAAGAAGAAGAAGAAAGACAAATCAGCCACCGAGATTTCAGAAAAGACTGATGCAGGAGCTGTACCTGCTGATGGTGATGCGGCCAAGGGAAATAGTGATGCGGTGGAAATAGTGAAGGTTGATAATGAGAAAAAAAGTAAAAAGAAGCGAAAGAAGTCTAACCCTGAAGAAAATGTTCAGGTGGAAGATAAAGAGGTTGCAGGGAAAGATTCCGCCCCAAAACCAGAGGATGAGAACAAGAGTGGAATGGAGATTGAAGAAGGTGATAATGAAAAGCTGTCAGATGAGAATGCTGTTACTGGCAAAAAACGGAAACTAGAAGAAGTCGATGGAAGCAATCCCCCTTCAACAGCTAAAGAAGATAACACTGCTAACCAGAGTCTAACCAATGGCTTTGCTGAGGATAAAACAAACCAGGACAGCAACATAAAACCAAGTAAAAGGCAGAAACATTCATCTGAGGTATGCACCTTCTAATTCTCTGTGATTACCTCATGGCTTGCTACTGTTTGTGCTTCGTTTCCTGTAGTTTAGTGACCTACGGAGGTGTTAGCCATAATTTTTAGATCTCGTTTATGCTTGATGCATTATTTTCTACTAGCTTCCTTGGCAATGTGTTTTTGCATTGTGCTTCAACTATGTGTCGTTGTGTCGATAATATGTGATTATTACTGGTCGGTGTTGTAATGTCCGCCAGCGTAAATTCACCATGAGGATGTTTAGAAATTCATTACATTTGCTAATGTGAGAAGCCATACCTGAGACTGGATCCACAGACACTGTTCTTGTAATTTATTAGGGTATATAAATTGTGTAGGTAATTCCACCAGTGATGCAGTTGCTGATCAAGCTTGTAATGCTCCTGATATTGATCTTATTTGGTCTATTGACTATTTGATATGGTTGTTTTGTAATTAGTGTGATAACAGCAGTAGTCTTTTTTGTTCCGAGCAAGTTCAGTAGGTTTCATTAGTCTGACCAATGTCGAAATTCTGATTATTTCTTTTTATTCATTTATTGCAGCCTAAAACTGTGAATGCTTTTCAACGGGTGAAGCTGGAGGATGTCAAATTTGCAGATGAGAGATTTCAAGATAACTCTTATTGGGCTAAGGTGCTTTACTGCTTTTGTTGATCATGTATTCAGGTGTTGAGAGATTTTAGCATGCCTCAGCTAACCTTTTTCTGGCCTATCTATCTTTTAGAGTGGTGCAGAAACTGGTTATGGTGCGAAGGCTCAAGAGATCCTTGGTCAAGTCAGAGGAAGGTTGGTACTTCCTGTTCCCTTTGATTTTCCTTTTGTGAGCATTTATTGGAAAATACGTTCCTTTCTGATTCCGGGTTTATTCTATCTGTCTTGCTGCAGGGGCTTTCGGCATGAGAAGACCAAGAAGAAGCGCGGAACATACAGGGGCGGGCAAATCGACCTACAAACCCACTCGATCAAGTTTGACAATTCGGATGACGAGTGATCGCTTAGCTTCACCAAAGATGGGAGAAGTCTACTGCATTTAGCAGTTAACCATTTTTCTTGCCAATAACCTATCCGTCTTGCTGGTTGGAAGAAGTTTGGCGGTGGGGTGGTGCTACGGTGGTGAAAGCGGAGGGCACATGATTGTTGCAGTGTTGCCGGTTTTGTTATGATGGACGTCCTGCTAAGTTTGAGGCATGGAAATTTTGGGTTGGGCTCACTGATGTATCAATCATTTTTGCTACTGCTGGTGCGACATAGTGTTGCTACTACACGCATATGGTTTATGAGCTTAACTGAGCGCCCGTTGGATTTCGTGATCCTTTTGAAATGCCTCTAAGTTGGCATATCTGGCCACACAAGCCCGCTTTGAGCCCAGAATGTGTTCTCTTTCTGCTTAAAATGGCCGCTGCAGTTGAGGTGGTGAGCGTACAAAGAGGACGCACACGCAGCAGTTGGTGGTGAACTTTTTTTCTTCCTTGAACAAGTTGGTGCTGAACTGGAGATGACATGTTTAACCGGGCCTTGGGCTGCAACTGCATCTTACACTGGGTAGGCCCAGCTAGTACTAGGCTGCTAGGCCGACACAGGACACGACTGGCCCATTCCAGGATGAATCGTGCGTGGTCGTCATGTAGGAGAGTGTGGCGGTTTTTTTATTTTTGTTTTTTATAAAAATATATTTTCGTTTTCGAAATTTACAGTAATATACCCCGGCCACCCCGCTGCCGGGCGGCCGGGACCTGGTCCCCCGCTGCGGAGCGGCAGAGGCTTTTATAAAAAACTTTTGCGAAAATATTTGTGGCAGTGTTTGTCTGCCATGACGACCGTAGCATACTGTATGAGGCTATTGGATTGGAGCTACTCTGACCTCATGATGAACGGTCATGATGAGCATGGATCATCATCGGTTTTACCCTTTGAACTTTTGATGAATCTGGTCCATCCATTCAAAGGATCCCGGTCAAAGTCAAAGCTTGTTGGTGAGCTGCTACTGGCCTAGTACTGCACTGCAGCACTCTATCTCAACTATGGTCGTCAAGATCCTGCCAGACGAGAGCCAGGCCGGAGGAGGTGTGCCACTGCAGCAACCTATGATGGCCTAACCTATGCGGATACTTCCTCCGTCTCAAAATAAATATAATTTTAAATTTTAAAATTTATTTTATAATAAATATAATTTTGACTCACCTACCACAAAAGACAAACCATTTTCTGAAGGTTCTCACAAAAAGACAACTAATACCTTATTCACTCACCATAAAAGACAAATGATATTTTGGTAATTTTACATCTAGCATTGATTTGTGTGTTTGATCCTAAAATTGTATTTATTTTGAGATGAAGGGAGTACACGAGGACCTCAACACATCCCCATGTCTATGTCTGATGTCTTGACTTGCTGTGTCCACTGTAGCCATGCCCTTGCATCTGGATGGCCTTTTTCTAGTTTGCTCAGCTCTCATCTCCTCCTTTCCTCCTCGTGTGATCCACGTTCACGAGTCACCATGGATGGATGGATCATATCAGCATATGCCTTCTGTGAAGCAGGAGGACTGTAGGAGAGGCACGCTTCAGTGCAGAGCTCATGATGCCGGGTGTGACCGGAGGAAGACCGGGCCGGCGTCACGTTTTCAAGTCACACATCTTGGCCCGTGAGTGTGTTCGCATCGTCAGAGGGCTTGTTCTTTGGCAGGGAAAAGAAAACTTGTTTGTTGCCCCCCTGGTCTCTATACAATGACTGATGGTTGCTGTCGACGTCTGTTTACCTTGGAACTGGTTCTGAATCAGCAAGTACATCATGCAGTAACCATGTTATTATCGCCAGTCCCAACTGAGAATTAACACTGATAAAAGGAAAAAGAAAAAAGAGAGCTACCTGTTGGAACTCGTCTACCAGCCTGCGCGTGCTGTCCGCTTCGCGCGCGCACGCCGCTCGCTCACCGCGCGCGCTCTCTGCGCCACGCCCGTGGTGTGACTCGCGCTCGTCCCGCACCCGCGCGACTTGACTTGCGCTCGCCACGCTCCCGCGTTCGCCTGTAATCTAGCTGAGTTAGTTAGATCCAAGTGTGCTTTGTAATTGTATATAAGACACACAAGAGATCCATACAATCCACGGTTGATCCATTCTCTGAGGGACCGAAACTTGCGACTAGAGGGTGGTGAATGGGAGCCGATCAAAATTTCTCTCGAAATCGATCCGTCGGTCTATATCCCAAAAATCACTACAAACCCTCGAATCTAGGGTGAGAGAGTAGCTATGGACTAGCAGTCTCTAAGCAAAAACCCTAGGACGAGAAACGGAAGCAATGCGGAAAAACTCACCAAACAGCAGCTCTGCTGAGTCAGACCGGTCTGACCGCTAGCACAGACCGATCAAACCGGTCAAGCTAGAATTTGAATTTCCAGACCGGTCGCTCCCAGACAGCCCGCAACCAAAGCTCCAAATGACAAATCTCGAACAAATGAAGTCTAAATCCAACGAAACTTGGAGGATACCTTCACACCTGACCCGTGAACATATCCACAAGAGATCTCTCCCAAAAGATAAAAAGATCTTAAGAATTCGGGGGAAGATCAAAGTGGATTGAGGTTTTCTCAAGAACACAAAAATTCCAATTCGTGAGAACTCACGATTCCAGGGGTTTGGCACTAGGCTAGATGCATAGGAATCGTCACAAAGAGTTCGGCAAAACACGAATCCAAGGGTTTGATTCCTCTAAACACGAAGCATCCCAAAAGAGAAGAAATCAAACCCAAAACGCAAGAAAGGAAGGGGAAAACGAATACTCAGCACACATAGATGATCTCAACAAAATTTCATTCATAAATTTCAGAGGAATTCACCTATACAAAGCTAGAGCCATCCGCTCATCATCCTACCCACTAAAATTGAGAGATTAGCTAAACCCTAACCCTCTTTTGCGTTGGAGTTCTTGGCCCTAACCTGGAGCAGGGGCAGGGAAAAGGAAAAAACGAAGAGAATACTAAAAGACTCAATAGACTCCCCCAGCCACGGGCTAGTGGGGGTATTTATACCCAGCTGCTGCGGCCAGACCGGTCCATGAGACCGGTCAGACCAGTCGGGTCTGCAGCAGCCCGCTGTACAGACTCAATCGACGGCGGGATTTCTTTCTTCGACTCGAAGTCTTTGCTGCGATGCCGCCACGTCGACGAAGTTCCGGTCTGCAGTTTTGGAGGGTCCGCGAAACCCGGGGTAAGTGGCCGGTTTTGAGAAAACTGCCAAAACTTCACGCGCGGAAAGATTCCCGCCTCCACGCCGTGGCCCTAGACGCCGTTCACACCTCGGCCTTCTGACGGTCCTAGACGCCGCCCGACGCCCGTCACCTCCTCGCCCGCAGCGAGGCCCTAGACGCCGTCGACGCCTGTCGCCTCCGTCAGTCCCGAGACTGACGCCCGTGCCTCCACGACTTGGCGTCTTCAACCGCCGTCCGTCTCCTTAGTTTTGTGGCACAAACCATGAAACCCGCCTTCTGTCGCCGCTTGCGCCCTCGATCCAGAAATGAACGCCACAGCTGCCGCCCGGCCCGAGCTCTTCCACAGCAACTCTCCGTCGACACTCGACGCCCGTGTACCTGCAATCCAAGGACCAAGCGAACGATCATACCGCACGGTTGACAATTCACTCATCACAGACAGTATAGAATACTCAACATTCCTCATTCTCCTTTACAAATAGCTTTCTACTGCTCATCTGCTCCTCATGCTATCAGCCAGCCACTGCTAGTCTACCACCAGTATACATTCATGGGTCTTGCTCTTCATTCAGCTCTTGGCTGTCCTGCTGCCTCCTGCCTGCATGCATACGGAGTCATGGACACAAACTTTGGCCCTGTTTAGATCCGACCCGTAAACCCGATAAACACAAAAAAAACCGTCACATCAAATATTTCGACACATGTATAGAGTATTAAATGAAGTCTATTTACAAAACTTTTTGCATGGATGGGCTGTAAATCGCGAGACGAATCTAATGAGCCTACTTAATCCATGATTTGCAACAGTGATGCTACAGTAACCATCTGCTAATTATTGATTAATCATTGATTAATTAGCATCATTAGATCCGTCTCGCGATTTACAACCCATTTGTGCAAAAAGTTTTATAAATAGACTTCATTTAGTACTTCAAATTAGTAAGATTCATTTGAAAAAAAAAATCAACAGAACTAAACACAGCCTTTCTTTCTTGTGTCTTCTTCAGCTACAGCATGAACCATTGAACCCATTCCATTCAAACCTGGCAAACGACTGTTCTGTTTGCAACATTTCAGAAGGGTATGCACCGCCACCTCACATCACATTTGCTGCTGCAACCCTGCAGCACTGGACGATGCTGCACTCGCTGCAGCTAGATTGAGTGGGGTTTCCAACATGTGTACTGTACTACAATGAGGGGGCTGGTACATCTTTTGCAGGCCTTTCGCTTCGGGTTTGCGCTCCGTAAAATTTTTGAAAAAACATTTTTCTATATTTAAAGTACTAAACATAGACTAATTAGGTTCATTAGATTCGTCTCGCCATTTATAGACAGCAGTCGAAATGCGTTTTTTATTTCGTCTAGATTTAAGTCTCCATGCAGGTGCCGGAAAAAAAATGGAATTTTGAATTTTGTAACTAAACACAAGCAAGCCAAAGAAAGAAGAGTAGCTGGTAGCTACCCTACCCCTGCGTTGCTGCTGCACCAAAAGTCATGATCACATCTAACATTTGTTAGTACTAGCATTAGGTTATCTGCACTCATATTACTCTATATCTTTCCTCTAAAAAGAATATTCTGTTTTGATCATCAAAATTCACTTCTCTACTTCCAATTTCTCCGCATCCATCTATTCTTTATATCTTCCTCTAAACCAACCATCTATTCTTTATATCTTCCTCTAAACCAACTACCAACCAGTGGCGGAGCCGGAAATCAAATTTAGAGGGGGCCGGACCAATCAAGTAAAACTAATATATAAAATTATGACATTGACACCTGTAAAAAACTATGTTATGACACACTTTTCTGCCCTGGATAATGATTAAGATGCGGGCTCTAGATGTGAGAAGCAATGGAGCACTTCCATACATGCTCATAGAGAACACGCGGCCTTGTGACATGGTTTCAAATAGGCTAAATAATAATTATCCTAGAGTTATATATAGCATAATAATACATATCTATATTTTAATATAGTATGAATAATCATATTTCACCTATATCAACAGATGGTCAATAAAATAAAATAAAAAAGTATTTTTCCACTTTGGCATAATGATTTTTCCCTCTGTTCAAAATTATTGATCATTTTAGCTTTTAAATACATAAATATAAATACATAGGATTTGCTATGTACCTAGATATAAACTATGTGTAGTACCTAGCAAAAACTGTATATATTTCTAGAAAAGCCAAACAACCTATAAATTAGAATGAAGATAATAGCTTATATGTAGAAATAAGAACTTATGTGTGTAGTAAATATGATATTTAAATCAATCAAGCTTGATCTAAACGATGAGAAGTCCTAATTACTAGAAAAATAAGATCTAAATGATCATTGATTAACTTAAATAACTAGTGATTAAGTAAATTAGATTGTATGTGCATGAATTATTAGGGGGGCCATGGCCCCTGCCAGCCCCCCTTGGCTCCGCCACTGCTACCAACTGCGGACCCCACGTGTCAAATCTTTTTTTACTCCCGCACCATCCCTTCCCTTCTCTCTCTTCTCCTCCCACTCTCTTTGCTATCTCCGCCGCCTCTGCTCTCAGGGACCTCGCCGCCCGCGGCTCCCCTCCTCCCTCCTCCTTCCTCGCGACCGGCGGGCTTGGATCCGGCGCGCGGCCGCCGCCCCTCCTCCATCGCGGCCGGCGGGCTCCCCCCTCTTCCTCTCCGCCATGCTCTCCCCTCCGCCCGCGCCGCCTTTCCCCTCCCCGGCCGTGCCGCCTCTCCCCTTCGCCCTCTCTCTCCCAGGCCAGCCGCCGCGGCGGAGCTCGAGCTCGCTCGCGCGTGGCGGCGGCGGCGGCGTGCGTCCAGCCCCTGCGCGCGGCGGGGGGGGGGGGGGTCCTCCCTCCCCGTCCAGGCCCCTACGTGCCGACCGCGGCGGCGGCCCCGCACCGCCCCGTCCAGGCGCTCCCCGCTGCGTGCCGGGCTGTCCGCACGAAAGCGGGGGCGGCGCGTGCAGGGCACCGAAGTGCGGGCGGCGCGCGGGCCGTGCATGCATTCGGCGGCGGCTGGCACGCGCGTGTCAGAGCGCTGATCCTCGCCGTGTAGACCGTCGCGCCGGCGTTCACTAGCTTGTAGAAGGGCGAAGCCCCTCCCCTCCCTCCTCCTCTCCGGCCTGCGCGGCGCGGCGGCGGGGGGTGGGTGCGCGCGCCCGGCCAGCGGGCTCACGCGCGGCCGGTGCGCAGCGACGGACGGGGAGCAAGCGCGGTGGCCGGCGGTGGGCGCGTGCAGCGGTGCTCCTCAAGTGTCCATGGCCGTCTTGGGCTAGCGTAGCGGCGGGGAGCAGTTGCGGCCTCGAGCCCTGCGGCGCGCCGGAGCCCCGCCTCGAGCTCATCCGCCTCAAGCTCGGCGGCCTCCCTCCCTCCGGCGGTGGAGGCCACCGGCGGAACGCGGCGGCGCGCGCTGCGCTGCTGGGCGGAGCCGCTGCGCGCAGCAGCCAGGCCCGCTTGCCCGCGCGGTCGTCGCCGAGGCCGACCTGCCTCTGCTCGAGCGGTAGCTGCTTCTCCCTCCCCCTCGCCGGAGGCCCCTGCTCCCTCCATCGGCGCTTGAGCTCGACTTCGGCCGCCGGCGCCCCTCCTCCCTCCCTTCCCAACACGAGCTCGAGCTCGGCCGCTGGGGCCCTCCTCCCTCTCCTCTTCTCCCTTTCCTCTCCGCCTTCCCTCTTCCCGCTCCCTTCCTCGGCTTCCCGGCGGCGGCCCCGACCGCGGGGCAGCAACGACCGAGGCGGGCCCCGCGCCACGTCCGCGGGTCTTGGAGTAGAACAATGACTAGTGATCATGGGATTCATGTTGGGAAGCCACCGTTCTTTGATGGGAACAACTATGATTATTGGAAGACTAGGATGTCGGCTCATCTCAAAGCCATGAGTAGAAAGCTATGGAGAGTAGTAAATGATGGATATGTCATTTTGGACCCAAAGAGTTTGACACCCCTAGATGAGGAAAATGAGACACTAAATGATCAAGGGGTTAATGTGCTCTTTAGTGCTCTTGATGTAAATGAATTTAATAGAGTCAAGAGCCTCACAAATGCAAATGATATATGAAAGAAGCTCATGGAAATTCATGAGGGTACATCAACGGTGAAGGAGGCCAAGCTATATTTGCTTAAAGGAAATTTTAGTGAATTCACCATGAAGAAGGATGAGAGCATAGCCGAGATGTTCAACCGGCTAAATGACATTGTAAATGACCTCAAGGGACTTGGATTTGAGGTACCGGATGGGGATTTCAACCACAAGTTTCTTAGATGTCTTCCGGAAAGATATGACACAATTGTGACCTTACTTGTAAGGTCAAATGTGAAGACCGCAACTCTCACACAAATATTGGGAGAAATTCTTACCCATGACATGTTCAAGAAATCTCAAGATGAAGCTCATGGTGGAGAAATTGATATGAAAAAGAAAAGTGTGGCATTCAAAGCTCAAGATAGCAAAAATGAAGAAGAAAGTGGATGCCAAGAAGAAGAATCGGATGAGGAGATGGCTCTCTTTGTCAAGAGATTCAATAGAATGATGAGCAAAAAGAGCTTTGGCAAGAGAGGTCAATCATCAAGAAAAAATCCTTTTGTGGACAAGACTTGCTTCAATTATGGTGAAGTAGGTCATATCATTGTCAATTGTCCAAACAAGAAAAAGGACAAGAAAAATGATGAAAAGAAAAAGAAGAAGTTCATCAAGAAGAAGAAGAATGGCCAAGCTTATTTTGTTGAATGGGATTCCGATGCAAGCTCCGATGATGATGATGATGATGACAAGCCATCCAAGGGAGTTGCCGGGATCGCCATCAAGGAGGCTCCATCACTCTTCTCTACACCACATTGTCTTATGGCAAAGGGTGGTGCAAAGGTACAACAAGATGGTGAACTTGATGAACTTTCATATGATGATCTTGTTGAAATGCTTAATGATGCTGATGAATTCATGACAAAGGAAAAGGCTAAGTTGAGGGACTTGAAGTTGAAGTTTACTTCTCTTCAAGATTCCTATGAGGAGCTAAAGACTTCTCATGAGAATCTCAAAGAAACTCATGAGAAGCTTGAGGAAGCTCACAATACCTTGCTTAGTCATGAAAGAAAAGCAACATTGAGCATTGGTGTTAGTTGTGATTTAATTGATGATAAATCTTGTGGCTCTAGCTCTACTAGTTCTTTGTGCACTAAAATTGATAACTCATCTTGCAATAAATCTCTCATTATGGAAAATGATTTGTTAAAGAAAGAGGTTACTTGCTTGACTAATGATTTGAGAAAATGCTATGATAGTAGAGCAAAGTTTAATCATTATTGGGCAAACCAAAAGTTCACCTTGAACAAGCAAGGGTTTGGATATATTCCTAAGAAAGGGAATAAGACTTTTGTGCAAACCAAAACTACCTTTGTGAAGAGTAGTGGCAAGCCATATTGTGAAAAATGCAAGAAGGTTGGCCATGTTGAGAAGAATTGCACCAACAAGAAAGTCATATTCTTTGATTCAAGTTACATGCTTGTGAAAAATTCAAATGGCAATGTTAGTGCAAAATTTGTTGGGATACCTATAAATGGTGCTAAAAAGAATGCCATTTGGGTGCCAAAAGTCTTAGTCACTAATGTGGTCACTAACGTTCAAGGACCCAAGAAAGTTTGGGTACCTAAAAGAGTTACTTCCTCTTTGTAGGTGAATTACAAGTCCGGAGGAAGACATTGGGTGCTTGATAGTGGATGCACTCAACACATGACCGGAGATCATATGATGTTTTCCTCTCTAGATGAGAATGTGGGTGGCTATAGTGACATCATCTTTGGTGACAATAGCCGGGGCAAAGTCAAAGGAGTTGGTACAATTCCTATCTCAAGCAATCATTCTCTTTCAAATGTATTATTGGTTGATTCTCTCAAGTTTAATCTCTTAGCAGTCACTCAACTTTGTGATTTTGGATATAAGTGTAGTTTCACTAAAGATGATGTTGTAGTGACTAGCTTGGATGAAAAAGATCACATCTTTACGGGATTTAGACATGAGGATGTATATCTTGTGGATTTTGCTACTAAAGAGGCAAACTTGTCAACTTGCTTATTCACTCAATCATCTTTGGGTTGGTTATGGCATAGAAGGCTTGGTCATGTTGGCATGAAGCAACTCAACCGACTTTTGAAGCATGATTTAGTAGTTGGCTTGAAGAATGTGAAGTTTGATAAAGATAAGCTTTGTAGTGCATGTCAAGCCGGAAAGCAAGTTGCAAATGCTCATCCCACTAAGAGTGTCATGTCAACCGAGAGACCATTGGAATTATTGCATATGGATTTATTTGGTCCTACAACATATAGAAGTATTGGTGGAAATTGTTATTGTCTTGTGGTAGTAGATGATTACTCAAGATATACATGGGTTTTCTTTCTTAATGACAGGGCCGATACATATGACACTTTCAAGAAATTCTTTACAAGGGCCGAAAATAAATTTGAGCTCAAGGTGAAGAAAATGAGGAGTGACAATGGAAGTGAGTTTAGAAACACAAGAGTTGAGGAATGGTGTGATGTGAAAGGAATCAAGCATGAATTCTCAACCAAGTACACTCCGGAACAAAATGGTCTTGTTGAGAGGAAAAATAGAACCTTGATTGATATGGCAAGATCAATGCTCTCCGAGTACAATGTTTCAGATAGTTTTTGGGCCGAAGCAATCAACACGGCTTGTCATGCCTCAAATAGATTGTATTGCCATAGATTTCATAACAAGACCCCATATGAGTTGCTCATTGGAAGGAAGCCAAATATATCTTATTTTAGAGTGTTTGGTTGCAAATGCTACATTCTCAAGAAGGGAACTCGGTTATCAAAGTTTCAAAGCAAATGTGATGAGGGTTTTCTTCTTGGATATTCATCTAATAGCAAGGCTTATCGGGTCTACAACAAAACTCATGGCATTGTTGAAGAAGCATATGATGTTGAGTTTGATGAAACCAATGGTTCTCATAATGAACAAAAAAATCTTGATGATGTGAGAAGTGATGGTTTGAGAAATGCAATGAAAAATATGTCAATTTGTGATGTTAGACCAAGAGAAGAAGATGAAGATGAAGATGGTCCTTCTATCTCTATTAGAGTTAATCCTTCAACTTCTATCTCAAATGATCAAGCACAACAAATTGTACAAGATTCAAGTAATGATGATTCTCAAGTACAAGATCAAGTTGGTTCATCTAGTGCACCTTCTTCATCAACTCAAGAACCCATTGTTCCTCAAAGAATTCATCATGTTCTTGCAAAGGATCATCCGGTGGATCAAATCATGGGTGATATTAGTAAGGGTGTCCAAACTCGATCTCGCATTGCTTCATTTTGTGAACATTATTCTTTTGTATCTTTTCTTGAACCTAACCGTGTAGATGAAGCATTGAGAGATCCGGATTGGGTGAATGCTATGCATGAAGAATTAAATAATTTCACCCGGAATCAAGTTTGGGATTTAGTTGAGAGGCACAAGAATTATAATGTTATTGGCACTAAATGGGTTTTTAGAAACAAGCAAAATGAAGATGGAATGGTTGTGAGAAACAAGGCAAGATTAGTAGCTCAAGGCTTCACTCAAGTCGAAGGTTTGGATTTCGGTGAAACTTTTGCTCCCGTTGCTAGATTAGAAGCTATTAGAATTTTATTAGCTTATGCTTGCTCTCACAACATTAAACTTTTTCAAATGGATGTGAAAAGTGCTTTCTTGAATGGCAAGATTAGTGAACTTGTTTTTGTTGAGCAACCTCCCGGTTTTGAAGATCCCAAGAAGCCAAATCATGTATACAAGCTCTCTAAAGCTCTTTATGGTCTTAAGCAAGCTCCACGAGCTTGGTATGAAAGATTGAGGGATTTTCTTATCTCTAAGGGCTTCAAAATTGGTAAGGTTGATACTACTTTGTTCACTAAAGATATTGGTAAAAATTTGTTTGTTTGTCAAATTTATGTTGATGATATTATCTTTGGTTCAACTAACCCAAGTTTTTGTGAGGAATTTGGTGAAATGATGTCTAGGGAATTTGAGATGTCCATGATTGGTGAATTGAGTTTCTTTCTTGGACTTCAAATCAAGCAACTCAAGGAAGGCACCTTTGTGTGTCAATCAAAATATGTGAAGGATATCTTGAAGAAATTTGGTATGGAAGATGCAAAACCAATGAAGACTCCTATGGCCACCAATGGGCATCTCGACCTAGATGAGGGAGGTAACCCGGTTGACCAAAAACTTTACCATTCTATGATTGGTAGTTTGTTTTATTTGACCGCATCTAGGCCCGACATCATGTTTAGTGTTTGCATGTGTGCACGATTTCAAGCCGCACCTAGAGAATGTCATTTGACCGCCGTCAAAAGGATCTTGAGATACTTGAAATATTCTCCTAATATTGGCTTATGGTATCCCAAGGGTGCTCATTTTGATTTGGTTGGATTCTCGGATTCGGATTATGCGGGGTGCAAGGTTGATAGGAAGAGCACTTCCGGTGGTTGTCAATTTCTTGGAAGATCTCTTGTATCATGGTCATCAAAGAAGCAAAATTCCGTGGCTCTTTCAACCGCCGAAGCGGAATATATCTCGGCCGGAAGTTGTTGTGCACAATTATTATGGATGAAGCAAACTCTTCTAGATTATGGTGTGAAATTTGATGAAATTCTCTTGTTGTGTGATAATGAAAGTGCCGTGAAGATTGCCTCCAATCCGGTTCAACATTGAAGAACCAAGCATATTGATATCCGCCATCATTTTCTTAGAGATCATGTGAACAAGGGTGATATCAAGATTGATGGTATTGGCACGGATGATCAATTAGCCGATATATTTACAAAGCCTTTGGATGAATCTCGGTTTTGCAAGTTGAGAAATGAGTTAAATATCATTGACTTCTCAAATGTGGCTTGAAAACTAGCACATGTAGCATATGGTTCTTTCATGCACTCCTTGTTTCATCTTTTTGAATTTTTGAGGTATTTTTTGAGCCATTTATGAGTTTTCATGATTTTACTCGATTTATTTTCGAATTCTTGTTGAAACTTGCTCATATGAGTCTTTTGAAGGTTTTCATGCAATATTTGAGATTTTTGGATTTTTATATGAGCAATGATCCCAAATTGGAGTTGGAATTGAGAAAATTGGCAGAATTCAGACTTGTCAGATTTTTGGTAGCGCGGACGGTCCGCGGGTAAGGGGCGGACAGTCCGCAGTTCATGGGACTTGTTCACCAGAGGCTCTGCAGAGAAGTTCTCAACCGCAGAAATACACTGCGGACGGTCCGCCAAAGGACCGCGGACGGTCCGCTCATGTTGGGGAGATTTTACCAGACGCTGTTTTATTTGGTTTGCAGTGTAAATATTTCAAAGGCGGACGGTCCGCCGGGATATCGCGGACAGTCCGCGACTGGACAGAAAGGTGGGGTCGGCCAGACTTGACTTATATTGGATGTCCCTCTCACACCCCTCCACCAAACCGCACACAAACATCAAAAAGGTCTCTCTCTTTCTCTCTCAAGCACGTGGGGGAGACGACAAGGTCAAGCCTTTTTGGAGTGGTTCCCGGACGGTCCGAGCACATCCCCGGACTCTTCTCAAGATTGTGCATCATGTCTTCTCGGTATTTCAATGAATCCCTAACTCTTATTCTTGGTTTTCTTTATTGGAAAGAGTTAGGGTTAGATGCTCCGATCTATTTTTGGACCATGGATTCTTGAAAATACTTGGGGGATCTT
Organism: Panicum virgatum; assembly: GCF_016808335.1. Lineage (NCBI taxonomy): Eukaryota > Viridiplantae > Streptophyta > Magnoliopsida > Poales > Poaceae > Panicum > Panicum virgatum. The sequence continues at coordinate 67,095,500 of NC_053147.1, forward strand.
ATTCCTAGTGATGAGGAGATGCTATTGTTTAATTTTGATTGGTGGATTTGAATCGAAACTCAAAATGTGGGTGAATCAAAGATGAGGGCGATTTTGTGTTCCTGCGAAGAACAGATGGGTCGCGGACAGTCCGCCTACTGGACGCGGACGGTCCGCCGTGGTAGTTCCTGAACCGCGGACGGTCCGCGTTCATAAGAGCGGACGGTCCGCTAGTATCAGATTTTTCAGATCAGTGCTGAATTGAGTTATATCATTAAGGATTGTTTCTGTGACTTTAGTAATTATTCTTATGGTTAAATCTTGACCTCAGGCCACCCCGGAAGATCATCAAGGCCACTGCTACAAAAATTAAGAAGGCAATGACTTCTAAGAGGCAAAGAGACAGTGATGACTCGGACGATGTGGACTATGCTCCAAATGTTAGTGAGATGGCTGCTGCATCTTCAGTGGGAGATATTGGTGATGAGTCCTCAGAGTAAGATACTGAGGGAGTTGACAATGATGTTACAGATTTGATGGGGCTAGATCTACCTAGCCGACAGTGGACTGCAGAAAGCTATGCAAATGCAAGAGCAGTGGATCAGTTCAGCTTGCCTCGTGACACCAATATTCTCTTCTTCAAAACCGAGGTACAAAAAGATGTTTACTTTGGTCATCTAGTTAAGAAAAATGTATTCAAACATCAGACCATTGACCTAGGCTATATGAGACAACATCAAGTCATGTCTGATCTAGTGGATAGATTTCAGCAAATGGGGATAGCTAATTTTCTGCAGCATAGGTGTGATTGGAATGAAACAGTAATACGCCAGTTCTATGCCACTCTCGAGATAAACATGGTTGAGGAAACATTTAGGTGGACAACTGGCAAAAGAACCTATGGTGCTACATTTGCACAGTTTGCTGAGGCAAATCAATTAGATTATAATTTCATCACTAGTGAGCAAAGTGTGAATGTTGTGTTAGAAAACTCACTAGATGAGAATGACTACCCCATGTTCTATGAGCCTGCACATCTTGGAATTGCTAGAACTTTTGGGGGTACTCAGGGTCTGAGGCATCATCCTGCAGTGATCAATAAAATTGTCAGAGTCACTTTCATGCCTAAGAGTGGCAACAAGGACAAGGTTAGATGGCACTATTGGAATGTGATATCTCATATTATGAATGGAAATAGAATAAATGTCATTGCTCTTATCATGGATCAGCTCGCAGATTTGAGGCTAAACATGAAAATGAACTTATATTTTGCTCCATATATTATGTCCATCATCAAGGTTAAGACTAGTTTCAGAGGGATATGTGAAAGCAAGCACACACCTTTCAGGCCATTTAAGAATGACAATGCTTTTCTCTTGAGGCCTTTGACTCCTTTCCCTGGAGATGATATGGATGCTGAAGCACAGGGGCAAGATGATAGTGATGATGATGCTCACATGGGAGCAGCTGCAGCTCAGCATGCCATGCCACCACCGCATCCTCCAGCACAGCAGCAGTGGGCTCCTCCAGCTGGCTACTTTGATCCATACTTTGCATCCATGCAGGAGAGCATGTCCTCTCAGATTGCGGGGTTGGCTAGTCAGATGCAGACTCAGATGAACCTCAACTTTCAGAACATGCAGCAGCAGATGTTCCAGCCTATGATGGCTCAGATGCAGGGATTTCATGAGAGTCTACACTCAGATATAGCAGCTCTTGACTCACGTTTTGAGGATTTTCCCTCTTCTGAGCAGTTTGAGCAGCTTGAGCAGAGACAGGAGCAGCTAGAGCAGCGCTTTGATGCCTTCAGCACAGCCTTCACTGGATTCTCTGATCACTTCTACTCGGTATTTCCGGCTCTAGTGCCGCCTCCAGAGTTCTACCCGCACCAGCCGTTTTACCCACCGCCACCTCCTCCACCAGCCGTTTGACTTTCTTGGCAATTGATGCCAAAGGGGGAGAAGGAGCTTTGGAGTGCCTTGGATCTAGGGGGAGCTCATGGACTTCAGATCATTCGTTTTTGGCTTCCGCCTGCCACTCATGTTTATTTGTATCTTGCATGAACTCTATTTGAGACTTGTGTTTGGATTTGAACTTTGGTTTGTAATGTGTGATGAACTATGTTAGTTTGTGCTACTCTTATCTATTTATGTTCATCTTGTGGTTGTGAGGTTGTGCTAACCATGCTAAAGTTCATATCATATATATCTTGTATCTTGTATGCCTCGATTTCCACTTGTAGGGAAAACTCCGTCAAAAGTTTCAAATATATATGTGTACTTGGAATTCATGAAAATTTATATGCACATATCAAGGGGGAGTTCTCTCTACTCATCGAACTTGGTGAATTTATTCATACCACATTCTGAAATTTTCAAGAAAATGAGTAAGTTCTTCCAAAGTTCAATTCCAAGTCCACCTTATGCCTAGTGTATAAAGTTGACTTGAAAACTTTTATCACTCCAAAATTTAGTGTTGTCATCAATTACCAAAAAGGGGGAGATTGAAAGCATCTAGGCTCCTATTTCGAGTTTTGGTAATTAATGACAACGGTTTGTGGATTAACGATTTCATTTGAGATAATGAGTATAGGTTGATCCATGGATGAAAGAGATTTGGGTGTGAACGTATGGAGTTTTGGAGATGATGAGCAAAGCTAGGGCTCAAGGCAAAGGTATAAAATATGGCCTTTGTATTTTACCGGTCACAAGGCGTTTAGTGGATGAAAAGTGACCGGATTTGTTGGATAGATAGCCGTACTATCAAGAGGGGTTGTGTACTCATGCTTGATGGGTCTTTAGTGCCATTTTGCTCAAAATGTCTAGTTGCATGCATGAGGGCTAACGGCGTTTTGAAAAGATTTGAAATAAACTAAGTTTGAGTGCTGACTGAGTAACGGCGGACAGTCCGCACCTGAGGGGCGGACAGTCCGCGCCCGTTCCAGAGAGCTTGCAGAGGCTCTGGTGGGCTGGCGGACAGTCCGGCCCAGTTGGGCGGACGGTCCGCTACTGTTTTTTCAAACTTGTACCAGAAAGGGTGTCTGTCAGTGTGGGCTTCAAAGTTGAACGGCGGACAGTCCGCCCATGGGGCGCGGACGGTCCGCCGGCTAATCTCAGGTTTGTACCAGAGAGGTTGTTTCTCTGGTTTGGGCTCAAAAGTTCAACTGCGGACAGTCCGCTCCTGAGGCGCGGACGGTCCGCAGGCTAATCTCAAAATTGTTCCAGAGACGATGTTAGTCTCTGGTGGGTTGGAACTCTTAACCGCGGACGGTCCGCCCCTGGGGCGCGGACGGTCCGCCAGGGCTTAACGGCTAGTTCTGACACGCATTAAATGCACTCTGACTCACTGGTTTATAACGGCGGACAGTCCGGTTTTTGAACCGCGGACGGTCCGCGACTTCGCAGAAAAGAGTGTAACGGCTAGTTTTTGAAAGGGTGTCTATATATACCCAATGCCCGGCCATTGGGTGACTCTTTTGGCCATTTGGATAGCATTCTTGACACATTAGAGCTAAGGCATCCCTCTCTCACACACACTTGCTTAGAGATTGCATTTTTGAGAGTGTGAGAGCTTCCTAGTGCATTGCATCAAGAGTTTGAGCTTTGTGGCATTAGGGAAACTTTAAGCAAGCGTCATCAACTTGTTACTCTTGGGAGTTGCCGCTCCCTAGACGGCTTGGAGAAGTGGATTTCGTGGAGCACCTCCAAGGAGATTGTTGAGGAGCCCCGATTTCGGTTGTGAGAGGTTTTGTGCTCACCTCACCGGAGTGGTGAAGAGCAACTCTAGTGGAATCGAGGTGTGGAGCGGTTCTTCAAGCCGGCTCAAGATCAAGAGGTTCTTGATAGAGGAGCGGTTGATTCTTGGAATCCACCTCAACGTGGATTAGGGGTGACCGGCAAGTCATCGACACCACGGGATAATTTCTTGTGTCAAGCTTGGTTACTTCTCTTGCTCTCTTTAATACTTGCTTTTACTTTGAGCAATTTACTTTACTAGAGCTTGATTTGTGTCTTGTCACCCTAGGTTGCAAACTCATCTAGAGATAGTAATAGCATGACATAGGGCTTTCCTTTGTTACTAATTAAATTTCTCTAGTGCTATTGGTTTTAGATTTTAAACCGCATATTCACCCCCCTCTAGTCGGTGTTCTTGATCCTACAGCGGTGTTGCGTGCTCCGCGGAGTCCGCTCGATTTGGCGAAAACGGTGGCCTCCGCTTGTTTACCGGGGCTCGCCCTGTACGCCGCTGCAGAGGATATTTACTCTATGGCGTACTGGAGGGAGCTATCCCGTTCGCCGCTGCGGATAGCCTTAGCATCAAAGGACACACATATATTTGGGCTTGGCAGCTTTGGAATGATCATATGTAGCATCCTTAAAAGCATTGCAATGGCATCATAGACCTAGATCTACTGCCTGTAAATAATTGATGGTCTTTCTATGCTTAGCATCCTAGGAGAAGAAACATTTGCACACTCTAGTGGCATCCTGCCATAGTGCCATTTGAAATGTGCAGTTGGCGCCAAAAACTTTTAACAACACATGACCTTGAGACATGGACAAATTGGAATTCCCTTGGCAAATCAACAACTCCAAGTTGGCAGCATGCACGCTGCTGGAATCTTATCATCCTTGGAGTTGGACTGCAAAGGCAGACAATCAGTGTTAAATTACAGGGACATCTGCATAAGGATGACATCAAGCGTTGGACAATGTGACCTCAAAAACCTAAATCAAAACAACTGTGAGGCTAAACTACACATTGGTGAGGCTAACAAGAAACATCAGGACAAGACACCATGCACAGGGGCCTCAGTGTGTGTGAGACCTACAGGCTTAAAAGATTTGTCTCATCATTTACAGTTGAACTGTATAATTAATTATTTTTTCAACTGCATTTAATATTTCATGTATGTGTCCAAAGATTCGATGTGACGGGTACTGTAAGGAAAATTTTGGGAACTAAACACGGACAAAGTGCCCAAGAGACAGAAATGGGTTTGGTGGACTGATGCAGGCAGGGGTGTGTGGTGAGGACATGAGCTGATAACTTTACCTTTACCAAACCCAAGAAGAGGAGGAAAAAAAAGGTGTGGTCTTGCCTTGTGTTTGTGTCCTATGAGTAGGAGCAGAGCCTATTAAGGGGGTGTTTAGTTGGTGAAAAAGTTTGGATTTGAGTACTGTAGCACGTTTCGTTGTTATTTGATAATTAATGTCCAATCATGAATTAATTAACATCATTAGATTCATCTCGTGCTAATTAGTTAGACTGTGTAATTAGTTACTTTTTCCAACTGCATTTGATGCTCTATGCATGTGTCCGAAGATTTAATGTGCTGTCTGAATTTTTTTTGGAAACTAAACGGGGCCTAACAAAGGTGGATTAGTGTTGTGGTTCCATTGTTTTGCAGGGAGCTCCTCCTCAAATCAACTGTTGTTGGGGTCAGGGTTTTGGAGCCTTCTCTCCCTCCCCTTTCCTCATGGCTTTTTCTTGGGCCTGCAATGCGTGCAAGCGTTCATGGGGTCTGGTGCTGGATAGGGTAGGGTGGGGCATGAGGGGGAAGTTTAATAAGTTCGAATTCTTTTTAAAAAAATCAGATGTTCTTTCAATTTTGGAGTAAAATTGGCCGTCTTTACCTATCTGCCTGTCTCCTTCTAACTCAAAAGTCAAGTGTCACGGCCTGAATTCTTTTGCGGGGAGACAGGGAACAATATTCATTGACTGAAGAAACTGTGCCGCGACTTGCAAGTTGCGAGCACAGCACATCATCTGTAATTCATTAGCTGAATTTGTTTGGCTTGACAGCAACAGTGCTTTTCTTTTATATTAAATCAGTACCAGCTACTAATCAGTCAATAGTATTTTTCTCTCGTAACAAATCAGCACCAGCCACAGTCAAGCGAACAGATTGAAAAAAGAAAAAGGTCGAGCACATCCTAAAACTGTTTTAGGGGGTGTTTAGTTGGTGAAAAAATTTAAATTTAGGTACTGTAGCACATTTCATTGTTATTTAATAATTAATATTTAATTATAGATTAATTAGCATTATTAGATTCATCTCGTATGAATCCGTTAGACTATGTAATTAGTTATTATTTTCAATTATATTTAATGTTATGTATGTCCGAAAATTTGATGTGGTGGATATTGCGTAATTTTTTTTTTAAAACTAAACGCACTCTTAGAATAGTGCTCTGGCGAACTACTACTGGACTGTCGAATCGAATCCATGGCGATGCAGCAGCAGCAGATGGAGGCATGGAGCTTAAAAAAGAAAAAAAAAACTTCTAGGCAATGCAATGTGTGAAGTACAGGAGGAGGCAGGGGCTTGACCGGACGTAACATCCGGCGATGGCCGCCGATAGGGTAGGCCACTGTGGAGCTGGCAGCCGGCAGTGGGGAAGAGCTTGAAATCCGAGGAGGGACAGCCCGTAAAGAAGCCGCAGAAATTTGCCGGTTTTGATTTTTTTTGTTTCGAACGGACGAACGTGCATGTCTGCATGGGTTCCGTTCCGTGTGGAGGAGAGCTGAAGCGGCCAAGCCAAGCAGGCTCCTCGGGAACGACGATGCAATCCCTCCCAAAAATTTTACTCCCTTACGTCAAAGAAAATTTTGCACAGAACAAATTGCAACGCGAAACAAATCTAATAAATCTATTAAATTTATAATTTACAACAGCAATTAGTAATTATCTGCTAATTATAAATCAATATACCTCATAGATTCGTTTCTGTTGGGGATTGGACCTTCGGGTCAAGCCCTCACCCTCAGAAATGCTCCCTAACCTGTTTGCAGGGCTACAACGAAATGGAGCCAAGCATACCCGAAGGTATCGGATGAACACTAAGAAGCGTAAACTCAAAAACCATGACTTTGGGCCGAAGGATAACACCTTCTGAAGGCCGAAGGTAACGGATGGCTGCCCAGAAGCGCAAGCGCAAACACCAAGGCCTTCGGTCTGAAGGGTACCGCTTCCACCGCGCCGAAGGTGACAAACGGCCACCCGGAAGCATAAACTCGAAGATCAAGACCTTCGGGAAAAGGGCCCGCGGCCAGGAACGAGGATGACGGCTGATCGATCGTTGATGGAACCTTCATGTCCCAAACTCCCGGAGGTACCCGAAGGTTATTGTAACCTTCGTCAGCTGAAGACATGTGAGTAAAATGTGAATATGTAAGAAGGTCGGATTTGTACACCTCCCAAGTACGTGAGAAGGTCGGATTTGTAAACCTCTCACCTTGTAATTTTACTCCGGAACCGGCTGAGGGTGAGCTGTAAGTGAGTTGGGAGGGGGCAATTTAGGAAAACATGGCCGGGGGCCAGGGGTATAAATAGCCCCCTCTCTCCACAGTGTAAAGTGTTGAATTTTCTGATCATTATTGGAGAGTTCGACACCTTCTTTCATTACAGCCTTTCTTACTGTTCTTGCTCCCTGTCTGGGTTTCTACAAAGCAGAGATCCCAACAGCGGCGCCCACCATTCCAGCACGTAAGACAACCCTCGATGGCCCCAGCGAAGAAGAAAGCCACCGCCGGCACCACAAGAACCTCCACTGGGCCTGGCCGCACCCTCGACGGCCCCCAACCACAGCACGAAGGAGCCAACCCACAAATGGAAGACATCAACAACGAAGTTGCCCCTCATGGAGACCTGTTTGATAATACTGAAAACACCGAAGCTCATCAACTCACAGAAGTAGCACTCAAGCTCAAAGCCCTCGAAATGAAGAAAAAGAACATCGAAGCCCAGCTTGCCACCAAAAATAGGGCAATGGACCAAGCCAACAAGCTAGCCGAGGCCAGGCGCAGTCTAGCAGAGATGGAGGCAGAAATTGAGAGCTTACAGAGGGCATACCAAGAAATGCCCGAAGGTTCCTCCCAGCAAGAAAACCACGTCATCCTACAGACAGCCTTCGCTCATAATGAGAACCAAAGGCCACCGCCGGTCAACCTCCCATTTAACCCGACCTCGCCACTCTCAGTCGCTCTGCAGCGAACTTCATGGCCACTCGGCTACAAGCCAACTCAGCTCCCCAAGTACAACGCCACAACAGATCCAACTCAGTTCCTCATGGCCTACGAAGCAACCATCGCTTCGGCCGGAGGCGACGACTCCACCATGGCCAAGTCCTTTGTCATGGCCAGCGAAGGTTCTGTGGCTAACTGGTATTCGTACCTAACTCCGCAATCAATCAACAACTGGTATCAACTGAAAGGAATGCTCCTCCAGGACTTCAAGGGCTTCAGAAGGCTCACTACCAACACTGTCAAAGATTTCAAGTGCCCCCAGCATGACCATGAGCCTCTCTATGACTACTTCCGGAGGTTCGTCCAAAAGAAGGCTCAAATTCCAAACTTCCCAGAGAAAAATGCGATAGAAAAATGCATCGAGGGACTCCTGCCTGGTCAGCTTGCCTCCCACCTCATAAGAGAGCCTCCGAGGACTCTAGAGGAGCTTTATTCAGAAGCAGAAAAGTACGCGAAGTCAGACGCCGACCACCGCAGAAGGGTCGAGCAAAGAAGAATCATGCGTCAGGCTGAAAAATACAACCAGCAAGCATGGCAGCAATAGAAGCAGCCAGCTCACCAGCTCATCTTACCTCTGGAAACTTCGCATGAAGATGAGGATCAGATAACCTTCGATCCCTTCATGACACCACCAGAGCCAGAGCCCCAACACTCAAACGACAAGCAGCCTTCGTCCGGGGCATGAGGCAGAGGCCGCGGCAGAGGAAGGGGCCGAGGTCGTGGACCTTCGCGTGATCCCAAAAAAATTCTTCTGTCACTTCCATGGATCTGACTCCGACCACAGAACAAACCAGTGCCCGGAGAAGAAGAAGACCCTTGACAGAATGGAGGCCGAGAAAAAGGCCAAGCTAGTTGGGCACACTACATGGCCACAGACCCAACAACCTCAACAAATTCAGTACACACAGCCTTCGTTCGTTCCACCTCAACCATTTACACAAGCATACCGCCCACCTATGTTTAACTACAACTACAATCACAGTTGGCAGCCGCAGCCAAACCCTCCAACGCAAACCATTCAACCCACAACCCAAGCTCAACCCACTCAGGAGCAGCTACCACCACCCCCAGCTCACCCACCAAAACAAGAAAACCAAAACACAAATAGCCAACCCGCGGCACTACCATCCTTCGGCATGATCATGCCCATCTCCGGAGGTTCTACCCTGGACTTCGAAAACAAGAGGCAACACAGGGACTACTTCAGGCAAGTCCATTGCATCGTCTCCGAAGGTCCAACCAAGAGAACCCAATGGTCACACTCTCCGATCACCTTCTCTGAAGAAGATGTCAACCTCATCAGCTACCCACACACAGACGCTCTTGTCATCGAGGCAAACATTCAGGGCTGGAGGATTGGCAAGATACTAGTTGACACCGGTAGTTCTGCAGACATCATCTTCTCCGATACCTTCGATAAGATGGGTATCGACCGAAGCCTGCTTCAGCCTTCGGAAATCCCTTTAATGGGATTCGGAGGAAAGAGAGTGAACGCAATCGGCAAACTGTCACTCCCCGTGTCCTTCAGAGATACGACCAACGCAAGAACAGAGCACATCACCTTCGATGTGGTAGAAATGCCATACCCATACCGCGCAATCTTAGGAAGAGGAACAATTAACAAGTTCGAAGCTATCGTCCATCAACTATACTTGTGCATGAAAATGCCAGCTCCCGCAGGGGTCATCACCGTTCGCGGGGACCAGCAACTTGCGCGGGACATTGAACGGGGGTACACCCCAGGACAGAAAAATGTGCACAATCTTCGGACTGAATCCAAGCCAGTTACCGTCGAAAAGCACCAAGGGGACAGCGAGAAAGCAACCTTCGAAGAAGACTGTGAAGTCAAGAAGGTCCCCCTCGATGTACACCTCCCCGACAAAATGGTGACTATCAATGCAACCCTAGAGCCCGAAGAGGAGAAAGAACTTCTCGAGTTCCTCTGCAAGAACCAAGATGTTTTTGCATGGTCCGCCAACGACCTTCGGGGAGTCAGCAGAGACATCATCGAGCATCGCCTGGACACCAACCCAAACATCAAGCCGAACAAGCAGAAGCTTCGCAAAATGGCAGATGAAAAAGTCGCAGCAGTCAAGGCCGAAGTCCAGAGACTGCTAGATGCAAATGTCATTAGAGAAGTCAAGTACCCAACATGGCTGGCAAATACTGTGCCGGTCAAAAAGAAGAACGGCAAATGGCGCATGTGCATTGACTTCACTGACCTCAATAAAGCCTGTCTGAAGGATGATTTCCCATTGCCAAGAATCGACAGAGTCGTCGATGATGCGGCAAACAGTCAACTGATGTCTCTACTGGACTGTTTCTCCGGATACCATCAAATCTGGATGAGGAAAGAGGACGAAGAAAAAACAAGTTTCATAACCCCCTTCGGCACCTACTGCTTCGTGAGGATGCCCGAAGGACTAAAGAATGCAGGACAGTCTTTTTCAAGAATGTCTTCTGTAGTCTTAGAGCATCAACTTAGAAGGAACGTCCTGGCTTACGTTGATGACATTGTTGTAACCAGCTCAATAAGAAGCAACCACGTGGCAGACCTGGCCGAAACCTTTGCAAGCTTAAGAAAAGCAGGACTGTCCTTAAACCCTAACAAGTGCATTTTTGGAGTTCACAAAGGAAAGGTGCTAGGATGCCTAGTGTCCACCAAAGGCATCGAAGCAAACCCTGACAAAGTAAAAGCTCTTTGGAACATGGAGGAGCCAAAGTCCATCAGGGACGTACAGAAACTTACAGGGTGGATTGCAGCCCTAAACAGATTCATCCCACACTCTGCAGACCGAAGCCTACCATTCTTCAAGGTCCTTCGCAGCGCAAACAAATTTGAGTGGGGCCCTGAGCAAAGCGAAGCCCTCAAGGCGCTCAAAAACCACCTACAGAACATGGTCAAAATGACCTCACCTGACCCGAAGGATGTGTTGCTCCTATACATCGCAGCATCCTACTCCGCCGTCAGCGCAGCGCTCGTGCTCGAGAGAGAGAGCGAAGGAAAAAAGAAGCAACTACCTGTTTATTTCGTATCCGAAGCTCTCGCAGGCTCGAAGCTCCTGTACTCAGAGCTAGAAAAAATTGCATATGCAATAGTCATGTCTGCCCGGAAGCTTCGACACTATTTCGAAGCTCACAAGATAATCGTGGTCACAGATCAACCCTTGCATGACTTGTTCAGCAACAGAGAGGCCTCAGGCAAAATTGCAAAATGGGCTTCGGAGCTCTCGGAGTTCTATATAGACTACGAAAGAAGAACAGCTATTAAATCACAATTACTAGCAGATTTCATTGCCGATTGGACATCCCCAACATTCAAGGAGGAACCTTCGACTGAACCTTGGATTGTGCACTACGATGGGGCCTGGTGTAACGACGGAGCGGGAATTGCTGCAATCATAGAGTCTCCTTCGAGAGCAAAAACAAGATACGCAGCACGACTTACTTCGGCAACCTAGAATCATCTACCAACAACACAACCGAGTATGAAGCCTTGCTCCTGGGACTTCGCAAAATGAAAGCCCTTGGCCACCAAAACTTCATAGTCAAAACAGACTCGAAGGTTTTCAGAGATCACATCAAAAAGGACTCAGAGGCAAGAAAACCCGTGCTTATCGAGTACCTTGATGCGGTTAGATCCATGGAGAAATATTTCAAAGGCTTCAACATCATTCATATCCCGAGGCACATGAACGACGAAGTAGACAAACTGGCAAAGGTAGCATCAAGAAAAGAGCAGTTACCATCAGATGTATTTTTCGAAGAAATCACAGAACCGTCGGTCAAGCCGAAGAAAGAAAAACAAATCTCAGTCATCTCAGCCGAAGATTGGAGAACATCTATAATGGAGTACCTTCGGGGAAACATCGAGCTGCCAAATGAGAAAGAGGAAAAGAAAATGTTCCAAAGAGCGAGGGGCTACGTTATCTCCGAGGGAGAATTGTTCAAGTCAGGTGTAACTAGCCCATGGTTAAAGTGCATCTCAACGACCGAAGGAATCGAGCTCCTCAATGAAATTCACTCCGGGTCTTGCGGATCTCACATTGGCTTCAGACAACTTGTCTCCAAAGCCTTCAGACAAGGATTCTTCTGGGCAACAGCCCTGAAGGATGCTCAACACATAGTGAAAACATGCCAAGCATGCCAAATGATGGGCCCAAAGTCCACAAAACCTTCAGAGCCAATTCAGCTGATACCCCCCACCTGGCCTCTTCAAAGATGGGGAATTGATCTAGTGGGCCCCCTGCCCACAGCTCAGGGCAATTACAAGTACGCAGCAGTTGCTGTTGAGTACTTTACAAAATGGATCGAAGCCAAGCCACTCATCAACATCACATCGGAAACAATCAGAAAATTCTTTTGGCAGAACATCGTCTGCAGGTTCGGGGTCCCAAGGGAAATCACCGTCGACAACGGAAAACAGTTCGACTCACAGCTCTTCAGAGAATTCTGTTACAGTGTGGGCACGAAGGTGATCTTTGCCTCAGTGTACCACCCGCAATCCAACGGGGCCATCGAAAGAGCCAATGGCATCATCTTCGACAGCATCAAAAAGTGCCTATTTGACCAGAAAAAGGGCAAATGGGCCGATGAACTACCGAAGGTTATATGGTCCCACAACACATCAGAATCAAGAACCACCAAGTTTACCCCGTTCAGGCTACTTTATAGTGCCGAAGCAATGACACCGGAGGAACTTAAAAACAGAAGCCTAAGAGTGACTCACCAAGTTGAGGCCATCCCATCGGATGACAAAGACCTCATGGAACTAGACATTCTACAAGCTTCGTAGAACCTAGAAAAATACCAAGAAGAAACCACGAAGTGGAGAGACAAGAAGATTGTAAAAAAGAACATAGCAGTCGGAGACTGGGTCCTAAAAAGGAAACCAAATGCTGAAACCTCCGGCAAACTTCAACCCAAGTGGGAAGGCCCGTTTAATCAAGAGCAACAGGCCAGGGTCATACCACCTGTCCGACGCCGAAGGAAATGAGCTGCAACATCCTTGGAATGCAGACAGCCTCAAAAAGTACTACATATAAGCTTGCAAAAAGGACGCATCGCGAAGTTATAAGCGATCGCGAACCTTCGTATTTATTTTCAGTTATTTTTTACATCGCAAACGGGCCGTACTCTTTTCCTCACAAGGGGAAACTCCGCACAGGAGGTGAGGTTTTTGACGAGGTGGACCCAGTGTAAACAATCTCAATACAATGAATTTCCCCAAACAAAGTGTCACTTTCGCCGAAGCAGCCCGAAAGGCAAGCTTCGGCAAGCATCTACATACTGCGCAAAAATAGTAAGTTAGCAAAGTACGCAGAAGCCGCAAACTTTGCATACTTATCAAAACACACAATATGTGCAAAAGCGCCAAGGGGCTTCGACCTTTCAATTGGTCCGAACCAAAAAACCTTCGGCAAAAAAGCAAACGCACAATAAGTGCAGAAACGCCAAGGGGCTTCGACTTTACAAATGGTCCGAACCAAAAAACCTTCGGCAAAAAATCAAACGCACAATAAGTGCAGAAACGCCAAGGGGCTTCGACCATACAAATGGTCCGAACCAAAAAACCTTCGGCAAAAAAGCAAACGCACTAAGTGCAGAAACGCAAAGGGGTTTCGACCTTACAATTGGTCCGAACTAAAAAACTTTCGGCAAAAAAGCAAACGCACAATAAGTGCAGAAACGCCAAGGGGCTTCGACCATACAAATGGTCCGAACCAAAAAACCTTCTGCAAAAAAGCAAACGCACAATAAGTGCAGAAACGCCAAGAGGCTTCGACCATACAAATGGTCCGAACCAAAAAACCTTCGGCAAAAAAACAAACGCACAATAAGTGCAGAAACGCCAAGGGGCTTCGACCTTACAAGTGGTCCGAACCAAAAAAAACCTACGGCAAAAAAGCAACTCGAAAGAATCGAAAGACGGATGCTAGAAAGGGGGAGACGTTTTTTCTTTCCGAACCCTCGGCATCCATCATCCGACAATCCCATGAGACAACGCCGCGCAAGTAAGGGGGGAGTCGTTTTTCCAAGAACAAAATTTGCGCGCATTGCCTCTTACGGAAACAACTTGTTACCCGAAGGACACGACCAGCAAAGCACTAACGCAAAAAAAGCACAAACCCGCATCCTTCGAAATAGGGACACCAACGAGCCAAGTGCGAGAAAGGGGGGAGACGTTTTTCTTAAAATTCCTCTCGCACTTAACTCCTCGGGTCCGAAGAATACAGGAAACGCTTTTACCAAGTAAAACAAAGTATCTCGAAGGTTGCACACATCAAAGCATCTCGAAGGATGCACACATCAAAGGTTGCACACATCAAAGCATCTCGAAGGATGCACACATCGAAGCATCTCGAAGGATGCACATATCAGAGCACCTCGAAGGATGAGAACAAAGCATCTCGAGGGATGCATCCAGAAGGAAAAATCGAAGGATACACACAGAAAGGCAACCCATACCTAGAAAGAATATTATACACTTTGAAAAGTTTCGCGAAGGTAGCGTTCGGACAACAAAACAAAAGTTACAACGAATCACGACCGGACCAGCATAAGTACTCTGCAAAGCTGCATCCAGGATGAGCAAGGCTGAAAGCCTCCCAGCTCATCAATACCCTAGCACTGTTTGCATCCTGCAGTATGGGAATATTTACAAAAAATTCCAAGTCCTCAAAACAAATCCCCACAAGCTAATCTTTAGACCTGAGCCCTCGGCGAAACGTTCCCATCGCGTCCCGAAGGAGTCCTGCTATCCCCAGGCGTCCCGTCGATCCCCGAAGGTTGATCAGGAGCCGCCTCCTGCACCAAATAGACGAAATCAATTAAAAACAAACAAAAGAAAAAAATGAAAAGTTGCTGGAACCAAACCCACCTCAGCAGCTGCGGCCGCCAGAGTCCGAACGGCAACTCTGCCAGAAGTTTCCCAGAAATGCTAAAAAAATGCAGCCTTCACATCCTGAATTCTTCCCACCTCCGCTGCCAAGCCTTCGTAGGGTACATACTGAAAATCATCGAGTCGGGCAAGGTCAACTGCGCCGGCACGAAGAAGATTTCCAACAAGCCCCTCGAAGGAGACAGAGGCCGCGTTGTCATTCGCAATACTCATCACCTCTCCGAGGCCTTCAAACTCGGACATCAACCAGTCCAAAAGCAGGAAGAAAACTTGGGGACCTTCGACCAGCTCAGGCAAGGGCAAAGGCTCCGCTCCAAGGGCAGAAAGAGCCTTCTTGTACTCTTCGTAAACCCCTTCGGCTCGTCTGGCAACCTCGGGTAAGACCCGCTCGAGTTCAGTCATTTTAGCCTGAACCCACTCCAGCTCGGTGATCCTATTCTTAAGGTCAGCCTTCTCATTCGCGTCCCCCTCCACGGTCCTCCGAAGGCTCTCCAGAACCTTCTCGTTATCTGAAGCAACAGACTCTAGCCTTGAACACCTGGCTTTCAGTTGCTGGTTCTCGTCCTTCAAAACGAGAATTTCAGCCTCAGCCTGCCGGAGCTTGTCAGCCAAACCCAGTCTCTCGGTGGCACTCGCCACCCGAAGGTCCGCGTCCGCTTTGGCCTTCTGCATCAAAGCTCGGCTAGCGTGGGCAAGCTTCTTGCTCAGCTCAGCAACAATGAAAGCAGCGTCGGAGGTAGACGCCTCTACCACGGCTGCAATAAATCCTGAATCAAAAACAAAACCACTTTCGGGAACACTAAAAATTGATCAAGAGACAAAAATAAAATAAGACCCCACACCTTTCTCGGGAGGGAGAACCCCAGTCGCGCCAGGCCCGTGCATCACGGCCAAGAGCTGCTGCATCGACGCCGATACAGCTGCAGAAAGTAACATAAGTAAAAACCCCCTCGGAAGCGGCGAACGAGCTAGGAAATCAGGAAAAGCCAAGTAGGTGAAACTTACCAGACTCGTCGAAGGTCATCCCCTCCAAAACCTCCACCTCTTTGTCCGAAGGTGGAGCAAAGGAACCTCCACGAGCCTCTCCACCTCTGAGCGCCATCAGCGTCTCACCTACCAAGATCTCCCCCTCCTCGATGTTCACCGCAAGAACAGGCTGCGCGTCCTTCGGCGCCGGAGCCGAGTCCTTCAGGACATCGGCCGTCGAGGCAGCAACCTTCGGCACGGGCGGCTTCGGAAGCTCCGCAGGCTTGGCCCCAGTCTTGATGAGGCTCTGAATCCTCCGGCATTTCGTCGTACCTTCGGATGAACAATGAAGATTAATCAACGCTTTCACCACCTCAACCCGACGGCCGAAACCGAAAAGCATGGTCCCGTACTCATCGCTAAGATCATAACGGGATCTAAAAAAGCCTCCCTTCGGGAAACCTTCGTGCTCATGAGCCCTTCCATAAATGAGGGCGTACCGCTGTCGCCCGAAGAAACCTCCTTATCTTGCGCCTTTCTCTTGGCGCTCTCAGCCCGCGCAACTGAAACCTTCGTGCTCGAGGGTTTCCGACCACGACCGCGCCCCCGAGTACCGGTAGCCCCGGAGCTCCCCGCCTCCTCCACCTTAGCCTTACCTCTGGACTTCACCTCAGGAACCTCCGAACATACGTTCCCCGGCGGCGTCATTCTTGGAACGGCGTTAGCCGGGACCGGCTGTAACACCCCGGTGTTAATTGCTGGTGCTAATCATGGGTTAAATCGCTAATCAGGATTAACCAAGGTCATTAGCGCTAATCAAGTTGTGAAGTGAATTTGTTTTTAGCCGAGTTCGAGCACGTTTTTGTCCTTGATCCGAGCTTCAAATCAACTTTCGCCCAAAACAAAAGTTGTAGCTCTTATCGTTCTCTACAACTTTTATTTTGGCCAAATTTCATGTTCCAATGTAAAATTTGGAGTTTTGGATGGTCAAAGTCAGCGGAAAACCACTCAATCTCGGTCAACGGTGACTCCCCTGTTTTGCTCAGTGCACCGCCGGCCCTCGACGTTGGCGCTGCCAAGCGTCGGCCGTCGCGGCGAACCTCGCTCTCCGCGCGTGTCTTATCCGCTCGCGAGCTCTGGAGGCTTCTGGTCCTCATCTCTTTCTCCTTCCTCGTGTCCTCGTCAAGCCGAGCCCGAGCGAGCAGTGATCGTCGCCGTCGCCGCTCCGACCACCCCCTTGCCGCTCCGCTTCGATTCCCCGCGCCCCGACCTCCCTAGCCTCGCCCTGAAGCTCCACCGCCCCCTTCCCCGAGCCGACCGACCCGCTCCCCGGCCAAATCGGCCTCACGACCACCGCGCCCGCCATCGTTGCCGCGCCGAAGCTCTGCCCTCCCGTCGAGCTCCACCTTCCGGCCTCCCTACGCTCCAATCGAGCCCCCGGTGCGCTTCTTTGCGACTCACTCATGCTCCCCGAGCCGTTCCCCTTTCGATTCCGGCCTTGCCGTCGTCGGAGCGCCGCCGCGGAGGCCCTGCTCGCCGCCGGCGCACGCCGCGCGCCGTCCCCGCGCGAGCCTGCTCACCGCCGTTGCGCGCCCCGAGACCGCCGAGCATCCCTCGCCGCGGGGCCAGGCGGCCGGAACACCGCCGCCAACACGCGCCGCCGCCCTGCCCCGCGTGCACCGCCGCCCTGACTGCGTGCGCCGCTGCCCTGCCCCACACGCGTCCCTGCACGGCTGCGGGTGCGCTGGCCCTGCGCGTGGGCCGCTCGCGCTGCCCCGCCGGCCGGCCGGCCCATGGCCGCCGCGCTCGCGCGGGCGCGCCGCCGCGCGTGGCCGGGGCAGGCGGCAGAGCAGAACAGGGGAGAACCCCCCCCCCCCTTTGCTCTCTTTATTCCAATGACAAGTGGGTAGATTTATTCTTTTTGTTGATGTTGGCTGAAATCTTCCAATATTCATAGAAATTCCTAGAAAAATCCTAAAAAGGCAAAACTAGTTGCTTTAGCTTCGTAATTTCATGCTCTATTTGATAGAACCATGAAATGGGTAGTTTCATCACTTTTGATAGATGGTTTCGATTGCACTTGTTTAATGGTAATTGAGACCGAGAGCACCTCCTTCCGGACCTAAAGTTGAACTGGATCTGATCAATGCACCCTCTCGTCTTCTTTGATGGAGACACTTCAGGCTAAAAAGAAACTTAGAACCAAACCCTGTCGCCGCTTTCCACCATCCCGTTAAACCCTAGTTGTAGCGGTTGTTGGTAAATTTTTGTCCATGCAGCCTTTTGTGAGTTTTGCATTGTATTGCGTTGCATCATTTCATGAGTTTCGTGCATGGCATATTTTATTTGTGTAGACGCAGAAACCGAAGTCGTCTACGAGCTGATTGCCGAGCCGGTCCAGAAGCCTTTCGCAGGAGAACCGCACGCCGAAGCAGCCGTCGAGCCAGATCCAGAAGTCGCTAACCCCGCTGACTGGCAAGGCAAGCCCCGGTGCATAACCCTTAATTTCAGTATTCAATAATTGTTATATAATTATTGTGCATTTCAGTTTCTAGGAGTTGATTGGAACCTTAGATGCATGATCCCTAGGTTTCCTCAGTCACTCTACTAGTATACAGGTCGTTAGTACTGCAATGCTTAATTAGGGTTCGGTAGAAGACGAGTGATTCCTGTCACTCGCGAGATATAGGTCTTGTTACTTATGAAAAAGTTCTGGAGTGTGAATCTTGAGAAAAAGAAAGGAAAAATGGAGACCGGGCGGAGATGGATTGGTTATGGATATGGAAGTTATGGGAAGTGAGCCTCCGCCTGTGTCGATTGAGGACCGTACCGTTGTTGGCACTACTGATCGAGGATTGAACAGTACTAACCGCATGCCGGGAGTAGGAGGTAGTCGAAACCGGTAAGCTCAGTACCATATGTGCCCCGGTAGGCGGACTTGATACTGTCTTCACCAGTGGAGCTAGTATCCAAACTCATGGCTGACCCTTCGTTGGTATCGGTGGGGCTAGCAGTCCCGGGTCGCAGGGCAGTTCGCCTATTCGGTGTGCATATGTGAAGGGTTGGTGTGTATAGCCCGACGGGGCATATACGTGCCGTGTTGGTTAGGTCCACCTTGCAAGGTTAAATCGAATCGATTCACCGTGACTCGCGGATATGAGAACCTTGATCTCTCTGTCACATCGTAGTAAAGAAGTGGAATGAGTCTGAACTGAGAATGTTGGTTGTGGTAAGCTGAAAAGATAATGTGATCAACCATGTATGCTCTAGAGTACTAGGCAAACCTAAGTTATAAGGGTCAACTCAATTGGCACTAAAATATTGAAAGTAAGAATTCAGTGCTAGCTGCTTTTCAGCAAAATAACTCCAGAGCCAAAAAGCCTTTCATGTCTAGCTAATGGGCTAAGTATACCCATGGACGGGTAAGTCTTGCTGAGTATTAGAATACTCAGGCTTGTTGTTGCCATATCTTTTAGCAGGTTGCGTTCCGGAGGACTCCGAAGAGATCTGCGCCTCGTGGATCGGTCAACCACTTCCTCCGGGTTGGTCGGTTGAGTGGGTCCCGTCTTCGCCGTGAAGTATGGGCAGGTGAGCCTCACATCAGTGGGCAAGATGTGAAGTTCGTCTTCTGTGACATCGACGTTATCTATCGTATTGTTTTAAAGCTTGTTTTCAACTCTAAATTGTTTTCCGCTGCGTTTGAACTCTGAGGTTTGATTTGTAATTCTGTCTTTTAAACGCTTGTTGTAGTTTAAGTTGGTGCTTCTGTTAAACTCAGTTTGTGAATGGTTTTGAACGTTTTTGTTGCCAGTAATCATCTGTGCTCGTCTTTTGGGCGAGAGTTCCTGTGTAATCGATCCTGGTTACAGCAGGCAGTCCGAGTGTACTGGTTGAGTGCAGTAATTCTAGTTTGAGTTTAAGCGTTAATTATTGCACTTGATCGGTATTATTTGGGCTGTCCTGTGACAGCTGGCATCAGAGCTAATTGCACTAGGGGGGTGATTACTGGTGTACTTAACTATGTTAAGTAAACTTTGTTTTGCAAAAATTTTGGGTTTTCGAAAAGTTGACGCTTGATGCGCTAAGGAATAGAGTAGATAGTTCGTATGCCCTAATTATGTTCTATAAGTTAGGTGGCATCTGAGTATCTATTTTATTCCAGCATTTCCAGCAGTTACTTCTCGTTAAACCTTACTTTTATGCACAACTACTATTCTGTAACGACGCACCTACGCTGAGGTAAGCAAGGTGGGTATTCTGATAGTCCTTAGAATAGCCCACGTGTTTCATACGTGCGCGGGTCCCGTATGTTGAGCATACGAGGAGGTGATAAGGCTCAATTGAAACGAGCCTGTCGCTATCTGCCGCCTGATATGGAGTGCGGATTTCTTACCGTGTGATTATGATCACGGCCATCTCGTAAGGCAATGTTACGAGGTGAAGACTCGTTATGCAGTTGGTCATAACCGTGACCCTTGGGACACGTCTACCCTTGGATGTCCCGTAAGGCGAGTGTACGGGAAGTGAATACGTTGTTATGACGTATGCAGCGCTGCCCATTCAGCGTCGAACGTTTGGGTGCCATCTCTATAGTGGATGGTAATGTATGTGTGAATATGTGGGAAACTGCATATGCGTTACCCGTGTGGCGTAGGACACATGGGGGCCGTTCGTGTGTGCTGGCACGAAGGGTCCAGAAATGGATATTTATATCTATCTCTTGTTGTCTTGGTTTGTTTGCAGGAACACTAACTACGTAAGCACGTTATGAATCCTTGATCGTAGAAACGACTAGTATATATAGGGAGAGTACGTAATTGTGCCACTAGTCGTCTTCGTATACCATAATTGGTAATTGTTTGGGTGAGAACGATAGAACGAGCATGCATCTTGCATATTTGAGTGGTTGGTCGCTTCGTAGTTAATAGCTGTGCAACCTTAAGACTGCGACGTTACAGCTAGACGAGTTACCAACCTGCTGTTCAACCCGATTAGATGCGGTTTCAATTGAAGCAAACCATTTTGTTCTCTTGGTGAACCATATCGCGAAGGGAACGATTCATGCTGTGTGTTCATATTAATTATGCACATTCTTTATTTGCATGGATTAGTCCCAATAGCGGAATGGCTAACCAAGGGATGGTGCTTTTGCAGATGGGCAATAACAACACTGCTAACCGTGGAAATGAGGGTCAAGGAGCACAGCCACCACCGTCTCCCTCCTTGACTCAGGCTATTGCGACTCTTATCGCCGACCGCAATGAGCAGACCGAATTGTTGAGGCAACTGGTGCAAAGCAATGCCGGCAGAGGTCGACAAGCACCACCAGCAGAAACTGACTACGTCGGTTTTCTTGCCACCCAACCACCTCTGTTCCACAAGGCCGAAGATCCTCTTGAGGCAGATGCTTGGATTCGCACCATGGAGGACAAGTTTGGCATTCTTAATTGCACAGAAGTGGACAAGACTGCCTTTGCAGCACAACAGCTGAGAGGCCCGGCAAAGATATGGTGGGCTAGTCATTTAGCTATGCAACCAACAGAGAGACAGATTCCCTGGTCAGAATTTAGAGAGATTTTTAGGGCACATTATATTCTAGAAGGATTCATAAAAGTGAAAGTGGAGGAGTTTCTAAATCTGAAACAAGAGAACAAATCAGTGATGGAATATGCCAATATTTTCAATCATCTTGCACAATATGCTGCACATCACGTAGATACCGATGAAAAGAAGCAAGATTGTTTCCAGAAAGGGTTAAATACTGAGTTACTCATGCGTTTAGCAGCGAGAACATTTATCAGCTACAGTGACTTGGTCAGTAAAGCTATTCTCCAAGAAGATGCGATGTTGAAGCATGAAAAGGCGAAAAAGAGAAAGAAATCACCTATTGGGTCTCCTGGGAATGTGGTGCAACGCCTACGCCTGGGATCCACTAGCTTTTCCCAAACTCAATATCAACTACAACAGGGGATCTCTGAACATGTGGCTCCTCCACAGTTGGAGCAAAAGAAGCCCGTATTGCAGCATGTTTTTCACTCCCACCCTGACCCGTGCAAGCATCACCTAGCCGAGGGTTGCCATCACTCAGAGAATATCTGTTGTACTCCACCCAAGCCGAGAAAAGGCTCTAGCAGTTCAAATAAGAAAAAGGTGTCTTATATTAAGGAAGGCTGTGTGAGTTACACCACTTGTGAGGACGTGCCAGAAGGGGAACACGTGATGACTGATATATTTTTCCTCAATGATCATCCAATTAGGGTTCTATTCGACTCTGGTGCTTCGCATACATTTCTTAGTAAGGCTTGTGCAGAAAGGCATGGATTGGAAATTGATTGCATGAATACTTCATATAAAATTCAATCCCCATGTGGTCAAATAATCACAAACCAAATGGCAAGAATGGTACCAATTAACTTGGCTGGGAGAATCTTTCCGACCAATTTTATCATTCTCCCACATCAAGGGATTGATATCATATTGGGTATGAATTGGATGAAGGCGCATGGAGTTGTGTTGGATACTCAGGCGCATGCTGTTCATATCAATTCAAGTGCACATGGTTCTACGGTGTTACTTTTGACCAAGTACAAGGCACATAATACAACCATAAATAAATTGGAGGCTAAAAGCTTAGAGGAGATACCTGTAGTGTGTGATTATTCAGATGTCTTTCCAGAGGATTTACCTAGACTGCCACCTGATCGGGACGTTGAGTTTGTTATTGAACTTCAACCGGGTACAGCACCTATATCTAGAAGGCCATATCGGATGCCACCGAATGAATTGGCAGAATTGAAAGTACAATTGCAAGACCTACTGAATAAGGGTTTCATCCGTCCAAGCTCATCACCTTGGGGATGCCCAGCTTTATTTGTGAAAAAGAAAGACCAAAGTTTGAGGTTATGTGTTGATTACCGGCCTCTAAATGCGGTTACCATTAAGAATAAATACCCATTGCCTCGCATTGACATTCTCTTTGATCAGTTAGCCGGAGCTAAGGTATTTTCTAAGATAGATCTTCGATCAGGTTATCATCAAATAAAGATCAGACCTCAGGACATTCCAAAGACTGCTTTCTCCACTCGCTATGGTTTATTTGAGTATCTAGTCATGTCTTTTGGATTGACTAATGCTCCAGCTTATTTCATGTATCTTATGAATTCGGTTTTCATGCCTGAGTTGGACAAGTTTATTGTGGTATTCATTGATGACATCCTGATATACTCCAAGAATGAAGAAGAGCACGCCAAGCACCTTCATATTGTTCTTCAACGTCTACGAGAGCACAAGTTGTATGCAAAATTTAGCAAATGTGAATTTTGGCTTAAAGAAGTTCCTTTCTTAGGCCATGTCATATCTGCAGAGGGTATTTCAGTTGATCCAGGAAAAGTTCAAGATGTATTGGATTGGGAGGCTCCAATATCAGTTAAGGAAATCCGCAGCTTTCTAGGATTAGCTGGGTATTATCGCCGATTCATCCCAGAGTTTTCAAAAATTGCTAAGCCTATGACCGAGCTACTCAAGAAAGGTGTCAAGTTTCATTGGAGTGACAAATGTGAAGAGGCTTTCCATACTCTGAAAAAGCTTTTAACTTCTGCACCTATCCTGGCTCAACCCGATACATCAAAACCATTTGACATATACTGTGATGCATCTGGTACTGGTATTGGTTGTGTCTTGATGCAGGAGAACAGAGTGATTGCATATGCGTCTAGGTCACTCAAACGCCACGAGGAAAATTACCCAACTCATGATTTGGAATTAGCTGCTGTAGTTCATGCTCTGAAGATATGGAGGCATTATCTCTTAGGTAGTCCTTGTCGCATCTACACTGACCACAAGAGCCTTAAGTATCTTTTTACTCAACCTGATTTGAACATGCGCCAAAGGCGATGGTTGGAACTGATCAAGGATTATGAACTTGAAGTGCATTATCATCCGGGTAAAGCGAATGTAGTTGCAGATGCGCTAAGTCGCAAAGCTCGTTGTCATTGCATCTCAGCTATACCATTAAGCGAGTCTCTTTGCTTTGAAATGGAAAAGCTGAACTTGAGCATTGTACCACATGGCACACTGGCCCATCTAGAACTCACTCCTACTCTTCGTGATCTAATCATCACAGCACAAAAGAAAGATAAAGGAATAAAGGAAATTCAGAGGAGATTATTAGAAGGAGATTCGAAAGTAAGTTGCTTTCACCAAGATAGTGAGAATGTATTATGGTTTAAGAACCGATTAGTGGTGCCTAAGGATTTTGCACTCAGAAAGCAAATTCTTGATGAAGTTCATACCTCTCGACTATCAATTCATCCTGGTAGCAACAAAATGCATCAAGACTTGAAACAACAGTTTTGGTGGACTCGGATGAAAAGGGAGATTGCCAAGTATGTGTCAGAATGTGACATCTGTCGTAGGGTCAAAGCTAGTCATCTCAGACCAGCTGGAATGTTGCAACCTTTGAGTATTCCTGAATGGAAATGGGAAGACATCAGCATGGATTTTATTGTCGGTTTACCTCGAACTCAGAAGGGTTATGATTCGATCTGGGTCATTGTAGACCGCCTGACCAAATCCGCACATTTTCTTCCAGTTAGAACAATCTATCGAGCAAAGAAGTATGCCGAGTTGTATATGGATCGCATCCTATGTTTACATGGAGTGCCAAAGACTATCATATCAGATCGAGGGACCCAGTTTGTTGCTCGCTTCTGGGAACAATTGCATACTTGTTTAGGAACTCGATTGATCCACAGCTCAGCTTATCACCCTCAAACAGATGGCCAAACGGAGAGAATTAATCAGATTTTAGAAGATATGCTTCGCGCATGTGTTTTAGCCTACCCGCAGAAATGGGATGAATGCTTGCCATTAGCTGAATTTTCTTATAACAATAGCTATCAAGAAAGCATTAAAATGGCACCATTCGAAGCTTTATACGGTCGTCGGTGCCGTACACCACTGAATTGGTCCGAAGTTGGAGAGAGGACTATTTTTGGACCTGACATGGTTAAAGAAGCCGAAGAACAAGTTCATCTGATTCAAGAAAACTTGAAGATTGCGCAGTCCCGTTACAAGAGTTATGCGGATAAGCGGCGTGACCCACTTATTTTTGAAGTCGGCGACCATGTCTATTTAAAAGTATCACCTTGGAAAGGCGTGCAAAGATTTGGAGTAAAAGGAAAGTTAGCTCCTCGCTATATTGGTCCCTACCCAATTGTGGAAAGGTGTGGTCCAGTAGCTTACCGGTTGAATCTTCCAACAAAGTTTTCGGCAATTCATAATATCTTCCATGTGTCTCAATTAAAGAAATGTCTGAGAGTTCCAACTGAAGCTATTGAAAGTGACACCATTCAGTTAGAATCTGATCTCACTTATCCTGAGCGTCCAATCAAGATACTTGATCGCAAGGATCGAGTTACTCGTCGCACAACCAATAAATTCTACAAAGTTCAATGGAGTAATCACTCTGAAGATGAAGCTACTTGGGAGCAAAAGGAATTTCTTAAAGCCAAGTATCCTGATTTCCTAAGCTCTCAACCAGGTACTTCACCTTCCGACCTACTCTTCTTATACGTTCTATCGTACCTGAATCTCGGGACGAGATTCCTTTAAGGGGGGAAGGCTGTAACACCCCGGTGTTAATTGCTGGCGCTAATCATGGGTTAAATCGCTAATCAGGATTAACCAAGGTCATTAGCGCTAATCAAGTTGTGAAGTGAATTTGTTTTTAGCCGAGTTCGAGCACGTTTTTGTCCTTGATCCGAGCTTCAAATCAACTTTCGCCCAAAACAAAAGTTGTAGCTCTTATCGTTCTCTACAACTTTTATTTTGGCCAAATTTCATGTTCCAATGTAAAATTTGGAGTTTTGGATGGTCAAAGTCAGCGGAAAACCACTCAATCTCGGTCAATGGTGACTCCCCTGTTTTGCTCAGTGCACCGGATCTCAGGGCAGCGCCCTGAAAGCTCTTCGGTTAGGAGCACCGGAAGAACCGACGCCAGGGGCACCGGTGCATCCGACGCTTGTCGGAAGAACCGACGCTACGATGTTTGGTGCAGGAGGAAATCGAAGCCAAGTCAGCCTATAGGCACCGGTTGAACCGACGGTCAAAGAAAGGGCATCGGTGTTTTGGCCGTACTGTGTACCAGAGACGATGTCAAGTACCCAGGAGAAGATCCTTCAGCACCGGTTCAACCGATGGTGCATCGGTGCATACCATCGGTGCAATGACGTCAGCTGTCAGAAGAAGACCCTTCAGCACCGGTTGAACCGATGAGGCATCGGTGCATTGCATCGGTTCAACCGGTGGTCACTGTAGCAGCAGTCAGAAGTTCAACGGCTACTTCGTGGCTTAGAGTGACCGGATGAACCGACGCTACCCCGCCAAGAGGCATCGGTTCTTCCGGTGGTACGCAGATTTTCAGCTGACCGTTGGAGCAACGGCTACAAGACTTGGTGGCCTATATATACGCCTCACCCCGTCCATTTGAAGTGTGCTGGAGTTACTGGACATCCCATACACACCTAAGAACATCTCCAACCACCATAGAGCTTCATTGTACATCATATAGGCTTAAGCACACTTGTGAGAGTGCTTAGTGCTTGTAATAGGGATTAGTTCTTGCGAGAGCTCCCTCGAGAGAAGTCTTGCTGCGGCAAGCAACTTGTGATCCGTCGTGTGACCCTCCATTTTGGTGTGGAGTGGCAACGACACTTTGTGCGGGGGAAGAGGAGGCCCCTTCCTTGGTGGAGAAGCTCCGTAGTGGATTTCGGCCGGGTGACCGAGAGAGACGGTGGCGGTGCACGAGACTCGGTGCCTTGTGGGCACTTGCCTTTGCTTGCCGGTATCGCCATTGGTGGCGTAGTGCAAGACGGTGATCGGAAGAGTCTCGGTGTCCCGTGGACGTAGGCGTTTGTGCCGAACCACGTTACATGACCGTGTCTACTCGGGAGTTTGCATCCCTCTTGCACTTATCTCTTTACTTACCGTATTACGTTTCCGCATTTACTCTATCTTGCATGCCTTTACTTTCCTAGTTAGTTTGATTAGGATTGGCTATAGGTTGCAAGTTTTTAGGGGTAAGTAGAGAGTAGCATAGATAAATCTTAGTCATAACTAGCATGTGTAGGACGTGTTAGGTTTATCTTATGCAATTAGATTGAGCCCTAGGGTAAAAAGCGATTAGCGACCCTATTCACCCCCTCCCCCTCTAGGGTCGGACACCCCGGTGATCCTTACAGAGCTTCCTGAAGGTTACATGCAATCTTCTTCATTAACAAGGGTTCGGACCGTCGGCTTCGGACCTCGCCCTCGAGGGGCTACTGTTGGGGATTGGACCTTCGGGTCAAGCCCTTACCCTCAGAAATGCTCTCTAACCTGTTTGCAGGGTCACAACGAAATAGAGCCAAGCATATCCGAAGGTATCAGATGAACACTAAGAAGCGCAAACTCAAAAATCATGACCTTCGGGCCGAAGGATAACACCTTCTGAAGGCCGAAGGTAACGGATGGCTGCCCAGAAGCGCAAGCGCAAACACCAAGGCCTTCGGTCCGAAGGGTACCGCTTCCACCGCGCCGAAGTTGACAAACGGCCACCCGGAAGCACAAACTCGAAGATCAAGACCTTCGGGAAAAGAGCCCGCGGCCGGGAACGAGGATGACGGCTGGTCGATCGTTGATGGAACCTTCATGGCCCAAACTCTCGGAGGTACCCGAAGGTTATTGTAACCTTCGTCGGCTGAAGACAGGTGAGTAAAACGTGAATATGTAAGAAGGTCGGATTTGTACACCTCCCAAGTACGTGAGAAGGTCGGATTTGTAAACCTCTCACCTTGTAATTTTACCCCGGAACCGGCTGAGGGTAAGCTGTAAGTGAGTTGGGATGGGGCAATTTAGGAAAACATGGCCGGGGCCAGGGGTATAAATAGCCTCATCTCTCCACAGTGTAAAGGGTTGAATTTTCTAATTATTATTGGAGAGTTCGACACCTTCTTTCATTGCAGTCTTTCTTACTGTTCATGCTCCCTGTCTGGGTTTCTACAAAGCAGAGATCCCAACAGTTTCGCGAGTGACAACCCATCGATAAAAAAGATTTATAAACAAATTTATTTAATACTCTAAATGGTAAGATTCTCTTTTAAAAATTTGGATTCATGATTTCCGTCGAATTTCGACCGAAGCCCAGTGAACCTTGGTCGAGTTTTCATTTCCTAGACACAGGTAGAAAGTGCAAAGGAAACATTATCTGCATCCAAGACAAGGATATGAGAAGAAAGTGAAGTGGAGAGGAAAGCGAGCGCGCGCTCGTGCAGTCGTGCTCTGCTCTCCCGCCGCACGGCCCGAGCAAAGGTTGTAGCCAGCCAAAGCCAAGCGCCCAAGCCACACCGAGGAGCGCGCCCGGTGGTGGCCCGCACTCGATCCCGCACGCCCCGAGCCCCGGCGCCGCCTCCAATGGCGACGTGCAGTGTGACTGCGTGTCTCCGTTCCCCTCCCTCCTCTGAATATAAAAACACTCTTCCACGCCCAGCAGCCAGCACCTTTGGGAGCTCCCCTTCCCTTCCCTTGAGCAAAGGACCTCACCTGCAACCTCTCGCTCGCCGGCGCTCCTCCTCCACTTCTCCGTCGCTGCTGCTGCTGGAGCTCGGACTCAGAGCTCCCTGGGAGGAAGACAAGGAGAGGCGCTCTGAGCAGTGACCATGGGGTACGAGAGGATACACAAAGTCCAGGTAACCAACGAGCCAGCCATCCGCAGCTCACCATTGATTGGTTTGGTGTTCCATTCCAAGGTTTCATCATGTTGCCTTGCCTCTGCATGCGCATTGTAGATTTTAATAGTACACAAATTGTATTGTATGTCACTCTGGTGAAACACTGGATAGTCGGTGACACTTGTGCTCCAATCTTAAACATTCTACTTAGCCTTTTCATCGCTTATGTTCTTGCTTCAGTTAGCTTTCTTCATTGGTCTCCCTTGAAGCTTTCTTCATTGGTCTCTGCAATGATCAATTTTTGCTGTGGTTGAGGTTGGATCAAACAGCTTGTCAGTATGGACCTGATATTGACCTATCTGCAGCAGCAAGCAAGTCACAAATTTAGCAGCCATTTACAACGATATTTAGTGTACTACTACTTATATATAGTAGCAATTAAATATAGTACTACATTTACAGCTTTCCATGATTCACTCTGATCAATTGCTTCCAACGTCTCGGAAACTGCTTGTTTGACCGTATAAAGAATTGGCAGTGCTGTTACAGTGGTGGCGTGATTAGTATGGATATTATGAACGTCACCTCCGGAGTATTAAAATCCTTGTTTTTGCGCGATCGATTCTGGATGCAGATGGGGGTCATATCTCCAACCAAGCTCAGGATGAAGCTGCTGGGCTCCCATGGCGGCGGCGGCGACAAGGACGAGGCCACTCGCAAGTCGCCGCGGGCGTCGCCGTCGAGGCTTGACGACGTCGACCACCCCAAGAACAGCCTCCTGGCTCAAGAGCTCGACGAAGGTGAGGTCCTCTCATCCTGTGGCGCGTGTAAAAAATCCATCTTTTGCGAGCAACCGCATTGTGAAATTCACCCTGGTCGCCTGCAGAGTACCCCAAGGACCGGTCGGATTCGTCCCGGTCGCGCTCCGACACCAGCCACGGCAGGGCTGCGCGCGGCGGCGGCGGGAGTAGCAGCGGCTGCGACAGCGGGGCCGAGAGCGGCGGCGCCGGCGGCAACTTCGAGTTCTACAAGGAGGAGAGGACGGCCCTGCAGCCGCCGCCCGCGGCGGTGGTGGCCGTCTCCGGGCCGTTCTTCCGGCAGGTGCCGTCCAAGTGGAACGACGCGGAGAAGTGGATCGCGGGGCGGCACGTCGTGCACTCCAACCCCATCTTCTCCAAGAAACCCGCCGCCGCGTCGCCGCACACTCCCACCGCCGGCGGCCGCGTCGCGCCCGAGTCCGCGGCGTCGAAGGGCGGCGCCGGCGCTTGCTGCGACAGCCAGAGCTCCCGCGCCGGCGGCGTTGCCGCCGTCAGCGCTCTGACCGAGCTGTCGTCCAAGTCCTCGTCGCCGCCGTCGGTGAGCGGGCCGGCGAGCAAGCCGCCTCACAAGAAGCTCCGTTTCTCATCGGCGCCCGCGCCGTCGGTGTCCGTGTCGATGCGGGACGTCGGGACGGAGATGACACCGATCGCGAGCCAGGAGCAGTCGCGGAGCGGCACCCCCGCCGGCGCGGCCACGCCGTCGCTCAGCTCGCTCTGCTCGGTGCCGTCCAGCCCGAGGGGCGGCAGCGCGTCGGCCTCCTCCTCCGCGTCGGAGCGGGAGCTCCGGCTCAGGACGCGGCGGGAGATCGCCGCTCTCGGGCTGCAGCTCGGCAAGATGAGCATCGCGTCCTGGGCCAGCAAGGAGGAGGGCCTCCTCGCCGCCCATGCCGCCGCGTCGCCGGAGCATAGCGCCGGAGCCATCGATGAGGAGATCAAGAGGAAGGAGTTCGAAGCGCGCGCCAAGGTCTGGGAAGAATCCATGAAGTGCAAACTGGCCTCAAGGTATGAAAAAAAAAAAAGAAACAAAGAAGAAGGAATAGGGAATTCTTCAAGAACTGTTCGGCATATACATAATACATTTGACCTCTGAATCTTCTAACGTGCCTGATGTTGCAGATACCAGAGGAAGGAGGTGAAGATACAGGAGTGGGAGAGCTGCCAGAAATCCAAATTTGAAGCCAAATTGAGGCAGGCTGAGGTCAGTACAAACTTTCTGATTCTGAACTTTTTCTATTGTCTGAATGAGCCATATTTTGTGTTGCATATTCAACAGCCAAATGGTTAGAAAAGAAATGGAAACAAAAGAGTTGCACTGTTCATCGATGATGCTGACTGACTGACTGAATTGTGCAAACATTTTCTGAAATGTTTCAGGCGCGGGCTGAGCGGATGAAAGCCCGGGCGAAGCAGGACCTGGCCAAGAGTCTGTCCTCCCTGAGCCAAAAGGTGGAGGGCAAGCAGGCGAGGGTGGAGGCTCGCCGGAGCCGGCAGGCGACACGGCTGGCGCGGGAGGTGGAGCGCATCCGCAAGACCGGCCGTGAGCCATGCCGGCTCCGGCGGTGCTGCACCTGGTTCATGCTGTGATCGGCGCGGGGCTTGCTCTCGTTGCTGCACCTCACTGAAGCCTGGAGGTCTGAAATGCATGCTTCGGGACAGGAAAAACATCATGGCATCAGCTATGTACATGAAACCATCGCGCCCCAAATCTATCTCAGCCTGTGCTTCTGCACAATGAGCTATCAGTTGTGGTGGTGTCGATGCCATTGCCAAACTGGCTTGTGGGTTGTGACATGCTCTCACTGAACTTGGGGCTGCAGCCTGCAGCTAGCTGATCTATCTAGAACTGATGTGTTCAGGTTTCTTCGGGAAAAGAAAAAAAGAACTGATGTGTTAACATAGGATCTTGTTTTTAACCGCTCAGCATTACAGAAGCAAGAGAAACCACTGGGCCCAGTTTGTTGCCAACAAGGATGTTGGCATGCATGAGCCTAATATACGGCCGGATCCTATTTAAGTAATCATGCGTAGATGTAGAATACTGATTTGGTGTAACCCTC
This sequence comes from Panicum virgatum, assembly GCF_016808335.1. Taxonomy (NCBI): domain Eukaryota; kingdom Viridiplantae; phylum Streptophyta; class Magnoliopsida; order Poales; family Poaceae; genus Panicum; species Panicum virgatum. The sequence goes on from NC_053147.1 coordinate 67,126,956, forward strand.
CGCAAGTCATGCAAACAGACATGAAACTTGGCAAATTAAAACTGGCCGATGCCAACAGCCCCAAAATTCAGAGTTCAGAGTGCACTGCAGGCTGCAGCTGGCTCTAGAGCTTCAGAGAACAGTCATTAGACGATCGATATCGTGAGCTTTACATGAACTACAAAAGGTTTATCGCAGGATGCTGCTGCAAGTCGTGAGAAATGTGGCGCGTTGTTGCCGTAGATGTTGCCTGCCTTGTGGCCTTAATGTTTTTTTTTAATCCAAGCAATAGCAGAAACATCCAATAAATTAGACTGCTTCATCAATGGCCGTGTAAGATTCTCTCTTCAGCTGTTAAGATGAGCCAATGGCCATGTAAGACCTCTAATGATTTGATTTGATTTGATATGAACTGCAAACTCTTTGAATCATCAGTATCAGGATGGTGTGGGCCAATCAATGAAAATTCTCAAGAATGTGAGCTCAATGACCCAACTTTCTTAAGATGAGTCCAACTTTCTTAATGGCACCACATGGATCTGATAAAGATGCTCAATGACTCACCTAAAAAAGGTAGCTGTCCCCTACACTACACCCTGATAAAGATGCAAATTGGTATGAATCCCGGCAGATTAACAGGTCAAAACCTACAGGTCACCAGCTAGTACTGATTTATAAGGCAAAAAAATTGACTTGGTTGACATGCAGCAAGTTCAAACAACCGCAATTTGAGGGGGAAATTAAGGAAGGAGACACGTTTGAATGGTTTAGGCTCCACATGGAACCATCAATTTTAGATATATGTATATAGCTGCAGGACTAGGTCACCTCTACAGTGAGTGCCTGCATTCATACTTCCATAGAGCAATTCTTGCCTGCCATCTAGAGCTTAGGCTAGGGCTATCACATAGCTACACCAGCTATTGTACAACATGTTCGTTACCATAGTGATACAATGGATCATCTAGCTATATTAACGACTAGGTTATTCCTCATGAATGGGACTAGAGAGAAGATCACAGGAAATGCAATGACTTGTGGATGGCAATCCTGCAGTGCTGAATTTGCTGGTTTGGTTCGGCTTCCGGTCTTCATCTCAGTAGTCTAGGGGCACCACAGGTGCAATGCTGCCGGTGAGGTTCTGCATGCTGTGGCTTGCAGAATAGTCATCGCAGGCATTGCCCTGTAGCATCGTCGCTCCAGGTGTAGACAGAAGGCCGTCCCCGCCACGGACCATCTGCTGAACGTCTTGTGGTGAGAGGATCTTTATGCACCACACGCTATTCACAAACTCCCTGGAAAACGTGCATCCAAAGATCATTGTTACTTGAACGAAAATTCAGACACAATGAATTCATGTTTCCGGACGAGGAGCATAGTTCTGGATGCACATACTGCCACGGGTCGTCGCCGACGAGAAGAATGTCATTTTCCCGGTCGACGAATACAAGCTGCCAGCCTGATCTTACAGGGTCCTCCAATTGGCCTTCAAGACCAAATAATCGCTCCAGCTCGCTACGTAACTCATAGTAGCTGCTGAATCTGGTAATATCGAGCGATCTCCCGAGGGACCCTGATTTGTAAACCTAGGGTGGAAATAAAAAGGAAACAGAAGTTGTCAAAAAGATGAGTGCTAATCCAAGCATCTAATGCTCATTCTCAAGTACAGAACTTTAACATGTAATAATTGACTGCATGGCTACCAGCTATCCACTAAAAATGATCTTCTGACTCCACAAAGTAAAGTCTATTGCAGCTACCTACTTCAGAAGCTCCCTTATCAATTTAAAGGAATATCAAGCAAGTAGGAACCACATACCTTCACAAAGGTTCCACCTTGTGATGGGTTCACGCCACAAACATCATTGAGAGAATTAAAAGTTCCTGATTCACCCAAACAACTGGAAGTTGCTAAGGAGTTTTCAGGTAGCAAATTCACATCACTATATCTCAATGAAGCTATGGTTATTGCATCAGTCCCACTGCCAACACCATCACCCCTGACAGTTGTCATGCCATCATGGATTGCAAATGATGAAGAAAGCAGGTGACTCTGAACATTTGTACTAAGTGCCTGAGCACTAGAACCGTCTCTTGCTGATAGTGGTGCCAAGGTGCCAGAAATGTGAGATACATTACTCTGGTGACTCACTTTCTCAAGCTTGTGCTGTACGGATTGAGCTTCAAGATTAGCAAGGGGTTCCACAGCCATCCTTTTTGAAGGCCATCCCTCTGATGCCATTAATTGGCTGCTTCGAGGCAGATTAAGAAGGTTTGAGGCTTCTTGGCTTGAAAAGTTATGAAAACTGTTATGAAGATGCAGACCTGGACCACTGTTCCCTTCAAATATGTTCTGCTGGTAGAACGAGGACCCAGAAAGCAAAGAAGACTGTGATTCAGAAGCAGAAACAGCCTCGGACATGCTAGAAGCTACATTGGTAATATCATGACAACTAGATGAGAGGTGCTGTTGCATGTCCTGATGAGATTGTTGTTGCAGAACTTGCGGTGTTTGCTGCTGCTGCGGTGGTGGTGGCTCCTGCTGCTTTTGCAGCTGCAGCTGCTGCAGCTGACTTTGAAGGAACCCAGAGTTTCCTGTGTTCTGACCATAGCCTTGCTGCACAGCTTGCAGGGGTGACTGCTGGGATTGGAATTGCATCTGCTGTAGAACAGGATTTCCATACAGAGGATCTAACCCACCATTCAAATTTTGAGTCTGTTGGACTGCCAGGAGAGAAGATGTCTGCTTCAAATGATCCCCACCTCTAATTTCTTCCAGTGCGGCGGCAGCCATCTGCTGGTAAGTATCTGGCTTCAGACCCAGCAATGGATAATCCATTCTTGGCTGAAGCCATGGTGACACTCCAAGTCCCTGGAAGTTCAAAGACTGGGACCCTCTGCTTCCATCTCGAAGCCACATGAGAGAAGAATAACGAGCAAACTCATCACTCCTCCCTCCTGCATATACAAAGAGAAAATGGTTAAAGGAAAAGACTGAAAGGAATTGTTACAATGAATATTAGTCTTCTGGTCAACAATCAGTCTACCATTGAACATGGGTAGTCCTGAAGCCCACGGACGCTTAAGTCTTAATGGAAAGGCAGTTGGGTACATCGGAAAGGTTGTCAATGGCTCAATCTCCCAGAGTGAAACCCTTGGTTGCTTATCACCAGCTGTAGACTCATCCCAACCAACCTAAAGTATCACACCCAAAGGGGAAGGAACCATCATTAAAATGCAAAACTGTTCTCACAAAGGGAAACATAAAGCATGCGACAGAAGATTGGCAGAGAAAGCTGAACAATTAGAAATTGAACTAAACATGATAATGACAATGCTTTCTAATGATAGTTTTCAAAAGAATTCACCTTCACAGAACGCCAGTGTGAGTTTGGCCATCGCTCCGAGTCCAGATCGCTTATTCCTGTGATCGTACCCATGTATCTGAAAAAAAAGGCAACCATAAGATGTGCATTATTTTCAACTTTTCAGGCTATGTACCCAGTTTCAACTCACCGTCTAACACTTGATTCCTCTGTCTCAAAAAGCATTCGAAATCGCATTCCAACAGACACACGGGTGTGGTAAACAGCTTTCACATACTTAGCCAGTGGAATGACAAACTCAGAAGGGCTAGCCCTGACAAAAGATGACCATGTTAATTAACTGCAGAAGCAAAGTGAGCAAGTATAATATGGTGAGATCATAGTATACATACCGAGGATTGTAGAAAATAGTGAAACGACTGTTTGTGGCCGCAGCATGAGCTGCTGCTGCAAGAAGACCAATATGCATGCTATCACTTGATAGCACAGATGAGGGCATAACAGTCTGCGGACGATTTGCACGACGAATTCCCAAAAGAAGTTGGCTATTGTCGTTCCTGGTTAAAAAAACAAAAAGGTTTTACCACATCAGCAAAATGTGCAACCTCTGAGACTTTCAGAAGTAGAAGGATGGAGTACAGTTAAAAATTAAATTTATAAAATACCAGATAAATATGATAGAATCCCCTGCAACTAGTCTTTTTGCACTTACAAATACACTCCAACCTGTCGTCAGGAGATGCCTTTTAGGCTGACCTGCACAACACATGCAAGGGCCACAGCATTGCCCAATTAAGATATAAAAAGAACCAAGGAATCCCAAAATATAAGTTGAAGTACCAACAACTTTACAAGACAGATAAAGGAGGTAATGAGATATTATCAACACAGTGTTTTCCAGATAAACTATACCTAACTACCTAAGCCAAATCGCACTAGTCTTGATTGCAAAAAGATGGACAATTTAGATGTGTAACAGTGGAAGCTACTCATGCGCAGTACACATATTCACACTTTCTTATTGATAACTAAAGTTCCCCAGACCCCGCACAGTGCGGGAAGCCTACGGCACTGGGTACGCCCTTTTAACTAAAGTTCCATTCCATTTGTTCAACAATCAGAATCAAGCATAACCATCTCTGCATCTTCTACCATAGTTTAAGTACATACCACGAAAAATGTGGCGAAATTTCCATTCATTGTCATGCAGATCTCTTGCAATCAGCTCCTGCACTGGAGGCTGCTGTGAAAAATCCTGCAGGTGCTCAAATAAATTAGTCCTTTTTTCAAGAGAACACCACAAAATCATTCTGATATATCTATCAAGCTTAAAGTAACTAAATTTCCAGTTGAAGTCTTCAAGAGACAAACCAATGGGGGGAAGACTTTCTCAGCTGCTCGGCGTGGAACAGAGAATCCACCATGGGTACTCGTATCACTTGCAGTCAATGTCTTGCAGAAGTAATTAGTTGGCTGCTTGCTGCCAGCACCCAATTCAATTGGAAGAAAATGTTCCTTTTGCTCCTCCTGCCCATGGAATCACTTGATGAATTTATAGCCATTGTAATACCTTTTGAAAGAATCTTCCAAGAGAAATCAGATTATGAGTTAAGAGCTAAGTGGACATTGGGTAAAATACCGGGCTCAATGGTTGCAGTGTCATTTGGGCATAAACTTCTTCAGTCTCCACATCAGCCTGCATTAGCAATTTAGCACAAAGAAATTAACTCTAATTCTTTGTAAAACACTACATGATGGTCCAAGTTCGAACTCACATGCATGGTGACATTATGAAGCTGGCAGATTAATTGTGGAGGTAGATTTGGGTAGTTTGGGATCTGAGCATCAACTTCTTTATTGGTTGATGCAGCAACCTGTATGAAAATAAAACAATCGAAAGAACCTCTTAAGCACAAAGGCACAAGCATAAGTGATTCTCTACAAATGATTTCACTAACCTGACAACCTGTGCAAAACTACATTTATTAAAAAAACAACTTTGAAGGGAGACAATCCTAAAAAAAAAAAGTTGATTATTGAAATAATGATATCATCAACCTGCACTGAACTAATTTTACTTGTAAAACAGCTTCAAAAGGAAATTATCTTTTAATTAAAAGTTGATTATTTGAATAATGATAATTTTTATATATAGTTGGGCAAAATAGTTTTTCCTGGAACCTTCATTGGTATTTTGTTTAGTCAATCCATTTGGTACACAATGAGAAGAACTAGAAGGCACCAACACAAGTGATTCATTTTATTCCTTGTTTGCAAAACCTGAAGTCAACAAACTCGGCCATGCCTAGTTTATTCCAAGATACTGCTGCACAAACTAAATGGCTGACCTGCTCACTATGGCCCTGAGGAAAGTAGACAACCCGGCTCCCAACCATAGGCAAGGACACAAGGGGCCCAGCGCATGCATGCCACAGCTCGGAGTTCAGACACCTTTGTTCCCCTGCAAAATGCCAAACAAACATGAGCGGAACAGCAAGCAACCAGAAAGCAGAGTTCATGTGAAGCTACTATTTGTACTTGGCTAGAAACAAGTGGAGGTCCAGTGAATGTCAATAATACTAGAACATGTGAAGCCGAGCAATGCAAGAACCTTTTCGTTTGTGCAAATCAGCAAAGAAGATGAATGGGTGTATAATGCACATACAATTTTGCTAATTTGTTTGGAAACATCAACCCACAATGCACAATAAAAACATTGCATAATCCAATAAACAATGCAGCCAGTGACACAAGATGAGAAGTTCTGAACTGAATCAGCGCTGAAATTGTGATCCGAGACATACCGTCACTCTCCGGCGATGGTTCCGCCATCTTGGATGGGGAGAGGTTCATCTCCACCACCAATACAACCCGGAATAAGAACACCAAGCACCGCCGCACCGGAGGACGACTGAATGTCCTCCTTAGCAGCTCACCATGATCCCAACAGCAATGGCAACCTGCTTCCCTCGCGCCCAGAACATCACTTCCTCTGCTGTTGGCTGCTGCCTCCTCCTCCTCCTCCTCCTCCCACTTGCCGCCCTCCCCTCGGAGCAGCAGCCACCTCCGTCTACAGAAACCACTACCCGAACCCTGGACTATCACGGCAAACACGAGCCCCTGCTGACCTCATCGCTGAGCTCCCTCGCCAACCACACCTCAAAGCTCCAACCTTTCTCCAAAGAACCGACGGAAAGCGCCGAAATGAGCAGGGCCTGATCCAAGAAGCTGGCTTTTGGACAGCCGACGGAGCAAACACGCGGAGAAACCGAGGCACGCCGCCGGCCCCGAGCTCATCAGATCAAGAAGCAGCCGCAGACCGCACCTCCTCCAGCTTAATTCCACGAACTCGCGCCACCTGGAGACCACCGCAGCTCGCCGTCGGGACCGCCTGGAATCCCCAATGCACGCGCGGGGCCCTCCAGACCAAGCCGGCGCGCCCTAAACCCCCGCCTCCAGCAGCGCCACTCCACCGCCGCAAGCCCGCAAGGCCCCCCGCGAGCACGGTAACCCGCCGCCGAGCTCAGGGGACCTCCGGCCTCGCCGGCAGCGCGCGGTCACCCCCGGCTCCGAGCACCGTGCGGGCCCCCATTCGCCACCACCAGGCCGGAGCTGAACGACGCGGCGGGATGCGCCTGGGTGCTGGCTGACGGCGAACCCTAGAGGGGCCTAGGCCGCCATGGCTGGATCGAGGAGCGGGGAGTGGAGTGGTGGGGGTGCGGTGCTTCTTCCTTTCGTTTCCCTTTTTTTCCTTTCAGTTTATGGGGAAGGTAAGAGCATTAACAGTTCCCGATATATCTTTTCTACCTTTATTGTTTTTAGCAAAAAAAGAAAAAACATCCTCCAATGTTTTCTCGTCCCACTTTCCCATCTTCTAACAATTGGCAAATTAGATGGAGGTGTGTTACGCACTCAATCATCCCTCCCGATCGCTCCTCCTTGCGATTTTTTTTCCGCCGGGTCTTCTTTCCCACGCATAGGTCCACGGCCAGAGCCGGCGCACGATGCCCCGCCACGACGGTGCTGCGCACTCGGCGACGACAGCGAGCGCCGGCTCCGGGCCTGCCACCATCCTCGCCACAGCCTTCCGGCACACCGGGTCGGCCCCGCGTACGGCCTCGATGTGGCCGGCGCGGATGTCGGCGCAGATCGCGCGCCCGTGGCCCACGAGGAACTTGACGGCGCGGAGGAAGGTTGAGGCGAAGACGGCGCCGATGCGGAGCACCTCGCCACGGCGGGCGAGGCCGCAGAGCAGCGGTGCGTACATGCTCTGCGCGCTGTCCAGGCACAAAGATCGCGCCATCGAGCTCGTGTACAGCTCATACGGGCTGTCGGGGCGCTCCCAAAAGTGGCAGCTATAGCTCGTCAGCGCCGGCCGCGCCACCAGCCCCGACGGCGTCGTGATCTACGGCTTGACGAAGAGTAGGTACATGCACCGGCCCTAGTTCAGGCTGGGCACGAACCTGTTCATGACGGGGATGAGGAGGTTGTAGAGGAAGGTCGAGCTCCTCCGTCGACAGCAGCAGCTTCGGCTGCCCACCGGAAGTGCCGGAGCTGGTGAGGAGCTCGGTGATGGTCCTGGAGGTGATGAGGGAGGAGGGGGCGCCGTTGACGATGCGATCGATGTCGGCGCCGAGGAAGCGGCGCATGTTGTCCGTGCAGGCTTTCAGGGTGAGGATATATGGTTTTTGGGAGTAAAAATAAGGAATTTTTGGAGAATTTTTTTTACCTTCTCATATCTATTTGGGGAGTTGGCAAATAATAAAATTTGGGGGGGAAATTGGGAATTATTGGAGATGCTCTAAGAATAGGAAGAGAGGAGCTTCTTGGAGACAGTAAAAAAAATATCTCAAAAAGGGTAGTTTTATATCTTGCGCTTTACCCTCTTTAAAAAAATTTGAATTTGTTATGTGGCTTCGAAGGTTTTGACTGGGTTTATACCTTAAAATACCTAGATCTATATGTTAATATTTTAGAGGTTAGAGCCAACCTGCTGCTGCAAGTGGACGTTTATATATGTTTTTCGTATATACTCCTACTATACTATGATTGCATTCTTTCTCATATTTCAGTGGTGAGATTTTTGTTTTATTTTGATTGTGATGACTGTCAAGCTCAAGCAAAATTACCACCAATTCATCAAGAGGAAAACCTAGCTGTAAAACTATATTGGAGCTTTTAAACTAGTATTCGAGAGCGATTGACACTCCAAATTCAGCATTGTTGCAAGCAACCAGCACGAATGATTTACCAGCGAAGTGTGAAAACCAGTTGAAAATTATATCATACCATTACATATACAATTTAGATGAGTTGTATATTTACTGGGATAAGCTTCAGTGAAGAGTGTCGTCATACCTACAAATAATCTTGTATGACCGACTACGTACTTGATTAACTTTACAATAATTATCTTAAAAATTGGTTATCGAACTACGTCTTGATTAACCTTACAAAATGCCGTTTCTTTTAAGCGTACTATCATTATAGTATAATTTATATTGAGTCAAAGTGCATATGGTAGTATAGTCAGAGATACGCAGGGAGGGAGGGGAGCCCGGTGTCTCGGTTCGTGGCGGCAACAGTAGTCAAGCACGGAATTACCGTCCTACCCTCACGTCTCCACCTTATTTACACCACCTGCCTCTCCCGGCCCCCCTGGAGAAAGGGACTGGAACACGTGCTGGGGAGGGCAGCGCCGTCATTTCCCCCCTGCCCGCCGTGGTCCTCGCTCGTCGTACGAGGATTCGTCGCTCCCACGCGGGCGATGGCGCGAGCCACCCGTGTGCCACGCGTGCGGGCTGATCTCGGCCGTCCGACGCGCGATGGACGGGCGACGTCGCCCTCGGCGTGTGGCAGCCGCCCCTCGAGAGAGTCGTGCTCGTGCGGACGCGCAGTACAGCGAGGAGCCAGCCATGCTGTTCAAAGCTTTTGCACTTGCATTGTACGAAGTACTACGAGTACTTCCTAGGAGTAGTAAAAAGTTTTGTACTTTTCCCTCACAATTTTTTTTGTATTTTTCTTTTTTGTTTCGGAAGTACTCCGATATGTAGCAGCTTCTTATAAAACAACAGGTGAAACAACTTTTTATAAAACGGCCGGGAAAGTGATTTCTCTGATGAAACTAAAGCTATTTCGAAAAAATTTAGAGAAACAGTTTATTCCTATTACTATTGAGTGAATAGAAAAGGTGAAGCCGATAAAACTAATGCCATTTAAGAAGTTGCGACAAATTGCTGAGGCAGAGCTGACTAGTGCCATCGGATCGCCAGAACCAATGCCATGTTTGGTTCATAACGTGAAAAAAAATTCACAAAAAGACGAATGCATGTATGGAGTTCTAAACGAAGTTTATTTGTGAAATTTTTTCACGGATGGGTGTAATTTTTCGAGACGAATCTAACGAGTCAAATTCCACCATGATTGGTTACAGTGATGCTACAGTAACCACACCTAATTATTCTCTAATCATGCGGTCAAAGATCTTATTAGCTACATCACATGCTACAGTACCATAATTGTGGAGGTTGTTTTGTAATTAGACTTTATTTAATACCTCTTGTCGGTACCCCAGGACTGGGGTACCCCTTCTTGCTGTATCTAGGCAAGAGCCTTGTAGTTATCCTTGACTACGTCCAAACAGCCGGAGCCCTGTGGTCCGGAGTCCTGATCTCTCAGCGACGATTCCGGACCTGCCTCACGGCTGGGAAAGGTCCGGGAACGACGCGTGTCCCGGAAGAGGCGGGCAGCCCAAACAGCCGGGGCTCCGGACCTCCCGAGGGGTTCGGACCCCCGCGGAAGTCCCGGACCCCTCATAGGGTCCCGGACCCCTTGTATGGTAACCGGACCACTCGTTAAGGGAAGAAGTCGACGTCCTGCCTCGGGGTGGTTCGGAGCGACACGTGTCTACAAGCACGACTTTTCAAGGCCGCTTGGTCTCCATACTAAGCCTCACCCACCACTGCATTTATTGTGGTAGGTGGACACCCGCATTGATGCGGTGGAAGCCAAGGCGATTCTTTGACCAGGAGGCACTATTGATCGCGTGTTACCAAGATAGTGGAGCCGCAGGCGCCGCCCACGCCGCGCCTGCCAAGTCTGCCATAACAGATGGATACGACGGCTCGGCTTCACCCATTATGACGCCTACATAATAGCCTCCACAGGCTACGCCGCAAGCTACGCTCCCCCAACGGACACCTTGGTGACGGGACAAGAGAAGACCACTGTAGCGCTAGCAGAGCGTATCGGAGGAAAGATCCGTAACCACTGTACCCATCTGAATACTCTGCGTAGTATGCTGCGCAGTCGCGTTGGGCCCACCTATCGGGGCCCCAACGTCCTATGTATCCGCCCCCTTGGTCTATAAAAGGGGGCGCCCGCTAGAAGGAAGAAGGAGGCTGGGTGATAGCCAAGGCCCGGCAGAGGATAGGTTCGTACACAACCAAGAACAATACTTCTCCCAGTGGACGTAGGGTATTACGCTCCGGCGGCCCGAACCACTCTAAATCGTGTGTTCTTGTGAGCTTCCTCCAAAAGCTAGATCAGCCCAATCGCCAAAGTACCTCCCCGAGTACTCCCTCACTGGGAATAGGTGGGTGCGCTCCGCCACCCGGCTGTGGGTACCCTAGAAATCCCACGACATTTGGCGCCGTCCGTGGGGAGGAACAGGCGCTGGCTGGATCTTCAGGCTTCTGAGGCCGTGTTCATCCTCTGCAACGACGAACAAGAAGATGAAGGAAGGCAGGGCGTCACCCACGCCGCATGCTGTGGCACTGGGGCGCCAGCGCCCTCGGTGCGACGGTGCACGGCAGCTGCGCCTGCTGTGCGTCGCCACGGCGACGCCTCAGAGCCGGCACGGTGGTGCGCGGGGGCGACGCCTGTCGCGTGCCGCCCCGCGCCATCCCGGTGTCGGCTCAAGGTTTTCTCTCAAGCAACGGCCATCCTTCCCCTCCGGCGGCATGACGTCGGCTCAAGGCTTCCTCTCAACATGGAGCTCGGAGCCGACGGCTATCCCGGAGGACGTTGGCCGTGTCGTCCTGCCGTCGCCAGCACCGGAGATCCGCCTCAGCGTAGCTCGGTGCTGCTGCAGACAAGGCCCCGTCGCCAGGCGCGGGGACCCCTGGTGCTAGCACCAAGGACAAGCCGGCGAACGACCGCACCTCTCCGCGCTCCACGTCCGGTCCATCTGCTGCGCAAGGGCGTCTGGTTTCCATCGGCAGACGACGACGGCGGTAGGGGGGCCTCTCCCACTCAAAGCCAAAGAATTTGTCTCATGCTACCTAAGCATATGACAGCTCTTAGGCAAGGAGTGGCCCCCCGAGCTCCCGAGGTAATACTGGATGATGCAATTCAGGCACATCTAGGGCGCCGTCGCCTCCGACGACTATGAAGAATTTAGGAGTGGCCGTACCACTTCCAACCGAAGAAAAACACGCTGTATAGCATGCAGCCGTAGGTTACTCCTAAGAAAAGATTAAGAGAGTCCTCCTTTGTAATAACGTGGCGCCTATGTGTGTGTCCAGAGCGGTCAAGGTCTGACCTTGTAAACCCGTCCTCTGGCCCTATCACACAAACAGGCAAAAAGCGGTCCGGAGCGGTGGAGGTCCGACCTCGTAATCCCGACCTCTGATGTATACCGTGATAACCACACTAATAAAGGAGAGTTATTTTCTTAGTCTTGTCTCGCCACCACTCTAATTACATTCATTCGTTCTGATTGGCTATTTCTTGGTTAACCGTCTCTTCCCCCCAAACAGAGTCTTTTCTTTTGTTGGCGATCCAAGTTAAGTTGCCGGCTTGAAGTCAGGTGAGGACGCCCCTTCTAGCTGGAAGGCAGTCCGGACCCCTAAGGACCTGCTCTGGAGAAGTGGTACTCGTATCCTGGGGTAGAGGAGCTCCGCGTAGATTAGCCTGGTAATGTACCCTAAGCTTACGTACTTCACTACCTTGTTACAAGTACTCTAGTATCCGAGACTGCTGTCTTTAGAGGTCCCGGGCTCCCTTCTAGTATAAGGCTTGGTTTCTTGCACCTTACTGTGAGGTCCGGTGACATTTTCCTTTGGTTCGTCAGCAATGATCCAAGTCCACTCCGGTGGCCCGCTCCGGCGGAGACCGCTCGCCACGGTCGCCTCAAGTCCACTCCGGTGGCTCGCTCCGGCGGAGACCGCTCGCCACGGTCGCCTCAAGTCCACTCCGGTGGCCCGCTCCGGCGGAGACCGCTCGCCACGGTCGCCTCAAGTCCACTCCGGTGGCCCGCTCCGGCGGAGACCGCTCGCCACGGTCGCCTCAAGTCCACTCCGGTGGCCCGCTCCGGCGGAGACCGCTCGCCACGGTCGCCTCAAGTCCACTCCGGTGGCCTGCTCCGGCGGAGACCGCTCGCCACGGTCGCCTCAAGTCCACTCCGGTGGACCGCTCCGGTTGAGACCGCTCGCCACGGTCGCCAAGAGCCAGGTCCAGGAGGTGGTGTTGCTCCCTGAGCGGTCCGAGGTCTGTGTAGCCGCTTAGCTTGGTTCCGTACCCTAAGCCTACACCTTCATCGCCCTGCGGAGAGCACTCTAGAGCCTGAACCTGGCAACCGGTGTACCGGCCTCAGGGGTCCGGAGCACCCGCTCTTTGTATGAGCACACCAGCGTAATCAGGTTACGTAGAAACACATCACGATAGTGGCCCCACCCGCGGGTTCGTACCTCTCCCGAGGTGGGCCCGGGGGCCACTGTCGGTACCCCAGGACCGGGGTACCCATTCTTGCTGTATCTAGGCAAGAGCCTTGTAGTTATCCTTGACTACGTCCAAACAGCCGGACCCCTGTGGTCCGGAGTCCTGATCTCTCGGCGACGGTTCCGGACTTGCCTCACGGCTGGGAAAGGTCCGGGAACGACGCGTGTCCCGGAAGAGGCGGGCAGCCCAAACAGCCGGGGCTCCGGACCTCCCGAGGGGTTCGGACCCCGCGGAAGTCCCGGACCCCTCATAGGGTCCCGGACCCCTTGTATGGTAACCGGACCACTCGCTAAGGGAAGAAGTCGACGTCCTGCCTCGGGGTGGTCCGGAGCGACACGTGTCTACAAGCACGACTTTTCAAGATCGCTTGGTCTCCATACTAAGCCTCACCCACCACTGCATTTATTGTGGTAGGTGGACACCCGCATTGATGCGGTGGAAGCCAAGGCGATTCTTTGACCAGGAGGAACTATTGATCGCGTGTTACCAAGATAGTGGAGCCGCAGGCGCTGCCCACGCCGCGCCTGCCAAGTCTGCCATAACAGATGGATACGACGGCTCGGCTTCACCCATTATGACGCCTACATAATAGCCTCCACAGGCTACGCCGCAAGCTACGCTCCCCCAATGGACACCTTGGTGACGGGACAAGAGAAGACCACTGTAGCGCTAGCAGAGCGTATCGGAGGAAAGATCCGTAACCACTGTACCCATCTGAATACTCTGCGTAGTATGCTGCGCAGTCGCGTTGGGCCCACCTGTCGGGGCCCCAACGTCCTATGTATCCGCCCCCTTGGTCTATAAAAGGGGGCGCCCGCTAGAAGGAAGAAGGAGGCTGGGTGATAGCCAAGGCCCGGCAGAGGATAGGTTCGTACACAACCAAGAACAATACTTCTCCCAGTGGACGTAGGGTATTACGCTCCGGCGGCCCGAACCACTCTAAATCGTGTGTTCTTGTGAGCTTCCTCCAAAAGCTAGATCAGCCCAATCGCCAAAGTACCTCCCCGAGTACTCCCTCACTGGGAATAGGCGGGTGCGCTCCGCCACCCGGCTGTGGGTACCCTAGAAATCCCACGACACCTCTAATTAGTGGTCAAAGAGGCAAAAAGTTTTCATGAAAACTTTTTCACCCACTAACTAAACACGGCCCAAAGAAATTTTGCAAAATTCGTGTCTTGTTTAGTTAGCCAAATTTTTTGGGGTTTGGGTATTGTAACACTTTCGTTGTTATTTGATAATTAATATCTAATCATGAACTAATTAAACTTATAAGATACGTCTCATTATTTACAGTTAAATTGTGTAATTGGTTATTTTAAATTGTATTTAATGCTCCATGCACATGTTCGAAAATTTAATATGATGTGTACTGTAGAAAAAAAATTAGAACTAAATATAGTCTCAGGTACAATACTTTTCACTAGAGCCGATCCCGATGATTTGATCGGCTGGCTTCGCCCCCTTGACAAATGGGACCTGAGTATAAGTTACTGTACGGCGGGAAGCGCTGCGGTGGAGCTCTTGCCGTCGGTATGTTCCCCGGTCGCCGCGTGCCGTGCCGGCGAGCTCCGGCCTAGTCGCTTCCGTCACGCCGGCGACCGACCAAAGCCGAGGCAGGGCCGCAGCCAGAGGAGTGCACGTCGGGCCGTTGACGGTTTTACTTTTACCCGCACCGGTTGAAACCACGCTGAAACTACGGACCGACTCGCCGGCTGGCTCCAACAAGCCTAGCCTGGTGCTGTCTCCAACAAATATTGTATTTCTATTGTTGTCTCTAGATTTGCCTAGCAAGAGAGAGGGAATCTATTTTTACCTCACATCTCTCCTCATAATGCAAAATGCCTACTCCTTTGTCTCTTCTGTTGGAGACTGATTTTGTGATGCACAGTATAAATGGAGATGAAAAAATAAGGTCTTGTTTGGTTGTGCTACAATTGTAGCGTGCTAGAAATAGTAACAATTTTGACCACAAATTACGGTGTCAAATAAAGTCAGTTTACAAAACCAACTTCAGAATCCCCGCGCTAGTGACCTTGAAAAATTTAATAAGGTCTTTGACCGCGCGATTATAAAATTATACTGTAGTATTACTGTAGCTAATTATCGATTAATTACTGCCATTAGATTCGTCGCGAAAAGTTACACCTATTCCTAATTTTTTTTTATAAATTGACTTCATTTAATATATTATATATGTGAGATTCTTTTCTTAAGAAATGTGTACGTTACGATTCTTGCAAAACCAATCTAAGTTTGCCTCTCATTGTTGGTGTCAGTAAAAGCTCCGTCCATCCAGTCAGTCATGGATGCAGCGCGCACGCACGCCGTTCCCCATTTTTTTTACCGGGCAACTTCCGTTCGGACCCACCTGTCGGCCTCGCCTGCCGCTGCCGCTGCCGCCGCGGCGCCGACTCCGGCAGTCCGGCGCCTCGCCCTCCGCGTCCTTACCCAGTCACTGACTCCTCGGCCGCACCCGGTCAACCAGCGCGTGAGCCGCGTCGGGCTTGCGATGGGCGGCGGGCGTGGAAAGCCGCGGCGGGCGACGGGACCTGACGCTGCTGCGCTCTGGTGCGGCGGCAGGGGCCCGGCCAGGCCGCGACGGGATGGGTCGTGTGGCCGGCGCAGCTCCGTCGGCCGCCGTGCGGCGGTGGGCAGCGAGATGCCCGGCGAGCACGCACGCGTGCCGGCCGCCGGTGGGGCCGGCGAGCTCAGCTGGCAGCTGCGGCTGCGAGAAGCTGACGGGCACAGAGGCGTTGTTTGGTTTGTGCTTCAATTGTAGCGCTACAAACTTTGACCATTAATTATGGTGTCAAATAAAGTCAGTTTATAAAATCAACTTCAAAACCACTAATTATCGATTAATTGCCGTCATTAGATTCGTCGTGAAAAGTTACACCCATCTCTAAAAAGGTTTTGTAAATTGACTTCATTTAGTGCTTCATACATGCGAGATTCTTTTTTCGGGAAGTGTGCGTGCTAGAATTCTAGCACACCCAAACAAGGCCAGAAGTCAGGAGTGCGCGGTGACGTGTCGGGTGGAGCGAGTGGGCAGGTGGGCCCGGGCCATCGTTCGGTGGACTGCCTTGCCTACTGGGCTGCTGCGAGGAGCCCCAGGTTGGGCCGGCCCAGGTACGGCTAGACTGATTCTGGGAGGGAAGAAAAATAGGAAAATGAATGGCAGGTGCGCGCGTGTTGCTGATGACCGGGCACACGTGGCCGGTAGCAGCAGCAGTCACAGTGGGCCCCGCTGGCTCTGCAGTTTATGCTCTCGTTTAACTAGCGGAGACCTCGTCCCTTGTGCTGTTACGCTGAACACTGGTTTGTTCTAGAGATTTTGCAACGAAATTTGATCATTAATTACGGTGTTAAATAAAATCAGTTTATAAAATCAACTTCAGAACCATTGCGCTAGGAATTCTGAAGAATCTAATAAGATCTGTGACCGTGTGATTAAAGGATAGTTATTGTAGCACTACTATAGCCAATCATGGATTAATTACCATCATTAGATTCGTCGCGAAAAATTATACTCATGTTTAGAAAGATTTTGCAAATAGACTTCATTTAGCACTCTATACATGCGAGTTTTTTTAGAAACGTGTGTTCTAGGAATTCTAGAATAGGGGTGGTAACCAAACAAGGCCACTCGCAAGCAAGCAAACACTTTTTTCAAACACTATCGTTTACTAAGCTAATTTTCAAACACAATTTTTTCTCTACCAATATAAGTTTGGCAGAAATAAAATCAAACACAAGTGACAGCGATCTACCCAAACGAAGATTTAGGGTTTGCTTGATCGGAAGCTAAAATATTGGTATGTTAAAATATGAGTATATGATTTTTTTCTACTAAAATTCAGATAAGTTTAGAATAGTGGGATGCCTTTTTAGCTATTAACCAAACAAGTGCTAAAATTTAGAGATTTTTCTATATTTTAGCTTGATAGTATTTTGGAAGCGATTGGTATTTTGGAAGCGAATGAATCAGACCTTTTTTTTTTGCGGGTAAAAGAGAGTTTTATTAATTAGTTAGGAGGGGTACAATCATTCTTGACAAAATCATCAACGCACGCAGGCACACGTCTTAACCACACCGCAGAATGCATGTTCCTCCTAGCTAACTGAGCTAATTCATTCGCAACTAAATTACACTCTCTTTTTACCTTGGCCATTCGCCACTCAGATAACATCCGCGCTTGATCCTTGACCTCCAGCAGGATGAATCTAAGAGCGGATCGGTCTTCCTTTGCTTGCATAGCTTGGACTATTCTTATGCAATCAGACTCAACGATGACCGGCTCATGGATCCATTGTGCAGCCAGCCAGAAACCTTCTAGGCATGCCCAAGCTTCTGCTTCTGCAGCATCCTGGCATTCCAAAATGGCACGCCAAGCTGAGAGGAGAACATGGCCCATGCTGTCGCGAGCAATTACTCCAACTCCAGCTGCCCCAGACTGCTGGACAAATGAGCCATCTACAGGAGGGGGCTCCCACTTGGTCTTCCTGTCCTGCTCCTTGCTTGCCGAACTGAGCCGCTTGTTCTTGCCGGACCATGAACATGGTGCTTTCCCTTTACCTTTGACCCCTTCGCCGCCTAATAGAATTTCAGCTAAAGTAGCTTGCATGGAGAGCAGAGCATGTTCAGCTTCTGATATACTTGTTGGTCCTGCCTGATGCGTGATATTATTGTGAACTGACCAAGCCTTCCACAACAGCAGCTTGGTAAGGTCACGTTCAACATCTGAACATTGATCCAGGAGGAGCAGAAGCCAATCTGGACCGGTGTATCTGAATAACCGTCGGATGAATTTCGCCCATCTGGTCGGTAGGATATCCTTTGCCAGCTTCCAAATGAACACATTGACTTTTGGTGGAACATGACCGGCCCACACACGCTGCCACAATTTCCTCTCGCCAGTTGGAGCTGAACTGGAGCCCTGCACTCCCTGTCCAAGCTTGATTCTAAGCGCCAGGTTATAAGCACTTCGGACAGAGAACATTCCATTTCTTTCCGCGTGCCACGCTATAAAGTCTTCCGACGCCCGTACAGGAATCTTTATCTTGGCAATTTCCTCTGCATCGGCCAGATTAAAGATTTGGGGGAGCTTTTGAAGATCCCAGCCTCTTCCCTCAATATCCAACAGTTGGGACACCCATCGCAAGCGACACCTTCTCTGAGAAAAGACCCTGAGTGATATTTCCCGCGGTATCCATGGGTCTCTCCAGATACGAATTTGTGTGCCATTGCCCACTCGCCAAATGATTCCTTGCTTGAGAAGCTCCAACCTGTCTGTACCCTGCAACTAGGGTATCCACTCCTACTGTGCCAAGACTCGCGTAGTTATCCGTAACTACGCCCTAAAGAGCTGAGCAGCCGGACCCCTAGGGTCCGACTCCATCTCACCGGACCAACGGTCCCGGTCCCGGACCCGCTTACCGCTCGGGGACGGGTCCGGTGTCACCACGTGTCCCAGAGGTGGAAATGCTCAGCACCTGTGGCCGTGGACCCGGACCCCCGCAGGTGGGTCCGGGACCTCCATGTGCCATCCGGACTCCCGCAGATGGGTCCGTGACCTCCATGTGCCTATCCGGACCTCCGTGAGCTCTCGGCTCAGCTAGCTGCTCGGGAGGGGTCCAGAGCCGCCACGTGTCGCATTAAGTGCGAGTGGTTGAGGCGGGCTCTGCTGCCTCTGGGCACGGGACAACTTTTGTCAGTCCACACTGTGGATCGCCAGTTACCGAGGCAGCTCGTCAGTTACCAAGGCAAGCATTAAAGACTCAACGCCGCGCGCATGGGCGACGAAGACTCAACGCCGCGCGCATGGGCGACGAGTCATGATGACCAGCTACTGACTGGAGCAACAGTGCACGCTGCTACAGTGAACTGAGTTAGTAGTTCGGCGCTTCATCACGACCTCGACGCGCGGCTGCAGAGGCTAGACTCTACTCTGACAGTACAGCTCAAGACCACCCCTGGTCAGAAGCTACGCACGGAAGCCGGCGACAAGATCTCCGGATCTGAGGCATTGAAGGCCAAAGTGTAGTTTATAATACATCGCCGGGTCCACATGTCGGGGCCCCGCTCAGTGTACGTGCTCCCCTTGGACATATAAAAGGGAGAGCACGCCCGCTAGGACTCGGCGAACGCCAGAGGCTCTAAGGCTCTCCAGAGCACACTCAGACACACGCCAGCTCTGGCGGACTCTCTCGAGGCAAGGCAATACAACACACAGTGGACGTAGGGTATTACGCTCCGGCGGCCCGAACCACTCTAATCCTGCTGTGTTCATCGTGTTCTTGAGCGAGATCGAACTAGGACTAGCTAACCCCCGAGCACACACCCTCTGGGCTTAGGCGGGTGCTTTCCGCCACCCGGCTGTGGTTTGCAGCACCACGACACAACCCATGCATAATTGCTTGCCAAGTTGTAGAAGCTTTTGAACAGAAGGCAGTATCAACTAAGCTCCCCCTCGGAAAGTACTTGGCTTTTAGCATGCGTGCACACAAACTGTCCGGGAACTGGATTAGGCGCCAGGCCTGCCTAGCTAGCATGGCTTGGTTGAACAGACGTAGATCTTTGAATCCCAGGCCGCCACAACATTTTTTCTGGATCATCGCTTCCCAAGCAGTCCAAGCTGTTTTTTGTCGGCCATGTTTTGTGCCCCACCAGAAGTTCCTAATGATGCTCGTCAGATCATCGCATCGGCCAAGAGGGAGCTTAAAGACACCCATGATGTACGTTGGCAGAGCCTGGGCCACCGATTTGATGAGAATCTCTTTTGCTGCACTGGACATGTTCTTCTCCGAGAAGTTCTTGAGATGTTTGCTTATGCGCTCCTTCAGATACTGGAACCGATCCCCCTTCATTCTTCCTTTCAGCGTCGGGAGCCCCAAGTACCGTGCATCTAACACATCATTCTCCACCTGCAGTATAGCTTTGACCTGGTCCTTCAGGGTCAGCTGCATTTTTCCATTGAACATGATGGAGCATTTTGCTGGGTTAATCTGCTGCCCCGTGCACTGCCCATAAGTCACCAATCACTGTGTTCGGCAGCCAGCTCTAGCTCCAGCCCAACAGTATTTTCCTCTCACACCACTCCAGCCACCAGCTCCAGCTCCAGCCAGCCCAACAGTATTTTTCTCTCACACCATTCAAGTTCCAGCCTCTAGCTCCAGCCTGCCGAACACAGTGAATATCCACCTCCGCTTGATCTGCTGAGGCTTTGAAGAACAGCAGCGTGTCGTCTGCAAAAAGGAGATGAGAAACACCAGGAGCATTGCGACAGACTTTAAGCTCTTTAAGTGCTCCCGTGGTTACTTTCCTGTTAATCAAAGTAGACAATCCATCAGCAACAAAAAGGAATAGGTATGGCGAAAGAGGATCACCCTGCCGTAGACCGCGAGTTGGTGTAAAAGGTGCCGACATGACACCATTGAAACGGATAGTGTAGCGAACCGAGGTGACACAAGTCATGACCTGATCCACCCATGTACTCTGAAAGCCTAGTTTCAGTAACGCGTTGCGAAGAAAAGACCACTCAACTCTGTCATACGCCTTGGAGAGATCCAACTTGTACGCGCAAAACTTATTCCTTTCATCTGCACTAGCATTGATAGCATGTAGACACTCAAAGACAATGAGAGCATTATCAGTTATCATATGTCCGGGGATGAAAGCACTCTGATTTGGTGCAATAAGATCCTGCAGAAGAGGCCTAAGCCGGTTAACAATGCACTTAGAGACCACCTTATATATGACATTGCATAAGCTGATAGGTCGAAAGTCCTTCAGATGCTCAGGATGCGGTATTTTGGGGATCCAAACAATACAAGTGTCATTAACACCAGGCGGCATGATACCTGTCCGGAAAAACTCCTTTACTGTACAGACAACATCTTGTTTCAGCATGCCCCAGTTGCGTTGAAAGAACCGGCCAGGGAGACCATCAGGGCCGGGAGCTTTGAGAGGACTGATCTGAAACAGCGCGTCGCCGATTTCCTCGTCGCTGTATTCTTTACATAAATCAGCATTGGTCTGGGCCGTGACACTGGGTACAAGTAGGTCTATAATTTCCTGCGGGTTGACAAGATCATTTGCAGTGAAAAGGTGCTCGAAGTAATTAATAGCCATATCTTGCAACTCTTCTTTATTGGAACACCAGCTGCCATCTTCTTTTTTGAGGCGCCTAATGTAATTTTTCCTGGCCCTCCACTGCGCTTGGTGATGGAAATATTTCGTGTTCCGGTCCCCCTCCTTCAACCAGGTGATTTGCGACCTCTGCAGCCACATCATTTCCTCCCTATAAAGCAATTCATCGAGGTCACATTTGGTTTTCAAAATAGTTTCTCTATTAGCAATAGGATCATCACATTCCAAAGCCTCTAGATCTTTTCGTAGCTGCTCTAGCTGGTTGGTAACATGGCCAAACTTATCTTTACTCCAGATCTTGAGCTCCTTTGTTACACACTGCAAAGAAGCCGACAAAGCACCTAGATCGCTTCCGGGGTTTCGTTTTTGCCACGCTTGCTGAATTATAGTCCCTAGTTCCTCCTCCCTTTCCCACATTATTTCATACCGGAAGACATGTGACTGTGGGCTCTGAACTTCTGGCTGCAGAGATAGTAGAAGTGCTTTGTGGTCAGAGCGGGATGAAGTAAGATGCAGAATGCATGCCCCTGGATACAGCGCCATCCAATCAGTATTGGCCACACCCCTATCGAGCCGGACCCTGACGTTCCTATTACCAGCCTGATTGTTGTTATAGGTCCATGGTAATCCTGAAAACCCCAAATCATGAAGATCGCAGTGGCTCAATACTTCCCGGAAATCCATCATTTGACGTTCAGTTCGCGGAGTCTCCGAGAAGTGCTCATACTGCGACATGGCTTCATTAAAATCGCCAATCACCATCCATGGGCCGGTCTGTACACCACATAAGGAGCGCAAGCGCTCCCACATATCCCTTCTGTTGTCCACACGAGGCTCCCCATACAGAAAGGTCGCTCTCCATGGAACTCCATCCGGATTTTCCACCACGAGCACATCAATATAACGCTTTCCCTGGGAGAGCAGGGAAACACTAATATATTCATCCCAAAAAAGTACCAGGCCTCCACTTAACCCATCACTGTCTATTGCTAAACAGTTTTTCAGTCCAAGCTTCCAACGTAAATTCTGACTTCGGTTAGCGCTCATCCTGGTTTCTGAGAGAAAAACGATCTTTGGGTGATGCAACTTGACAAAGTTGCATAGTTCCTGTACTGTCCGGGAGTTCCCCAACCCCCGGCAGTTCCATGCCAACACATTCATAGTTCCAGGTGCAGGTCAGCCAAAACGTCGAACACCTTGACTGCAGCTGAGGGCACTTGATGTTCATCAGGACCAAATGAGCCCGCAACCAAAATCAGCACGGATGGCAATGAGTCAATGACCATGGATGATGCGGACACCGGCGTCGAGGAGCTGCTGGGGCCAGGGGGTCGAGGGACCGGACCTCCCTGGCGCCGTGGCGGAGCAGCTGGAGGCAGAGGAAACGGGTCAGACACGGAAGCGGGCGGGGTCGCGTTCACGGGGGAGCGCAGGGAGACGGGCGACAAGGAGCTGCTGGGACCAAGGGGTGGCCCTGAATCAGGGTCGAACAAACGGAGCAGAGCAAGGGGAACGACGTGAGAGAGGGAGGAAGAAAGGGAAAGGACAGAGGAGGCGGAAGCGGAGGGGAGAAATTGGAGAAGGGCTACAGGCAGCAGCGGCGCAAGTCGATTGCCACGGCAGTAAGACCGTCCACAGTGGAGGGAGCGGAGTAAATATAGTGTTTGACACTGTAAATATATTGTTTGACACTGTAGATAGAAAGAGCGTGGGAAACGAGGAGGGAGCAAATTTGCTCTTGCTCCCTCCGCTGTGGTCAGTTTTGCTCTTGCTCCCTCCACAGTGGAAGGAGCAAATGAAAGATCAAATGCACTGTTTGACACTGTAGATGCACTGTTTGGCACTGTAGACAGAGAGGACGTGGGAAACAAAGAGGGAGCAAATTTGCTCTTGCTCCCTCCGCTGTGGTCAGCCTAACGACAGCTGAGGTAACTCTAGCAGCAGTGATGAAACTGCGACTGAACACCTGCGAGGCAGGTGCACGGTCTTAAGTAACCGCCAGGTCAGCATCAATGCCGTAGCTGGCAATGGTTATCGCATAACCACCTGTCTCCACCGCCACTCACCGGATCCCCACTCCCAGACCCGGCAAGCGCCACCGCCGTTTCGGATCCGGGCCCGCTAGCGGGTCCGGAAACCCCCACCCGCTCCTCGCCGGCGAACCGCCGCCGCCGCCGCCCCCACCGGAGCTATGAAGCGCGCGCGCAGCTCCGAAGTGTTCCTTGGCGCCGGCCGGCTGCGCGCGCGCCGCCGCCTGGCGCCGCTCCTCGCCGCCGCGGCGTTCGCGTACCTCCTCTTCGTGTCCGTCAAGCTCGCCGGCTTCGGTAGTGCGGGCCCCGCGGCGGCCGTCGGCCGCCTGGCGGCCGCCGGCGCGGGCGAGCCGCTGCGGCGGCGGGTGGAGCAGCCGGCTCCCCGCGCGCGAGCCGCCGCGGTGTCCGGGTACGGCCGCATCACCGGGGAGATCCTTCGTCGGCGGGAGGCGGGCGAGGGGCGGCGGAGGCGGTGGGGGCAGCTGGGGAACTTCACGGAGCTCGAGCGCGCGGCCGCGGAGGCGTGGGCGCTCGGGGCCAGGGCGTGGGAGGCGGCGTCCGCGTTCACGGGCGACGTCGACTCCATCGCCTCGCTCGACGCGGGGGAGGGGCCGGCCGAGTGCCCCGGCTCGCTGGCCCTCGGCGGCGGGGAGACGACGGTGGCGTTCCTGCCTTGCGGGCTGGCGGCCGGGTCGGCGGTGACGGTGGTGGGCACGGCGCGGGCGGCGCGGCCGGAGTACGTCGAGGCGCTGGAGCGGAGCGGCGCGGGGAACGGCACCGTGATGGTGGCGCAGTTTGCGGTGGAGCTGCGCGGGGTGCGCGCCGCCGACGGCGAGGAGCCGCCCAGGATACTGCACCTCAACCCGCGGCTGCGCGGGGACTGGAGCGGCCGACCCGTTCTCGAGATGAACACCTGCTTCAGGATGCAGTGGGGCAGGGCGCAGCGCTGTGATGGCACTCCCTCGAGAGACGATGACCAGGGTAAGAGACGCGCTCCAACATGCTTTGTTTCGAAATTCGAATCAACGACAACAATGCAAGTAGCAACCATGGGCAACACAAGCACCCTGATATTGGGAAATGGCAAGAAACGTGTAGCCTGTATAAGGAATAATATGCCGTCAAGGCGTCAAGACACATACTTCGATCTTTCGTATAATTTGAGGCAGAAGCTTGTTGATTTTTCACCTATCTAGATACTTGTCTTGTGCGTCTATTCTTGTTTATGGTGGAGGTTTAGGCCAAAAAAAAAGAAACTTTGATGCAAGGCTGCGAAAGTGCTAAATCAATATACATATTGGCCAGTGGCTATGCATCCCAATATTTTCATTTCCGCGAATCATGTTACATTGCTTGCATAATATCTCAGTGCCTAACCAATCTGCCCCCAATTTCTGTCTGCTATGTTATGGCTACCTGTTTTTGTACTTATTCTTGCAGTCTGTTGACTTTGCAGTTGATGGATTCAGAAAATGTGAGAAATGGCAGCGTCAGGACATAGTTGAATCAAAAGAAACAAGGACAAGCTCATGGTTCAACAGGTTTATCGGCCGAGCAAAGAAACCAGAAATGACATGGCCATTCCCATTTTCAGAGGGCAATATGTTTGTTCTAACAATCCAAGCTGGTGTGGAAGGATATCATATTAACATGGGAGGCCGCCATGTTGCCTCATTTCCTCATAGGATGGTAAATTCAGTTCCCTTGCCAAAGAATCTATTTCATTACACAGATATCATGAGGTTCTTGCAAAAATATCAATGGGCGCTTCCTTTTTATTGTCAATGTTTACCAGGGATTTGCTCTTGAAGATGCGACAGGTTTAGCCGTGACAGGGGGCATAGACGTTCACTCTGTGTATGCAACAGCTCTCCCAAGGTCTCATCCTAGTTTTTCTCTGCAACAAGTATTGGAAATGTCTGAAAGATGGAAGGCTCGCCCTGTACCAGAGGAACCAATTCAGCTTTTCATTGGCATCCTCTCTGCTACAAACCATTTTGCTGAGCGCATGGCTATTAGGAAAACCTGGATGCAGTTTCCAGCCATCCAATTGGGAAGTGTAGTTGCTCGGTTCTTTGTCGCGCTGGTAAGATAGGTTCTCATGATTTCACAGTTGTTCAATCCCTTATGCTACCATAGCGTGGGCTATGCTTTAGCTCGGAACTTAATAGAGCAGTAATATAATGAGTCTTTGACCATCTTGCTTCTGTAGAGCCATAGAAAGGAGATAAATGCAGCCCTAAAGAAGGAAGCAGAATATTTTGGAGATATAGTCATTCTGCCGTTTATCGACCGATATGAGCTGGTGGTTCTGAAAACAGTTGCGATATGTCAATATGGAGTTAGTCATGCTTCATTTGTGTTAAATATCTAGTGCCAATGTATCCTCCAGCATTTTCAAATGCTCACTGCCATCATATGTATGCAGGTGCAAAATGTTACTGCAGATTATATCATGAAGTGTGATGATGACACCTTTGTGCGGCTGGATATCGTATTGCAACAAATCACTACCTACAACAGAACCTTACCTCTTTATCTTGGCAACTTGAATCTATTGCACAGGCCTCTAAGAAGTGGCAAGTGGGCTGTGACCTATGAGGTACCTTTAGCGCTAGCTCGTCCAGAGTTAACATAATAGATTTGCAACCTTTTCTGCACATATTTTCTCATAACATGTGTGTCTACAGGAATGGCCTGAAGCTGTGTATCCCCCGTACGCCAATGGACCTGGTTATGTCCTCTCAATCGACATTGCGAGAGACATAGCATCCCGGCATGCAAATCACTCCCTGAGGGTGAGGTTTACTCTCAATTGCAATGCATCTTTTCCCCCACGCCTAAAACTAACACCTCCCAATGGTGATCTCTTGCTGGCAGCTGTTCAAGATGGAGGACGTGAGCATGGGCATGTGGGTGGAGGACTACAACGCCACTGCGCCCGTGCAGTACGTCCACAGCTGGAGGTTCTGCCAGTTCGGCTGTGTGGATTACTACTTCACAGCACATTACCAGTCCCCCAGGCAGATGCTATGCCTCTGGGATAAACTCTCAGCCGGCCAAGCACGCTGCTGTAACTACAGATAACAAGGCGCTTCAGGGGTGCTGGTGGAATTAGATGGCTTTCCAGCCAGTATCCTTCGTCACACAATCATGTACAAGAGGGAGAAATTCAAGACCTCCATTGCATCCTCTGCTTTAGTTCCAGCGGATCCACTAACGGATTAACCCTAGAAACCATCTTGACGTCACATATTCTTTGATCTTTACACTGAGATTTATGGGTGTGTGCGTGGGGACAACTGCTTCACCTTCATTGAGGTGGATGCATAGATGAGGCAGGAATGAGTGGAATCCACGTTGGCTGCTTGTACAGGGGCAGGTTCATTTGTAACGATGCAAATCTGTATCCACTATTTGTGGACACTGGCCACTGTGTCTATGTCAGAAACTCATGAATGGAATGAGAAACTGTTTCCCTATCTGTGTATCTTGTGTGTTTATGCTCTGTACATCTGCTATGCATTGCATTTCCATTTTGATGGATTCCATAGTGGCTTGTGTGTTCGCTTGGCTTGTCAGCCAACCAGCACTTTTCTCTCATACCAAATTAACATCAGTCACCAGCCAGCCAACAGTACTGTTCTCTCATAACAAATTAGCACCAACCACCAGCCATAGCCAAGCGAACAGAGTGACATGTTATGCTTACAATGTTGTCGTCCTCTTGTGCGTTGACAGGGGAAAGTAAATTTTGCCCTTAAGATAGCATTGCATACCTTTGGATCTGCATTCGTATCCGTGCAATTGAGTAGTACAGAAATCTTGATGCAATTCTAAAGATTATGTGTCCACGAGCACATATCCCCTTTTTTATATAAAAAAATCATCATAATAGATCAGCTGCTTAACTACGGTTAGAATTTCATGCACTGCATGTTTGGTGCTTGCCAAAATGAAAAACAAATACTGGAAACGAATGTCAAAAGAAATGGAAACAAGGACTATCTCCTTCATTTTTGAATTTACTATCGATTGGTATATTTGCAACTCTACTACAGCATCTAATCTAAAAGAAGCTAACCGCGGTGCTTATAAGTGACTTTGAAATTCTGAGAATCAATGTCATGTGTTTTTTATTGACTTTTATACACTGTATGACATATTTTTCAAAAACAACCGCGCCACCATTCTGAGTAATAAAATATTTAAAATACAATTAATAGATTCAACCACTTGAGTTGGTGGAACCAAAGATCCTTTACTTAAACCATAAAATGCAATAACTTTTATCATCATAGACCCCTTGCATAATAGAACATCTTGTATACCACGTCTAGATACATAATTATAAAATACTAAAAAAATAAGATCACACATGGGTATGTAGGGTATGTGTGTAATCAATACAGAAGAATGTATACAGAAAGTTTTTTTAAAGGAAAATGTATACAGAAAATACAAATGTAGAATCAGGAGGTCCTCGCGGAAGTCACGGCTGAAATTCTGACTGCTGAACCGGTCGGCTTTACCGAGAAAACCCGTTTGGTGGTTTTGCTTGTCACGCGAGAGACCCTGCCCTAGCACCCGGATTACAAACCCACCGGCGAGCGGCGAAATCGGAGGCGACTCGCCGAGGGTTCCCGGCCCTCCGCCCTCTCGCCCGCTCCCCTACCGCGGCCGCAACTCGCCGCCGGCGGCCGGCGGGACACCGCGGTCCAGCGCCCCCCTCCCCCGCGGAAGCCTCTTCGGTCTTCTTCGCTAATCAGGAGGCGTCGGCCCCGCCCCGGCTCCCGGACCCGCCGCGACCGCCGCCGAACTCTACTGGCACTGGGCTGGCGCGGATTGGAGCGGAGATCGGTTCCGTGCCATCTCGGTAAGCACCCCGTAGCTTGCTCAGGTCATTTCGTGAGCCTACTGCTTGCTGCGGCAGTGAGGGATTGAAAACCTAGACCTAGTCTCGGCTCAGTTAGGCGCGGATTCGCGTGCTCCGTGGTGCCGCGCTAGTGCATTCCATCTGTATGTAGTTCGATCGGGCTCCTTTTGTTTGGCGCGCAGGGTCAATTTATAGCTGCTGCTTGTTTTCCAGAATTTGGTGCCTCGACTGAATCTCCAAACCCTAGGTTTGCCCTGGGTTGCCGGGTCTGGTTTCAAGGGCTGTTTCTGGAGTAATTGAGTTAATCATTCAGGGTTTGTAGTGATGGTTGATGTTCTGCTATCAATATGTTGCCATGCTGGATTCTGCTGGTAATAATTTACACTTGTACTGTTTGGAGCGCCGATGCCTTACCCATAATGTTTATTTCGGCATGCTTGCCTGGTACTACTTATCTTGTCAGAGTCATCATATGTATGGAATTAGCATAGTGGCATGCTGGTCCTTTGTGTAGTGCTATATTTTGTCAATTGTGGTCTGTGGGCCAATTTTTGCCGTTTAGCACTGCTCATGGCACATGAGATTGATTGTCTGATTGGCACTCTTCTACCCAGTGCTTGCCCTATTTTTGTGAGATACCTCTAGCAGACAAGCATAATGTGGATGGTGATATAATAGTGAGGAATACAGAACCCTCAATTTAATTGTGTTTCTGAACGCCTTTCTCAAGTCCAAATGCTATACTATAGCATGCTTCATGTAACCCCCCAAATCCCCAGAGGGAGGAAAACAGAGCAGAAATTGCTGCCCCTGTTTTCGTAATTGAGCAAGAATCAAGCTGATATTCTGTCATGACATGGATCATTCTGAACTTCAGCTTATATTGCTGGACTTTGGAGCCAATTTAAGTCAAACTTTAGCACTGCTTACTTCACAGCTTGGGTCAGCTAGGCATTATATCACACTAGAATTCTGTATCCCAACATATAGATTTACACAGCCATTCTACGTTTCTCATTTAATCTGATTTTGCTATAACAATCTTGGCTCTGTTACTTCATGAACATACAAAACATGGAAAGAAATACTAGGAAGAATTCTTCACTTGGTGTGCTCCATATAGACATATGGTGCCCTTACTTTCGTACGGCATGGAAACAATTAAAGAGTTTCTCAACATAAGATGTTGTTTGCAAAAAAAAAGTACTTTACACATGATGCAACTTCAACATCACAAACAAAGAAGGAAAACCAGAGCAATTTTTTACAGTGATATCATAGGTAGTCACACGTTGTCTGCTGATGCTTGCATTATCATGGGATTGAACATGTTTGTGTGATTGAATATGTAGATATATTGTAGTGTCTGTTTCTGGGAACTGGGATAAATTGAATATCAATTTCGTTCTTTGCAGAACCATTTTAGTTTACTTTTATACATTTGTGGTTATGTTTCTGCTTATCTGAATTTCAGGTGAAGATGCAATTCGTGTAGATCAAGCTCCAATCTGATGGATTCTGATGAAAAGAAGTTTGGAAAAGGTAGGTTTCTTGTTAAGACTCCACAAAATTAAATAATTGTGGACCAAAAAATTCAGAAGAAGCTAGTTATTGTGGGCTGGTGCCTTTTGTTGAGTTCCTGACTCCTCATCTCCAAATGCATAAGCAATATGATAAGCCCTAACCATATATTACAAAAATGGAAAATACCCAGGCTCAGTTGGCACAGGCTGCCTACCACTTACCCTTACCACGTTTATACCAACCCAGTGAACCACCTGAAAATTCTAATTGTGTGGCTTGTATTACAATTGACTGTTACTGCTGGAAAGCAACATCAATAGCAGCTATTCATGTGCCTGAACCCTGATAAGTGGTTCCTGTTGGTTTTCAACTCTAGCCTACATCAACTTGCTTCGGACTGAAAGGCTTTGACGTTGTTGATGTATTTGTTCAGTAATGATCTGACATCGTAATCTATATGAGGGACAAAATAACAGACTAATACAAATATAACTGCTGAATCTGGAATCCTAATAATCATATGCTTAGAATTTAAATACAAACCTTTTGGGTCTGATGTCCATTTTGCCACTCTAGGTTGGTACATCTGGTAGCTAGCTGGTTACTGGTATTTTTTATTATCCCAAATCATTACAGTATGCATATTTTACTCGTGCTGGTTTATTCTTGATTTACTATATATGTTGTTTTGGAAAATAAGCATTTTGTGATGTGACACACTGGAAACTGCTCTGTGATAATGCAATTAGTATTCTTTGTAATCTATAACGAATTTTCCTTGATGATTTTATGTGTACATCTATCTTTTTCGAATCCTGTTTGTCTGCTACATACACATTCAAATAGTATGATTTCTGCATTTCAGGGCCTAGGGAGCTCACTGGTGCTGTTGATTTAATCAGCCACTACAAACTGCTCCCGCACCATGATTTCTTTTGCAAGAAACCTTTGCCACTGGCAATCTCAGATACACATTATCTTCATAATGTCGTGGGAGACACTGAAATTCGCAAAGGCGAAGGAATGGAGCTGGATCAACTCGTTCAGAATGCATATATGAGGAATAAGCCTGCTTTTATTCAGCCTTTTGATATGGAAATACTGGGGCAAGCATTCCAGCTTCGAGAAACAGCTCCAGTAGATTTGCCCTCTGTAAGATTTTCTATCATCCATTTCCCATATGATGTTATTGAGTTTGTTTATTGTGCTGCTTTCAACATTTATTGTACCAACAGGCTGAAAAGGGTATACCTACTATTTCTGGTAAACCAAAAAGTGAGTCCAAGGACAAAGAGAAGAAACATAAAAAACACAAAGACAAAGACAGGGATAAAGATAAGGAGCATAAGAAGCATAAACATCGGCATAAAGACCGGAGTAAGGATAAAGATAAAGACAAGGACAAAGATAAGAAAAAGGATAAAAGTGGGCATCATGATTCTGGTGGCGATCATTCAAAGAAGCATCATGATAAGGTTGGTCCATTTTCTGTTTGTTGAAAACTCCAATAACTCCAAAGTCGTATTCATCGTGTCAAACTATATACCTTATGGAGTGCAATGTCAATGGTCTGTATCAGAAGAGGAAGCATGAAGGAATGGAGGACTCGACAGATGTGCATAAGCACAAGAAGAGTAAGGTACTGCTTGTCATTTGTCTCCTTACTGGTGAGCATATTTTATTTTTTGTTAACATGGCACATCATGGCAGCACAAGAGTTCCAAAACCGATGAAATGGGGAATGGACTTAGTTAACTACACTTCCTAGTTCTAGTCGTCAATCCTTGTAACTTGCTGTTAAAAGGAAACTCCGATGGTTTCTGTCATCAAAACTCTGCAGAATAGTGGTATGTGCTTCTTTACTTAAATATGGATTCAATTTATTTTTCGTGTAACCTCACTTGGATATTGTATGTTCAGGGATATTTGGCTTGCATAGCTTGTCTTACTTTGGTTGCTCTATTGTCCACCGCTGAAAACACGAACATGCAAATGTTTCAGTTAGAGGTCCATTGTTAGGTTGTGCTTTTAAGCCAATCAGGTTATATTTATATTCATTTAAGCTTAACTGATGAATAGACCAACACTTGGTGACTTTATTTGTCCATGAGGTTGATAAGACTTCCTTTTGTTTGATATACCTAATACCCTAACATTAGTCTCATTTGATCTTTACCTGCACCTCAGGAACATCCAAATATGCAGTGGCAGAGATAGTTACTCAGATTCTATACGGGCACTTAATTTTAACTGTTGTTTCCCCCCTTTGTGCTCACTTGCTAAGATGAGAGTTAAATCTTATATGTTCCTTCAGAGACCAAAAGAGAGACGAAT
This sequence comes from Panicum virgatum, assembly GCF_016808335.1. Classification (NCBI taxonomy): domain Eukaryota; kingdom Viridiplantae; phylum Streptophyta; class Magnoliopsida; order Poales; family Poaceae; genus Panicum; species Panicum virgatum. The sequence continues at coordinate 67,158,894 of NC_053147.1, forward strand.
TGATATGGAACATAATAATCTATTAATAAAAATACTTGCTTGCAGACTTACAGTGCACTTGTTTTGCATAAAAAAGGCATGTCAATCTCAAGTCTTCCATAATTGGCACTTTTTACAAAAATATGGTAAATCATTATAGTTTGAAGAATCTGGCTAACTTCTATGCGTGTTTGCATGGTGCAGGTATCATTATCATGAACTGAACCTGTTTGACAAGAACACCATAATTGAGGTCGTCTTGCAGCATCCATTCTTATGAAAGTTGTATTTGTTAATAGGGGACTAATCCATTGTACCATTGCGACTTTCTGTTCCTCCCTGAAGAACAACTGGTTGTAGGAACACTTGACAGGACGTATAACAAGATTGTTTCGATTATTAGGGCTAGTGCACCCTTCAAAAATAGGCTTTTAATTGAACCCGTGATGTAGCATGATTCCCCTTGTGGAGTGAAGTGGAATGCTAAAGATACAAAAGTGAACCGTAGGATCTTGTCTTACCCCATTGACAAAACTTAGTACATTTAGTAGTAGCGGACAGATATAGAATGCGCAGCCTAGAGATGTAGTTGAGAGCAGGGAATCAAAGCATATTTTGTGTTTGTCGCGCCAATATTGATTCAAAGAGTGGGATGATTTGTTGTTTAATCAGTAGCTAAATGCTGGTCGTCAGTCTCACGTTTTTCTTTTGTGGCAAGTGTGTTTCTTTGTCAAACTGTGGTTGATCCATATGAGGAAGGAATGTGGTCAAATGAGCCCGGTGCTCCTTATTTAACCATGAATAAGGTTTCATTGGTAATGAATGTACTGCAAAGTTTACCAGCTCGTGTCTAAAACTCTAAATGCGGCCTTTTCTGCATGTACTGCTACCAAGATCTCATATGGGACAAATGGGGACCAAAGGGTTAAGCCTTGCTTTATTTCCACAGCTCCTTCAGGGTACATTGCTTCAAGATTGTAATCATATATGCATGTAAATTGTACAACCTTTACTCCTTTAGTGTGACCTGCAGCATAGTAAAGAGGAAACCAAGAATTGCTCTAGAACCAAGCAAAGGACGATATGCATCCTAAAAATGACCAAAGATCAAAGAAGAACATCATGACAAGCACATGACCATGCACTATACCAGCTTGGACCATATTATAGCAAACACGTGGAGGAAAGCCAAAAATCTTGTATTTGAAGCTGTTGAACTATTATATGTTAAGCCAATGGTTAGAATCCTAGAAAAAATGAATTATAGAAAGGGAATACCAATAAAGGATTGTTCGGTTACACATGGATTTATTCTGAGCCAGAAATAATAGAAACAATAAGAGGCTTATGATAGGTTCTATGAGAGACCGAGATTTATTCCGGATTAAAAACTAATTGTAATAAAATAAACTATGATAGGTGCATCAAGAGACGGGGATTGATTCCACATCTCTTAACTCATAGATTGATTCCCGGTCTCTTGTTGCAATTAGTTCTCAACCCGAAATAAATCCCGGTTTCTTGGTGTATCAATCATGAATCTCTTATTCTACATAGCATTCCCGAACAAGACCTTAATCATCGTGAGCATGGCTGGCTCGAATTGAACTAGAAAGGCTCCCCGCATGCTGCACGGTGGTCGACGATATATTATTGAGCCTCAAGTACGGATTATACATGAGTGTATTGCATACACAATTATAATCTACCATATCTGGAGATTTCCCAATATATCGTAACACATTACACATAGTGGTGGGATAAGTGGAGACCATTCATTGTACACCTGCAACATTAGTTGAAAATATGTACTTAGAAAACATAGATATTCCTGCAAAGAAAACGTAGAAAACGCATGCTGGATGGACAACATGGTATATAACGTGTGCCACTTGCAAAGATTCATGCAGAAGTATGATAATAATATGCATGCTGTATACGGGCATATTTGCTAGTGTATATGAATTGTTAGATTCTAGCATCGAGGGAACATGTCCCGGAGCATGTTTTAAGATCTATCATCTGGCAGCATTTACCGCCTAGTTTTAAGATCAACCGGCGGTGTCAGTTCACTATATGTTAGTAATACACAGCAGTGGCGGAGCTACATGTCGGCAAAAGAGGGCTATGGCCTCCCTTGTCCAAATGAAATTACATAGGTATATACAAAATTGAAACATTGAAGGTCCATCTTGTGTGCATCAAATTATCTAGGCTGGCAGCCACGCAAGAAGTTGCAGACAGCACGCAGCATCGGAGTGACGACCGCATCGTCGCTTACGCCTCATCGCCTCATCAGCCCCCTACCGCCCCTCCACCTAGTCTGCGGTCTCCATCATCTGCTGCTCGCCCACCTCCGCAACGCGGCCGTGAGATGAATCGGACTTCGGTTGTCGCAATCCACCAATTCCAATCAATTTGTGGTTCGTCCAATCACTAGCGCCGGCAGGCTTCTTCCTCCTCGGTTCTTAGTCAGGGAAAAATAACCCCCCTACCGTTCATTTCTAGCTCCGCCACTGATACACAGTCATTACATTTAAAAGCTGATACTCCCATATAAATAAGAAGAATCGTCCATGGCATGCTGGCAAATTAAGGGCACACAAGCACACATGGGTTTGAGCAAAAAAAAGAGGCAAGCAAGCAAACATAGTACATGTATCTCCGATGACTCATGGGAGAGAGCTGCCTACCACACTCAACTGGAGCAGCTTATTGAAAGCATCACAACATGAGAAACACACACGCAACCTCGAAATATTGTAGGAAAAGAAACCGGGCGCCTAGCGAGGGCAGGATCAGCAGCAGCAGCAGCAAAACAGACGAATTAATGCAGAATAAGCAACTAACCATCAAAGCAATCAAACATATATAATAATCAACCCGAAGCAGCAGCAGCAGCAGCAGCAGCAGGGGTGTGTTCTTCATCAGGTTGGGGCTCAGGACGGCCTGGAATCCCGAAACTGTGAATCTTGTCGGGTAAGGTCTCCATCCCCATGCACGACCAAAGGAGCCAGACATTGGTGAGGAACTCCCCACCATGAGCTAGGCTCTTGGCATGCTCGTAGCCCCGGCATCTGCTGGCAGAGTAACAGAGCATCTCCACCCACACGCCTTGGATCACCTCCCACATCTTCCCTTCGTCGTTGAGGCCGATGAGCGCTTCAGCGAGTTTGCACGCATTGGAGATCATCGGAGCTTTCTCCATAAGATCATCATCACCTCGTTCGTCGCCATAGATCCGCTGGGCGATGCTTCCTTCGTCGAGCGACGGCAGCAGTTCGTCCTTGATCATGTGCTCGATCTGATCACAAGCAATCATGAACAGATCCTGCCTTGTCCCGACCATTAGCATCTCAGGGCAAACAAAAAGCAGGTAGATCATGTGGTTGGATATTATCTCACTGTTGCGGCGACTTGGGATGATGTCGGATGTGTTGGTGGTGCAGCGAGAGCAGAGGTCCGCGGCAATGTGCCAGATAAGGACACACTCATCAAATGGCAGGCCCAAGCTCCCCCCTAGTTGTCTCATAAGGTCGTGCTTCCACAGAGTCTGCTCGCCCCTGAGATTGTTGAATCTTCTGTACGTGGCTGGGCCACGTATGTACGCCTTCCACCCATCTTCTGCGAGCTGACGAACCAGCACCGAGATCTGCTGGGCTGCGGGTTCATGCCAGATGCACCGGTGCTTGTTGATGCGGTCGCTGATGTAGCTGAAGCCAGGAAGCTTCATCAGAGAGCTGGGCACCTCCTTCCGATCAAAGAATACCATGATGTTGTGCTGCGAAACCATGTCTTGCCAGGTATAAACCATGTCCCCCATACTAATTTCATCAGATATACATCGAGACACAAATAGGCCTAATAGATGGGGGAGCCAGAAGGGTGAGAACTCAATCACAGCCGTGGTAGCAAACAGGATGTGCGTCACCGTGATGTCGCTCTTATTGTAACCATCCTTGCTGCTCTTGCTAAAGAGGACCACAGAGGCTAAGGCCAGACTCGGGAGCAAAGACAACAGACAGAAGCCAACGAAAGTGTTTGCTGATCTTAGTTTGGTGTATAGGGTCGAAAATTGCATCTGGATCCATTCCCGCAGCATCCTGTGCCCATACACTTCGTCAAACTTGAGGAAAGACTGCAGGCAGTGAAGCCGAGCGGAGTATGGAGCAGATAGATCGAGGAACGTCCCGTAGAGGAAATTTACGTCCCGCCCCATCCATTCCTGGAACTCTTTCAATTGATCACTGTCACTTGCCTTTGCCCCTTCTTTTACGTACACCTGTGCTTTCTCGACTTATTCTTTCATCGAGTAGCTGGCTTCTAATTGGTACTTGATTTCTTCCACAAATCCTTCTAGCTCCTGGCGATTGGTGCAGCAGATAAGCCAGGCAACACCTCTTGTGGTCGTTTCTTGGCTTCTTGCCAGGGACAACTTGCTGGAGGCCACGGCGCGGAAGCTTGCCCTCCGGATCGGAGGGCCCAAGGCTTCTCACTGAATCTGATGATGCCAACGATGAAGAGCAGCACCGCTGCCTGCAAGAGCCTCTTCTCGCCGGACCACCACTTGCAGAAGATGTACAGGGCGACCGTGACCTGGGACACCAGGGTGATGGCATGCCGCTTCCACAGCTCGTTGTCCTCGAGGCTGTAGGCAGTGATAGACCAGCCGCCGCCGAGGTGGATGAGGAGGACAGGCGCCCATATCACCTCCACAGCGCTGCCTCCTCCATCCACCGTCGTCTGCTGCTTCTGGTGGTTGAAGAGAGTGGCCAGCGCGTAGATCGCCAGGTCATGTGTTGACGACCAAAATTGGCATTAGACAATACAGACCGGTCTGATCGGTACGCCCTAGCGGTCTGACCGGTACGCCCTAGCGGTCTGACCGGTCAGACGCTGTAGTCGGTTCGGCAGCAGCCGACCGGTCTGATCGGTAGGGTCGACCGGTCTGACCGGTACAAGTGGAATCCGAGTATAACTAGAGATTTTAATAGATTTAGATCTTGTAATAGTTTTTTTTTTCAGGATTCGATCTTAGCTTTTACCTTTTACTGGAGCAACTCCTGTCTCTTAGTTGTTCAAGTCGACCTCGGGGTAGTGATGTGCACGTACAAATTTCAATAGCTTCAAGCACAATAATTTTTCATGCATGATGAAGCTTCAAGTCCAGTGCATGCTGGTCTTTAACCCAATACCAACGAGAGCAAAAGGCCTCCAGAGGCTCAGTAGATCGAAATACCATGTCAGACATAAGCTTCTTGAGTATATACTGTATATATGAGCATCCTTGCACCAGTTGACCTATCAGTTGTCTGCATTTCAATTCGACGTTGCACTACTATGGAAATGGCCAAATATAATTTGAACATATTATAGGATATATTCATATATAACTGCAGCAGTAGAACAGTAATCTGCAACGTTGATTTTGATATATTTAATTCAATTTTGGTGCACGTATTCACATTAGTTTGACCTAGGATTAGTCTTAAACATTTTCAAACTTAATTTAACCATAACATTGTTTACTAACATACAAACATGTAAAGATCAAGAACATCAAACCAAACAGTAAATAAGTTCTTTTCTTAAACTATCAAGATTTCGAGTGTGGCAGGCGATGTCACAACCAGAAAAAAGGAAAAGAAAATAAAAAAATCCCGCTGGGCCCCACCTGTCAGTCTCCCCTCTCCCTCTCCTCTCTGTTTTGCGCCGCGGCACGCACGCGTCGTCGCCGGCGGCCATCCTCGGGCCACGTGCCGTCAATCCTCGTGCGCCGTGCCCAACCGTCCCTCCTCTCTCGCCTCAAGACCCCGCCCCGACCCCCGTTCCCCTCAAACCCTAACCCTAGCCCTTTCCCTCCACCACCGGCGCCGTCCCGAGCTCCCGTCGCCGCCCGCTGCCGCGATTCGCCGTCGCCGGTGAGCGTCGCCTAGATTCCTTGCGCGGGGAGCTTCATCTCCCTCCCCGTGACCGAGTTCGCCCCTCACCCGGCCTCATTCGCCTCCCTGCAGGGCCACCGCCGCTCGTCTCCGCCCGCCGCCGCCCCTGCTCGTCGCGCCGCCCCTCCACCGCCGCTACTCGCCTGCATCTCCGCCGGTGAGGCTCGCTGCCTCCTTCTCTTTCCCGTGCGCGCTTCCCCCTGGCCGCTGCGGCCCCGCCTCGCGCCGCCACCGTCCGCCGGCGCCGCTGCGTCACGCCGCGCGCGCGGGCTGCGCGGTGGCCGCGCCCACGACGCGCCCTGGCTGTGCCCCGCCGCGGGTCAAGGCCACTGGTTGGCCTTGACTCGGGCCGGTGGGCCGCTGGCCAGCGGGCCCCACCCGTCAGCGCCTGCGGGTGTGGAATCCGGGTGTATCTAGTGATTTTGGTTAGAATTTCTTTAGGTTTTATCTATCAGCAAACTTGCAAAATGTGTAGAAATTCATGTATCGCTTCAACAATTATGAAACTTGTTTTGTTGGATTCCACTAGATGAGATCTACTCAAGAAAAATATTGTTTTGCATGTTACTTTGTTGTAGATTTATCTATAGATTTATCTTGCAAAAGTGAGTTTATTGCTTGGTTATTTGTGTACTGCTAGATAAATGCCAAACCAAATTTTGTTAGACTCCTTGTGAGGTGTAGTTTTCAGTGGTGCAGCTTGTTCACATGATTCCTTGCTGTTGGTTAGGGTTTCATTTCGTTTTCGTGCTTGCTGTCCAAAATGTGGTTTAATATAGAACTTCTTGTTGGAAAGTGATAAAATGGCAAAACCAGTTTTGTGAGCCTTGTGTTCCTTCCTAGTTTGCTTAATAATTTTCTTGGATTTGTTTAGTTTAGTTTGCATTCCTTTCCTGTTTTATCTTGTTTTGATTAGCTGAAAATTGTTCTATTTATGATTAATTCTAGGAAAATGCTTTTGCTGCAAAACCAATTTTCCTGAGTCCCTTGTATCATCCTCTGCATGTTTATTTTTTTTCATGATTAATGCTTGTTGTTAAGTTCGTTTCTTAATTCGTGCATCGCATTCATGCATTTTAGTGACCGAACCGTCGGAGAACGAACTCGTGGAACCCGCCGAGTCCGTGGAGGCTGAACCCGGAATCCCGTTCGTGGTCGAGTCTGAAGCTAACCAAGGCAAGCAGCTAAGCATGAATCCTTGCTCCTTTTAATCTGACTTAACTAGATATCTCACCGGGTAATGTGGGGTTATATATAGTATGTATGTATTGCATTCTTATACCTAATTTCCTGCATTATCTTCCTTGAATTGTTAACCATGTCCTTGTCACTTGTTAGTCAGTAATAACTTAATCTGACTAGATGCTTAGCCCGGCTTAGAGTACTTCTTTTGCTCGCTAGACAGGAATAGTCTGGAGGATCACACTTACTGGTTACCCTTGATCGCACTGGTTTGGTTTAGTGGTATGAGTTTGGTAGTATCGAGATTCGAGCGGAATAGTAGGGCCTAGAGAATGAAGTCACATGGGCATAGTCCGCTTGGATCGATTAAGGACCGAGTTGATGCCATCGGCCTTGAGCACCTTTCCGTGCTACCACATATCCAATATAATGGAACGGATGAGCCAAATACCTTCTTTGACTTGATCATTGGGGCCCGGCCCCAGATGCGTGGCCATCGGGCTATGCAGGGAGGCTTAGCAGGTCCCCGAGTGGAACTATGTGTAGGAAAATTTAGAGATGTCCTCGGTGGAACTAAGTCTCCACGCGCAAGCTGGGCGTACCCTCAACGGTTGAGCCTTGTTGGGAACGGTTGACGTGAGTACCCCCCTTGCCCGGCGTGACCGGTTGGGTGAGTCGCATGGTCCTCGCGTCGTGTGGGTAAAGTAGTACACCCTTGCAAGGTTATAACCAATTCGAATTGCCGCGCTCTCGGATATGAGCAAGCTCTTGGTTCGTCGAATTCTTCATAGAGAGTTTCGGTATTGTTGGCTTTGGTTTCATGTCATGTTGAGGATCTGTTATGTATATTGTGTTACTCTCTTAATCAACTAAAATTCTGGGGGTTGGGCAAGATTAATTAAGTTTGCTAGGTGATAGTCTAGGCAGCTTATGCTTATGCAATAAGTACTTAAACTTAAAGCTTTTCCTTGAGCCTTTGCATGATCCTTGTTTATTTAATCGCGTAAGTCTTGCGGAGTACCTTTTGTACTCAGGGTGCTTTCTAAACCTAGTTGCAGGTGAGCCAGAAGTGGTGTTCGGCCATTTCTACCCCGCTGATCCTAATGCGGGGGAAGAGTAGGCTGTTGCTGCTGTGGTGATGTCCTTGAGCAAGGCATCATCATCTTAAGTAAGTTTTATCGTAGCTGAGCTTCGGGAGAGCATGTATTTTCAATAAGCTCTAAATCTCTGTTTGATATGACTCGCGTGAGCCCAAGGCTTGTAAAGTGAAGCTTGAAACCCACCTATATTAAACTTGTAATATTAAGTCTCGAACTCTGGTTTTATATAACTGCTCTTTGTGGATTGTTGGCTATGTATTCGATTGTATACGGTATGTGCATATGCTGATTCTGGGCGTATGTTGGAGCACATACCGGGACTACCGGATTTGGTATTATTTTGAATGAATGACGTGTCGGTTATTCGTGTCTCTAGATGTGGGACAACACGTGGCACGCTCTACGGCAAGCACGTGTTAACTCTCATCTGGGTGATAATGACCGGCGGTTCGTTTAAAATAGTATCAAATTGGGCGGTTCTCACAACGGGTATCAGAGCTAAGGTTTCCATGAAGTGAACCTAAAATTGGCTTAGTGGGTTGAGAGTCAAATAAAATTTGACTACTTGCACTAATGTTTACTTTTGCTAAAACTTTGAACTTAAGGCTGGTTGCTACCTTTCTTCCTTGGTCTTAGAGCTATTTCTTCCTTATTGCTTCACTTGTTTAATTAAGATATGCTTAACCTCTCTTGTCTGCATGAGTAGCGGTAGCGTAGGAAAACCCTTTCACCCTCTGGAAACCTTTTAAGCCTCTTACCGGGGTTGAGAGGGTGAGAATCACCCATTCTCCTAAGTGCTAGTAGGAGGGTTGTAGCGCTGCTGAACAATGCGGTTGTTTCGGGTCGTAAGTGAGTGCTAGAACGTTAAGGCGTGCTCACGATGTGAGGAGACGTCATGTTGCATTCATACTTCGCATGCATGCATATTTTTCTTTTGGTTTTCAAATCTGCATCTAATTAATCTAGTGTGCCGTGGTTTATCTTTCGCTGAACTCGTTCTTGCTAACCTTAGTGGGCCAAATCTATCCTTTCTCTTAGATATGTTGTTCCGGTGTTGATCGTGTGTTAGATTTTTATCTACACATTATCTTTCCACCCTGCCTTTGAGTATCATTCTCTATCTTTCATTCCTGACCGCTAACCGTTTTGTTTATTAACAGGATGGTGTTGCGTTCGGGAAATGAAAGGGATGGTGCCAGTGGTTCGGGTGGCAATAACCACCGCAACAACGAGGATTCCCTTCCTAATCCTCCAGTTCACCCAAATCTCGCGGACGTCCTGGCCCGACAAACTAAACTCATGGCGCACCTAGTCAATCAGTTGGGCAATGCCGGCAATAATGGTCCAAGGGCTGAGCCTCAAGTGAACAGGTTCGGGGATTTCTTCCGTACCAATCCTCCCATCTTCCGTGGCTCCAAGGATCCTCTGGATGCGGATTTCTGGCTCAATGTCATTGAAGAGAAGCTGGGTCTTATTGAGTGTGAGCCCCATGAGAAGGTTCTTTTTGCTGCTCATCAACTGCATGATGCCCCTGGGGCTTGGTGGCGGAATTTCAAGGCATCTCACCCTGCCAACTACCGCTTCACATGGGAGGAGTTCTGCACAGCTTTTCGCTCCTTCCATATTCCCAAGGGTATCATGGACATCAAGAAGAAGGAGTTTCTGAATCTCACTCAAGGAGGTCGTGATGTGATGGCCTATATCAATGCCTTCAACACTCTCTCCCAATATGCACCTGAAGAAGTAGCCACCGATGCCAAGAAGCAAGAACGCCTGTATGATGGGCTCTCCGCGGAGTTGCAAGACAAGCTCTCCACTACCAAGTTTGAAGACTTCAATGACTTGGTGAATATCGCCATCAGAGCTGAGCACAAGATGAAGAATCTTGAGGCAAAGAACAAGCGCCCCGCTCCTACCTCAGCAGGCGGTAGCTCCTCACGTCCACGTCTGGGGCCTTCTCCTTTTCCACCTCGGGCGCCGGGTGCTCAAGCTCCACGTCCTATGTGGATTGTGCGTCACCCTCAACCTCCTCAAGGACAAGCTCCTAGGCCGGTCAGTGCCTATTGGAACAACCCAGGTGTGACCGCAAAGGGTCCGTGCTTCAATTGTGGTGGCTTAGGCCACATCTCTAGGGATTGCCCCTCTCCGAGGCGTGGTGGTGCCTTCAATGCACCTAGGCCCAATACTCCTCTGCCTCAAGCACAGCGTCAAGAAGCTAAGCCACAACAAGCTCCTAAACGTGGCCGTCTCAACTACACCACCGCCGAAGAAATTCCGGAGAACGCTGAAGTCCTCATGGGTACGCTCCTAATCAAATCTCACCCTGCTATGGTTCTTTTTGATTCTGGAGTAACTTTTTCTTTCATCAGCAAGAAATTTGTGCTGCATAGTAAGCTTGAAATGCAAAATCTACCAGTGCCATACCAGATAGAATCACCGGGTGGAGAGATCATTTCTAGAAACTTTGTGGATAGGGTTCCAATTCTCATCGAGGGAGCTATTTTCCAAGCTAATCTTCTTGTCCTAGATCAGATGGGTTTAGATGTGATTCTTGGGATGAATTGGTTGGGTAAGCATGACGGAGTTATCAAATGTGGGCCCCGCACCATTGATCTTTTGCACCCTTCTGGGAGTAGAGTTCTACTGTCTCTTGCCAAGGTGGAATCTTGTTTATATGCCTTGGCGAGTACCAAAGCCACGGTGTTGGAAGATATTCCCGTGGTTTGTGAGTATCCGGATGTCTTTCCGGAAGAATTACCGGGTATGCCTCCTGATCGTGACGTTGAATTTGTCATAGAGCTCAAGCCCGGAACAGCTCCCATCTCTAGACAACCTTACCGAATGCCTCCCAATGAGTTAAAGGAATTGAAGAAACAACTCAAGATTCTGTTGGATAAGGGTTTTATTTGTCCGAGCTCCTCTCCTTTGGGATGCCCGGCTCTTTTTGTGAAGAAGAAAGATGATAGTTTACGGTTGTGTGTTGATTACCGTCCGTTAAACGAAGTCACTATCAAGAACAAATATCCTCTTCCACGGATTGATATCTTGTTTGATCAACTCTTCGGAGCTCGTTATTTCTCTAAGATTGATTTAAGGTTGGGTTATCATCAAATCAAGATTCGAATTGAAGACATTCCGAAAACGGCTTTCTCTACTAGATATGGTCTCTATGAATTCACTGTCATGTCTTTCGGCCTCACCAATGCACCGGCTTATTTCATGTATCTGATGAATAGCATCTTCATGGAGGAACTGGATGTCTTTGTGATCATCTTCATTGATGATATCCTCATTTATTCCAAGACCAAAGAAGATCATGCTCGTCATATTCATATCGTTCTCCAAAAGCTTAGAGAGCATCATCTTTATGCCAAGTTTAGCAAATGTGAGTTTTGGCTTGAAGAAGTATCTTTTCTTGGTCATGTCCTCTCCAAGGATGGTATTGCTGTGGATCCTAGTAAGGTGCAAGATGTTCACGATTGGAAGCAACCTCAGAATGTCCATGAGGTTCGGAGTTTTCTGGGACTTGCGGGATATTACCGCCGGTTCATAGAGAACTTTTCTAAAATTGCGAAGCCTATGACCGAGTTATTGAAAAATGGGGTCAAGTTTGAGTGGTCCCCAGCCTGTGAAGAAGCCTTTCAAACCTTTAAGGATCGTCTCACTACTGCTCCAGTTCTTGCTCAGCCGGATATTTCCAAGAGCTTTGATGTCTATTGCGATGCTTCTCGCATTGGTCTTGGCTGTGTTCTTATGCAAGAAGGCCGAGTGGTGGCCTATGCTTCTCGTCAACTCAAGCGAGATGAAGAAAATTATCCTACCCATGATTTAGAGCTTGCGGCTGTTGTCCATGCTCTAAAGATATGGCGTCATTATCTGCTTGGTAATCACTGCAACATCTATACTGATCACAAAAGTCTCAAGTACATTTTCACTCAATCTGATCTAAACATGAGGCAACGTCGATGGCTTGAACTGATCAAGGATTATGACATTGAGGTGCACTATCATCCTGGTAAGGCGAATGTCGTCGCCGATGCACTAAGTCGAAAGGTTCAATGCAACTGCTTGACCATAGCTCCTCCTGTGCATATTCTCTGTGATGATCTTCGGAAACTTGGAATTTCTATGGTCAAAGAAGGCTATCTTGCTACTCTTACAGTCAGATCTGATCTTTATGATCAAATTAAGGAAGTCCAAAAGAAGAATAAGGGTATGGCTCGAATTCGGGAGTTAATGAATGAGGGCAAAGCTCGGTGTTTCTCTACGGATGGTCAAGGGGTTCTATTCTTTGGGAAGCGAATTGTGGTGCCAAAGGATCATAAGCTCAGGCGAATTATCCTTGATGAATCCCACAGTTCTCAATTTTCCATTCACCCAGGTAGTACAAAAATGTATCAAGATCTCAAGCAAAGATTTTGGTGGACTCGCATGAAGCAAGAAATTGCTCGGTACGTCTCTGAGTGCGATGTTTGCCAAAGGGTTAAAGCCGAGCATCTTAAACCAGCTGGTACTCTTCAGCCCTTGCCTATCCCATCATGGAAGTGGGAAGAAATTGGAATGGATTTCATCACTGGGTTACCCAGGTCTTCTCAAGGATATGATTCTATATGGGTAATTGTGGATCGATTGACAAAGTCGGCTCATTTCCTTCCAGTGAAGACTACTTATCATGCCAAGCAGTATGCGGAGTTGTATCTCACTCGCATTGTCTGTCTTCATGGTGTTCCTAAGAAAATTGTCTCGGATCGCGGCCCTCAATTTGTTGCTCACTTTTGGAGAAGTCTGCATGAAGCCATGGGAACCGATCTCACCTACAGTACTGCTTATCATCCTCAAACCGACGGTCAAGCCGAGAGAGTCAATCAAGTCTTAGAAGACATGCTGCGAGCCTGTGCTCTTATATATGAGAAGAAATGGGTTACATGCTTGCCATTCGCAGAGTTTTCTTACAACAATAGTTATCAAGCAAGTATCAAGATGTCTCCTTTTGAAGCTCTCTATGGAAGACGGTGCAGAACTCCGATCAATTGGTCCGAATCTGGAGAAAGGCCTTTCTATGGTCCAGATTTGGTGAAAGATGCTGAGGATCAAGTCAGGATTATTCGTGAGAATCTTCGCATTGCTCAATCTCGTCAAAAGACTTATGCTGATCGTCGTCGCCGGGAACTACATCTCAAAATCGGGGATTATGTCTATCTTAAGGTTTCTCCATTTAAGGGCACTCGCCGTTTCCAAGTCAGAGGAAAATTAGCGCCACGCTATGTCGGACCTTTTCGAATCATCAAGAAAGTTGGAGCAGTGGCCTATCAATTGGAACTTCCTCAATCACTCTCCGCAGTGCACAATGTCTTTCATATCTCTCAGTTGAAGCAGTGCCATCGTGTTCCAGCTGACGCCGTCGACCTTGAGTCACTTGATCTTCAACCGGGCCTTACCTACGAAGAACACCCAATAGCCATTCTTGATCGAGATGAAAGAAAGGTGAAGCGTAGCATGGTGAAGTTTGTGAAGGTTCAATGGAGCAATCACTCCGAAGATGAAGCCACTTGGGAGCGTGAGGATCGGTTACGTCAAGAATATCCGGAATTCTTTTCCGATGAGTAAGTTCTCTATCTACCACACCCCGCTTTCTTGATGAAGTTTAGTTTCCTAGATACTGTTATATGTGTACACAGTCACCATCAAGAAAACCCTAGGAATGTCTCACACCACATCATCCCTGTCTTTGTGCATCATCTCTTAGATGTTTATCTTGTCTAGGTGAATATGACCTCAACCTAGTCCGAATTTTATCCTTCCCCTCTTGTCTACCTAAATCTCGGGACGAGATTTTCTTAAGGGGGGAGATTGTCACAACCAGAAAAAAAGGAAAAGAAAATAAAAAAAATCCCGCTGGGCCCCACCTGTCAGTCTCCTCTCTCCCTCTCCTCTCTGTTTTGCGCCGCGGCACGCACGCGTCGTCGCCGGCGGCCATCCTCGGGCCACGTGCCGTCAATCCTCGTGCGCCGTGCCCAACCGTCCCTCCTCTCTCGCCTCAAGACCCCGCCCCGACCCCCGTTCCCCTCAAACCCTAACCCTAGCCCTTTCCCTCCACCACCGGCGCCGTCCCGAGCTCCCGTCGCCGCCCGCCGCCACGATTCACCGTCGCCGGTGAGCGTCGCCTCGATTCCTTGCGCGGGGAGCTTCATCTCCCTCCCCGTGACCGAGTTCGCCCCTCACCCGGCCTCATTCGCCTCCCTGCAGGGCCACCGCCGCTCGTCTCCGCCCGCCGCCGCCCCTGCTCGTCGCGCCGCCCCTCCACCGCCGCTACTCGCCTGCATCTCCGCCGGTGAGGCTCGCCACCTCCTTCTCTTTCCCGTGCGCGCTTCCCCCTGGCCGCTCCGGCCCCGCCTCTCGCCGCCGCCGTCCGCCGGCGCCGCTGCGTCACGCCGCGCGCGCGGGCTGCGCGGTGGCCGCGCCCACGACGCGCCCTGGCTGCGCCCCGCCGCGGGTCAAGGCCACTGGTTGGCCTTGACTCGGGCCGGTGGGCCGCTGGCCAGCGGGCCCCACCCGTCAGCGCCTGCGGGTGTGGAATCCGGGTGTATCTAGCGATTTTGGTTAGAATTTCTTTAGGTTTTATCTATCAGCAAACTTGCAAAATGTGTAGAAATTCATGTATAGCTCCAAAATTATGAAACTTGTTTTGTTGGATTCCTCTAGATGAGATATACTCAAGAAAAATATTGTTTTGCATGTTACTTTGTTGTAGATTTATCTATAGATTTATCTTGCAAAAGTGAGTTTATTGCTTGGTTATTTGTGTACTGCTAGATAAATGCCAAACCAAATTTTGTTAGACTCCTTGTGAGGTGTAGTTTTCAGTGGTGCAGCTTGTTCACATGATTCCTTGCTGTTGGTTAGGGTTTCATTTCGTTTTCGTGCTTGCTGTCCAAAATGTGGTTTAATATAGAACTTCTTGCTGGAAAGTGATAAAATGGCAAAACCAGTTTTTTGAGCCTTGTGTTCCTTCCTAGTTTCGTTAATAATTTTCTTGGATTTTTTTAGTTTAGTTTGCATTCCTTTCCTGTTTTATCTTGTTTTGATTAGCTGAAAATTGTTCTATTTATGATTAATTCTAGGAAAATGCTTTTGCTGCAAAACCAATTTTCATGAGTCCCTTGTATCATCCTCTGCATGTTTATTTTTTTTCATGATTAATGCTTCTTGTTAAGTTCGTTTCTTAATTCGTGCATCGCATTCATGCATTTTAGTGACTGAACCGTCGGAGAACGAACCCGTGGAACCCGCCGAGTCCGTGGAGGCTGAACCCAGAATCCCGTTCGTGGTCGAGTCTGAAGCTAACCAAGGCAAGCAGCTAAGCATGAATCCTTGCTCCTTTTAATCTGACTTAACTAGATATCTCACCGGGTAATGTGGGGTTATATATAGTATGTATGTATTGCATTCTTATACCTAATTTCCTGCATTATCTTCCTTGAATTGTTAACCATGTCCTTGTCACTTGTTAGTCAGTAATAACTTAATCTGACTAGATGCGCCCGGCTTAGAGTACTTCTTTTGCTCGCTAGACAGGAATAGTCTGGAGGATCACACTTACTGGTTACCCTTGATCGCACTGGTTTGGTTTAGTGGTATGAGTTTGGTAGTATCGAGATTCGAGCGGAATAGTAGGGCCTAGAGAATGAAGTCACATGGGCATAGTCCGCTTGGATCGATTAAGGACCGAGTTGATGCCATCGGCCTTGAGCACCTTTCCGTGCTACCACATATCCAATATAATGGAACGGATGAGCCAAATACCTTCTTTGACTTGATCATTGGGGCCCGGTCCCAGATGCGTGGCCATCGGGCTATGCAGGGAGGCTTAGCAGGTCCCCGAGTGGAACTATGTGTAGGAAAATTTAGAGATGTCCTCGGTGGAACTAAGTCTCCACGCGCAAGCTGGGCGTACCCTCAACGGTTGAGCCTTGTTGGGAACGGTTGACGTGAGTACCCCCTTGCCCGGCGTGATCGGTTGGGTGAGTCGCATGGTCCTCGCGTCGTGTGGGTAAAGTAGTACACCCTTGCAAGGTTATAACCAATTCGAATTGCCGCGCTCTCGGATATGAGCAAGCTCTTGGTTCGTCGAATTCTTCATAGAGAGTTTCGGTATTGTTGGCTTTGGTTTCATGTCATGTTGAGGATCTGTTATGTATATTGTGTTACTCTCTTAATCAACTAAAATTCTGGGGGTTGGGCAAGATTAATTAAGTTTGCTAGGTGATAGTCTAGGCAGCTTATGCTTATGCAATAAGTACTTAAACTTAAAGCTTTTCCTTGAGCCTTTGCATGATCCTTGTTTATTTAATCGTGTAAGTCTTGCGGAGTACCTTTTGTACTCAGGGTGCTTTCTAAACCTAGTTGCAGGTGAGCCAGAAGTGGTGTTCGGCCATTTCTACCCCGCTGATCCTAATGCGGGGGAAGAGTAGGCTGTTGCTGCTGTGGTGATGTCCTTGAGCAAGGCATCATCATCTTAAGTAAGTTTTATCGTAGCTGAGCTTCGGGAGAGCATGTATTTTCAATAAGCTCTAAATCTCTGTTTGATATGACTCGCGTGAGCCCAAGGCTTGTAAAGTGAAGCTTGAAACCCACCTATATTGAACTTGTAATATTAAGTCTCGAACTCTGGTTTTATATAACTGCTCTTTGTGGATTGTTGGCTATGTATTCGATTGTATACGGTATGTGCATATGCTGATTCTGGGCGTATGTTGGAGCACATACCGGGACTACCGGATTTGGTATTATTTTGAATGAATGACGTGTCGGTTATTCGTGTCTCTAGATGTGGGATAACACGTGGCACGCTCTACGGCAAGCACGTGTTAACTCTCATCTGGGTGATAATGACCGACGGTTCGTTTAAAATAGTATCAAATTGGGCGGTTCTCACATGCGACAAACTGGGATAAAAGGTTTTAGTCTTACTTAGTCTTTAACCCTTGTGAAGTGTGATTCAAGATTGAGATATATATGCAGACAACCTTTAATGTGACCTGCAAAGTAGCAAAGTAGCAAAGAGAAAGCCGAGAGCTGCTTTGATTCTGAGCAAGGGATTGGCATCCTAACAAAGACCAAAGACCAAGCAAGAAACAAGAATTGCTCTAATAAAAGAAAAAAGGGTCAGAATCCTAAAAAATAAAGCAAAGAAGGGCAACATAGATAAATCATCATGAGCACGAGTAGCAGGAATAACACATGTTACCATGAACACTTGAAGCATGAAAGCATCACATTCAAGCTCAAATGTAACATTGAATGCAATTTGTGGTTTTCATGCCATTGATCATTTGTATTGTCTCCACCGTTGGATTAGCAATATGGCATACAATGATTCAACTATTCAAGGTTGATAGAAGGTTAAATTATATACTAGTCTAAACCATACGTCTGCACAGACTGCAAATGCGGAAAATATGTGGAAGCGGTTTGTAAAAACTTGGCTTGCACAATATAATATATGTATTTATAAATATGAAAAATAGCATAGGGCAACAAGTAGAGAGCATAAGTATTCTATTGACTAGTACTTTGTATGGAAATATTCAAATATCAGAATAATACAGAGTCAATTTATGAGCTAGGGTACGTATATATATATATATGATTTGGCCTGTGCAAGGCCTGTATGATTTTCTCCTATTAGAATGTAAGTTCTCACATTATTTTTAATATTTTGTACTAGCATAGGACGTGCCTCTTAGGATTAGCAAGGAGCTTATAAACACACGACCTCGTAAATTACTATGTAAAAATAAAAAGACAAAATACTAATGTGAACCAACACACATAGAGCATATGTGCACTGTAGAAAAACCACTTTTGTGTTGGGGTTTTACTGCTGAGCCTGCATGTCCTCTCAATACCCTCTACAATCGCAGGTTAGACACTCAGTTTATTTTTTGCCCTCGTTAGGATGCCACTCTTTAGTGAGAAAATTGGAGATTTGCCCTCTTCAAGAGTGGGCTTCGCCCATTTGCTCTTAAATAAAAAGGCTTCGCCCATTTGCCCTCCTCAAACGTGATGGCTTCGTCTATTTGCACTTGGAAGTATTTGAACTCAGATTCAACGAGATTTTGAACCAAATATTTCATGACTTCCCATTTTGCCCCTGCCCTCATCTCATAATCTTATCCATCCTCTCGGTCTGGTCTATCTCGTTCGTTTCTGACCAACCGAGACCGGCGTGGCGGCGGCCGGCTCGGGCTCGCCGGAGCACGCCGCCCCCAGCCCCCCAGCCGCGCCCTGTTCGCCGGCGCACCAGGCCCCCGACACGCCGCCCTCCTGCTCCCGGCCGGCGGACCACGCCCTCGAGGCGCCGCCCCCTGGTACCGGCGAGACCGGCCGGCACACGACGCCCCCGACGCGCCGTCCTGCTCCAGGTCTGCCGCGGCGCCCTTGCTCGGGTCCCCGGCCTGCCCGGCGGCGCCCGTGCTCGGGCCCCCGGCCTGCCCGGCGGCGCCTCTGGGCCCGCGAGCCTGGGCGGCGCGTCGACGGCCGGCGAGCCGCCGCGGGGTGCTGCCGGCGCCGAGCGAGGAGAAAGGGAGCGAGAGATGACAGCAGCAGGAGACCACATGTAGATAAGATTATGAGATGAGGGCAGGGGCAAAATGGGAAGTCATGAAATGTTTGGTTCAAAATTCAGTTGAATTTGTGTTCAAATCCTTCAAAGGGCGAAGCCACAATATTTGAGGAGGACAAATGGGCGAAGTCTTTTTAAGGCCAAATGGGCGAAGTCCACTCCTAAGGAGGACAAATCTCCAATTTTCTCATCTTTAGGAGAGGACAGGAGTGCATTATAATTAGCATGTACGGTCGCCGAGGACGAAAATAAGGTTAAGGTATGGCGAAAGCTAACGATAAAGTAAGATGCAAGATTAAAGCAGCCCTTGTACACATGTAGATTTTTAGTACAGATTAGCAATGTAGAAAAATCGCAAATCGCAGTAGGTACCTCACAGTTGGTGTTGATCTTCTTGCCCTTCCCCAATCCCCCTTCTGAGGCTGGCTGCGGCTGTGCTGCACTCTCCGGCCGCTCTGCGCGCGCCGCCTCTGCCCTCCGTCGTGGCTCCGCCCATGGCCTCGCCGGTCGCCGGCCCGCCCCTGCCGACGTCGTCGGATGCGGCGCCCGCGCAAGCTAGAGTCTAGGTTAGCGAGCATGGATAGGGCCATGGGCTCAGAGGTGGCTCTTGGCCCAGCAGCAACAACAAACGAGCGGCCCAACAGATATAGCCCGATAACAGTTCAGAGGCTGTTAGCGAGATCATTCCATGGCAGCCGGCGACATCTCATTCACCGTGGTGCAGCGAGGACCGAGGAAGGGGAATACGTTTACTCGAGCAGGTGGGGTAAGAGCAACTCCAATATATTTTTTATTTTTCTTCCCCATCCTTATTTTTTTGAAAAAAAATCATCTCCAATAATTCTTTATTCTAATTCTCTATTTCATAACAATAGGCTTATTCTCCATTTTTGTGCTAAAAAATAGGCATCACATTGTGACTCCCAATTCCTTCCAATTCCTTTTCCAACTAAAATATAGGAAACTTTTGGAGATGATCTATTTTTTTTTTCTCTCCCTATACTATTTTGGGAATTGGTAAAAATCATAATTTAAAGGGCGTACCCAGTGCCGTAGGCTTCCCGCACTGTGCGGGATCTGGGGAAGGGTTGTTTTTAAGCCCCAAGCCTTACCCACACAAATGTGCAGAGGCTGGGGCTCGATCCCGAGACTTTCAGGTTACAGACGGTAGGCTCTACCGCTGCACCAGGCCCGCCCTTCGGTAAAAACCATAATTTGAGGAATAAAAAATAGATAACTCTTGGAGATGTTTAACTGTTTTTTTGTTAGGAGGAACCAATCAGCTTCTTAGTTGAGAAAATCTTCTGAACCCCGAAGACGCTAGTGACGGGTTTTTTAAACCATAGATAGAAATTTATCACACACGGGATTCGAACCTTGGACTTGTGGTGGGCTGCCGGAGTGCTTCAACCAGCTGATCTACTATTCTTTGGCTGGAAGGGGAATACGTGTACAACTTTGCAAGACGGTATGGTGTCTGTCACGTACTCTACAAAGTTGTGCCATGTTCCAGTGTGTAATAAAACAAGCTCGAGCACAACAAAATCCATTCCCACGTGTCAGACTACTGTCAGTCAAGCTCTGACAGCGGCAGCAGTGTTTTCCTTACCGATCGGTAACCGCCGATTTTTACCGATACCGCTACTAGGCGGCAACCCATACCGGCGGTAAATTTCGAAAAATTTCGCCCGAATTTAAAATTTTCAAAAATATTTGAAATAAAAAAGGAAAAAATATGGTAAGAAAGTAGAGATGACATGCATCATTCTAATATAGAACATGTTCAAATATTTGACTGTTTGGGCACTCAAAAAAATAAAAAAACTTTCGGACCGGTAATCCCGAGCGGTATCCTCTAATCCCGAGCGGTATTCGGCGTTTTCCGAGCGGAAATCGGCCCGTTTGGACCGGAAACCACTGCATTGTGAGTATTTCTTGATTTTACATTGATTTTTAGATGTTTGTTGTGTAGCTATATTCAAAAACATGTGTTCATATTAGCTATATGGATCCATTTGTTCATAGTAGTTGGATGTTAATTTGTTCATTTTAGCTATATGTATATATGTGTGTTCATATTTCAAATATGTACATATATTTTCATTTGTTCATTTGTTCATTTGGACCGGAAACCACTACTATGTATTATATATATTGACGATGATGGTTTGTGAGGACTATGGTTGTGATGATTTGCATGGACTATTGTTGTGATGATCTATATGGACTATGGATGTGAATTTCTATTTTTATGGATATGAACTTCTATTCTATGTATGTGTAAATGTTATATAATTGTTTGATATATACCATCAGTAATGATATTTACAAAATTACGGTGAAATGCTGCCAAAATTTTTAATTTTTCAAAGTCATACGGTATTTACCGGTTAAAAACGACGGTTACCGGTCGGTAAACATCGATTACCGGTCGGTAAACAATGGTTACCGGTTTTTTGAATTTGAATTGTCATTTCGAGCGGTTTCTAGCGGTTTCCGGCGATTTACCGCCGGTTTACCGATACCGCTAGTTGGCGAAAATCGTTTTACCGTCGGTAAGGTGAACCCTGAGTGGCAGCCGGTCGTCCGGCACCGGCAGGTCGTCGTGCTCCCGCTCCGCCACCACCCACCGCCCGAGCGCGTCGCGCACGAGCCCCTTGTTCGCCGGCAGGTACCACCACGCCGGCACGCGCGCCTCGTCGCGCAGCATGCCGGACGTCTTGTTCACCAGCGCAGGATCCCGGCGCGCGCCGGCCCGGAACGCGCCGGCGGCGCCCTCGCGGCCGTCGACCAGGTGCAGGCACGTCTCCAGGTTGTGGAGCCCCACCACGTCGTACTTCGCGTGCTTCAGGAACGGCGACTTCCTCACGTCCAGCTCGAGCTCGTCGCCGGCGTGCACGTACGTCCACGGCGGCGGCCGGCCCATCCGCGCCCACAGCTTGGCCAGGGCCTTGGAGACCGGGGCGTCGACCACCGCCCGGGGCACGCTCGGGACCAGGGGCACCACGTCGTGCCGGACGACGACGCGCAGCACCCGGACGCCGCGCGACGCGAGCCCGTCGCAGAAGGCACGGTTGCCGACGCGCGGCGCGGAGAAGGTGACGGCGGCGACGGGCACGTCCGGGTGCGCCGCGGCCGCGTCGCGCGCGGCGAGCCGGGCCAGCGCGCCGCCGAGGCTGTGCCCCGTGACGGTGACGCGCACCTCCTCGCCGCGGCCGCGGAAGTGGCCCACCAGCCGCGCGAGCTCGCCGGCGACCTGATCCCGCGCGCTGCGCTCGCCGTACTTGCTCCCGGCGTTACTGGACGTGTATATGGTGTGGAACCCCTCGGCCACCCTGGCGCCCTTGTCCTTCCCGGCGTCGAGCTCGAACGTCACCATCCTGGTCCGCATGTCCAGGGCCCACTCGTCCGGCGCGATGGTGCCCCGCCACGCGACGACGATGTCCCGGTACCCGGCGCGGCCCGCCTCGGCGGCGCCGGCCGCCGCGACGTACCCGATCCAGTTGGCGTGGCCGTCCCACGCGTCGGCGTGGAGCTGGCGCCGGAGCCAGCGCGGGACCCGGCCCTCGCAGGTGGCGTAGACGAACGCGGTGGCGGCGTACCCGTGGCCGCCGAGGCCGAGCGCCGGGAGCAGGCGGCGGAGGCCGTGCAGGCAGGTGCCGCAGTGCGGGGACCAGTGGCGCCAGTCGAAGCCGTCGTAGGTGGCCTGCGCGAGGTCGCCGTACTTGAGGAGCTCGCCGCGGAGGCCGGCGTCGAGCGGGTCGAGGAGCGCGGACCAGTCGACGCCCGGGCCGTACAGCTCGGCGCGCCGGGAAGGGATGTCGTCAGCCGGCCGCGTGGGCGACAACGCCGCGCCGTCGTCGGCTGGCGGCAGCGGCGGGGGCTTCGCGGCGTCGCCGTTGAGGCAGAGGAAGCGAGCCAGCCCGGCCATGTCGAGAGGGAGAGCTCGCCGACGCCGGGTGGTGTGCATGAGCTGACGGCGAGAGTGCGAGACGGTTGGTGGTATACATAGCTCGCGAGTCAACGAGAGTCAGGCCATCGGGTGGTGTGGTTAACGCCAATTCAGATGGCATGGAGGAACCTTCCAAGTCAACGCGAGTTCAAGACCAACCCTAATTGGACATTCACATTCACACTTAAAGTAGCTTTTTTTGAGACTGGTGATCAACTAGGGTGTTACTCTTACGGTTTACCACGAGCAGTGGCAAATATAGTCTCAATATTTAGAGGGGGCTCATATCTACTATCTTCTTCTTTCCCCCTTCTCTTTTTCTTTCTCCCCTCTTCTTCTTCATTGTTTCATGCCAAAATTAAAGGAGGGGCTTAGAGGGTATATATGGATCTTAGGGAGGTAGGGGGGCTTAATCCCCCCTAGCCCCCCTTAGATCCGCCCTGACCACGAGTGCCAGCATGAGCTCACACTATCATTATGATCACTCTTTCCGTCCACAAAAGAACGCAATTCTCGCATTTCAAGAAGTTAAACAATTTAAAGTTTGATTAAATTTATAGAAAAATAAGTACCATTGGATTAGTTATAAATTATATTTTCTTAATAATTTATTTGGAGATATGAGCACTAATATTATTTAATATAAATTTGGTCAAACTTGAACTAGTTTGATCGGCACGGATCCCATAGTTGCATTTTTATGGACAGAGAATGCAATAGAACCTGTCTATTAGTCTAACTACCGGCGGATAAGATGCCGTTGAAGTATAAGTGAATTGACCATATTTCTTCTTCAGCGTGTGAGGTTTTCAGATTAATAGGTTGATGCATAAATATGTACGGTAGATGGTATTAGAGCCAGCCATGGTTCAGTAGGTGCTTGGACGATGGTTGTGAATAATACAGCTCAATCGATATGTACAACGCTCTCTGAATATTTGGGGTCCTTCTATATTCACTTAAATTCTAGAGTGCACTTGCAACCTGGAGTTTGCCAAAAGAGTGGTTATTAGTGACTTGGATGCTCATATAGTCCAAATAAATTGTTATTAGTGCTTTGGATGCTCATACAGTCCAAATAAATGGTTTTTTTATGGTAACACCGGGGCGCGGGGGGGGGGGGGGGGGGGACGATGAGTCCCCACCTGAATGAGCTTTCATTGATGCCGGGGTGATCCGGTGATGAAAGGGGTTGTGCGTGGCACACTTACAGGCAGGCAGAGCTGCAGATGTGTACAAAGAGAGAGCAAGAGCAAGGTGGTGTATATTACATAGTAAACAAGGTACTCCAGTAGTCGGCGTCTCGCTGTTGTGATGCCGGCAGGCGACAACGCCAGGTTTTTGCCGCAGATCGGCACTCTAGTAGTAGATGTTGCAGGCTCAGAGGTTTGGCGCGGAAGACGACTCCATGCCGGTGAAGCCAGAGCTGCCAGCAGCAGAGAAGGAACATTGTGGGCAGCGATTCGGCGGGAGCTCCAGCTTGTGAGCGTACAGTCCATAGTCGAGTGACCGGCGGTATGAGAGCTGGGTCCCAGCCGACATGAGCCCAGAAGCTTTTGGAGTAGGAGCATCCGGCGGTCAGGTGGTCAGCAGACTCTGGAGAATTGTGGCAAACTTCACAGGTGTCCGAGTCCAGGACGTGCTTCTGCCACAGGTTCGTTTTGCACTGAATTCGGTCTTGGAGGAGGAGCCAAGCGAAGAACTTGACCTTTGGTGGAGCGTGGTTCTGCCAGACAAAGCCGTAGTAGTCGCAGGAGGAGCCGGTGGCAATGGCGTGGCGGTAGATCATGGCGGTGATGAGCTTGCGGTCCACCGTTTGTAGGCGACACTCCCGTTCATCGGAGCCAGGGAGAGGAGACCAAGAGCCCAGAATGTCGCGGACCGACCTGAGTTCAGCCTGCGCCTACCTTGTAAGCCGAGGGACAAGGAAGTTATCCCGGCCCCTGCATGTTGTGTCTTGGACACTGGCGCCATGGTGCGCAACATGACTGTACAAAGCAGGGAATGCAGAGCAAAGAGGTTGATCCCCGATCCATCGATCTTCCCAGAAGGATGTGGATGCGCCGTCCTTCACAGAGACGCTGGTCAGCTGGCGGTAAGCAGGCAGGAGGGAGCGCAGCGCGTCCCAGTGAGCGCCTTCGACATCCCCGCGCAGAGTGTGCACATCAACGTGCTGGCGTGCCCACGTCGACCAGGAGGATCCAGCGGGGTGATGAAGGCGGTGTAGGAGCTTCAGCAGAAGGCAGGCGTTCTGGACGGAGATTTGCCGCACGCCCAGCCCACCGTCTTGCTTGGAGAGGCAGGCCTTGTCCCAGGCAACTAAGCATTGA
This sequence comes from Panicum virgatum, assembly GCF_016808335.1. Classification (NCBI taxonomy): domain Eukaryota; kingdom Viridiplantae; phylum Streptophyta; class Magnoliopsida; order Poales; family Poaceae; genus Panicum; species Panicum virgatum. The sequence continues at coordinate 67,184,003 of NC_053147.1, forward strand.
GCACCATTGACAGTGTCCTGGCCAGACCACAGGAAGGCACGTCTTCTCTTGTCGAGGACATCCACCGTCCCAGCAGGGAGGAAAACGGCCGACATCAAGTGAGCAGCCATCCCATCCAGAACCGAGTTGAGGAGCACTAGGCGGCCGGCATGGTTGAGCAGAAGGGCCTTCCAGCCAGAGAGTTGCCGATCCACCTTGGCGATCAGGGGGGTGAAGGCTGCCAAATTGAGTTTGGTGTTCGACAGAGGGAGCCCCAAGTAGACCGGGGGGAACTCGGCCCGTTGGCATTGCAGAACTTTCAGAAGCCGACGTACCTTGGCCTCCGGCACATGCATCGGGACAGCGGTGCTTTTGTTGTAGTTGATCTTGAGGCCAGTAGCAGCAGAGAAGGAGTCCAAGATTGAACGGAGCTGAATGATGTCCTCAGTTGACGCCCTGGCAATGATCAAAGTGTCGTCGGCATATTGGAGCACGGGGCACGGGCCGTCGACTAGGGGGTGGCGAACAGTCCCTCTATCTTTGATCAAGCACTAGAGAACGTCGGCTACCAGCAGAAACAGGTAGGGCGAGAGAGCGTCCCCTTGGCGGAGGCCACATCTGCAGGTGATCCAAGGGCCCGGGCAGCCGTTCACCAACACCGCCGAACGCGAGGTAGCTAGGATGTGCAGCATCCAATTTTGCTAGATGGGCGGGAAGCCCCTCGCGCGGAGCACGCGCAGCAGGCTGTCCCTGGAGACCGAGTCGAACGCCTTCGCGAAGTCGAGTTTGAGGACGATGGTTGGCATGCGTCGGCGATGGCAGCACTGGACAAGCTCCGTGGCGTATATGAAGTTTTCGGATATTGACTGCCCACGGATGAATCCAGTTTGGTCGATGTCGATCAGATTCTGGATTTGCTGCTGCAGCCTAGAGGTCATGATCTTGGAGAGGATTTTGACGGGGCAGTTCTGAAGTGAAATCGGCCGGAAGCTGTTTGGCGACGTAGCACCGGCATGCTTGGGGATGAGCACAATGTGAGCACGATTGATGCACTCCAGGTTGATGTTTCCAGAGTGGAAGTTGCAGAGGAACTCCATCACATCCCCCTTGACTGTTTGCCATGCAGCCTTGTAGAAGCCGGGGCCAAGACCGTCTGGTCCAGGGGCGCTGTTGGCGTTCATCGCGTTGACAGTGTGCATAGCTTCAGCTTCAGTGAAAGGGGCAATCAGAGGGCCCTCTTGAGCTTTTGGTCTTGATGCATACAGGCGATCAACATCGAAATCCCATGAGGTGAGGTCGGCAGTTCCCAGGAGATTGGTGTAGTGCAATGTCAGCACGGCGGTCTTGGCGGCATGGGAAGTGTACCGCGTTCCGTCGAGCTCGATGACGGGGATCTTGTTCCTCCGTAGCCGCAGCGACGCACGGGCATGGAAGAACTTAGTGTTGGAGTCGCCTTCGGCAATTGCTCTGAATTTGCCACGTTGTTTCCAACGCGCCACACGTTGCTGAACGAAGAGCGTCAGGCGGCCTTGGCAGAGAGATCGCAAGCAGCATTCACCTGCACACAAAACACGTTGCTCTTCCAGGAGGTCAAGTAGTAGGATTAGGAAGCGGCAATTGTGGTAGATGGAGGGGGGTTGCGTTGGTTTTTACTCCAAACCTTCGCCACGTGCCGGAAAGCTTTGGCTCGGGCAACCATGCTGCTCGCAGCATCGTCGCGGTGCGGAGTTGCCGACCAGGAGGGGAGAGTGGTGTCTAGGAACAAGGGGTGCTTTAGCCAGGCGTTTTCGAACCGGAAAATGGATGGCTTGGGGATATCGGTGGAGGCTGTGATCAGGAGGGGAATGTGGTCGGAAGTGGATCGGGTACGTGAGGTTAGAGTGCTGTTGGGGAACATGGAGCTGAAGTCATTGTTGAGGAGAGCACGGTCCAGCCGAGCAAGGGTGGGAGATTCGCGCATGTTGCTCCAGGTGAATTGGCGATCGAGAAGGGGGAGTTCAAGCAAGGACAGGGAGTCGATGCAGGAGTTGAAGGAGTCAGCCAGGGAGCGGTTGAAGGCTGCGGTGTTCTTGTCAGAGGAGGAGCGTAGTAAGTTGAAGTCGCCGACCAGGAGCCAGTCTGGGATGTGGGTGGGCAGTTCGCGGAGCTCATGGAGAAAGGAGTCTGTGAGGGAATGATCAGCCGGGGCGTAGATGTTGGTTAGGGAGAAGCAGTGGTCGGTGACCTTGGATGCAAGCGTGACAGTGAGGGAGTAGCGGCGTGTGACGTAGTTCTGTTGGGTGAACATGGAGGAGTTCCACGCCGTGATGATCCCACTGCGCGAGCCATCGGCAGGAATGGCCAGGTGGGAGTCCAAGGAGGGTGGAAGGAAGGAGGGGTGGCGGCGGGGGTCGAGCTCACGCAGCTTAGTTTCCTGGAGACAGACAACGTGCGGGTTGGCGGAGGTCAGAGCGTCACGCACATCATCACATTTGGGGGAAGTGCCAAGACCGCGGACGTTCCAACAGACAATGAGATAATCGAGGCGTTTAGCGTTCATGATGATTAAGGATACAACAATAGAGGGAGAGGTTACAGGGGGAGAGGTTACAGCCACAGTGGCAAGGATTAAAGCGAAACACGTGGAGCGGGGCAACAGACATGAAACGCCTCAAGCTAGGGGTACGGTAGCAGGTAAGGAGCACCACCAGGGTACGGCGCTCGGGGTGGAAGGTAGAGGCGGCGATCATGGGGCCGTCGTGGTGACTCCGGCGACGGCCACGACGTCTTGGTCGGCGCAGCTCAGACCAGCCGCCTTGGCAAGGCGACGGAGGTCAAGGACGCCGATGGGGTGCTTGCGCTTGAAGATCCTACGCGAGGTGATGTCCTTCTTCAGATCATCGGAGTGGTTGGCCAAGCTTTCACGCAGGACCTTGCGTTGCACGGCCTTGCTGGTGATGTCGACGAACAGGCCCCCAGATCGCGCAGCAAGGCGGGCGCTGTTGCGCTGGGTGTTCGTGGGGCATGCCACATATGAGGTCCGGGGCCGACGACCGCGGCCACGGGGAGCAGGGTGTGAGGCGCGCGCGGCGGGTGAAGTAGGCAAGGGCGGTGGAGCCAAGGGAGCCTCAGCGGTTGGGTCAACTGTGGGGTGCCAGGGGAGCGCGAGGAGCAGCGGTGTGGAGGGCAAGATCGGAGAGGAGCCGCCTAGAGCGGAAGCGGTGGCGGGAGCAGAGGGCAGGATGAGCGGCAGTGGGCGTGGGGGCGGGAAAATGAGAAGACGAAAGGCGGCGCGAAGGAGACCGTCAACCTCATCCAGGCCGTTTCGGCGGCTCGGCCCGTCCCAGAAGCCGCCGAAGGGGGGGAGGGAGGCGGGTTACCAAGGCGGGGCCCCGGAAAGGGCCCAGGGAGGTGGGCGCCAGGTGGGCCGAGCAGGCCATGGCCATCGCGCGGAGGAGGTCGACGGAAGAAGGGCCGAAGGCGGCCCATATCATCGGTCTGCTCGGCGCGAGGCCAAACCCGCAGGGTTTTGACATGGAAGGTGGTGCCCAGGTGATCCGGGTTGCCGAGGAAGACGTCGTCCGGCAGGCGGCCGGAGCGGTGGCGCTCCAGCACAACGCGGACGGAGGAGCAGTCCGCCGGCTCACAGTCAGGGTCGTCGGGGTTGTCTGCGAGGCAGTCAGGGTCGATCTCGATGACGTTGCCGAGCTTGCAGAAGGCCGCCCGAATCCCTTCCGGGTTCTAGTGCTCGTCGGGGAACTCAGTTGCCACCACCGCCGCCAGCCATGGGGGGTGAATGGCGAACCTGTTCCCGCCGTCTTCAGAGCGCTCGAGGTCGACGCGCCCGCCATCGTGGATAATGGGACACATGTCGACGACGACGTCGCGCTCAGCGCGGGAGCGGAAGCGGATGCCCATTGTTCCCCGGGAGGAGGGGAACAGGCGGAAGTGGAGACCGGTGGCCACCGAATAGATGAAGGAGCAGATGAAGGGGGCCGGGTTCATGGTGGGGGCCTCAGAATTGACGAAGGCGTAGGCTGTGCGGTGCGCCCGGTCGAGGTTGCCGACAGGCATCCAAAGGACGTCGTCGTTCAGGGCTCCGGAGCTTGCCAGGGAAGGAGCTGGGTCGGGGGAGCCGAAGGAGTTGACGAACTCGTCGTCATCGCTGTCCGAGGCGTCGAGGGGGTCCTCGGCGTCGAGGGGCGCGGCAGGCGGCGGGGGTTCGGGGTGAGGGTTTTGGCGCGGAGGAGCAGGTTCGGGTGAGGCGGAGGGGGGTGGGGAGCGGATGCCTGAGTCCGAGGAGGGAGGAGCCAGGCAGGGGCGTGTAGGGGACGTGGTGGGGTGGATCTCGAGTAGGGCAGGGAGGTTGTGGTGGGGAGGGGAGCGAGGCAGCGACTCAGAGGCGGGGGACGGGAGGAGTGGAGGCTGGCAGGGGGGGTGGACAGGGGGGAGGGGTTTAGGCCCTGCTGGAAGTCTGGCACGGTGGCGCTGGAGGAGGCAACGAGATGCAGGGGGTCAAACGCGGTGGTGAAGGGGGGAGGGGGGAAGAGGGCTCGACGGGGGGGGGGGGGGGGGGGGGGGGGGGGGGCTGAAGCAGTCGGGAAGGAGGACGGCTTATATAGTCGACTAGGGTTTGAGTTCCAACTTCTGAACTTGGTGTTTGTGTTTACCGATTTAAGATTACACATGCTTGCATTGTGCGTACAATAAGAAAGAGGGGCAGCCTTCCAGTTCTAGTGTGTTAAGCATTAGGTGAGTGTGCATCTTAAATAAATGAAACTCTCCCAAATTCAAAAGTCTGTTTTCTTTCTTACTATTTTTCAGACATTTGGGATTTTGTTTCAGCCGAATTCCCACGACGAGTGGCTAAGAATGAAATGGTCCGCCATCAAGTGCTCAAGATGCCTTCTGTTTCTTTCAAAAAAAAAGTGCTCAAGTTGCTGCACAAAGAAGAAAACGACGGAAGCCTATACAAAGCATTTGGATCAGCTGATGGAATTTTTTTATGCTTCTACCTTTGAATGTATGCTCGAAAAAGCTTGCCTATATGACACAGCCGTTTGTGCTTTCCTGGAAGAACGTTCTTGAATACAAGAACCGAGTAGAACAGGGGGGGGGGGGGGGGGGGGCAATGTTCTTGTAATCATGAAGGGATCACATTTTTTACCAGCAACCAAATCATCGAGGGGTGGAGTTTAGTTTTGCTCATGAAGGGATCAGCAGCTCGAACACCACCGTGTTCTGCAGCAGGCAGAGAGCATCAATGAGTGGGTCACTGCATTGACGACGACTGCGCCGAGGACGACGACGACGACGACCAGCACAGTACCGTCGCCGGAGAACGGGTCCTGCTCTGCTACCCTGTCTTCAGGTGGCGCTGCTTTATCCCAATTCCCAAAGAGAAACGAGCCCCGCTCACCGGCCGATTGATCGCCTCACTTTGATTGCTCGCCGGTTTCCTTGCTTGATAGTGGAACGCTGCTGATCAGTGCTTCCCTTGTAACAAGTTCAGCTATGCATCATCAGTGCCTTTGACAACCTGCATATACATAGCCAAAGCCAGATCACCCAAGCAAAAGGGACACAAGACATCGTGCCACAACTGCTCACAACATCCGGTGTGGCAACAGTAGCATCAAGCATAGACCAGTTAGTGGTTGCTGCTTTTGATGTCGAGCGTTCTTATTCAGTCTCCAGAGAGAAAAAAAACGTCTGAAAAAAAGACTGAATTAACATGAACAGTTAAGAGGGCTATCATTCAGGCTTTGGTGGCGCTCAGTCTCTGGTGCCGGTTACCCTGGACTCCGGGACAGGCACAGTATCTGTTTTACTCAGGAACAGTTAACAGTAGACAGTAGAGTAATACGTTTTCCACTCCAAGAATAACGTAATAATACAACTACGTTTTCGGTGGAAGGCCAAGGAAATGTAGCCCAAAGACCGAAACAAGTGGGCCGAATTGTGATGCATACACGACCGACCCAGGTGGAGATTATCGACAACCTTTTTGCAAATATGTATATACTTGTCTCATGACATTTTACTGTAAACATAAAATTATCATTTACTATATTTTTGTATAAATATATATATTTTTGTTTACTAGGTTCTTTTTGCAGACGTGGTTGGATACTGCATCTCCACCAGTTTTTTTTAACAAAATCTCCACTAGCTTCTGTAAAGGACCACCAACTATAACAATAAATAAATTATATTTTCACAATCGAGTAATTGAACATATATACAAATACAATGGATTTTATTTTCACAAGCAAGTTGGACCGGATATGTTCGACTGGCGTATCTGCCAACTAGCACTACTACAATTCTGAATTTTGCGAGGCACTTAAAAAAAGCTTCTGAGGCGTGCACAAAAAATGAACGTCTCTGTTAATGCCCAGCATTAACAGAGGCATTCATATTTTATTAACTGAGGCGGTTCCAAAAAACATCTCAAAAAATCGATCAAAAAATCGATTAACAGAGGCGTTCAAATATAAAACGACTGTCTGTGTTAATACTCCTATTAACAGAGGCGGTCAAACATAACACGACCACCTCTATTAATAGACCAGCCCAATCGAAACCTAATTGAGCCCGGTTGCTAAAAGAAGTATATAAAAAACCCTAACTCCTTCAAACCCTAACTCCCTCTCTCTCACTCTCTCTCTCTCTCTTCTCTCTCCCTCCTCCCTCTCATCGCGCCGACCCCCACCCCGCCACGCCGATCTGCGCGCCCCCCGCCGGTGACCCCCACCCCACCGGATCTGCGCGCGGGATCCGGCGGCCGCGCGCGAGGGACGGCCGGGATTCGGTGGCCGAGCGTGGGATCCGACGGCGGCGGAGGCCACTCCCTCTCTCCCTGTGGCCCAGGCCGGCAGCGGGCGGTGCGCGGAGGGCGGAGGCGGAGGCCGGCAGCGGGCGGCTCGCGAAGGGCGGAGGCCGACAGCGGGCGGCGCGCGCAGGCCACGGCGGGTGGCGGGCTGCTCACGGAGGGCGGAGGCCGGCGGTGGTGGCACGCGCAGGCCACGGCGGGCGGCGGGCTTCTCGCGGAGGCCGGCGGCGGACGACGCGTGGAGGGTCAGGCCGGCGGCGGCGCGCGCAAGCCGCGGCCGGCAGCGGACTGAGCGCGGAGGGCCAGGCTGGCGGCGGGCGGCGCGCAGATCCGCGATGGGCTCGCAGGGCCTGTGTTGGGTTTTTCTTTTTCTTATTTTTTTATTTGATTAACATAGGCGAGCGCACAAATGACTGAAAATCTCTAATTTCCAGTGACTCCTCAGAGGCGTTTCCAAAAAATACCTCTGAAAATCAAATATGCACGCCTTTAAAAATTAAAAATGTAGTAGTGTAGCCAGCAGTGTTTTTCTCTCGCACCAAATCAGCACCTGCCACCAGATAACCAGCAATACTTCTCTTATAATAAAGAAAAAGTCTATATCACCCCCTCACCTATGGGAGGTGGACTACATAACCCTTCAACTTATGAAATGGTCTATATCACCCCGTGAACTTTCCAAAACCAGTCAAATTACGCCCTAAAGCAGTTTTGAAAAATCATAGTAAATCACAAAAAAATCATAAAATGAAAAATCCAATTGTGTTAGACTCCAAATGATTAGATCTGTATAGTGGACATATAATATGGAATACTTTAGTATTTTTTTATAACTATGAAGAAAAGCATAGATCGAAAGCTACAGCAAAAAAAATATACTAAAACATATCATATTATATGTTTATTGTGTAGATCTACTCATTTGGAGTCTAACACAATTGAATTTTCTATTTTATGATTTTTTTTGTGATTTACTATGATTTTTCAAAACTGATTTAGAGGGTAATTTGGCCGGTTTTGGAAAGTTCAGTGTATGATATAGACCGTTTCATAGATTGAGGGTTATGTAGTCCGCCCCCATAGGTGAGGGGGTGATATAGACTTTTTTCTATAATAAATCAGCACCAGCCAACAGCCACAGCCAGCCGAACACCGGCCACAACTATTATAGATTATATATATTCACAAACAAGTTGTTGGCCGTAATATCTAATTAGTGGACGGGGGTAGTGCTGGATCCAAAGGGCGAGTAATTAACCATATAGATAGATATTATTTAATAACTCTAAATTTTCAAGATTCTCTTTGATATTCTAAATTTTCAAAATTCTCTGTGATGTAACGGGTTTGGAGCCAAACGGGGCCGCATCTCCGTGCGTGCGTGTGCAGCAGAAGGCATGACGTCTGACGTCACACAACAATAGTCAAATCGAGGCGCGCACGCGCGCGTGCATGGCTACAGCACACCGCCGAGGAAAGGGATTGGCAAGCCGTACGAGCGGGGCGGCGCGCGGCGCCGGCACCGGCCGGGGCCCCCGCCGCCATGGATTCTTCCCATCCCATCCCGCCCGTCACTACACACTAGGGTCAGGAGGGTCACGTACGCAGGGGGGGCCTAGCCCGCCGCAGCACATGCATGCGATGGACACGGTTGGCATGCAGCACGGAGAACGCCTCCGCCGGCCGGCCTGATTGATCGGTGATCGCCGGCCCCCGGCGTCCGGCCGACGGGGTCGGAGGAGAGCCTAGCCGCGTGAGCGTGACCCGCGCGCGTACTCTTTCCAAGTCCCCGCTCCGTCGTCTACCTCCCTTCCCTTCCCGGCCGTGGTCGGGAGCACGGCGAGCAAGTCGTGCTGATGTGATTGCTGATTGCCTATCACGTACATATTAAGTATAAATAGCTCTCCAGTTTGACAGTTTGTGTGTGAGCCATGTGAGCATGTCTGTACCTGGCCATGAAATATGAGAAAAAAATCCAAGTTAAAAGCATCATAGGACGAGCAGTTAGCTATAGTAGTAACTTTTTAAATGAAAGAAGAGTACAAAGACACGGCAGGGGGGCATGCATGCAGGCTCGATCAGATTTTCAGAAGATTCCTCCGTCGAGTTTAAGTATTGACAAATCGCGACGCCTTGCTTAATGGTGTAGGGTTCTTAGGAGATATAAGCTGCTTCGCCGTGCGCGGGCTGTCCCCCTACAACCGCAGCGCGAATCTTGGCGCGCCTGTCGCCCGGCCGGCTCTTCAACTTCCTCTCTGGTTGGTGGCTGCTAGCACAAGTTTCTCTCCAGATTCTCCAGGTTTCTTGGGCTTCCATCTTAAGTCTGAACCAAAACAGAGGCTGATCCCCGTGATTACTAGTTTAATCTGATCTTGCATGGGGTAGTGCAAGGTGACAAGCAGGCAGGCAGGCAGCTTCTCGCAGCATGTTTTTTTTTTGAACGAACAACACTCGACGAGTGTATTTCTATTGATATAGCAGAAAAAATACAAGGATATAGCCCTGGAAGGCCATAACCAGGAAAAAGAAAAGAACACTTGATTACAAAAACCGGCGGGTTGGATTGGGACATCAACACGCGCCGAAACACAACTCCACATGCTGGTCGGATTGGGACGTCGACGCAAGACACGCAAACGTCTCCAAGAGACAACACTATCCAGTCGGATTGGGATGTCGACACGGACGAGACCACTCTACTAAGGCCGCGGCTGACAACCTTCTCCATCTCATGTAGCCACTGTCAGATACGGCCCCGCGCCGACAGGGAACCAAGATAACAGACCGCACCACACCGAAGAAGGCCACCACCATGTGGGACCCACCGCCGTAGTGCCGCTGCAACACCACACACCATCCGATAGGGTGAAATCACTGGATCCGGATCAAACACAGGCTGTCTCGCAGTCGCCACCACGACACACAACGCGCAGGGGCCTCGCCACATCCGCCGTTGGACTCCACCTCACTCGTCGCCTCGCCACGCCCGCCACAGCACTTCGAATCGCAAATCCGTCTCCAAAGTCGCTGCCAGGATGAAGAACAGTGTTACCCCGTTTCCAAGAACCCTGTCAGAAACAGACTAGCCGCGCCCGCCGGATGACAGCATCACGTTGCACCACCCACGCAACCAGCCACCGCCATCATGCTAGCAACCCAAGTTGTCGTCCGCGCCATCTTTCGACGATGTACCATACCGGAGTCGCCGAGCGATGCAGAGCAACCCGCCACAGTCCGCTGCGGACCTAGGCTTCCCGCGATGTCGTTGCTGCGAGCGTCGTCCTCCGACGTTGTCCCACACCGCACTGGCGATTGCCAAACAACGCCAGCCGCCGCGGTCCGCTGCAAGCAGCCAGAAACCGACACCCGAGCGAAGACCCTTGGCTGCCGGCATAATATTGGAGGACCATTGCAGGGGCGGAGGTACATGGTGATCCGGGTGGTCCATGGACCACCATGCGCTCAGCCCAAACAAGGCCCATACAGATAGGAAATTTGGATGACCCCAGCCCATGTGTAGCTTCCGTGTTGTTTCTGCAACCCTACGCAGAGCAGAGGGCGCAACTTCGTATCCTGCTGCCGGCGGAAACCCTTCCGCTCTCCTTTTACTACGACACATAGCAGCAGCGACCCAGCGACGGGCCGGTCAGCCGGTGGCGGGTGCCTGACGACGAGTCGACAATCAGGCGAGCAGCACATGTGAGTGCTCTGCAGTACGCCTCAAAATCTTCTTCCGATTACCCTATTTGTTTAGCCATGTTTTAATTTTTTTTCCTTCAAATATCTCCGTAGAGCAACTGAGGTAGAGATGCATGATGCATCTGCTATTTGCTAGTGCATGTGATCAGCAATGCGTCATCTATTTGCTAGTGGCTATGATCTGCAGTACGCCATAAGGTGCCCAAAATCTTATTTTATTCTATGTCACTAGAAAATAATATATTATTGGAATCCCTTGGTGCTTAGCGTAGTCAAATAGACCTTCATCTTAATACTTTTATTCTCTTGCAGACATTGAAACATGAAGAGGAGTAGTGATATTGCCTCTCTTTTTCAAAAATATTCATCAAAGAAAAAGGTTTCTTCTCCATCTCCTGTGGCTGCTACTATTCCAGAAGAGCAATTTGAAGAACAAGGTGGACCAGATCAAGATAGAGTGATTGCAGAGAATGCAACTCCAATTCCAATGCCATCAGGTCCACCTCCAGTTGCAGAAAAGGAACCGGTTTATGATATCAATCGGCTTCCACTTGATCCAGGGGAAAGACAATCCATCGCAAGTTATCCCTACAATGATCAAGATGCAGTTCGAAGATCATATATCTTGAAAGGCCCATTCCAACCTTATGCACATGAATTTGAAAGTAGAAAAATCGGAGATAGAGATCGGCAATTCAATCCTATATGGTTTTACAAATATATTATCAAGAAGAAGGCAGCATTTTGCTTTGTGTGCTACTTGTTTGCAAAGGAGAAAGCTAAAAAAAACTGCATTTGTTGAAGGTGGTTGGAGAAAGTGGAATAGAATTGATACACTTGATTTACATGTGGGTGGTGTAACAAGTGCTCACAATGCAGCTCAAGAAAGATATAACTTGTTTATGACTCCTCATGGAGCAAATGATGATAAAATTGTGAAGGTGGATAACGAGGAGCGGCGTCTCTATATGATCAGGTTGACTTATTCACTTAGATGTTTGAGGTTTCTTTTGCAGCAAGGATTGGCATTCCGTGGGCATGATGAAAGTGAAGAGTCTAGCAACAGAGGGAACTTCATAGAGCTTTGAAGTGGCTTGCAGCAAATAATGAAGAGGTGGACAAGTTTGTTTTGAAGAATGCTCCAGGTAATTGCAAGTTGACAAGCTCAGACATACAAAAAGAAATTATTCAATGTTGTGCAATGGAGACTAGAGATCAAATCATTAAAGAAATTGGTGAATATCACTATACAATTTTAGCTGATGAGTCTAGTGATGTCTCTCATAAAGAGCAACTAGCCCTTTGCTTGCGTTATGTTGATAAATCAGGAAGGCCATGTGAGCGGTTTCTTGTAATTGTTCATGTAAGTGATACTACTTCTTCATCACTTAAGGAAGCAATTCAATCTTTACTAGTTAGTCATGGTTTGACTATAACTCAAATCCGTGGTCAAGGCTATGATGGGGCTAGTAACATGAAAGGAGAGATCAAAGGGTTGAAAACCTTGATCATGAAAGAATCACCATCTGCTTATTATGTTCACTGTTTTGCACATCAACTCCAATTGGTTCTAGTTGCTGTTGCCAAACAAAATGATGATTGTGTGTGGTTTTTTGATCGAGTATCCCTCTTGCTAAATATTGTTGGTAGTTCTTGTAAGCGTCATGGCATGCTTCGACATCACCAACTTGACAATGTCATCAAAGCACTTGAGTGTGGTATACTAGAATCTGGAAGTGGGTTAAATCAAGAGATGGGGCTACCTAGACCTGGTGAGACTCGGTGGGGCTCTCATTATAAAACTGTGGTCAACATGATTGCTATGTATCCCACAATTCGTGATGTACTCATAGCTCTTGGACAAGATACTTCACAAAGGGGTGAATGGCCAAAAATACATACTATGGTTGGAGTGCTTGAATCATTTGATTTCATTTTCAGTGCGCATTTGATGCTTGACATTCTTAGACACACAAATGAATTGTCTGAATGTTTGCAAAGAAGAGACCAAGATATTCTTAATGCAATGTCACTTATCCGTTTTGCAAAGAGTAAAATGCAGCAGATGAGGTCTGAAGGGTGGGTTTCATTTCTTCAAAAGGTTACAATATTTTGCAATAAATATGGTGTTCAAGTTCCTGGAATGGAACAAAATTATGTGCCATATGGAAGATCAGCACGTTTTGCTCAGAACCAAACAAATGATGATCACTTCAAAAGAGAAGTATATATTGGAGTCATTGATAAAATTAGTCAAGAACTTGACAGTCGGTTTGATGAGGTAAATATGGAGTTGCTTACTTGTATGGCTGCTTTGAATCCAGCAAATTCCTTCGCTTCTTTTGATGCAAACAAGCTACATAGACTTGCTGAATTTTACCCTAATGATTTTTCAAGCTCTGATTTGCTAAGACTCGATTTGCAACTTGAAACCTTTATTGATGATATGAGAAAAGATGAAATCTTGTTGACCTCTCGGTAAAACTTGTTGAAACAAAGAGGGATGAAGTTTATCATTGGGTCTGTTTACTTATCAAATTGGTATTGCTTCTACCTGTGGCTACCGCAAGTGTTGAAAGAATATTTTCTGCAATGACCTTTATCAAGAATAAGTTGAGAAATAAGATGGGTGATAGCCTTCTGGATGACTGTTTATTGACTTTTATTGAGCGGGATATCTTCTTACAGTTGAGTGAAGAAGAGATCATCGACACTTTCATGGCTATTAGAAGGCGCATGCCTGATAAGAATAAGAAGTGATATCTTCAACCATGGGTATGTAATATTTAAATTTTATGTTAATAAAGTTATACTTATCTATTTCATAAACTCTCTACGCTCTTTTTTTTTCCTGAATTGCATTTTGTAATTTTTCGATATGTTAAATTTATAGCGGGTAAAAAAATTAGACAAATGGACCACCACAACTCCAAATCCTGGCTGCGCCACTGGACCATTGTATGTGTGCATGAGGTTTTCTTTTTTTTTTTGTCAGGGGCAGCATGAATTATTCTATCTGACATTTGTTCAGGCAATCAGCCACTGAACCATGTGCGCGGAAATTGGCGTCGAAAAGTTCACACTAGCTGAGCTATGCTCGATGCATTGGCAAGAGCTAGATTAGCAAAAGAGGAAAGGACCAGCTGGGGCACCAAGAATAGTTAGTTATTTCTGGCTGAAGTCTGAACTTCTTCGCAAAAAATAAAATAGAAAAAAATCTGTCTGAACTTTGTCGAGTCACTGAACATGGGCCCGGCTGGCCTACTTTATTTAACCGCTCGCACGTAATTGAGTCCCAATAATTACTTTCTGATAATTTCTGACTGACTCGGTTGCACTTGCAAACACTTTGCCCAGTGCCCATCAGGCCATCAGCTTCGTATCATGTGGTCAGCTTTGCTTACCATTTCTGCATTGTCGTTTGGCATCAAAGTTTTTTTTTTCCAATACTCTCTTGTTCATCAGTTCCTGCTTCTTGGAAGCTGTGGATTGAGAGATCATCATGGCGATCTGCACTATCATTGCAAACGGATAACACTGATCATTGTTTTTAGCCCTCAAGAAAAACGAGGAGCCCTATAGAGCGAGTGTTTAAAGAACTGAAGACTGAAGCACTTTAGGTTGGCATTTGGCCAGACAAATCGTCCTCTCCAGTCTTTACTGAATGGCCAGATGATATCTTAGATTAACCGAGAGCAGATCGTCCTATGTCTGAAGAAGTTCACGGATCCGAAGGGAGAAACAACCAACAAAATGCATGGCGTGTGCTTTGGAATTTGAAACTGCACGAAGCTTCTAGCGCGGCGCCTTTCCTTTGAAGCCGGGATCACGATCAAGGCTACTGTCCACTTTTCCGGCCGTTTCAGATTCACCCTAACCCCAGCTTGAACTAGGCCTCCTTGAAACCGTCTGTTTTCATAGGTTGCTGCCAATCAGTCAGTACTGCTACTCGCCGCTGAAAGCTGGAAACACTTTGACTCTCACAGTTGCTTCCACGCATTTTACGCTGCCGTACGTCCTGGCCACTCTACAATGCTCCTCCCTAAAAGCAAACATGACACAGCTAGCAGCTATTAGCTTTGTGCACTTAATCAGTACGATGAACCAGGTCACGATGTGGCCACTAATGCAACATCGACCAATTTTCCAATATTCAGTGATGTAGTACGTACTGGTGTAAGGGCAAATTATACTACTAGTTCATTTTATTTCCAGGGTGGTATTAGGCTATTAGCTAGTGTTATTATCTAGTACTACCATGCAAAGTTTGTGTGTGTCACAGTGTCAAGCATGTGGGCATGTCTGTACCTGGCCCTGCAAAGCCCCTCCAAACGTCAAATTAAACTAAACTAGATAGGCAAAGCAAGGCAAAGGAGAACAGCCTACTAAGTTTTTTTCCTAAAAAAAGTTGCATAGACAGTGAGACAGACTAAGAGGTTCAGTATCATACTCCCACAATTTCAGAAGATTCTTCAGGGTTTGATTAAAACAAATTGCCGATGCATGCATTGCTTAATGATGTAGGGTTCCTAGGTAATCAGAGCTATAGGCGTGTCCCCGTACAAGCGCAACGAGTGCTGTCGCGCTTGTCCTGTGTCCCGTGAGCTTCTCTTAGGGATTCTCTAGGTTCCTTCTTGGTCTGTGCTCTCAAGTCTGAACCAGGCTACAAGGTCACATACATGTGCTGCTCCGTGATTAGTTTAAAATGATCTTGATCTCTGCAATGGCCCATCTGCACATGCATCATGTACTACGTAACTTGGATCTTCGAGCTAGATGCAAGGTGACAAAGCATTAGTCGTCTACCTTAATTAGCATTGGTTGCGTTGATCTGCAGGTGCCACTATCTAGGTCCCCTTAGGTTAAATAAAGAAACAATACGTACTTCGATCTAGGGCTCCGTGGTGACGGCAAAACAGTCATGGGGTGGCAATGTGAACAGTTCTTCAGGCTGTTGTCCAGTGATGACTTGGGATAGATGTCATTTCTTTGCTTGATCTGAATATTAATCTTGTCGAGCAACATGTATTGTGATGTGGTCCATGTCTGGTCGTGTGCTAATAATAAGCGAATTAAAAAACAAGAGTGTTGAGCAGCTATCTAGCAGGATAACAAACGATCAAGGTCCATCTTCAGAAACTTCTTCTGGGGCATGCATGTTCAGCTTCTCTTTATCTTTACTTTTTGCTAGCTGCAACTGCAATCGGACTTTGTTGTATAAAGTAAGAAATTCAAGTACACATACGCAATTTTCATACACCAAATTCAATAGAACTCATCAATTAGCTTGCCCTTATGAGACGACCGGACTGGACCCATATGCACACTGCCTGAACTTGCTGCTTGTTCAGACACTGAGCCATGGGCCCAGCCAACATGCATGCTTATATTAAACCGTTGTTCATCAGCACGGATAATTGAATCCCAACAATCACTAGCTATGATTTTGATACGTAAAACATATTCTAAAGCAGGAGTTGAATCTTGTTTTCACTACTGTCTGCAAAAAAAAAAGAACTTGGTCCATCAGCCGATGTGCATGGATGATGAGTGAATGAATGCATGAAAAAGGTAGGCAGTGAGACCGACTGGTGATCTGCGCTATAATTGCAAATGGATAACCAGTAGTGACCTCTGTTTGAGAAAAGGAAACCGTACCCTAGAGTGTTTAAAGAACTCGGGGAATCGAAAAAGAAAATTACTCTATCAGCTGGTGATGAAGTCCTTGGCGCGACGTGGTGCATGTACTTCGCTTCTGCTTTTGGCTGCCATTTAGGCAGACAAACTATCCTTCCAAGTCTGTCTTCGCTCGTAATTCGCGGTTGCAATTATCCAAACTTCACTTGCGGTGCAAATAAAATCAGTTTTTTTAGAAAGACAGGTGCAAAATCAGTGGGAATTCGAAAAGTTTGTGCGAGCTTTATTTATCTGAACTATATTTGCGCCTGCATTCCCAGGGGTTGTTTAAATTTGCTGGTGCGGCGGCGTGGTCGATCGATCCGAGGAACGGCCGCGCGCCGTGCCTGCCGCCGGTTGAGCGCCACCCGTTGCCTGGGCATCCATCTCGCGCCGCGCGCGCGCAGGTCTCCCAGCCACCAGTGCCCGCGGACACCGCCGGCGCCCGCGCCGCGCACATGGCCTCGCTAGCTTGCGCGCCCACGTATGGCTCGCGGATGGCGTCAACGACAGCCGCGGGCGACGACGGGGCAGGCGAGGCCGAGGCGGAGCGCAGACGCCGGCAGCCGCAGCCCGGCCGGCCGGCCGGCCGGCTGGGACCCTCGCGTGGTCCCGTACGCGACCACGTGGTCACTGTTCGATCCGATTTTTTTGTCAGTTTTTTTTTTTTTTTGCGCAGGTCGACTGAGTGACTGACTCTTGCGTGCTCAATCTTGACCCA
The DNA here is from genome assembly GCF_016808335.1 of Panicum virgatum. Lineage (NCBI taxonomy): Eukaryota > Viridiplantae > Streptophyta > Magnoliopsida > Poales > Poaceae > Panicum > Panicum virgatum. Next base: position 67,200,892 of record NC_053147.1, read on the forward strand.
GAGGAGCAAGATCAGTGCGGGTAGCCCGTGTCAAAGCCCACGTCGTAGCTACTACAGTGGTTTTGCGTGCCTGCACGTCCTCCCGACGGCTCGGTCGGGCTCGTGATTCCGGTGGAGGGTCGATTGTTCACAACGGCACCGGAGATGATCGGCCGGCAACTCGCCTCAAATCTTCAGTGCTCGATCTCTCTTTTTTTTTAAAAAAAAAACAAAACTCTTCAGTGCTCCATCGATCGACCGGCCTGCCATCCTCGCCTACGGGCTACTACGGCTGATGACCAGGGATGCTGTTGACTCGTGTCATCACCTCCAATCTGCAGATCTGATCGTCTTCGTTCTCGGGCCGACGTAAGCCTCAGCACGTGCCTGCTTCTTATATCCACTAAACATAAAGTACTCCTTCGACAGCAAAAGAAAAAACAAGAGCTGCCACCAATGGTCAATAATACTCATATTAGCACCGAGGAGACGAGTCCGGGATTTGCATCCTTGGCATCTACCTTGGCCGTCTCACCTCACCTCATTTGGTGCCTGTCCTCTTGCTCTTTGCAACCACTTTGGCGCCTAATTCCCGGGGCATCCTTTTGAGATTGTCTTTTAGATTTTAAGTTGGATTATAATTATATAACTTTATGGGCAAACAAATAGGGCCTAAGGCCCCTACCAGATTATTACAAAGAAAGTTGGAGGAGGGAGGCAGAATCCCATCACCTATTGAGCCATTGCTTAATTAATTTGCTAGTACTAATCTTAGTATGTAGCTTCGGCTTTGATTTAGCGTGGAGTGCTGCTGATTAAGCTGTCGCCACCTTTGGAAACAGAGATAAACTAAAGTCCATCGCTTCTAAAGCTAGCCGTTTGTAGCCATCAAATTTGACCCGACGATCACACATCTGCCTATTCAATAAAAGAGTGTTAAAAGAAAGCATCAAGTTTGCCAAGTGAGTCTAAAAATTAATTTCTACATTAATCTAAAGAAGAAAGGTTTACACCGTTGGATCTGCATAAAATCCAACAGTCTAAATTGACTCAAGAGTCCATATCAAATACGACTAATAAATAGCTAATTTCGAAATTAAAAATTAAATAATTAGGAGAAAATCAAAGAGATTTTCTTCAAAAAATTTAAGGATAATTTTCATACACAATGACCGAAACTACCAAATAAAAGTGCATCACCAGTCAAAATTTTATATCATGCCAAAATATTTCAATGTAATATAAGCACGAAGTGTCACAAAAATATATTCTTATATATAAGATATTTTATTTTTCCTAAACTCATGTTCTAAAAGTATTTTACAAAATGTAACTGGTGTAGAAAATATAGATGACCTGTTGGTTGGTCCCATCTAGAAAAAGAATTACAATGTACATCATCTGGAAAAATATAAAAATTAAGAAAAACTAGCTTCACGTGCTATTTGCGCGGGCTAGCTTGCTAGTTTTTTTTCTATAAGAACGATCATGCATTGTTAATTATTTCCACTTTCCACGCACGTACTATCACTAATACATATGCATAGTATATATCAGTATATCACGTTCCCAAAGTCGTAGTCTCCATTTGAGGCGAGGCATGAGAACACGTACCAGTAGTTCCAGTTTTTCTTTAAAAATATGCGACGCTTTTGACCTCTAGGATCATAACTGGTACTAGTCCAATTTTTTTCTTTATTAAAAAAAATTAAGGAACTGGTTTATTTTAAGCCTATAAACTAACCGGGCATTCGAGCCACGCAATGCCTTGGGGGTTCTTCACGTTCACTGCTCGCGCGCTTCACAAAAGTCCAGACGACTTTTACGGCCGATCGGTTTGACGTTTCCGTCCCCGACAAAGTTACCAGTTAACCAATGATGCTAAGAATAATCACCTGTGCTTACGTGCACAAGCAAAGCAATAATCATCCCTGCCAGACAGTGAGCTAGCTAGTGCGTGTTTAACCGTCTCGTGCTTCTGGCTTCCGGTACACACTTCCGGGGGGGCCACACGGCATGGTTGAAACAAAAAAGAAGCAACTGTGCAGCTTCTAGAATCCTGAGTTGTTGACGACAAGGAAGATGCCGATATTCTCCTATATGGCAGGAAAAGCCGGTGGCATGCTGATATACCCTTTGTTTAAATGCAAAATTTAAAATTCCAAAACTATCACGGCGAAAGAGATACTAAATTGCTACAGTAAATGCTACAGTAGCATGCGCTAATGAATATTAATTAATCTTAATAAATTAATATCGTAGTTTACAGACAAATTCTGCAATTAGTTCTGTAATTAATTTATATTTAATATTTCAAATATAAAAAAAATTCTCTTTCAACAAATTTACAGCATGCATCTAAACGAAGGGTATAGTCTGCGGGTGTAGAAGAAAAAACACACAGGGAAGCGAAGAGCTCTTTGGACACGCGGACGTTGCTGACCAAGACATGTACTCCCTCCGTTTCAAATTATAAGTCATTCTAAGAATTTTGGAGAGTCAAACCATCTCAATGTTTGACCAAAATTATAGAGAGAAATATAAAGATTTATGACATCAAATAGGTATACAATAAAAATATAACTAACAAAGAATTTAGTGATACTTAATTGATATCGTAAATATTATTATTTTATTGTATAAATTTGGTCAAATTTGAAAAAATTGACTCTTCAAAATTCTTGGGATGACTTATAATTTGGAATGGAGGGAGTATCAAAATTCTTGGGATGACTTATAATTTGGAATGGAGGGAGTATCAAAGAAACATCACGAGATCATCGATGTTTGCAGTGATGTTAACAGCAAATATGGGATATCCAAGACCGGAACAGGAAGCTCGGCAACTTCTCCTGCATCGCCATCCTCCCTACTGGTCGAAGCAGGCATTGGCCAGCACAAGACAAATAGACTAATCTTTTGGACAGAAAGAAATCTCGAATTTTGTAGTATTTTCAAAAGAAGAAAGCTTGGATTTTCGTCGTGAGCACCCCTGAACAGAGGTGAACCTGTACCTGTCTGTCACTGGAAGGACGCCACTGCTCATCGTCTCCCTCCATGCCGGCTCCGCCGGACAGCGGCGGGGGTTGGCTGTCGAGCACGAGCAACGCGCCACACCGGCCGCGCCGCCGCCGCAGCGGATCCGGTTTGACCTCGCCGCACCCCCCGCACGGCACGCTGCCCCACCTCCAGTAACACTCCACTGCTGTAATAAAAGTGCTGCGGCGCCGTGGAATGACGGATCTGCCCCTGCCGTGCCCCGCCGGCGCCGGAGCCCGCGCGCACGAGCCTGACGCCTGCCGTTACCCCGACCCAGCGCCGGCGCAGCCACGTGGCCGCGCCGTGCCGCCGGAGCCCACGTGCCGGTGGCCGAGCGGCTGGATTTGTTTTTTTAGGGGGCGCTACTGCCTCGTCGCCGCCTAGCCGTCGCGTAACGGTGGATGACGTGGGGGCCGTGTGGTCCCACGTGTCGGAGGGGTTCGGTGCCCGGAGCTGCCGCGCCTTCGGCTTCGGGTCCGGTGGTGGGCTCGGCTCGCCGCTGGTATAAAGAGCCCGCGCCACCAACTCCCTTGGCCGCACGCACCGCGGAAATCTCTCGGCGGAGCTAGAGCGAGTGAACCAGACAGAGCCTGTGATGGTCGCCGCGGTGCGCGCTGCACCGGTGCCGCCCGGCAAGCCGCCGCCGGGGCTCGCGATGCTGGAGGTGTCGGCGGCGGCGGCGGCGGGGGAGGAGCGGCTGTCCGACGCGTCCACGGCGGCGCCCAACTCGAGCCTCAGCTCGGCCAGCAGCGCCGGCAGCCTGCCGCGGTGCTCCAGCCTCTCCCGCCTCTCCTTCGACTGCTCCCCGTCCGCCGCCCTGGCCGCCGCCGCCGCGCGCTCCCCCCCGCCCGCGGCGGCGTCGCGGCCGCACCGGTCGGGCGACGCGGCGTGGGCGGCGATCCGCGCGGCGTCCACGTCCGCCGCCGCGCCGCTCGGGCCCCGGGACTTCAAGCTGCTGCGCCGCGTCGGCGGCGGCGACGTCGGGACCGTGTACCTCTGCCGCCTCCAGGGCGCCGCGAGGGAGGGCGCGTGCCACCTCTACGCGATGAAGGTGGTGGACCGGCGCGTCGTGGCCAAGAAGAAGAAGCTGGAGCGCGCGGCGGCGGAGAAGCGGATCCTCCGGGCGCTCGACCACCCCTTCCTCCCCACGCTCTTCGCCGACTTCGACGCCGCGCCGCACTTCTCCTGCGTCGTCATGGAGTTCTGCCCCGGCGGCGACCTCCACTCGCTCCGCCACCGCATGCCCTCCCGCCGCTTCCCGCTCCCGTCCGCTCGGTGAGCACTTCGTTCTCCTCCTACACACCGTCAAAGATGGAATCTTTCTTTCGTGTCGCTGACGGCGTCGAGCGCTTGGGCGGCCGCCGGTGCAGGTTCTACGCGGCGGAGGTGCTGCTGGCGCTGGAGTACCTGCACATGATGGGCATCGTGTACCGCGACCTCAAGCCGGAGAACGTCCTGATCCGCGCCGACGGCCACATCATGCTCACCGACTTCGACCTGTCGCTGGAGTCCACGTCCTCGCCGTCGCTGGAGTCCGCCGTGGACGACGACGGCGGCGGCGCGTCGACCTCCGTGTCCTGCTTCCCGGACCACCTGTTCAAGCGACGCCGCCGGCGCCAGCGCCGCACCGCCGCGCCGCGGACGTTCGTGGCGGAGCCCGTGGGCGCGCGCTCCTGCTCGTTCGTGGGCACGCACGAGTACGTGGCCCCCGAGGTCGCCCGCGGCGATCCCCACGGCGCCGCCGTGGACTGGTGGGCCCTGGGCGTGTTCCTCTACGAGCTCCTCCACGGGCGCACCCCGTTCGCCGGCGCCGACAACGCGTCCACGCTCCGCAACATCGCGCGCCGCCCGCTCGCGTTCCCGCCCACCTCGGGCTCCTGCGGCCCCGCCGACGCCGACGCGCGGGACCTCATCGCCGGGCTCCTCGCCAAGGACCCGGCCCGGCGCCTCGGGTCCCGCCGCGGCGCCGCCGACGTGAAGGCCCACCCTTTCTTCCGCGGCCTCAACTTCGCGCTGCTCCGGGCATCCCGCCCGCCCGTCGTCCCCGGCGCGTCGCCGCTGCACCGGTCGCAGTCCTGCCACGCCGCGCCGGTCCCCGCTACGCCCAGCAATAGGAAGAAGCCGGCGCCGGCACCGGACCCCCGATTTGACCTGTTCTGAGTTCTGAACGTTGCCGCCGCCGCCATCGTCGCCGGGAGACACGCCGCCAGCATTAACCTAGCCAGGATGTACACAAGCTAGTAGCTGCATGTACTCGTACTAATTTAATCTTATGTACTAATACTACGCCATTAGTCTGATCCTAATCCTACTACTACCTTCGAGCTCCGGTTTCCGAGGCACGCCGTCAGCAGGTGATCGCCGGGTTAATCTAGCGATCGGAACCGGCCGTGTTTGGTTACTAAAGTGAATTTTACGCGCACATTTTTCCAGGAGAAAATCTCCAATTCAATGCATGGAGTACTAAATAAAGTCTATTTGTAAAAAAATTTCAGGAATGAATGTAATTTTTCGAGACGAATCTAATGATGGTAAGTAACTGGTTATTTGTTACAGTGTTGCTACAGTGATCATTCTCTAATTACATGGGGGTCGCGTGATTTATATGAGGGTTGTGGAGGTGGTTTTATAATTAGACTTTATTTAACACTCTAAATTAGTGGTGAAATGACCAGAAAATTTTCGCGAAATTTTTTACAACCCAAACCAAACACAACTGTTTGGAGCTTGTCCGGTAATCTAGCGATCGGAACAGGGGTCACATGGGTGTTTGGAGCTTGCCCGGTGAGCAGGGCGATTACATTAGTGGCGGGTGTTGACCTGTCTCCCGGAGCGCCTCGTCCCGGGCCTGCTTGGTTGGTGCGGCAGGCTGCCAGCGCCAGTGGAGTGGTTTTGGTAACCCAGCAAGCACATGCTGCATTGTATTTTCGTTTTGGTTGCCGGAGAGGTGTGTGACAGTCCCGCCCAATGGATGGCTAGTTTTTGCTCAAAGTGTCTGCACTTGTTGGTCGTCGTCTGAAATTGACGTGCGTTGGACGAACAGTTGTTGGATGCATGGATTTCGTTGGTTGTTGTGGGTATTGGGTCCGTCCGGAGAGATTAGAAGATGCTTGAAAGTCACAAAGTGATACTGTAGCTAAGATGAGGAGGGTTGCAGATTAGAAGATGCTTGAAAGTCACAAAGTGATACTGTAGCTAAGATGAGGAGGGTTGCAGCCATGATCAGAGAGTTTTTCAAGCTCACTGTCACTGATGGAGTCGTTGGCACGGGCTGCTTGTTGGCACCTGGCCGTGGACCACGTGCCGGGCCGGAGAGCGGCTGCGTCCTGCCGCACCATGGCACGGCAACCACGGGTCCACGGCACGGTTGCTGCCGCCGACCGCCGTTGCGTGTGCCGTCGCACCAGCTTGCCGCGTGCTGGTCTGCGGCTGCCGCTGCACGTCCAGTTGAGGGCCTGAGGCAGGGCGCCCGCGAAGGACGCGACCGGTGGACGGGGACCGATCGAGCAGCTAGCTGGGGTTGCCGATGCCGGTGGGTGTCGTCGCAGTCGCGGAGCCCCTTTCCCCGCACGATCGGTCCATCTCTGTCGGGGGCCCCGGCCGGGTCGCCGGTCTCGGATCACCGACCGGACACGGCTCGCCGGAGCATCCCCGCCCCCCGTTGCGTGCGGCGTGCGGCGACGTGCCATGTCCGCCGCGGATGCCGGCTGGGCCCACGCGCATGCTCATGCACCGTGCTTGAACTTTGAAGCCTTCGAGTCCTCTACCGGTGCTCCCCCGGGGCGAGTTCATGGCTCCTCCACTCCACACTCCACACTCCACACTCCACAGGCATGGTGAGCCGCGGCGCCAGATGCACCCGCCATTAATACGGGACACGCAGGTCGTCTGGGGCTCTGGGCGCCGGGCAGAGGCTTGGAACAGGGCCGTGACGTGACCCGCGGCTCCTCTTAGCGAAGCACAGCAACCAGCGCTGTGTTTAGGTGGGGAGAATAGTGGGAGAAAAAGTCACATCAGTCACTGTAGCACGCTATAGTATTTTTTGTTTGTTTGTGGTAAATATTGTCCTAACATGACTTAACTAGTCTCAAAAGATTCGTCTCGCAACGTATATCAAAACTATACAATTAGTTTTTTTATTTAAATACATTTAATACTCCATGTATAAACTATTTGTTATATTTAATGTTTCGATGTGATAGGAGATGTGATGGAAAATTTGAAAAGTTTTGGAAATTTTGTGGGAACTAAACACACGCCAGGGCAAGCAAAGCCTGCGCCGGGCCGGGCCCCAGGCCCCGGCCATGCGAGCACGTCTGCAGATCCGCGTGCGCCCTGGAACCTGCAGGGGGGCTTTGACCCTAAACTCGGCAAAGAAATTCGCCTCGATCGGGGCCGCGGCCAGGACGGGACACCCGCGACGGGACCGTAGAAACTTCGCGGTTAAACTGTTGTGGAGCCCGCGGTGGCGAGGCAAAACTGTTGCGTCACCCACTGTAATTTCTGCCGATGCCGTGCTCCGTGACAGCAAAGGCTAGCAATCAATGGCGGTGGGCAGGCAGGTTAGAGCAAGGGCAATAGATTTCGCCCGCCCCTGGCTGAGATGCCGGCGGAATGATGGTGGCCCCCGCTGCTAGATCAGTGCTCAACCAATAGCAGGACGCCCCTCGCGTCTCCGCCCGCCGCAGCCGGCGTTTTGCGAGTCGCCCGGTCTAGTCTCTCTCCTATGCCACGTCGACTCCCCGCCACCTCTCAGCCGGCCACAATACTTGCTCTTAAAATCAAAGCTGCTGCGCGTAGGGTTTTTACTCCGGCTGAGCTCGCCATGGAGCGCCTAGTAGGCAGCTAGCTGCAGGAGCAGGACGCAGGTATCGCCATGGCCACGGCCGATCACGAGCACTAGCAGAGCAGAGCAGGCGTTCCGAGCAGGCCGGCCACTTTCGCTGCCTCACTGCGTGCGGCTCGTAGGGAGAAAAGGACACGCGCTAGATTGCGGTTTCCTGATGTCACGGCAGTTGCACATCATGGGCGCGGCGCGCGCCGCGAGGAGCGTGGAAAGCTCGCCGGCGATGGATCACCATGCAGTGCAACGCCTGCCGGGCTAGGGATGCAGGAGCCGCAGGCTACGACTCCGTGGTGGGCAGTGGCGCTGGATGGAGGAGGAGGAGCAGCGGGGGCGGCAGGCGCGCGCGAGGGAAAGGCAGCGGAAAGCCTGCGCGGCGCATGCACGTCTCGGTCTCGCCTCCTCACGCCCGACCTCGGACCCTGGGCCGCGCCATGGGCGCCACCTCCGTATCCTTGGCCAGCCGCCCAGCCCATGAGCTCGAACGAAAAGCTGCGTCCGTCTGCAGCGGAAGCTGGGAGGAACTGGAGCCATGGCGCGCTTCCTGAGCATGTCGCATCATCTAGGCTACCAGCTACCTAGCAGGAAATGGTAGGAGGAGCACGGACGAGGCCACGGGCGTAGCCTGGCCTATGGGCTGTGCGGCGAGGCGAGCCGGTGACACGTTCGTACGCACGCGCGGCGGGGGGCCAGGGCCGCAGAGGAGCAGTGGTCATAGGCCATGTTTGGTTGGAGGGTAGAAAAGTTTTGATGAGAGAGAAACGATGCTTTGACTATTAATTAGGGATATTAAATAAAGTCTAATTACAAAATTACCTCCACAACTGTGGTACTGTAACAGTTGCTCTATCTAATGAGGTCTTTGACCGCATGATTGGAGGATGATTGAGCGCTGTTACTGTAGCATCACTGTAGTCAATCATGATGAAACTTGGCTCATTAGATTCGTATCGAAAAGTTACACCCATTCCTAAAAAAATTTTGCAAATAAACTTCGTTTAGTACTTCATGCATGCATTCGTCTTTTTGTGCAAAAATTTCCATGGAATCATCCAAACATGGCCCTAGTGCCGTTGCCAATCCCCAGGTGGAGTGCGCGAGGTCAGCACGTAGGGTCGTGATGTGATGCTCGGCGCGCGAGAGAACAGTGCTGGAGCAAGCGGCGGCCGGCCGCGATTTGGCCTGCCCAGCAGTTCCTGACAAATGTATGGCCCAGCCCAGATATCATAACCGGCCCGGCCCGTCGGTTGCTGCCAGCCCATATTCTGTCCGACCATCGCAAGCCAAATTTTGGCCTGACCCCAAAGGTATCTCTGGTTTCCATTTGTCTTGCACCTACGACAGAGATTCATATCAGAATGGATTACACACATACATGAGCCAGTCTGATCAAGATGGAAGCAAAGCGGCTGTTGTTGACAACTTGAGACGAGAGATCGCGTCCAGTTTTTGTTTCCAACGCACGGGTGCTGAGCTCTGGCGGCGCTGGCTTTCGACTTCCAACACCAAGAGACGATCCTGCAAGCACCGGTAATTTGGAAGCACATGGCACAGTTTCAGCATGCGCGCTCTCCTTTCGCTGAATTCAAGCAAAAGAACGAGTTTGCGGTACCAGGTGTGAGACGGTTAATCTGGCGAAGCACAGAGCTGCAGGTGTGGCTGCTGCAATGCAAACCGTGCTTACTATCCCCGACTTGTGCAGTGCTCGCCGTCTGTCGGAAGACGATGCAAGAACAGCGATTTTCCCACCCTCGCACATTAGCGATTTCCATCTGGTCAGTGGGTGTGATAGTTCTTCCTCCAACCTGTTGCCGCCAAGTTATGTGGCTTCCTGAAACATGATAAACAAAGCCGTCAGGATTCAGGAACAACTTCCTCTCACACCATTTACAGCACATGATAGTGATTTCCCACTGACGAAACCAAACCAATAGATGTCCATTCGTTGTGCGGGACTTAAACATTCATGGTTGAATACTTCTCCTGTTTCTGTTAGCAAGTGAACTGAGCTTGGATTGTTTTTCCGGATCAAGGCAATTCTATTGTTCTACTCCCGCATCCCAAATTATTAGTCATTTTGGCTTTTCTAGATACATAGATTTTGCTATGCACCTAGACATAATATATATCTAGATACATAGAAAAAATTATGTATATAGAAAGCCAAAACGAGTAATAATTTGGGACGAAGGGAGTATAACAAAAAGAAAACCTTTTAGTCCCAAGCAAATTAAAATAGGGAAAACGTTCCAAACAGTAAAAAATGTCTTCAGTTCTGTACCACAGAAGCAACTGTTTATCTGGATATATGGAGCAAATTTACCTGGTTAAGGTCCTTGGTCCACCTGGGCTCCTGGAGTCACAATGCTTGGAGTTGGAGCTCCCAGGCAACTGAAATCAAATCTGTCTCTTCTTCGCATGGGTGGCCAGCTGGCTTAATTCTTTCCTCCCCTCTGATTGAATCATGGGTCATGAGAGTCATGACTCACGAGTCACTACTAACTGCCACCAATCCAATTGCGTTACTGTTACCACAGCGATCTACAATCCAACATCCCAGTGCAACAAGAACAAGTGTTATACAACATTTCAATAGCTTCATTCACACATTTCCAAAATTTATGCATGTATAATGCAAATTCAATAATCAGTAGACTGGATCAAGTATGGCAAAATAATTAAATTTAAGTTTTGAGACTTCTGTGTTGCACAAATTTCCAGAACATTTTCATGGTAGAAGTATGGTTTATATTGCCTAGGGGCTAAGTGCATGAATAAGGAGAACCGAAGGAGTGAATTTTTGGTACTTACATCTCTTTGAAGCTATATTACACCCATGCAGAACAGGTCCAAAGTGATGAAACGTATGTTAACAATCATTGAAGAGCATCTGTTCTTGACCAACACATTTTGCAACGTGCGGTAATCAAGGAATGGCATGACCACGAAGCACCACACTGCTCTGCCCTACTATCTTCTTGATTCCAGCCTCCTGCATCACCTCTCCCATTCTAACACCAGCCTGCCAATTACCATCTTCTAAAAAAACATTCCTAACAGTGACATATCGACCTGATTGCTGGGGGCCAAGGGCCATCAGTTTCTGCCCAACCTCCACTGCAAGCTCCACATTTCCATGGAGCCTACAAGCCCCAAGAAGAGCACCCCACACAGAAGCATCAGGCGCGAAGGGCATCCTCTCTATAACTCGAATGGCATCCATAAAACGGCCAGCACGGCTTAATAAGTCCACAACACATCCATAATGGACCATCAGTGGTGTCACCTTGTAATCAGCGACCATGGCCTCAAACCAGTATAACCCAATCTCCACCATTCCTGCACGAGCACAAGCCATCAGCAGAGCAACAAAGGTGATCTGATTTGGCAAGAACCCTTCAGTCCTCATCATGTCAAACTTAACCAGCGCTTCAGCCTCCTTCCCATGATTAGCCAATGCCGAAAGCAGCGCGTTCCAAGTGCAAACCTCCTTCTTGCAGACAAACTCAAAAGCTCTTGTACACGCACCAAGCCTCCCATGCTTCCCGTACATGTCAACTAGAGCTGTGCCAAGAAACGCAGTGGGCTCAACCTCATGCCGGACCATGTACGCATGGACAGCCATCCCCGATATAAGCCCCTCAGCACCATCAAGGTTGGCAGAGGCCGAAAGCACGCTGACCAACGTGGCCTCCTCGAGCCTTCGTCCCATATTATCCAGCAAAAATCCCCTGAACACCTCGAGAGCGCACCGGTGCCGGCCACCGCGCGACAACCCAGACACGAATGTCGTCCATGACACGGCGTCCCTAGCTGGCATCTGCTCCAAGAAGACCCCCGCCGCTTCGAGGTCCCCGGCAAGGCACAGCACATCGAGCAGAGAGTTGCAGGCGGCCAGGTCCGGCCTCGCCTCCATCTCGTCGAACACCTTGCGTGCATCGCGCGCCGGGTGGCCCGTCCTGCCGTAGGCGCTGACGAGCGAGCAGGCGACGAAGCGGTCGCTCGCGAGGCCGCGGCGGAGGCACTGCGCGTGGAGCGCCCCCGCGGCGGCGGCGGAGCCCGAGGCGGAGGCGGACTTGAGGAGGGAGGGGAAGGAGTGGCGGTTGGGGCGCGCGCCGCGGGCGAGCATGGCGGAGAAAAGGCGCAGCGGGGCCGACGGGGGGAATGCCGACGAGGAGGCGGCGGAGAGGCGGAGGTGCGCGTGGGCGAGGCAGTTGTAGGGGAACGCGGTGACGGTGGCGGCGGAGCATTTGGGGTCGGGGAGCAGCACGCCGGAGGTGAGGAGGAGCGCGTGCAGCTGCAGCAGGCGGCGCGGGAAGGGGAAGTGCTGCTGGAGGAGGCACTCGAGGACGGCGTACGAGTACGGGGAGGCGCACCGCATCGACGCTCACAGAAACCTCGCCGCCGCCGCCGACGTGAATGCAAGCGCGCGGCTCCGCTCCGCTCCGCCGTGGCCGCGAACTGCGCCGCCCATCAGAGAAACATTTCTGCGGGCCGAACTGGTCTCGGCCCACGTGGCCCACCACACGTTGCGCGCGAAGCAGCACGACCTGGCTTCCGGCGGGCGCAAAACCTATCCGTGTTCCGGAAGTTTTTTCCCAACATAACTTCTAGTGTTTGAGATTCGTGCAACCCATTTCATCCATCCATCTCTTCCCTCAACGCTAATCCGGCACCCGCACGCGCCCCTCTCCTACCCATGTGCGCCGCCGCCGCCCTCACCCGAGGGCCCTCGCCGCCGGCCCGGGGCTGCTCGCCCACCCCCACGCCGCCGTCGCCTCTCGTGCCCACAAGCACCGCTGCCACCCGCACGCCTCCTCCTCCCGGTCCCTGTGCCGCCACCCGCACGCCTACTCCTCCCGGCCCCTGTGCGCCGCCGTCGTCGTCACCCGCGGGCCGCCGCCGCCGCCGGCCAAGCTCTGCTCGTCCCGCGCCCCCGCCACCGCTTGTGCCCACGCGCACCGCCGCCACCCGCGCGCCCTGCTGCTCTCCGAGCCGCTGCCTGCGTTGCCCCGCTCTGTGCCGCCGCCGCCCGCCGTCGGTCGCCGGCGTCGGAGAAGATGAGGAGTAAATGTCGATTCAATATTTTCAAAATACTGCTTCAACATTTTCGAACTACTAGTTCAACATTTTCGAAATACTAGTTCAATATTTTCGAATGCTAGTTCAACATCAACTGGGCCTTAATGAGCTTTATAGATGATTTGCTTAACCATCTTCCACTAGATGAATAGGGTCCCCCTCCGGCGGGCCCGCAATGCCGCTGGCCCAGACACATTTTTATGTGGGCTTCAAGTGGAAATGGGCCCAGTCGCCCTACTCATTTTTTCTATTGCAATTATGGATCACCAGGTCCCCCTCAAAAAAAAAAGGATCACCAGGTTTTATTTACATCCACAGAGACAATACAGGTTAGAAACGAAGATAAAGGCCAAGTCACCTTATTCAGATAAATACTAGTTCAGCACTGGAAAGAAAGATGACGGGGATTAACGATTGTTTTCATTACAACATGAAATGTACAGCACATACGGAGGCCAATTAGGCAAGATGTGTTGCTGCACAAAAGACTAGTAGTGATTGGCATGAGCAACGCCGCTGTTTCTGCAGTAATTTAGCTGGATGCAGTTCATCGTGGTGCAGTGCTTCAGAAATTCCACCCTATATGCCGAGGCATGGATGGCAGTTTGATGGAAGGAGCTCGCCTGCAGCTAGTCAATGTGCCAAGCGAACAGAGTGAATAATTATCGTTGCCGCGCCACAGTTGTATTGCAAACTGTTGCTGTTTTTCCCAGTAAATTGCTTGTGCAGGCCTCCAGACTCAAAATGGTCGCAGTCCCAAGAGTTCTTGACTTCACAGTTGCACAGCCAATAGCTGACAAATGATCCATCTCCCAAGCAGCACCATGGAAGTGTCGATTTGTATTCAGTTGCATTGTATGTAGCGGCAGACAATTATCTACGCTGGTGAGAACTGCATGAAGACGACAGATAGATTAGTCAAATAAAAACTGCAACCGATTTAAGCCTCGGCTACACTAGTCCACAGTAGGAAAACTATCAATATTAACTATCTATTTTCCTTGAATTTCTTGCCATATAAACTGCCTCATCGCGCTAACTCCATTATCGCTCTCATCTAGTTTCTTATTGCAGGAATATTTCAAACCATGCGATTTTGAACAGCCAATCACATTTTGTATTAATTTTTCAGCCACAACTCATAGAATGGGCAGTAAACAAGTAATGCCACTTCCACTACCATATAGAGCAAACTCAAATTCCAGGTTTTCAACAGTGACTTTGAACAACCAATTTTGTATTTTTCAGACAATCTCAAACTCCAGGTTTTCAACAGTGACAGGTTACAAATGAGCTTTTTTTCTGGGGGATATGGTTTACAAAGGAGCTGACCTTTCGCAGTTTCCAATAAGCTTCTTATGTCAATCATGTAAATGAACCTACTAGTCAGCTTTTGATCCCCATTCTACATCCTGTGTGTTGTTTAACAACTTCACCTTTGAAATTTGAACTGTAAAGCAGTATGTAATCCAGGTCAAAGTCTTAGGATTAATGCTGATTTCACCTACGATAGTTAAATTCATATTTGGGGAAATCATCTGCACAATAACAGATGTTATACAATGCATCGCATCAGCCTTCATCATCTGAAAAGGAATGGGAGCCACACCTACTTGGCTATTACTCATCATCTAGCCCACCCTACAGTACATAATCGGATGATGGTAATGAAACAGTAGAAAGAACTGGCTTAGCTTGATTGTAAGACAGTGCTATAGCAATTCTCAGGTGCTCACCGTACTTCTCCAGTCATGAAAGAAGCATTAATCTTCCTGGTGCTCATCATCTTCCCAGTGACTGGCGATGCCTGATACCTCTTCCTGACGAGGAAGCATGCGACGGAGCGGTCGGAAACGAAGCCGTGCGCATCAAGCGTCCTCGTGGTGGTTGCCCTGGAGCTGGATTTCAGGAGGGAGGGGAAAAGACTGGTAACGACGTGCCGCCCCACCGACGAACACAGCAGGGCGGAAGTGGGGTGCGCCACGTCGGCGTGGGCAGGCAGCTGAATGGGAAGGCGGCAACGGAGGCCGGAGCCGGAGGAGAGGAGCAAGCTTAAGGTTGACGCTCGTGGGGTGGCGAGCAACTGTACGAGTACGGCGTACCGTGCATGTGTGCATTGCTCACTGAAGCTTCGCCGCCAACCGAGCCTCTGTCTGGGAAGCCAGTCCGTAACACTTCCTACTTCAGCTGCCCCTCCAGTAATTCTGGCATTTCATCTGATAGTCTGATTGATGCGCCCAAGTCAGAAACATGGCTGCCAGATTATGTGCTCCTGCAACTGTCAGTTCTTTCTTCTTGTCATGACAGTCGATTTGTCCACTTGTAGCTGTTAACCTGACTGCATATATATCCTTTGCTGTTCAACACTGTACTGCAAACTAGTCGAGTAAATTTTGGGCGTACCTCCTGCCTCTCATTTTTTTTCAACCAAAGAATTATATGTTTGGACATCTGTAAGTGTACCTGCATTTGCCTTTGGTGAAGTATAATTTCCTTCTACTATCGCTGTCGAATTATATTGATCCATCTAGAGAGGACAGCGTATGCACTTGACTCCAATTTAATATATCCATCTGACTCTTCTTATTGACCATGTGACGCACCATAAGTCCGTAAGTGCTTTAGAACCATTAGCATGACCATTCACATGACCAAAACCTCCAAAGCATCATGGGAAGCTGGAAACACCAGATTGGCTGGATTACAAGATAATCCTTTCTGCTGGGAACGACAGCACGGAGATAGTACATCCCTTCAAGCACATGGAAACAAGCAATTGGTTGGATCCCAAGATAATCCTTTGTGCTGAGAGAACTGCATGAAGATAATACATAAATAATATGTTAGTCAAAACATGAGGCCAATTGAAGCCTATCTGTACACTATTCCTCAGCGGGAAAATAACAAGTCAACTGTACACTTCAAATTCCTCGCCATCTAGCTAAGTATTTCATGACGCCTGATCCAGAACAATTCAAGCAGCGTTGGCACGCATCCATATTTTTCAGATACAACTCAAAAAATGGACAGGAAGCAACCAGAGTTTGACAGCAATATGAGTAAAACTCAAATCAGATACTAGCACTTTTAACAACAAAACTATAACATGACTGTGGCACTTTCGGAGAAAGTTAGAGATGTGTACAGCGCCACAACACAGCTTTTGATTCCTACATTTGCATGCTTCAATTTCGGAGTTTTAACAGAAAAGCAATATGTCATTCAGGTCAATTGGTCAAAGTCTCAGGGCTAATGTGAACTGACCTGCACTAGTTAATTACCATTCACAGAAATCATCTTAACTTCCTGGGTTACGCCTACTTCCTTATAAATCATTATCTAGTCCATCCTAGAAAATACATAATAATCACATGATAGTAACAAGAGAGTAGTTGAGCACTGGCTTAAAACGATGCCATAGCTGCATAGCAAGTATACACCAAACCTCTAAAGCCATGAAAGAAGCCTTATTCCTCCTGGTGTTCCTCATGTCACAAGTGAGAGTTATATCCACTACCTCTTCCAAGCTCGCCGTATCGCTTCCAGGGTGCCCCGCCAAATGCGGGAACATCACCATCCCTTACCCCTTTGGCATTGGTGCTGGCTGTGCAGCAACTAGCCTCAACCCCTACTTTGCAGTGACCTGCAATGATACCTTTCAGCCGCCGCGGCCTATGATTGGTAACACTTCAACACCCAGAGAGGTCATTGACATCTCCTTGGAGCATGGTGAGGTGCGCGTTTATGGCCCTGTTGGCTACAGCTGCTTCAAGGCAAATAACACTATATCAGAGAACTACACAGCTGAGTTCAGCCTGGAAGGCACACCATTGATAGCCTCGACCACCAAAAACCGCTTCACAGTCATTGGCTGCAGTGCCCTGGGGATTATCGGAGGCAGAAACCCTGACCCTTACGTGGCTGGATGCTTCTCATACTGCCAAGGTATCAACAATACAGAAGATGGAGCAGCGTGCACCGGGATGGGATGCTGTGAAACCACCATCTCCCCCAATCTTACTGTCATCTTAGCGGAAGTGAGCAACATGAGCATTTCATGGATCTTCAACCCATGCTTCTACGCAATGCTTGTTGAAGTTGGGTGGTACAGCTTCAGGAAACAGGACCTTGTTGGGCACCGGTTCATCAACGAAAGAGCAACTAGAGGTGCTCCAGTTGTTAGTGACTGGGCCATTAGAAACAGCTCCTGTCCAAAAGAAAGGACAATAGCACCTAAAGATTATGCTTGTGTCAGTACAAACAGTTACTGTATAAGTGCAAGCAATGGGCCAGGGTACCTGTGCAACTGTTCTGAAGGTTATGGGGGCAATCCTTATCTTCGTGAAGGCTGCCAAGGTAATAATTTATTAATTCAAAAAGTTTCTGTAGACTAGGATATGGAAATCAAGACCATAAACTACAGGGACAAGTTTAGCCAATACATAATTGTAGACCACTTGTTCCTTACAATCAGAACACAGGTTTTGTTTCCTTTTTTTTGAAATTTCTCAACATATTGAATAACTCACCTTCTGACTTTTTTTTTTACTATACGTTAATCAATTTTAAATCTATCCAGATATAGATGAGTGTGAGCTGCGTAAGGAAGACCCGAAGTACAGTGCATTATATCCATGCAAAAATGGTGTCTGTATCAATACTCCAGGAGGTTGTATATGCCGATGCAAGATAGGAACAAGACCAGACGGCACAAATTCTGGATGCCGGCCTGTACTTAGTCAATCTGAAAAAGTGGTGGTCGGTAAGATTCATACCTGAGAGTATATTCCCCAAAAAAACATAGTTCATAAATTTACGTCCATATAAGGTGCTTTTCAAGGATTATGATGTGTCAAGCCTCAAATAAAATAATCGTGCAGGTCTCTGTGTTTCTGCACTTGGTGTGATGCTTTTGACATGCTTGTTAGTTATGAAATTACAACGGAGGAAGCTCAGGAAAGAGAAGGATGAGTACTTCAAACAAAATGGAGGCCTGAAGTTATATGATGAGATGAGATCAAGGCAAGTTGATACCATTCTTATACTTACTGAGAAAGAGATTAAGAAAGCCACAGACAACTACAGCGTTGATCATGTTCTGGGATGTGGTGCTCACGGAATGGTATATAGAGGAACTTTAGATGATAATGAAGAAGTTGCCATAAAGAAGTCCAAAACAATAGATGATGACTGCAGAGAAGAATTTGTAAACGAGATAATAATATTGTCACAAATTAACCATAGGAACATAGTGAGGTTACTGGGATGCTGCTTGGAGGTAGATGTGCCAATGTTGGTGTATGAGTTCATTCCCAATGGTACTCTGTTTGAGTTCCTTCATGGCAATGATTGCAGATCACTGATCCCTTTGGACTTAAGGTTAAAGATTGCTACACAATCAGCAGAAGCTCTTGCCTACATTCATTCATCAACTTCTCGCACAATTCTGCATGGAGATGTCAAATCCCTCAATATACTCCTTGATAATGAATACAACGCAAAAGTGTCAGATTTTGGAGCATCAGCACTGAAGCCCATGGACAAAAATGATTTCATTATGCTTATCCAAGGAACTCTTGGCTATCTAGATCCTGAGACTTTTGTCAGTCACCATCTAACTGACAAGAGTGATGTATACAGCTTTGGAATTGTTCTTTTAGAGCTAGTTACAAGAAAGAGGGCTATATACATTGATAATCTTAATGAAAAAAAATCACTATCTCATACGTTCATACTGACGTTCCACCAGAATAAGCTCTGGGATATGTTGGACTGTGAAATAATAGATGATAAAGTTATGGTAGTACTTGAGAAACTAGCTGAGCTTGTCATGCATTGCCTGAGCCCAAGAGGAGATGAGAGGCCGACAATGAAGGAAGTTGCAGAGCGCCTACAAATGTTGAGGAGACTCCAGATGCAGTTAGTAACAAAAACAAAACCTATTAGAGTGCGTTACTCTCATGAAGGACCATCGAGGCCTGTTGCTTCAGATGAGATAAGGTACCAGGGCATGGAGACAACCAAACTAGTGTTTGATGTAGATGCCTGAACATAGTAAAGGCATGGTATTTGGTAGATCACTTCTGCTTTGTACTATCATTGTGGGTTTGGACTATGCTATTGTGTCTTTATATGTTTATAACTAGAACAAAATCATCATTTATATTCTGTAAAATGGAATGTGTAATCCTAAAATAAACTCGATACAATTTTATTACATCATTTATTTCACCCCGCAATTTTTCATTAAAAAAATATTGTTCAGGAGTGTAAAGTTAACTTGTTCAAGTGCGAGAAAGCTCTAACTTTTCTTTACACTTCGATTACAACAGGCTTTTTCGCTAAAACCAGCATACCAAAAGATTGGATTATTATGGACAGTATGAAATGTATTCTGTGTCCGAGGAAAACAAATTATCGGATGAAAGTACTAAGTTAGTGCAGATTTCAGGTCTCATCAACAAAGTGGTTTACACTATAAGATGATTGCATCAGCTCTGGATGCATCTATACAACATACAAAGACATATGGGGGCATGGGGAAAATTACAAATGCAGTAAAGTAAATTAAATTCTTGATGAGTAAGCCTCTTTGGCTAATGGTTTTGATGTGTCACGGTATCAATTTCTACAAGAAGACATATATGAACATGCAGTATTTCTTATTAACGATTTATAGAGGCTAAATTCCATAAGAAAACTTGCAATTGCAGCTCATTAACAGTGCAAGGATTTTCCTCTCAATACAAAGATACCCAGCTCTCTTGCGTGTTCGAGAAAAAAAAAAACAGCGCAAGGACTACAAAAGACAGACATAAGCAAAATAACAGACATAAATGGACAGAGCATCTTGAACTGCACTCAAATTTGTATCGCCATTTTCAAGAAAAAATATGTTCAACAAAATGGATCAAAAAGCATACCTTACATATATTCAGATCCACCAGCTGTGCAGAATTATGAGGACCTGGTTGCGAGCCATCCACTCACAGAACACAAAAAAGGTACAGAAAATAATTATGGGCAGCATTGGTGCAGCATTGGTGAAATAGTACAAGGTAAATGTACAATGATCATCCTTAAGACTGCACCCGCACTAGTCATCATTTGACGAGAGGGGCGCTGCACCTGCGGGCGAGCGTGCGGAGAACAGCCGGAGCGGGGCGCGCAAGAGGGAGCGGAGGTGCGCGTGGGCGAATCGGTTGTACAGGAAGCCGGCGGCGGAGGGGAAGGGTCGGAGAGAGCGCTAGACATCGCCTGTCCGGGATGGCTCCGCGCCTCTGCCACCGCCGGTCGCCGAAGCCTCCCGCCGCCGCGGCCCGCGTGCCGGTGATGTGGGAGACGACGGAGTAGAGAGGCGCGTGGGCCGTCCCGCCCGTCGCAGCCACTAAATTATGGGCCGAGAAGGTCAGCCCACCTTGGCACCTTGGTTCTGGGTCACGGCTAATAGCGATCCGATTTTGGGCCGGGTTGAGTTCATATGCTGCCGGGCTACCACCACACACAGAAGAAGGCTGGCGAACGGCCCAGTACGTTTTGAATCCGCAGAAATCGTTTCGCTACGGCCCCCAGACGTGGGCCCTCCCGCCATCTAGCTTGCAGCTGTTGTGCGTGAGCAGCAGTAGTTTGCTAGGATTTGCCTGCACCATCGCTTCCGAAGACTTTCCCAAATTCGTGGGAATATGGTACTAGCTGTTATAAAACTAGGTAATTTTCAATATATTTTAATTTTAAATATTACTAGCAATTTCATAACATAAAAGAGTGATAATGTGTGAACAAAATATGTGCTTATGTTCATGTTATTCTCACTAATAAGCATGAACAAAATATTAAACCAGAATAAGTTTAGAGTGTACCCCAAGGCGGGACCAGTGCCGGAGGCATCGGATGCGCTGTTACCAGCTGGAATAGACATTCTATTCGACTGGCCTTGCTTGAAGTAGCCGAACGACGTCGATGCAGGAAGATGTTCGCAGTGCAGTCCCACGAACCACGAACGATCATCAGGCAGTAGACGAAGTAGTCGTTCTGGTCGCCGAAATGTAGACGAAGTAGTCATTCACGCCGCCAGGAAGTAGCCGATGTAGTCGTTCAGAGAGGGAGCGAGCAGTCGCGCCAAGACGCTCCCCAAAAAACTGATTGCCCGCTATCCCGTGTAGGACCTTCAGCGTGCAGAGGTTCCGGAGACCTGCTGTCGCTAGAACTGTGCACGCAGTGCTAGCGATGGAGATCGCAGAAAGCAGCTGAGGGAGAAGAGAGAGATCTCCTAAGCAGGAGTACCTGAAGCAAGAGCTGAAGGTGTGAGGATGAGTGGAGGAGGGGGTGGTTTATATAGGCGTGGAGGTGTCTCAGATTCAATGAATCTGGATGTTATAATGGGCTTTGATGAGCAGCAATTACTGGTGCAATTGAATCACAGGAATCTCATTAACCGCAAAGGTTTTATTCTGTGTCATCATTCACCTGTAAATGTCAACATTTTATTGTCTCTGATTTAATGCTTGCACCGCACCGCACCACACGTCACGTACGGCCGCGTCACGCCGCGCCAATGCCCACGCCCACGCCCACGGCCTCGGCCCGGCCCGGCCCGGCCCGGCGAGGCGAGCGAGCGCGCGCGCGTGTGGTTTACCGATCTCCTCTTACCGGCTTCACAAGTGGTGTACATAAGGTCCACCCTTTAAGTCGGTTGAGATCTTCCTCAATTCCCGATACGTAATTAAGCAATTGATTCCCTAGCATTTAATAGTGGGCTTTGAATTCTTTTAATGCATTGAATAGAATAAACGGGCCAAGCCCATAATTCCAACAATCCCCACCAAGAATTTCAAGCCACACTAGAAATGCTCTCATTTCTTCATTGATATACCAGTATTTGACAGACACTGTTAAGTTGCCTAGCATTTAATAGTGGGCTTTGAATTCTTTTAATGCGTTGAATAGAATAAATGGGCCAAGCCCATAATTCCAACAATCCCCACCAAGAATTTCAAGCCACACTAGAAATGCTCTCATTCCTTCATTGATATACCAATATTTGACAGACACTGTTAAGTTGAACTTCCATCTAGAACAAAGACTACACTTATTCACAACTGTACAATGGACTATGCCTTGAATTGCCAGTCTTGTGCAAACAAGTTTGACCAGAGTCCTACACTGGTACTAGGCTACATAAACATCCCCGCGGTTTGGAGCTTATAAGTCATACTCTATGCCTTTCATGAGTTTCTAGAGAATACCCAGTTCTCATAGACTATGACCAGTAGTCAGACTCGTATAGGTGTGTTCCTTTCAGATATTCTGTAGGACATCTTTGTTTCAAGAAAACAACTCATTTGTTTTAAAGAAACCATCTGGAACACATTAAGGTATAAACCAACCTGTCATACAGATTAGAAGAGAAATGCACCTTATACACAGAATGAGTCTTTTTACAAAGGTTCTCTTCTCTCAGTCAGACTTTAGTTTATTTCACCATCCTACTTCACGGGATCTCCGATCACATAGGATAGGTTTCCACTATAGAATGACTCGCGTGGGTTTCAAGCCCAATTCCATAGATACATTGTCTATCACATTTCGTGAAAGACCCTTTGTAAACTAATCTGTCAGATTTTAAGCCGTCTGAACATAGTCCAAGACTATTACTCCGGAGTTTCTCAATTTTCTGACAGATTTCAATTGTCTTTTTACATATCTTGATGACTTCATATTATCCTTTGAACTGTTCACCTTGACAATTATCGTTTAATTGTCACAGTTCATTAGAATTGCCGGTATCGGTTTTTCAACTATCGGCAAGTCCAAAAGTAGCTCACGAAGCCACTCAGCCTCAACAGTGGCGGTATCTAATGCTGTGAGTTCTGCTTCCATAGTTGACCTTGTTAAGATGGTCTGCTTACAAAACTTCTAGAAAATAGCTCCACCACCAAGTGTAAACACATATCCACTTGTGGCCTTTATCTCATCAGCATCAGAAATCTAGTTTGAATCACTATACCCTTCTAGTACCCTAGGGTACCCGGTGTAGTGAATTCCATAGTTCATTGTGCTCTTTAGATAGCGCATTACTCTTTCAAGAGCCTTCCAATGATCATCTCCCGGGTTTGAAACAAACCAGCTCAGTTTGCTTACAGAAAACGAGATGTCAGGTCTTGTTGCACTAGCTAAATACATCAATGACCCAATTATCTGAGAATATGTCAGCTGATCTCGCATTATCCTTTTGTTCTTCCTTAGAATTAAACTGGCATCATATGGTGTTGAGACAGGTTTATAGTCGTTATAACCAAAGTGACTTAACACCTTCTCCACATAGTGAGACTGTGTAAGAATCACCCCACCATTGGTTTTTTTACCAGCTTTATATTAAGGATAACATCAGCTTCTCCCGGATCCTTCATTTCAAAAGTTTGATATAAAAAGTCTTTGACTTTTTTAATCACAATAAGGCTAGTGCCAAAGATCAGTATGTCATCCACATACAAGCACAAAATCACTCCTTCAGCCCTACCATAGTGATAGTACACATATTTGTCAAATTCGTTCACAACAAAGCCAGCAGACATCAAAGTCCTGTCGAACTTTTCATGCCACTGCTTAGGCGATTGCTTGAGACCATATAAAAATTTCAACAACTTACAAACCATTCCTTCTTGACCCTTTGATACAAACCTATCTGGCTGATCCATATAGATCTCATCTTCCAACTCTCCATTGAGGAAAGCCGTCTTAACGTCCATTTGATGAACGAGAAGACCATAAGAGGCTGCCAGGGAAAGTAACACTCGTATCGTGGTCAACCGGGAAACTGGTGAATAAATGTCAAAGAAATTTTCTCCTTCTTTTTGGGTATAACCCTTGGCCACAAGCCTAGCCTTATACTTTTCAATAGTACCATCTGGCCTAAGTTTTTTCTTGAACACACACTTGCATCCAACTGGTTTGCATCCATAAGGACGTTCAACGACCTCCCAGGTTCCATTAGACATAATAGAATCCATCTCACTCCTCACTGCTTTCTTCTAATAGTTAGCATCAGGAGATGAATATGCTTCTTTAATGGTTCTGGGTGTATCATCCATGAGGTATACAATGAAATCATCACCAAAAGACTTTACAGTCCTTTGTCTCTTGCTCTTTCTCGGAGCATCATTGTTATCCTCCTCAGGATTTTCCACAAGTGTAGGTTCATTGTGTTCTACCGGCTCAGCAGAGCTATCATCCTCGATGAACTCTTGCCTAGATGAGCTTGTTCCATCTCTCATGGAAAAAATGTTTTCAAAAAATGTAGCATCTCTGGACTCCATTATAGTACCAACATGCATGTCTGGTACTCCAGATTTCACTATTAAAAATCTATACCCAATGCTGTGAATAGTATAACCTAGAAAGACACAATCCACAGTTTTAGATCCAAACTTACGTTTTTTGGTTATTGGCACACTCATTTTTGCCAAACAACCCCATGTACGTAAGTATGAAAGTGCTGGCATTTTCTTCTCCCATTTCTCGAATGGTGTTATCTCTTTATTCTTTGTAGGAACACGGTTTAGGACATGACATGCAGTCAATATAGCCTCACCCCACCATTTCTTGGAAAGTCCCGCTGTCTCTAACTTGGCGTTAATCAAATTCGTTAGAGTGCGATTCTTTCTTTTGGCAACCCCATTTGTCTGAGGTGAATAGGGAGGCGTCCTCTCATGAATAATACCATGTTCCTCGCAGAATAAAGTGAATAAATTTGAGAAGTACTCGCCACCACGATCTGACATAACTCTTTTGATCTTTCTCTCAAGTTGGTTTTTTACTTCAGCTTTATAGATTTTAAAGTAGTGTAAAGCTTCATCTTTTGACTTCAACAAATAGATGTAACAAAATCTAGTGCAGTCATCAATCAAAGTCATGAAATATCTTTTACCACCTTTTGTCAACACTCCATTCATTTCGCACAAATCGGAATGAATTAATTCTAAGGGTGCCAAGCTCCTCACCTCCGCGGCCTTATGAGGCTTGCGAGTTTGTTTTGATTCAACACATACATGGCACTGGCACTTAGAATTTTTGACAAAAGTAAATTTTGGAATTAAACTCAAATTAGCTAAGCGTATCATACAACCAAAATTAACGTGACAAAGTCTCGAATGCCAAACATTTGTTTCATCAATGTTAATAATATTGTATGCAACTTTATTACAAACATCTGTTAAAGAAAGACGGAACAAGCCTCCGCTTTCATAAACTTTTCCAACAAAAATACCAAACTTAGACAAGATATATTTATTGGACTCAAAGACTAATTTAAAACCATCTCTACACAGTAGAGAGCCGCTGACTAGATTCTTCTTGATGGTAGGGACATGCTGCACGTTCTTCAGCTGCACGGTCTTCCCCGAAGTAAACTTCAGATTTACCGTATCAACACCAAGAACACATGCATGAGATCCGTTCCCCATCAGCAAGGAGGAAGTTCCGCCGACCTAGTAAGAAGAAAACAAAGAAGCATCATCACAAACATGAATATTAGCACCAGTGTCAACCCACCACTCGGGTGAACAAAAAACTAAAAGAACTGTAGGTAATAAATTACCGTACCCAGATGTTCCTCCAGGCTCGCTAATTACCATGTTGGCGGAATCCTTGCCTTTGCGGTTCGGACACTTTGCAGCAAAGTGTTCCATACTAGCGCACACATAGCAAGCTCCCTTCTTCTTCTTGAAGGTGGTTGTCTGCTTAGTCCTTGGTTGGTTCAACGGTGGCTTTTTCTTATTCTTGTGGGAGTGGTTCTTCTGAACAAGATTGGCACTTGAAGCACCAACAACTCCTTTCCCACATATGTCCTTTGCTCTCGCCTTCTCCTCAACATCAAGAGTCCCAATGAGTCCATCTATGGTGAACTCATGTCTCTTGTGTTTTAGTGAAGTAGCAAAGTCTCTCCAAGAATGTAGCAGCTTAGAGATAATACCTCCGGCCACAAACTTATCGGGTAACACACATAGGGACTCTTTGCTACAATTTTTGAGATCTTTTGCCAGAGTATGTATTTCATGAGTCTGTTCCACCACAGAACAGTCTTCGACCATCCTATAGTCAAGGAACTGCTCCATCGCATACAACTCACTGCCGGCATCAGACACTCCATATTGAGCCTCAAGAACATCCCACAATTCTTTGCCAGTTGGCAGTAGGACATAAGAATCCACCAGGTTTTCAGCGAGAACACTAATGACGCAGCCTCGAAAGAGGGTATCAGCCTCATCGAACGCACTCCCTTCCTCTGGAGTGAACTGTTCAGGCTTACCCTCTTTTACATGCATCACTCTCAGCACTGTCAACCATAGTATAAGCCGCTCTGGCCAACGTTTGTAATTGGAACCATCAAAAGGTGGTGGTTTGATTGTTGCAGCAAAGCTAGATACCGAAAGCCTATTAACAAGATCAGGTTTTTGGATTGTTAGAAAACTTGGTAATTTTTGATATATTTTAATTCCAAATATTACTAGCAATTTCATGACATAAAAGAATGATAATGTGTGAACAAAATATGTGCTTGTGTTCATATTATTCTCACTAATAAGCATGAACAAAATATTAAACCAGAATAGGTTTAGAGTGTACCTCAAGGCGGGACCAGTGCCGGAGGCACCGGGTGCGCCGTTACCAGCTGGAATAGACATTCTATTCGACTGGCCTTGCTTGAAGTAGCCGAACGATGCCGATGCATGAAGATGTTCGCAGTGAAGTCCCACGAACCACGAACGATCACGCCGCCAGGAAGTAGCCGAGGTAGTCGTTCAGAGAGAGAGAGCGAGTAGTCGCGTCAAGACACTCCCCAAAAACCTGATTGCCCGCTATCCCTTGCAGGACCTTCAGCGTGCAGAGGTTCCGGAGACCCGCTCTCGCTAGAACTGTGCGCGCAGTGCTAACGATGGAGACTGCAGAAAGCAACTGAGGGAGAAGGGAGAGGTCTCCTAAGCAGGAATACCTGAAGCAAGAGCTGAAGGTGTGAGGATGAGTAGAGGAGGGGGTGGTTTATTTAGACGTGGAGGTGCCTCAGATTGGTGCATTTGAATCACAGGAATCTCATTATCCGCAAAGATTTTATTCTGTGTCATCATTCACCTGTAAATGTCAACATTTTATTGTCTCTAATTTAATGCTTGCACCGCAGGTCACGTCCGGCCGCGCCGCGCCAACGCCCATGGCCTCGGTCCGGCCTGGCCCGGCGAGGCGAGCGCACGTGGTTCACCGATCTCCTTTTACCGGCTTCACAAGTGGTGTACATAGGGTCCACCCTTTAAGTCGGTTGAGATCCTCCTCAATTCCGAATTAAGCAATTGATTTCCTAGCATTTAATAGTGGGCTTTGAATTCTTTTAATGCATTGAATAGAATAAATGGGCCAAGCCCATAATTCCAACACTAGTTAGCAGGGATGTAAACGGATCGGATACGGACGAATATTACTAATATCATATTTATTTTCATATTTGTATTCGAATATGGAGTCGGATACGAATAGTGTTAGTTTTTATCGAATAAGATTGTAATAGATATCGACATCATAAAAATGTAACTTTTGAACATTCGGATACGGATCGGTTACGGATATTAGATACTCGGAATCGTATACGGACGGATAAAAACCCCTCCAGACCGGATCGAATTCGAATACGGTCGGAAAATATCCGTACCATTTACATCCCTACTAGCTAGAGTTAGGGAGCCTCGCTCTTCTGTAGTTGCCTTTGTTTTCACAAACTGTACGATGAATAAAAATCATAGCAAGGGATTCACAGAATGTCGAAGTTGAGATACACATTACTAAATTAAAACATAGAAAAGCAACACATGCATTCATACCTGAGTTTCACAGAATGTCGAAGTTGAGATACACATTACTAAATTAAAACATAGAAAAGCAACACATGCATTCATACCTGAGTTTAAACAACTAGAGATTACACATTGAATTTAAAAAGCGACACATTAACAACTGAGTGAGTGAAAGACATACAAACGCGCAACACACATCAACACCAGATCCACCAAAAGAAAACATATTTTTGAGATTACACCAAACTAAAACATAGAAGCAAAAGTCACACCCGAATGAAAACATAGTTACTTATCTATTAATTTTAGCATTTCACAACCAAAATGCCGCTGGATCCCTATTGAGGAAACCACTTGTTACTTCTTGAGGCAGGCTGAAGCATCGGACCCGGCAGTTTTTAAGCTTTAGGTCCCTTTCCGCATCATACCCTAGGGAGAAGGTCTTCAAAGGATACATAAAGCGACCGCATTGGGGCACGCCTCCAGCAGCCCCTGGCTCCCCTGAGCTCCTGATCAGCCGCCTGCCGTTCTCAATGGAGACACACTCCACAAGGTAGAATTTGCTCAGCTGTTTGTGCAGCAATATTTAGGTGGGAGGTTGCATCACGGGCTTCTGAGGCCTCATTATTTCTGAACAGCAAAGTAGCAGCAAACAAAAAGGCTGTTTGGTGTTGGACACTGAAGCAAGTGTACATGGATTCGGGAATGATGACCAGCATGATCAGCATGCTTCTTTTGAGTTCAGCTAATATATTGACTGCATGCTTCTTTTGAGTTCTTTGCTCCTCTGTATGATCCACTTTGACTGCTTCCACTAAGCAGATGAACCCAAACACATGATCGTCGACGTGATGAAGACACTCCCAAATTCGTGGAAATATGGTACTGGATTCCATTGCGTATATGTTCCTCCAAGCAGTTGAATGCATATATGATCCTTTACTGCGGAAAAGACAAAAGAGGTCCATTGGTCAGAACACGTGACTGATACAATACAACAACACAACAACAACGACATAGTCTTTTTCCCAAGCAAGTTGGGGTAGACTAGAGATGAAACCCGAAAGAAATAAGTTCAAAGTTCAGGCACATTGATAGCTAGTCTCCAAGCGCTTCTATCCAAAGCTATCTCTTTAGAGATATTCCAATCCTTAAGGTCTCTCTTAACCGACTCATCCCACGTCAGTTTAGGTCTACATCTACCCCTCTTTACATTATCGACCCGCTCAAGAACCCCATTACGCACCGGCGCCTCAGGAGGCCTTCGTTGGACATGTCCAAACCATCTCAGCCGATGCTGGGTAAGTTTCTCCTCAATTGGTGCCACTCCGACCCTATCCCGAATAACTTCGTTCCGGACTCTATCCCTCCTTGTGTGCCCGCAAAACCACCGCAACATCCGCATCTCTGCTACACTCAGTTGCTGGACATGTCGCCTTTTTGTAGGCCAACATTCAGCACCGTATAGCATCGCCGTACGAATTGCTGTCCTATAAAATTTGTCTTTTAGCTTTTGTGGCACCCTCTTGTCACAAAGGATGCCAGAAGCTTGCCGCCATTTCAACCAGCCAGCTGAAATTCTATGCCTAACATCTTCATCAATGTCGCCATCCTTTTGTAGCACCGATCCTAAATACCGAAAAGTATCCTTCTGGACCACCACTTGTCCATCTAGACTAACGTCTCCCCCCTCATGCCTAGTCGCGCTGAAATCGCACATCATGTACTCGATCTTGGTCCTACTAAGTCTGAACTCTTTCGACTCTAACGTGCGTCTCCACAGCTCTAACTTCCTATTAACCCCTGCCCTACTCTCGTCAACTAGCACCACATCATCAGCAAAGAGCATACACCAAGGGATATCACCTTGTATATCCCTTGTGACCTCATCCATCACTAAAGCAAATAAATAAGGGCTCAATGCTGACCCCTGGTGTAGGCCTATATTAATAGGAAAGTCAGTGGTGTTGGCATCACATGTCCGGACAAACGTCGTCGCATCCTTGTACATATCCTTAATGAGGGTAATGTACTTAGTTGGGACTTTGTGCTTCTCCAAGGCCCACCACATGACATTTCTCGGTGCTTTGTCATATGTCTTCTCAAGGTCAATGAAGACCATGTGCAAGTCCTTCTGTTCCCTATATCTCTCCATCAATTGTCGTATTAAGAAAATCGCCTCCATGGTTGACCTTCCAGGCATGAACCCAAATTGGTTTTGGGTCACATTTGTCACTCTTCTTAGGCGATGCTCGATAACCCTCTCCCAAAGCTTCATCGTATGGCTCATCAGCTTAATCCCACGGTAGTTAGTACAACTTTGAACATCACCCTTGTTTTTGAAGATAGGTACTAATATACTTCTCCTCCATTTTTCCGGCATCTTGTTTGACCGAAAAATGAGATTAAAAAGCTTAGTTAACCATACTATTGCTCTATCTCCTAGGCATCTCCACACCTCAATGGGGATACCATCAGGGCCCATCGATTTACCTCCCTTCATCCTCTTCAAAGCCTCCCCGATCTCTACCTCCTGAATTCTCCTCACAAAACGTCTGTTGGTATCGTCAAAAGAGTCATCTAACTCAAGGGTAGGGCCCTCACTCTCCCCATTAAACAACTTGTCAAAGTACTCTCTCCATCTATCCATGATCTCCTCATCCTTCACTAGCAGTCGATCTGTCCCATCCTTAATGCATTTGATTTGGTTGATGTCCCTTGTCTTCCGCTCGCGGATCCTAGCCATCCTATAAATGTCATTCTCCCCTTCTTTCATGACTAGCCGCTGATACAGGTCATCATACGCCTTACCCTTTGCTACATTCACAGCTCGCTTTGCAACCCTCTTCGCTAATTTATAGCCCTCGATGTTGGCTGCACTCTTGTCAAGGTGGAGGCGCTTGAAACACTCCTTCTTCTCCTTAATAGACATTTGCACCTCGTCATTCCACCACCAGGTGTTTTTCCCCTCCTGTTTGCCTCCCCTACTCACGCCAAACACCTCTGAGGCCACCTTCCGAACACATATTGCCATCTTTAGCCACATGTCATCTGCGGCTTCTCCTTCTTCCCAAGGCCCCTCACCTAGCATCCTTTCCTTAAACGCTTGTGCCGCTTCCCCTCTAAGCTTCCACCACTTTGTTCTCGCAATCTTGGCACATTTGTCCCGGTGGACACGTACCCGAAGACGAAAGTCCGCCACCACAAGCTTGTGTTGAGGGACAACACACTCCCCAGGTATCACCTTACAATCTAAGCAATCACGTCTATCCTCCCTCCTAGCAAGGATAAAGTCGATCTGGCTCGAGTGTTGTCCACTACGAAACGTCACAAGATGGGATTCCCTCTTCTTAAACACGGTATTCGCTATCAACAAGTCGTAGGCTAACGCGAAGTTCAACACATCCTCCCCCTCTTGACTCCTGCTACCGTACCCAAAACCCCCGTGCACTCGCTCGAACCCTACATTAGTCGCACCCACATGGCCGTTGAGATCTCCTCCTATAAAGAGTTTCTCGCTGGTAGGCACGGTATTAACCATGCTATCTAGATCTTCCCAGAACTGCATCTTGGTGCTCTCACTAAGGCCTACCTGAGGGGCATAGACACTGATCACATTCAAAACCGAATCTCCAACTACCAACCGGATTAGGATAATCCGGTCGCCTTGTCTTCTAACCTCTACGACTCCATCCTTAAGGCTCCTATCAATCAAGATGCCTACACCATTCCTACCCGGAGTTGCTCCCGTGTACCAAAGCTTGAAGCCAGTATCCTCAACCTCCTTCGCCTTCTGGCCCTTCCATTTGCAAATTTCTTGCCGTCCGAATCTTTCCCGTCAAGCTGATCCACTATAGCATTTATCTCTTCTAGAATCTGATTGTGACTATGGAAGAAGACCCAGCAAAGCAAGCGACCATAATGGCTAGATACAACTCAGAGAATGAGACATAAAACGATTGCTACTTTGGCTGGCACATGACCCCTCCGTATCCAACAAAAGTACAAGAACAAGTTGCCGAGGAGAACACCCTTTCGCAATCTGAGAGAAACTTCCTAATTGAAAAGCAATCACTCAACATTTGATTTTCATATATCACGCCTTTTCAACTTTGACTGGTAAATCACAACATGTAGAAGTCAGTTCAAACTTCAAAGGCTCCAGCACCCGTGTCCTATTTTCTTTGCCGACTTACATCGCATGTTTAAACACCAATTAGGAGTACTAAATATAGACTTATTACCAAACTAATTTCATAAGTCGCGACTTAATCACGAGACGAATCTATTAAGCCTAATTAGCCCATAATTTGACCACTAATTGCTACAGTAACCACTAATTGTGCATTAATTATACTTAATAGATTCGTCTAGAGTTAAGCTAGCAACTTATGCAATTATTTTTATATTAAATTGACATCTGAACATTAGAATTGACATCCGAGCATTCGATGCGACAGCGACTTAAAAAACCAAACGAGTGTATCCCCAAAAATTCTGCCAAAACATAGACACACAAATGAGTCTGACATTGACACCCGCAGAGTGTATCCCCAAAAATTCTGCCAAAACATAGACACACAAACGAGTCTGACATTGACACCTGCACCGGTGTCCATGTCACACTGATAAGTCAAAACAGTCCTGTCCATAGCATTATTTTTTGTTCATCATCTAAAAAGGAATTCTGAGCTGCAACTCTTCCATATAAAAAATCTAGCACAGTAGAGGATGCAAACTCACACCACAACAACGAAACATAAGAGAGCACAGGCTTTAGCTAGGTAGTTAGAAAGAGCGCAAGGCAGTACCGTAGAGCGTGACCATACCTCTCCAGCCATGGAAGAAGCATTGATCTTCTGGGTGCTCATCATCTTCATCCTGGTGAAAGAGGGATCAGGCACCTTATCTGAGCTTGCTGTATCAAAGCCGGGCTGTCCCGACAAGTGTGGCAACGTGACCATCCCTTACCCCTTCGGCATCGGTGATCACTGTGCCGCGAGCAGCCGGAACCCCTACTTCATTGTGACCTGCAACAATACCTTCCAGCCATCCCGACCTATGGTTGGTGACATTACAACATCTGTAGAGGTCCTCGACATCTCCCTGGAGCATGGCATGATGCGTGTTTACAACGATGTCAGCTACACCTGCTTCACATCAGACACCATCACATCAGATATCCACCCCAGTGGATTCAACCTGAACAGTACGCCATTCATCCCCTCTACCACCCGGAACCACTTCACGGTCATCGGCTGCAACACCCTAGGGCTCATTGGTGGCTACATGCACAACAACTCTGACTCTGACCAGTATGTGGCTGGCTGCTACTCTTACTGCCAAGGACTCAACAGCACATCTGAAAACGCACCATGCGCTGGGTTGGGATGCTGTGAGACCGCAATATCCCCCAATCTCACTGATTTTGCAGCGGTACTGCCCAACCAGAGCAGTGTGTGGAAATTCAACCCGTGCTTCTATGCGATGCTTGTCGAGGTTGGGTGGTACAACTTCAGCACAGAGGACCTTGCGGGGCACCTTACATTCATAAAGAAAAGAGCCGGAAGAGGTGTTCCTGTGGTTGCAGACTGGGCCATAAGGGACGGCTCATGTCCAAAAGATGGGGCAGAAGCACATACAGATTATGCCTGTGTCAGTTCAAACAGCTATTGTGTGAATGCAAGCAATGGGCCAGGCTACCTGTGCAACTGCAACCAAGGTTATGAGGGCAATCCTTATCTTCACGAAGGCTGCCAAGGTTAAGTATCTATTCAAAGGAACTAGCTGCAAAATTAGGATTTGGAAATAAAGATTATCTGCAGGAACAACCTTAGTGGCTTAACAGACATATAACAACCATCTTCCACATTGGAAAATTTATTTTGTTACCTGTTCAACATTTTTTAAGCATGCATAATATATTGAAGTAGTTCCCTGTTTTGATCTTTTTCTTCATATATTTTAATATATGTTACTCCATTTGAAAACTCTTCAGATATAGACGAGTGCAAGCTGCATAAGTTGGATGCAAAGTATAAGGAATCATATCCATGTAAAAATGGAGTATGTCGCAATAAACCAGGAGGATATACATGCATATGCAGGATGGGAAAAATATCAGATGGCACAAATTCTGGATGCCGACCTGTGCTTGGCCAAACTGAACAAGTGGTAATAGGTAAGTATGACACCAGAGAATATACTTGGTCCTTACAAAGAACCGTTCCAGGGAATTAAAGTCATGAATAATCTCAAAAACCATTTCGCAGGTCTCAGCATTTGTGCAGTTGTAGTGGTGTCTTTGACATGCATATTTGTTATAAAATTACAAAGAAGGAAGCACATGAAGGAGAAGGATGATTATTTTAAACAAAATGGAGGTCTGAGATTATATGATGAGATGAGATCAAGGCAAGTTGACACTGTTATCATACTTTCAGAAAAAGAGATAAAGAAAGCCACAGACAACTTTAGTGAAGATAATGTCCTTGGATGTGGTGGCCATGGAATGGTCTACAGAGGAACTTTAGATGATAACAAAGAAGTTGCCATTAAAAAGTCCAAAGTAATAGACACTAACCGCAGAGAAGAATTTGTAAATGAGATAATAATCTTGTCACAAATTAACCATAGGAACATTGTGAGGCTACTGGGATGCTGCTTGGAGGTAGATGTGCCGATGTTGGTGTATGAGTTCATTTCCAATGGTACCCTCTTTGAGTTCCTTCATGGCAATGAGAGCAGATCACAGGCCCCCTTGGATATCAGACTGAAGATTGCTACACAGTCAGCAGAAGCTCTTGCCTACATTCATTCATCAACTTCTCGTGCAATCCTACACGGGGATGTCAAATCCCTCAATATACTCTTGGATGATGAATACAATGCAAAAGTGTCAGATTTTGGAGCATCAGCACTTAAGTCCATGGATAAAAATGATTTCATTATGCTTATCCAGGGAACTCTTGGCTATCTTGACCCTGAATCTTTGGTCAGTCACCATCTAACTGACAAAAGTGATGTATACAGCTTTGGGGTTGTTCTTTTAGAGCTGATGACAAGAAAGAAGGCTTTATACACTGATACCTCGAATGAAAAGAAAGCACTATCGCATACTTTCATAAATATGTTTCACCAGAATAAGCTCCAGGATTTGCTTGACACTGAAATAGTAGATGATAAAGTTATGGTGGTGCTTGAGAAACTAGCTGAACTTGTCATGCACTGCCTGAGCCCAAAAGGAGATGAGAGGCCAACGATGAAGGAAGTTGCAGAGCGACTACAGATATTGAGAAGACTCCAGACGCAACTAGTCACAAAAACTCATTCTATTCGACCACATTATTTTTATGGAGGTCCATCAGTTCCGGTCCCTTCAGATGAGATGGGATATCAGGGCATGGAGGCAGCCAAACTAGTGTTGGATGTAGATCT
This sequence comes from Panicum virgatum, assembly GCF_016808335.1. Taxonomy (NCBI): domain Eukaryota; kingdom Viridiplantae; phylum Streptophyta; class Magnoliopsida; order Poales; family Poaceae; genus Panicum; species Panicum virgatum. Next base: position 67,236,112 of record NC_053147.1, read on the forward strand.
CGCAAGATAAATATCTGTTATGCCACTCTTTTTATATTTGTAATGTATAAACATCATTATAGTACTAACTAATCTATTGTGTGCCAATCCACCGTTTATGTACTGGAAAATCGATGTGCACATCTTTATACACGTTTTAAAATCTGTCAGCATTAATTGCATCAACAGTTTTAGTTAAAAACTTCATTTGGATGTTAATTTATCTAGTTCAAATGTTAAAGAGCTCTGGATTTACACATTCGCAAATCGCAATAACACTCTTCTCCAGAACGAGCGTTTTGACATATTGTGTTAAGATAGATTGAGTATATGCACAAACTTAATGCTGGTTTATAGTTAACCAAAGTCATGCTATATTTCTACCTTCTGTCCTTTTTTACCTATAGAGGCTGGGTGCTATAAGAAGCCTCAAAGAAGAACATGCATTATGCAATATCCTATTCTGCTTTCTGCACAAACAAACAGGAGTACAAAGACAATGCGAACAAGTAGAAAAAATGTACAACCTAAAGAACACAAACAAAATGGATGAGAGCATTTTGAATTGTGATTGAAGTTTAACAAAATCAAATATGCAGCATGCTTTATCATAGATCCAGACCCAATAACTAAGCAATTATCAGACCTAACTTAAGCTATCCACTCTCTACACACAAAATTTACAGCACATGAGTATGAAGGCCTAAATTTGTGCGAGTTCAAATATATGGTGATTATTTTCCTTACACTGCACTAGCTCAATGTCAGGCTATGCAAGCGTTCACATGAAATGCATTAGCTACATAGAAACATGTTATTTGTACAAAAGCATGCATATAAATTTATTTAGACTCCCCTGCAGGAAGGCCTACCTTACAAGTCATTCTTCAAGGTTCACTTGTCAATTTCACAGTTCAGCTAGTGGTCACTTTCACTTCGCAAATGCTCTTCCAGGGCAGATCCTCTTAACAGCACAACATCATGAAAACCTGTTTATTCACATACAGAAAGGGTGTCAGAATACAATTATACATTGATAACGCGGTATGAAAATGTTATAGAACCAAATTTGTTAGTGATGAACGTTATCGAATAGCAAGAGAAATAAGTTTTGTGTGCACATACATCATGACATCTTCTCTCTTAGCAGAGCTGTCAGGTATCATGTCTATGTACCATTAGCAAAATGACAAAGAAGAAATTTTGCAGAGCTAGAAACTAAATAGATTACACATTCATTACAATTTAAAAACAATAAACCAGATACAGGCTTCATTCCATGCACAAGACTGTTGAAAAAAAGCAAAGCCCTAATATTATTGCTTCACACAAACAGGATCAAAGCAAAATAAGTACATAAAACAAGAAAAATAAAAGGTAAATACAAAACAACCAGAAATAGCCTAATAGATTGGCATGCCTTTGGGCACAATCTGGTCCTTCATCCACTGTAAATAGACATCAGAACATACTATGCAGCACATATCGTTCCTACGAGAAAGTGGAAAAGCAAAGGTCATTGGACTCACAGGCTTGCTGACACCCTCAGCCTTTGGACCAAGCTGCACAGCCAATGATACAAAAACAGGGTAAGATGAGCTTCATGTTATATCATCATACAAGTTATTATTAAGTTATACATGCATGTAGCTACAGAAAGAATCATCATTCATGTACTGCAAATGGAATGTGTAATCCTATGATCAACTTCATTAACCTAATAGCATTCCTTTCACCCACAGTTTTAGTGGAAAAACATTTAGAAGAGGGTGGTAACTTTTCATGTGTTAAAAAAGTCCAATTTTTCTTTACACTTTGATCAGAACAAGGCTTTCTCTCTAAAACCAGCATCCCAAAATATTTGGCTTAAGATGGATTGAGTGAACAAAGGCACCAAGTTAATGAACGTTTCAGGTTTTATCAACCAAATTCATGTTACATTTCTGTGTTATGCAGAACAAGGTGACAGGATCAGCTCTGGATGCATGCATACAATACAAGCTACAAAGAGAAACGGGGCGTTGCGTTACAAATGCAAGAACACAACACAAATTAAATTCTTGATGTGCAGGCGCTTTGGCTAGAGGATTTGATCATTTGATGTGTCATGGACCCATAGTTACAGTTTTCACAACAACCACGTGCACATGCTGACATGCAGCATTGCCTCCTGAAAAAATTTCCTAGAGAGGCTGGATGCGGTGCAAGGAAAACTTGCTGGACAGCATACCGTGCAAGGAGCACAAAGAAATAAAGAGCAAGAAGCAGTACGGCGTATAAGGAAACATATCGGAGGACAGCATTTTGAGTTGAATTGGAATTTGTAACATTTGTTTCAGGGCGAATTATGTTCAGACAAAACACAATTTTTTCCAATACAAATTACGTTTCAACGAAATGGTTTAAGGAAAATAACTTGTTATATATACAGATCCAGAAACATGCAAAATGATCAGGAGTTCAGGACCTAGAATGGAGTCATCCAAATATCCAATCCCTGGACATGAAAATTACAGCAAACAAGTAGGGGCACCTTCCCGCATGCTTGGTAGTTGGTACAGCAGTACATGGAAAATAGGTGATTACTCGATTTAAGACTGCACTATTGCTCACCTGAGAGGCGGAAGGGGAAGGACTCGGGCGCGCACCACGGGCGAGCATGTCTGGGAAGAGCCAAAGCAGGACGCAAAAGCGGCGCAGAGGAGACGGAGGCGTAGGTGCGCGCGGGAGAGGCGGTGTAACATCCCAGTTTTCATCACACTTAAGAGGGAGTGTTGAAATTTATAATGCAAACTTCTAGAAGGTTCTATAAAAATAAGGATAAACCATAGCATAATTTTGTTCACCATGACAAGGTTCTAGAATGTTCTACAAGAATCATAAGAAGACAAGAAGCTTGGATATTTTCTTGTCATGGTAAAATTTAGAATTTTTTAGAATTAGATATTTGTAGGGAACTTAAATATTTGTAGGGAGCTTCCTAGATTGTGACAAGTGTCACTCATCCAAGAGGGTATGAGTGCCTATATAAGGAGGGTGCCACCCATTGCCATGCCATACTACTCCACTCCATCCCACACACATCCAAGGGCATGGTAGAAGTGAGCATAGGTAGAGTGTGCTAGGTGTGTTCCTTTGTTGCTTCAATAAGGTAAGCGTCTTTATAAGTGTTAGTCTCCCGGTTAAATTTAAGTACTTAGTGTATAAGTTGTGATCCATCGAAGGTTGGCTCTGCCACCCGGGATCACAAAAGGGTCTGGGCTTCATCGAAGGTTGGCTCTGCCACCCGGAAGCCAGCTTCATCTGTTGGCAGGCTCTGCCTCCCGGAAGCAAAAGGCGGCTCTGCCGTCAAAAGGACCCAGTATACTAAGTAACTAGAAGCTGACCGACTCTGAATTGAGTTGGTGTAGGTCCTCAACTTAGTAGGGCTGCCTCAATCACTAAAATAAAACTTATGTTGCAATTAAACTAGTAACGTAAAATAATACTAACGTTATACGAGGTATTACATAACTACTAGGTAAACTATTTTATACTCTTGCCTTGCGTTAGTACATTCGTTCCCTCCAGTAACCAGCATACGCATGCTTGCACCCACGACAAAAATCATCTCGTCTCTTTCCATAAAAGCCTCTCAAGTCACCGTACCATGCCATAATTCCCAGACAATCATGACAGCGCCTACCTCCTTTGCCATAACTTCATCATTCCCTGGAAGCCACAGAATACCCACACCATTGACCTTGAAAAGACCCGTCATGGCAGCACTCACCTCCCTAAAAATCGGGGTCGCCACGCACAGTGCCGGCCGATATTTTTCCCGCTGAACCGCCTCATCCGCTCGCTCTCGCGCGCGCACGCGCGACACACCGTCCCCACGACGGGACCGCGTACTGCCGCCGGCATCATGCCGTGCCGCCCACTCCCGCGTCCCCACCTCACCCACGCCGCTGCAGCGCCCTCGCCGGCTTTGCCGCCTCGGCGCTCACGCCTTCAGTGCTGCCACTGTTCGCGTTGACGACGAGCTACCGCAGCCCACGCCGTCGCCCGTCCTTGCGCGACGCCGCTGCTGCTCTCCTCGCCTATAAAAGGAGCAAGGCCGTGACGAGCCCCGTCACCAGCCCAAGCACGCCGAGCCGCTTCGCTCCACCAGCTGAACCACTCCTCCCGAGCCCAGCTCACTCACGAGACGAAGCTCCAACAGTTGACCCTCTTCCTCGAGCTGTTCCGCGCCAAGGTGAGATGGCAGGCAGCTCCCCCGACCATTAACTCCACAACAAAGGCCCAAAACACCCACCAGGCCGTGAGCACTTAATCCAAATCATTCTACCAACCAATACTGTAAACTCAATATCTCCTTCATATCAACTCCTCTTCACATAACTCTTTTTCCTTAACTCTCCTCAAATCATATACTATCTATTCCTCCTATTTTCGTCTCCATTTGAGCTTTTTGCTTGCTTGTGTTTGTTTGCCGGTTGTGTCGTTTTCGCTCATAGATCACGGAGTGACCGAGGAGGAGCCTGCCAAGGAGCCAGAAGACCCGTACCACGAGCAGGAAGCCGCCGCCGACGACGCGTACGCAAGCGAAGGCAAGTTTCATCGACCCCTACGTGAGCGGTTGCATCCATGTGAGGACGTTTAGCTGTAGCCTGGGTCTAGGATCGATTACATATACCAGTACTTGAGTGATTGAGTGTGCTCATGCATGCATCTGAGTAGTCATGCATATCCAGAGCTGAGAATAGGATACGAAGGGATCTGGCTGAGACCAGGGCAGCTGGGTGTGCTGGAGCCGGCGCTACCGTGGTGGTAGACTGGCGGGTGAGTGCTACCGTGGTGGTAGGCTCGAGTTGGTATGTGGAGAGATGGTTGCTGCCCTGGTGAACCATAAGGACCGAGTTGTTTTGACATCTCACCTAGCTTACTTTCAGTACGACCACATGAGTTTGTATGGGCAAACCTTAGCCTAATCCCACTGGTTAACCTGGTAGTCGTCCGAGGTGGATATGTTTTGGGGTGAGACCTGGATTGGTCCAGACCCGAGGGTTTGGGGGCGACTAGTCGGGGTTGAGCCACGGCTGGGTGTCGGCTATGTCGGTTGTCCGTTCGGGCAGCCGAGCGTGTGGGTACAGTGTACGACCTCTGCAGAGTGTATAATCCATTCGAATGGTCCGTGTCCACGGTATGGACAGGCTACGGTGTGGTCCTGACAACTAGTGAGCTACCTATGGTGGGTTGTGTCGGGAAGAGTTGCTTACCATTAGTTGCATTGCTAATGCATGGTGCTCAATGTGTGTCGTGCATGTCATTTTCCCCTCCCGTAGGGTGAGGTGGAGTTTGCTGAGTACTTTTGTACTCACCCCTGTTGATTTTTCTCCAGAGGATCCTGACTTTGTGCCAGAATACTACGAGTAGATCGTGTCCGCACCCAAGCTGATCGAGTGGAGCCGTGATGGATGAAGAGCTAGTCCTGCATGTCGTTATGCTAGTTGTTATCCTATGGTTGTTCTGTGTAGCTTTGTGTTGTCACTTTACTCCTCATGTACGTGTTAAATAAAGCTCTGTATGACTCTGGACTCCACTTGATGTAACATGTATTATGCCGGAGACTTTATTCGGTACTTAATACATGGTTTAGCCTTGATCTTCGGGTCGGGGCACTTCAGGTGGTATCAGAGCCATGCTTGGCTGTAGGACGCGAACCGGTAGTAAACGATGACCGTAGGAGCCCTAGGATGGTCAATCCTTGAAAATATGTTACTCCTTAAACTTTATCCTTGTTATGCTAACCCTACCCTTGAAAATCAGATGGCGGATGACTGGACCACCACCTACTGCATCAACGAAGATGGATTCCCCAGGGTGCTTTATGCTGCCACGGTGCGACTTGGTATTCCGGAACGACCGGAGTACGTGGGTCGCGAGTTCGTGGAGCATGGCACCGAAAGTTGTGAGGTCACTATCCATATTGGTGCCAGTGATAAGTACTTGGAGATGCAACCCTGGAGCGTCACCGCCACTGGAGCCCGTATGCCTGACACCATCCAACTTGCAGCTCGCAAGGCGCTGCGGTACCTGTGCCAGATGTTTGAATGGCACTTGGGTTCCACTCCTATGAAGTATTTTCCACCGCTGGACCGTAGCCGTCCTGCTTGGGCGGCGAGGATCCGCAACCTGGAGAGCCCCGCAGGGACAGAGAAGAACCCCACAGTTGTCGCTATGTCTGGCTATTTGCTTAGCCTCGACGATTTGTGCGACCAACTGCATCAGCGTGTGAGAGATTTAATCCAGCGTGCTGAGGAAGCGGAGTCCCGTTGGCGTAGGACTAAACTGGCCGTAGCCCAGGCAGAAGCCCGAGCAGCCGAAGCTGAAAGCCGCCTTGCCATGGCCGAAGAGAACCTTAGGGAGCAGGCAGATCGCCACAGTCAGCTCCTTAGGGGTGTCTACCTAGTGGACCGTGCCAAGCGCAAGGAACACCATCCCAGGACTGCCGCGAAGCTGCCAATCCTAGAGGGAATTCTGCTATGTTCCTCGTCCCAACCACGCAGGAGGATTTGTGAATCAATGCCGCCCACGCCTCCCGCATCTCCCCGAGATCCCGGAAACAGTGACCCCGAAGACCGTGTTGTAGGGTTCAGTAGTCGAGTCGTCCCGGCCGACCCTTAAAAGTCGAGCCGCGTTATTGTAATCCGTCGTGTCTTGTATCTCTGCTTGTTTGAATGAATGATTGTGTGGTGCTTGAGTGATTTGTTTGTGTGCATTGCGCGGTACAAAATATTTTATATATACAAATATACCCCAGCATTATACTAGGGGAGTCACCTAATCTTGCCCTCCTTGACCGTAGATGTCTCGTCGCTCGAGCCGAGTCCAGGGACTCCATGCTCAGGAAGACGGTGACGAGGTCAACCCGAGAAACCAAGCCCCTCTGAATGTAGCCCCAGAAGCACCAGAAAATGGACAACTACCGCCGTTACCTCCCCGTGCCCCGGCACCCATTGACTTGGCAGCCATACTGCAGCAGCAGAACCAACTCCTTCAAGTTCTTGTGACCACTCTCACAGCTCAAGCTCAAGGCAATCTTGGCAACAATAGACCTGCAATGCATTATAATGGCAATGGCAGTAGAATTGCAGATTTCAACCGCCTGCAGCCACCTAAGTTTGGAGGATCTGATAACCCGATGGAGGCAGATGATTGGCTGCGAGAAATTGAAATGAAGCTTGAAGTGGTCCATGCAGATGATAGAGACAAGGTTTTGCTCGCGGTACAGCAGTTAAAGGGACCAGCCCTTGCTTGGTGGCAGAGTTACCGGGAAATAAATGAAAATGCTAACGAGATGGTATGGACTGACTTTGTCAAGATCTTCAGAGAACATCACATTCCCAGCAGTGTTATGAAGCTCAAGAGGGATGAGTTCAGAAAGCTTCGTCAAGGTGGTATGACTGTGACAGAGTATCTTCATAAGTTCACAGAGTTGTCTCGTTATGCACCAGAGGATATCAATGATGACGAGAAGAAGCAAGAAGCTTTTCTTGGTGGGCTTAACCCTGAAATCAGGACCTTGGTTGAAGTCACCACCCACAGTGACTTTAATGCTATGGTCAACAGGGCCATCACCATTGAGAGAAACAGGAAGGCAGAGCTTAGTGAGCGCAAACGTCGGTTTGAAAGTAAGAAGCCCCAGCAGTTGGAGAAGTTCCAAAGGACCCAGTATCCGGCTCACTCGGGCCCAAGGAGCCAGGGTGCCTTTTCATTCAAAGCGCAGCCCGGTTCTTTCCAGAAGCCCACTCAGTCAGCTCCTGTTATGAAGACCCAGAATACCCTCCGTAACCAACCGTCTGGGGGAAGTCAAGTGACCGATGCGAAGACCTGTTTCCACTGCCGCGAAGCCGGACACTACAAGGCCAACTGTCCGTATCTTAATCAGCCCGCCCCTTCTGTTTTCTCCAACTCTGTTCAAGGACTAAAGCAGCCGACTGGAGCCAACCGTGCAACACCAGCTAAGAGCCAGCAACAGTCCTTCGGCAAGGCAAAAGTGAATCATGTGAATGCTGAAGAAGCAGAGGATGCACCAGGAGTGATTCTCGGTGAGTTTCTGGTCCAATCAGCTCTAGCCTCAGTGCTTTTTGATTCTGGAGCATCGCATTCCTTTATATCCTCCCACTTTGTGGAAAAGCATGATATACCTACTATAGCCCTTAAGAGGCCACTAATAACCCGTTCCCCAGGAGGTCATATACCTTGCCACTTAGGTGTCTTAGATATCCCGATAAACCTAAGTGGGGTAGTATTCCTTGCCGACCTAGTAGTCCTTACTTCCAAAGGGATAGATGTCATACTCGGTATGGACTGGCTCACCAAGCACCGCGAAAACATAGCCTGTGCTGAGAGAGCAGTGACAGTCACCAACCGCCAAGGGTTAATAGTCACATGCCAAATCCAGCCTAGCCTGTCAGACTCTATGGTGAACCACATCCAAGCAGAATCCCCAGAAGATGTGCCAGTAGTTCGGGAGTTCACAGATGTGTTCCCAGATGAATTACCCGGTATGCCTCCAGAAAGAGATGTAGAGTTCACTATTGACTTAGTCCCTGGAATCAAGCCTATAGCAAAGAATGCCTATCGGTTAGCAGCCCCAGAGCTTGCCGAGTTGAAGAAGCAGCTTGAAGAGCTTCAACAAAAGGGATTTATTAGACCCGCTGCTTCTCCTTGGGGAGCCGCAGTGCTCTTTGTGAGGAAGAAAGATGGAAGCATGAGACTTTGTGTGGACTACCGTGATCTGAATGCAGTCACCATCAAGAACAAGTACCCTCTACCTCGGATTGATGACCTGTTTGATCAGCTGAAGGGAGCTAAGTTCTTCTCCAAGATAGATCTAAGGTCAGGTTATCATCAGCTCAGAGTGCGACAAGAGGACATCTCCAAGACAGCCTTCAGGACCCGTTATGGCCAGTATGAGTTCACAGTGATGCCTTTTGGTCTGACTAATGCCCCTGCCTTTTTCATGACCCTCATGAATAAGGTGTTTATGGAGGAGTTAGATCGGTTTGTCGTGGTATTCATAGATGACATACTGGTCTACTCTAAGAGTGCTGAGGAGCATGGACAACATCTCAGAATTGTGCTGGGAAAGCTCAGAAAACACCAGTTGTATGCCAAGTTTAGCAAGTGTAAATTCTGGCTGCAGAGAGTCAGTTTTCTGGGTCATGTCTTAACAGCTGAAGGTGTTGAAGTGGACCCAGAAAAGGTCAAGGCAGTATCAGAATGGAAGCAACCAACCTCAGCCTCGGAGATCAGGAGTTTCTTGGGATTAGCCGGCTATTACCGGAGATTCATCGAAGGTTTCTCTAAGATAGCCCGGCCTATGACCGAGTTGCTCCGGAAGCACACGAAGTTTGTCTGGTCTGAAGCTTGCGAGAGAAGTTTTCAAGAGTTGAAGAAGCGACTAACTTCTGCCCCAGTGCTAGTCTTGCCAGATAATCAGAAGAGCTTTGTCGTTTATTGCGACGCATCCCGACAAGGATTGGGTTGTGTGCTTATGCAAGAAGGAAGAGTTGTAGCTTATGCCTCAAGACAGTTGAGAGCACATGAGCAAAACTACCCCACCCATGACTTGGAGTTAGCTGCAGTAGTGCATGCCCTCAAGATTTGGAGACATTATCTGATTGGGAATAAGTGTGAAATCTACACGGATCACAAGAGCCTGAAGTATATTTTCACCCAGTCAGACCTCAACCTTAGACAGAGAAGATGGTTGGAGTTGATCAAAGACTATGATTTAGAAATTCATTACCACCCTGGAAAGGCTAATGTGGTGGCTGATGCGCTCAGTCGTAAAGCATATTGCCATCACTTAGTCACACAAGCCCCAGAACTGAGTGAAGAAATGAGGAAGTTGAACCTAAGGGTTGTACGCCGCTCTTGCAACTATAACCTTAGTGTCCATCCCGTCCTGGATGACCAGATAAAGGAAGCTCAGATGGAGGATAAAAGATTGGTATGGATTAAAGGTCGCAACAGTGAAGGCAAAGCCCCAGATTTCAGAGTAGATAAAGATGGAGTCTTGTGGTTCAAGAAGAGATTATGTGTGCCTAAGCAAGGTCATTTCCGCAGGACCATCTTGGATGAAGCCCATAACTCAGCCTATTCCATTCACCCTGGCACTACAAAAATGTACCTGGACCTTAAGGAGAAGTATTGGTGGAATGGTATGAAGGGGGATATCGCTCGATTTGTCGCTCATTGTGATGTGTGCAACAGGGTCAAGGCAGAGCATCAGAAGCCTAGTGGATTACTCCAGCCGTTGCCGATCCCAGTATGGAAGTGGGATGAAGTTAGTATGGATTTTATCACCGGTCTACCAAGAACCCAGAGTGGTCATGACTCAGTTTGGGTAATTGTTGATCGACTCACTAAAGTGGCTCACTTCATCCCAGTGCGTACCACTTATGGAGGTGATAGATTAGCCAAATTATATATTGAGCGTATTGTGAAGCTGCATGGAGTACCTAAGAGGATTGTGTCAGATAGAGGAACCCAGTTCACTTCGAGATTTTGGAGCAGGTTACATGAAGCACTTGGTACAAAGTTGGACTTCAGTTCAGCCTATCATCCTCAGACTGATGGGCAGACCGAAAGAGTTAATCAGATCCTTGAAGACATGCTAAGAGCCTGTGTTCTTACTTATGGCAAAAATTGGGAAGACAGTTTGCCATATGCAGAGTACAACAACAGCTACCAGTCAAGCTTAAAGATGTCACCGTTTGAAGCCCTCTACGGGAGGAAGTGTCGCACGCCTCTCATGTGGACCGAAGTCGGTGACCGCATTATTGAGGGCCCAGATTTTATTAAAGAAGCAGAAGACAAGATAGCAGAAATCAGAGAGAATCTAAAGGCAGCTCAATCCCGCCAGAAAAGTTATGCCGATAAAAGAAGACGTTCCCTCAGCTTCGAAGTTGGAGACTATGTGTACCTTAAAGTTTCCCCAATTCGCGGCACACGCAGATTCCAGGTACGAGGAAAGTTGGCCCCACGTTACATTGGACCTTTCCCAATTATCAAGAAAGTGGGAGCGGTAGCCTATAAACTTCAGTTGCCAGCAGAGATGTCAGATGTACACGATGTATTTCATGTGTCCCAACTCAGAAAGTGCCTGCGAGTACCAGAAGAACAAGTGGCCCCAGAGACAATCGACCTGCAGGATGATCTCAGATATCAAGAGGTACCAGTAAAAATTCTGGACACTGTGACGCGAAGAACCCGCAACTCAGAAGTCAGGATTTGCCGAGTTCAGTGGAGCAGGCATTCGGAAGCAGAAGCAACTTGGGAGAGAGAAGACGCGCTCCGAGCCGAGTTTCCCCGTCTCTTTAGTGGTGAAGCTGAATCTCGGGGACGAGATTCAACCTAAGTGGGGTAGGTTTGTAACATCCCAGTTTTCATCACGCTTAAGGAGGGAGTGTTGAAATTTATAATGCAAACTTCTAGAAGGTTCTATAAAAATAAGGATAAACCGTGGCATAATTTTGTTCACCATGACAAGGTTCTAGAATGTTCTACAAGAATCATAAGAAGACAAGAAGCTTGGATATTTTCTTGTCATGGTAAAATTTAGAATTTTCTAGAATTAGATATTTGTAGGGAACTTAAATATTTGTAGGGAGCTTCCTAGATTGTGACAAGTGTCACTCATCCAAGAGGGTATGGGTGCCTATATAAGGAGGGTGCCACCCCTTGCCATGCCATACTACTCCACTCCATCCCACACACATCCAAGGGCATGGTAGAAGTGAGCATAGGTAGAGTGTGCTAGGTGTGTTCCTTTGTTGCTTCAATAAGGTAAGCGTCTTTATAAGTGTTAGTCTCCCGGTTAAATTTAAGTACTTAGTGTATAAGTTGTGATCCATCGAAGGTTGGCTCTGCCACCCGGGATCACAAAAGGGTCTGGGCTTCATCGAAGGTTGGCTCTGCCACCCGGAAGCCAGCTTCATCTGTTGGTAGGCTCTGCCTCCCGGAAGCAAAAGGCGGCTCTGCCGTCAAAAGGACCCGGTACACTAAGTAACTAAAAGCTGACCGACTCTGAATTGAGTTGGTGTAGGTCCTCAACTTAGTAGGGCTGCCTCAATCACTAAAATAAAACTTATGTTGCAATTAAACTAGTAACGTAAAATAATGCTAACGTTATACGAGGTATTACATAACTACTAGGTAAACTATTTTATACTCTTGCCTTGCGTTAGTACATTCGTTCCCTCCAGTAACCAGCATACGTATGCTTGCACCCACGACAAAAATCATCTCGTCTCTTTCCATAAAAGCCTCTCAAGTCACCGTACCATGCCATAATTCCCAGACAATCATGACAGCGCCTACCTCCTTTGCCATAACTTCATCATTCCCTGGAAGCCACAGAATACCCACACCATTGACCTTGAAAAGACCCGTCATGGCAGCACTCACCTCCCTAAAAATCGGGGTCGCCACGCACAGTGCCGGCCGATATTTTTCCCGCTGAACCGCCTCATCCGCTCGCTCTCGCGCGCGCACGCGCGACACACCGTCCCCACGACGGGACCGCGTACTGCCGCCGGCATCATGCCGTGCCGCCCACTCCCGCGTCCCCACCTCACCCACGCCGCTGCAGCGCCCTCGCCGGCTTTGCCGCCTCGGCGCTCACGCCTTCAGTGCTGCCACTGTTCGCGTTGACGACGAGCTACCGCAGCCCACGCCGTCGCCCGTCCTTGCGCGACGCCGCTGCTGCTCTCCTCGCCTATAAAAGGAGCAAGGCCGTGACGAGCCCCGTCACCAGCCCAAGCAAGCCGAGCCGCTTCGCTCCACCAGCTGAACCACTCCTCCCGAGCCCAGCTCACTCACGAGACGAAGCTCCAACAGTTGACCCTCTTCCTCGAGCTGTTCCGCGCCAAGGTGAGATGGCAAGCAGCTCCCCCGACCATTAACTTCACAACAAAGGCCCAAAACACCCACCAGGCCGTGAGCACTTAATCCAAATCATTCTACCAACCAATACTGTAAACTCAATATCTCCTTCATATCAACTCCTCTTCACATAACTCTTTTTCCTTAACTCTCCTCAAATCATATACTATCTATTCCTCCTATTTTCGTCTCCATTTGAGCTTATTGCTTGCTTGTGTTTGTTTGCCGGTTGTGCCGTTTTCGCTCATAGATCACGGAGTGACCGAGGAGGAGCCTGCCAAGGAGCCAGAAGACCCGTACCACGAGCAGGAAGCCGCCGCCGACGACGCGTACGCAAGCGAAGGCAAGTTTCATCGACCCCTACGTGAGCGGTTGCATCCATGTGAGGACGTTTAGCTGTAGCCTGGGTCTAGGATCGATTACATATACCAGTACTTGAGTGATTGAGTGTGCTCATGCATGCATCTGAGTAGTCATGCATATCCAGAGCTGAGAATAGGATACGAAGGGATCTGGCTGAGACCAGGGCAGCTGGGTGTGCTGGAGCCGGCGCTACCGTGGTGGTAGACTGGCGGGTGAGTGCTACCGTGGTGGTAGGCTCGAGTTGGTATGTGGAGAGATGGTTGCTGCCCTGGTGAACCATAAGGACCGAGTTGTTTTGACATCTCACCTAGCTTACTTTCAGTACGACCACATGAGTTTGTATGGGCAAACCTTAGCCTAATCCCACTGGTTAACCTGGTAGTCGTCCGAGGTGGATATGTTTTGGGGTGAGACCTGGATTGGTCCAGACCCGAGGGTTTGGGGGCGACTAGTCGGGGTTGAGCCACGGCTGGGTGTCGGCTATGTCGGTTGTCCGTTCGGGCAGCCGAGCGTGTGGGTACAGTGTACGACCTCTGCAGAGTGTATAATCCATTCGAATGGTCCGTGTCCACGGTATGGACAGGCTACGGTGTGGTCCTGACAACTAGTGAGCTACCTATGGTGGGTTGTGTCGGGAAGAGTTGCTTACCATTAGTTGCATTGCTAATGCATGGTGCTCAATGTGTGTCGTGCATGTCATTTTCCCCTCCCGTAGGGTGAGGTGGAGCTTGCTGAGTACTTTTGTACTCACCCCTGTTGATTTTTCTCCAGAGGATCCTGACTTTGTGCCAGAATACTACGAGTAGATCGTGTCCGCACCCAAGCTGATCGAGTGGAGCCGTGATGGATGAAGAGCTAGTCCTGCATGTCGTTATGCTAGTTGTTATCCTATGGTTGTTCTGTGTAGCTTTGTGTTGTCACTTTACTCCTCATGTACGTGTTAAATAAAGCTCTGTATGACTCTGGACTCCACTTGATGTAACATGTATTATGCCGGAGACTTTATTCGGTAGTTAATATATGATTTAGCTTTGATCTTCGGGTCGGGGCGCTTCATGCGGCTGTAGGGAAAGGCCGGGGGAGGGGTTTGGCGGCTGGGGCGGTGTCGTACGTGTTCGCGGAGGCTTCCAGTCCCCGCCGCCGCTCGCCGAGGCCTCCCTCCCCCGGTCCCGCCGGCCCGCACCCAAGGCCAGCGATGTGGACGAGACCGCGGGCTGCGACTGCGAGTGGCAAGGAGCCAAGCGCACGGCCGCGAATTGCAGAGTCCATCAGAACCAGCGCTGCAGGCTGCACCAGCTCTAGCTCCCTCATCTGCGGCCTGGGTGAACTGGCGACAGGATCAGCCCAAAAGGAAGCAGAATAAGGCCCACAAAGCAGCTAGGGTCTAGGGGCTTGGACTGCTGCTTTTTTTTTTAAAAAAAGAATTATTTACAACACCCGGATGGAAGTTCGCGCTTTGTTTGGAACTATTTCTTGTGAATTCTATCTTTTTTTTGCGAGGATTTTGTTGTGAACTCATGCGTCCCAAACAGTCCCCTCAAAGATCTCCATCTAAAGGCGCGTTTAGTTCCAAAAAAATTTTGGGCAACAATTTTCAAGAACTTTTACAATACTAATAGGGTCCGCACGTGTTTGAAAAATAATATTGCGAAAAAACACGCACATGTCCCTACCGTCGGCAAGTTGATTGGAGATGAACAATCCACAGGAAAAATTATTCCGATTTTACAACATGACCTGGAAAATCCTTGCGTTAGACCAGCGGATGAGGTGCCTGCAGAGTGTAGTGTTGGATTGTACGACATATGATCTATATTATTACAATAGTTATTGCATCATGTGCAGAGCATTTAGATTAACATCAGCACGAACACACAAATAGAACTCAGCTCATCGATAGCCGGTTAAATGTCATCCTGAAAATAATAGAGCTTAATCTATGATTAATCCATAATTAAAGGATAGTTACTGTAGCATCATTGTTGTAAATCATAGATTAAGTAGTCTCATTAGATTCGCCTCGCGATTTACAACCCATCCATGCAAAAAGTTTTGTAAATAGACTTTATTTAGTACTCCATGCATGTGTCTCAACATTCGATGTGTCGTTTTTTTGGCTTTGGTCCTTCCTTGATTAATCTCCTTCCCGGTAGTGCATTGGTGGCCACTGCAGCTAGACACACAGGCCATTTCAACGAGCACTTCTGAAATAGGCATTTTAACGAGCAGCTAGCAAGCAGAGCTCAATGACACACGAGGTAGCAGAACAATGGTGGCCGGTGTCACTGTGCAGCGAAATCGGCGGCGATGTAGGGTCAGGGTTCACCAAACCAGTAGGAACCGGTCCGGTTTGACCGGTTACCGGTCCAAATTCAAAATGGTGAATTTTGGTCAGGTTTCGGTTTGGACCGGTACTAAACCGGCCCAAATTCAAAATTTAAATTTAAATTCAAAAAAATGAAAAATTTTCAAAAAATTCCTAAAAATACTTGGTGCAACGAATCTAATGGTGTCAAATTTTCTCAAAAATTTATTCATTTAGTATAGTTTGCGGGGATTTGAAGTTAAACAAAAAAACGTGCATACAAAAGTATACAAATACAATGTAAAAGTAGTATAAAAAAAATTGGAGGGTTCATTTAGACTAAAATATATTATACAAACATTCATTTAGTATACTTTGCGGACATTTGAATTTAAACCAAAAAAGAAAAAAATTTGAATTTAGCCGGTTACCAGTCAAACCGGCCGGTAAACCGTCAAACCGGCCAGTAAACTAGTCAAACCGACCGGTATACCGGTCCGAACCGATTGCACGGCAGTTTTTGAATTCAAATTTGAATTTGACCGGTTCCGACCGGTTACCGGCCAAACTGAACCGGTATACCGGAACCGGACTCCTCCTGGTTGGGGGGTGGGGGTTCCATTTTTACTCTTACCCGTCGGCGGCTATCACCGGAATCAGCCTGTGCTCGCGGCCGTGACGCTCGTATCGTTTCGCCTGCGCCGTGGCCGCCGCTGCCCTTCCAGGTTTGGCCTCGACGGTCTTCCGCCTCCTGACACCGCGAAGCCTCGCCGAAGTCGCCTTGTCCTCGCCTCTTTCTCGTCGCCGGCCGCCCGGCCCTGTTTCTCCGTCCAGTGCTCCAGCGACGGGAGGGATGAGGGGAAGGCGAAGGAGGTGGCGACGATTTTGGGATCGGGCAGGTGCCCAGTAAGGAATTGCGGCACGAGTGCAGAGGGGTGGCGCAGGAAGGAATCCCGTGATTAACGCTGGAATTTCAAACTGAGGGTAAGTCGGGCGGGTATGGCAGCGCTTGGTGTCAAAAAAATTTGGGATTTAGCGGAACCTTTTTCTAACGATCAGTTTTAATCGGTCTGCAGCTCCAAACCATGGTCCATGCTCTGACATTTGGGGTCGCCGTGAGAGGTACGAGATACTTTGTCTAGGTACATATTAATTTCAATTGTTTTGGATCTTTATAATATATATATATATAGACTAATTAGAAATATTAAATATAGATTGATTATAAAAAGAATTACACGGAAGGACCGGAAATCGCGAGATGAATCTATTAAGACTAATTAATTTGTCATTAGAGATTGTTTACTGTAGCACGATATTGTCTAATCATTGTATAATTAGGTTCATTAGATTCGTCTTGCGATTTCACCCGGGAGTTATGGAATGATTTTTTTGTCAGTTATTCATATTTAATACTTCTAATTAGTGGTCAAATGTTCGAAGCTGCTGTAGCACATAAAAATTTTAGGAGCTAAGGGTCTGTTTTGTTGTTGGGCTTATTGAAACCTGGCTTATTTTTGTAGCCTGGGTAGCCCAGGACAGTGTAAATGGAGTCACCCCTAGCTATTTGGTTGCGTGGTAGATGAATGCAGGCCAGCTGAAGTTTGTGTTTGGTTCCCTGGTTAGCTGGGTGGCTTGCATATTGGGAGAAATAGGCCCATGTTTGGTTGCACTAGGCTAGGGGTGGTGACTGTAATTCTGGCTCATTTCAGTGAGGTTACCGGCCGCGGCCCATCATATCGTGCGTGTACGAGCCGGCGGTGACTCGTGTCGCATTCACCCCCACCCCGCATTCTCACTCTCGCCTTCCTACCTCTTCGTCTCTCTCGGCGTGATTCTCCCGGTCCTCCTCCGTCACGCCGTCGACCTCGCCGGAGGGATGGCCGGAGCGAGGCGCGGCCGCGTTAGCCGGAGTCCTTCTCCGACCGGGTTGAGGGCCCCTACTCCGACGAGCTCTTTCGAGGTCAGCTCGCCGGCAGCCACGGAGGACCAGACGGATCTGTTCGAGTGCTGCTCGGAAACTCCTTGCCTTAGGTGTGTGTTCTACAAGTGTCGTTGCTGGGGCACTACCGGCGCAGTGTGGTGGTCGAACCCGGTGGTCCGCCGATCTGCTCCCACGGCTGCGACGTCGGGATCCGCTTCCCGTGATTCGACGGCACGGCGGGCCGGATCTGTGGGCGGCGGAGACTCCGACAATGGCGGGATCCGCTCATCTTCCGACAAATCAGGGCGCGCCTCTCCAGTGAGATCTCACTGACCCTTCCCTCTAGGGTTTCAAATCGAGTAATCTGCATTCGATCTCTGAATTAATGTGCTAGGGTTATCAGTTGTATGCTCTGAATAAAAATGCTTGTAGTGTAAATTGGTAATCAATTTTTAGATGTTAATCTTATGGTTCTTGAAATTGGTCGATTCTGTAGCGTTCCTCTGCTAGTACGGTGTCTGATGGCATAGAGGATTCTAACTGGGGTGGAGTTGTGCATGAATCATTGGTTCTGTGCCGCCACGGTAAGCATCCTCGTCGCCTATATGCCTGGGACGGCAAGCATTCTGGCCGGCGTTATCTTGGATGCCCCCTGAAGGTAATGGATTGGTTGTGATTTGTTGCCTGTTTGTGTAGTGTCAGGCCTGCTGTGGGTTCATGGTAATGCAATTGTAACACTATTTGGTTGCCTAATGTTTAGGACAAATCTGAGAGGTGTGGCTTTGTTCAATGGATGGATGAGGAGTGGCCAAAAAGCGCTCAAGATGTCATTCTGACCCTTTGGGACATGGTTAACCAAACCATTGAGAAGGCCGACAAGAACCTGGTCGACATGATGGCAGAGAAAGCACTGAAGAATGAAGCCCAAGAAAAGGTGGAGCTCCTGGAGGGTGAGAAGGAAAACTTAGCAAGGGAGAAGCTGGAGCTGGTTAGGGAGAAGGAACAGCTCAATGTTAGGTGCAGGTTCTCTCAGTCTTGTTGCTCTGCATTGCAAGCTGTTGTTAGGAATGAACTTGATGACAAGAAGAGGATCTGGATAGTTGTTGTCTGCCTGATCGTCTTGTTGGTGGCCTTGCTGTTTGGAGTAGTTCTCAAGATGAAGTGAAGTAGAAGTGCTGAATGGTGTGAAGATGAAGTGAACTTGAAGTGGTGAAGGTGGAGAGCATTTTGTTTTGTGTCATGCTCTGGTAATGCCTAGGTGTAGGCTCTGGCCATTGGTGCCCTTAACTTTGAGCTGAATCTGCAGTAGTTGTCATGTTGATGCTTCTCTTTTGCTTGTGACAAACAAGTTCCATGCCTGCTGTGAAGTGTCATCTGATTTGTGTAGTTGTGTCCCCTGAACCTGGTTGCATGTAATGAAATGGTAGTTTATGTTCAGATCGACGTGTGTGATGGTTGCAACCTTTTTTTATCTTACATTTGCCTACTGTTGCTGTTATGGTCCACCGGATCGAGTGAGAGGACAAACTGAACAAAATGGATTGCTGAAAATCCGAATTTCAGAAGTCTGCAAAATGTTGATACATGAAATGTTGTCCAATAGTACACGAGTCAATACATTAAGCATTACATCTGAGGTAATAAGACATGATCCTCACTACTTTACAAGCCAGTAGGACGTGATCTTCAGAACTGCTACTAACAAAACAAGTCCTATGATCACATGCTTCCATGGGTTGCGGTTAATGAGCTTGGGTTCTGCTTCCTTTGTAGTTCCTTTACAAGCAACTGGATCATCCATCATGACACCAGTTGCATGTACGAAGGCTTCATATGCATGGCAAGCTTGTTCAGCTGTGTTGAACTTCTTGTAGCTCGAGTGACTGAACCCAGATACTTGTGCTTGGCATAATCCCTAGTTGTCATACACCCCAGGACGCCTCCCACGAAATACAACATACCAAGTCATTGTTTCCCTATCAAAAGGTCAAATGAGCAGAAATCATCATCAACAATCATAGATGCAGTTATAACTATGAAATGTGAAGCATACACACACAGAAAAGGTAAACTCAGCACATGTTTCACAGTTCAACCATCAATCTAATCATCCTCTGACTGCACATATGTCATGCATACATAATCAGTTGTAGTATGCATCATGCATAAGGTGCATACCTAGTGTTCTAGTATGCAAGTATTCATGCTTCACCTGTATTAAGTTACATGCTCAATGTAGAGCAGTACTGAAACGTTCTGGCACAATGCCCCTAAAGCTAAAGCCAATCCTATGTCAGAAAAACACTAGGTGGAAAATTCTTGGCACATAAGGCCCTACACCTGCCCCATTACAGAAAACACCCCAAAAAGCAGTCAGGAGCTCCATGTCAGGATCTCAACCAAAGAAGTTGTTCTTGAGCAGATGGTCCCTCATCCAGTAGTCCTTGTCTCCAGCATCCATCTCCAAGAAAGTCTCTGCTATCCCCTTGTTGACCATAAGATAGTTGAGGCAGAACATCTGGACATCCTTGGTGAACTCTGGGACATCCATAACTACCCTGTACAGCCCTGGAGTACCAGCCTTAATAGCATTGGACAACCCATCAACAGATTTGGTCAGACCACCATAAACCTCTGCTTCTTCTTCTGAAAACCCTCTCTTCCTCTTCCTAGTAGCTGATGCAACTCCCTTCCCCTTCTCAGCAGCAGATGTGACAGCACTGAGTGTGGGAGTCTTGGGAGCTTCAGTATCCAGGTCAATGGTCTCATGATCCTGAGGTTCACCAAGTGGCTCACTTGAACCCATTGCAAACCTCCCAGTGGCCACACCACTCCCAAAAATGTTCTGCATGTGCAGGTAGTGTTGGATTGGACAGTTGAGAAACTCTACATCTTTTGGATGATCCTGGATTAAGACAACTTGTATCAGTTCAAACAATGCAATGCTGGACATAACATTTATAGCAAAACCATGATAGTAAGTTAATGGTGGTTACCTTGATGTGCCCTTTGAAGTGCTCATCATCCAGTGATATCATGTACACATCTTCCACCCATAAAGCTTCACTGAGGTCCTTGAGCCTGCAGATCTTCTGCCAATTGGATCTCCATTTGTGCAGATGGTTGTAGACTTGGTTCCCTGTCACCTCCACATTTGCAAACTCTGCCAGGTTCCTGGCCACCTGGTTTAGATGAACTTCCTTGAAACCCTTGTCAGTTTTCAGCCCCTCACCAACCAGATCTGAGAAACAGCGCAGAATGAACCCAGACATCACATTTGTCTATGTCAGTCGTCCATGAGGTGCATTTCCCTAGCCTACATTGCCATCAATCCCACCCATATCCACCTCAGCCTCAGGTGCACCAGCCCCCCCCAACATTTGCCATGTTAGCCATCCCTATAATGGAAATGCAGACACCCAGATCCAAGTGCATGAATACAAGTAAATTGAAACAAAGCACTCAATGGTCAAATAAAAGTAGACATGTAGTTAATTTGGTTCATCATTGCTCTAATAAGTAGTCTCAGGCAGTAGCATCTGCTCATTACATCATAGATGAATGAATCATCAGTAAACAGCACTAACAACATGCAAATCAAATGATACAGTAACAGTTCAGTTCCTGGATGACCTCCTATTGGCCCACATCTGGTTTGCCCAATCATCTCTCTTGGCAGCCCAAGTGCTGTTGTCCATCGTCAAATCATTGGGGACAATTTCATCTGAATGATTAGGCTCCCAGGTATCTTCAGCAGGTACATGCTCATCTACACCATGACTGAGAATCTAGTTGTGTAGGATGCAACAGGCAAGAACTAGTTTCACTTGGGTTGGGTAAGGATGAAATGGCTTGTTGTAAAGAATCTTAAACCTATTCTTCAAGGCACCAAATGCCCTCTCCACAGTGACCCTCAGGGATGAATGCCAAAGGTTGAACAGTTCCCTCGAATTTTGAGGGAAACTAGTACCATACTCCCTGAGATGGTACCTAGAGGCTTTGTAAGGTGGCAGAAATCTTGGTCTGCATGCATACCCAGCATCTACCAAGTAGAATTTTCCCAACAAATGTAAGGAAACTTGGATAAGATGATATCAATGTTGGGGACACCACCTTCGGTCTGGTCGCCGAAGGTGCACGAGACAGGAAGTCAAGGAGTCTAAAGCCGATGCCAACAGCAAGCACGGAGGTGGCCCGTCTTCGCTTGTCTTCGGGTAGGAAGGCGAAGACAAGACACCAAGAGCACTGAAGCCGCCAGGAGCAAGCGCGGAGGTGGCCCGTCTTCGCTATTCTTCAGGTCAGAACGCGAAGACAGGCGAAGACCGGGCGACGCCAGCATCATGGTAGGGAGTGGTCAGTAGGCCCCGTGGTCTTCGTCGACCAGGGTGAAGAGGACCGCCTAGGGTTGTGGGCCTTTCTGAGTTGTACCGCACCCACACTGTAATAGGGCCTTTCAGGGAATATGACCGTTGTAAGGGGGTAAAAGAGTAATGATATATGGGAGGCATAACACCACCTATAAATACCCCCTGTAATGTTCATTGATGAGACAGATGGAATAGAGAGAGAACCTTTCCTCCTTGTTTTGTGTGTTCATTCATTACTGTTGTAGTGTCCCTCTGTTCCGGAGACACTCTCCACCAACAGTTTGACGCCCACCCGTCGGTTCAATACACCACATGGCGGCGACGAAGAAGAGAGGAACCACCGGAGCCACTTCGGAGGACACGGCGACGACGACGACAACAACAACACCCTCGTAGGGCGAAGCGGCAGCAACACAGGCGAACGGGGCTAGCAGCGACGACGTCTCCGTCGACGCCCTTGCAGATGGCCAGCTTGAAGTCAACCTTCTAGACCTCGGCGTCTCAGCCAAAGACATCGTGGCGATGCATCGCATCGATGCTCGCATCGAAGAGGCACGAAGGGCTCAGCAGCAGGCCTTGGAAGCAGAACCTTCGGAGCCACAGATGACGACAAGAGCGAAGGGGAAGCAGAATGTCAAGAGCAGTACAACAAGTTGAGGGAGGAGGAGCTTCGCTACAAGGCGATGCAGGAGAAGCTCCGTGCCCAGCGGCTGCAGCTCGAGAAATTACAGGCACCTCCACCACCACCACCGCAGAAGGAGATGATAGGGGTCAACCCGCGGCAACAAGAACCACCAAGGTTCCGCCCAAAGCTCGTGCTAGTCGAAGAGATCTCTGACCACTCTGAGTCAGACACCGAAGAGCATTACCGAAGAAGGCATCAAATAATATCACCATTGTTCGAAGAGCTGGAGGAGGTGCAGTGGCCTTATCGCCTCAACCCAGCAATATTGCCGCAGTTTGATGGGGAGTCAGACCCCGAAGAGTTCCTCCTCAAATACGAAGCCACCATAGAAGCATCAGGAGGAGGCACCGCGTGTAAAGCGAAGGCGCTCGTCCTCGCATTGAAGGGCTTGGCGCAGCGATGGTATGCAAACATCCCACCAGGAACCATTCTATCTTGGAAGCAGCTTCGCCTCGAGTTATGTGCAAGTTTCCGCACCGTGAGGCCCGACGAAGTCACATCTTGCGATTTTCACGATCTAAGGCAAGGAAGCATGACCTTACAAGAATATCTTTAGAGTGTCATGAAGCTTCGCGCAAGAGCACCTAATGTTGCCGACCAGAGCATCATCGATTCGGTGGTGAAGGGGATCAACCTGGGACCATGCGGAGAGTACATATCCTGGCACAAGCCGAAGACAGTCACGAAGCTGTTCGAAATAATGCAAGAATATTACATATCCGACCATGCGAAGAGGAGAAGGCTCGAGGAGAAGAACGAGCAGAAGAAGTCGCGAAGCAGTGAGAGGTCCCATTCAAAACCATGGCATGCTGACGAGCCGAAGCAGAAAAGAACAGTGAACAACGTGTCCGAAGAAGAACCCCCCCCAAGAGCACAGACACCATCACAGGGGCAAAGGCGAGAGGGACCGCCACGAAGAAAGATCCAACCGCGATGATCGTCATCATCGCGAAGAATGACACAACAAAGGCCGAAGAGACAGCGGCGGTCGAAGAGAGAAAATTCCATTCTGTTTCTTCCACGGGAAGGACAATGGCCATTGGACAAATGAATGCCCCTTCGCCATTGAAAGAAAAGAAGAGTTTGATTGGCAGAATTCCCAGCCAGCGAAGCCAATCAATCATACCTCGCAGTTGCCACCTCAGTCTTCGGCGACGGCAACCACTTGGGCTCTTACGCCAAATTGGCCGGTGTCATACCCGGTCTTCAACTACAATCCGCTACCGTATGCGCCACCTTCGCAACAATCAGTACCGATGCTACCACCTCCGCACTATAGTCAGACATGGTCGAGGAGCTCCACGTCACAGTCTTACGACCTGACAACTTTACGCCCACCTCCGAAGCTCGAACCGGGGCAGTTACCAGAAAGAGCAAGAGAGGGACCCTCCGGCAGCAGGGTCAACATCATCAATGCCATCTCCGGAGGATCCAACGAACTAGTACATGAGACGATGAAGCAGCGCAAAGAATACTTTAGAACCATTTCCCACGTCAGCGAGGGCAGATGCTTCCGAACAACTTGGTCGCATGTCCCAATATCTTTCACGCAGGCAGACCTTCGGCTGCAGCACTACCCACATAATGACCCCCTCATCATAAGGGCAAACATCGGCAAGAATTTAGTGCACTTCGCAGTGAATGATGTAGGACGAATCTTGGTGGACAATGGGAGCTCTGCAGATATCCTCGTGTGGCAGTGCTTCATCAAAATGGGGTTCACAGAAACAACGCTGAAGAAGTCACAGTATCTGCTCATTGGCTTCGGAGGCAAGAGAATCGAAGCTCTTGGAAAGATAGAGCTCAATGTCACGTTCGGCGAAGGTGCAGCGCAAAGAACCGAATCAATAACCTTCGATGTGGTCGACATTAACTACCCCTACAACGCCATCTTCGGCCGCAACACCTTGGTCAAATTCGCAGCAGTAATCCATCAGTCGTACCTATGCATGAAGCTGCCTACGGCCGGAGGAATTGTCACAGTCTTCGGCAACCAGGAAGAAGCAAGAAGGTGCGAAGACAATGCATCAACCGCAAACAAGAATGTCCATGTCATTGAAACCCTAAATGAAGACAATAAGGCAGTAAACAGCGAAGAGCCAGAGAAGTCAGGGGTGTATCCCCAGCGGAACACACGAAGAATGTGCCATTATGCGAAGATGTGCCCGACCGAATGGTGATCATCGGAAAAGGGCTTGAAGGGGCCGAAGAGGCCAGGCTTATACAATTTCTCCGCAACAATCAAGATGTGTTTGCTTGGTCTTCTTCGGATCTGCGAGGGGTTTGTCGAGAAGTCATCGAGCATGAGCTCAGGGTGAACCCGAAGGCAAAACCAGTAAAGCAGGGCCAAAGGTCAATGTCCGAAGAAAGGCAGAAAGCGGCTCAGGCCAAGGTACAAAAATTGCTGGACGCGGGCGTCATCCGCGAGGTCCAGTACCCGGAGTGGCTAGCAAATGTTGTCATGGTACAGAAGAAGAACGGGAAGTGGCGAATGTGCATTGACTTCACAATCTTGAACAAGGCGTGCCCGAAGGACGAATACCCACTACCACGAATTGACACCCTGGTCGATGCAGCAGCTTGCTCAGAGATGCTCAGTATGTTGGACTATTTCTCAGGTTATCACCAGATATTCATGAACAAGGCATACAAAGAGAAGACTAGTTTCACCACCCCCTTCGGGACATATTGCTACGTGAGAATGCCGGAGGGCCTTCGCAATGCCGGATGCACTTTCAACAGAATGATCAAAAAAGTATTAGGGGATCAATTGGGGAGAAACATCTCTGCATACATCGATGACGTGGTTGTAAGAAGCAAAAAGAAGGAGGATCATATCCAAGATCTTCGCGAAACATTTACAAATCTTCGTCGCCATGGCCTCAAGCTGAACCCGGAGAAATGTGTCTTCAGCATGCGAAGAGGCAAACTATTGGGATGCATGATCACCGAAAAGGGGAATCGATGCAAACCCGGAGAAGATCGAAGCCATTAGGCGGATGAAGCCGCCTACCACAAGAAAGGGGGTGCAGAAGTTAACAGGCAGGTTGGCTTCGCTGAACAAATTCATCTCGAAGTCAGTAGAGAAGTGCCTCCCATTCTTCAAGGCGCTGAAAGGCTCTGGCAACTTAGAATGGGGCGAAGAGCAGGCGAAGGCCTTCGAAGACCTCAAGCAGTACATTGAGAAATTGGCAGTCATGTCCAGCCCTTCGGAGAAGGAGTTGTTGTTATACATCTCCACATCAGGTGCAGTCGTAAGTGCTGCTCTCGTCGAAGAGCGCGCGATCGAAGGGGCATTGACACAGGTGCCTATATACTTCGTTTCCGAAGCCCTAAACGGGTCAAAATTGCTATACTCAGAAATGGAGAAAATGGCATATGCGGTGGTCATGGCAGCACGCAAGCTTCGTTACTACTTCCAGAGCCACAAAATTAAGGTTCCAACCTCTTTCCCACTTCGGGACATGTTTGAAAATAGAGAAGCCTCCGACAGGATAGGCAAATGGGCTATGCAATTAGCCGAGCACACCATTGACTTCGTCTCCAGATCAGCAATCAAGTCACAGGTCTTGGCAGATTGGACCCAAGTCGCACCTTCGCAAGAGCAGCCGAAGATAGAAGCAATATGGTAACTTGAGTGTGATGGGGCTTACCAGAGAGACGGAGCAAGAGCTTCAGCAATCCTGACAGCACCTTCGGGTACGCAACTGAAGTACGTAGTCAGACTTGACTTCAATGGGTGCACCAACAATGTCGCAGAATACGAAGGCCTTGTCTTGGGTCTTCGCAAAGAAAGAGCGCTGGGAGCACGAAGATTAACGATCAGGTCTGATTCAGAGTTGATCACATGCCAAATAAACAAGTCAAACAGGGCTCTCAGGCCAGAATTATCGAAATACCTGGCAGCAGTGCGAAGCATGGAGAAATACTTCCTCGGGTTTAGTATCCGCAGTTTGTCCAGAACGAAGAATAAGCAAGCTGATCAACTGGCGAAGGCATCAGCGCAGTTTGATCCATTACCGCCGGATGTATTCTTCGAAACATTAAAGCAGGCCTCCGTCAATTGTGCCGAAGAACCAGCAAAATTCGTCAATGCCATAACCAGCGAAGACTGGAGGGATGCCATAATGGCCTATCTTCGCGGACACTTCGTCCCGGAGGATGAGAAGGAAGAGAAGAGAATGGCACTTCGGGCCAGGAATTACAGAATCATAGGCGAAGAGTTATACCGAGGGGGAGTCTGCGCACCACTCCTAAAGTGCATCTCACGCGAAGAACACAAACAACTGCTTGAAAAGATACATGCAGGGATGTGTTCTTCGCACATCGCAACGAGGGCCCTGGTTGGCAAAGCATTCCGCGAAGGATTTTATTGGCCATCGGCTGTGGCGGATGCTCACGATGTGGTTTGCACATGTCCAAATTGCCAAAGGCATGCCCCATACAGTAAATTCCCACCCGACGAGGTGCAGCTACTGCCTCCGGTATGGCCCCTCGCGCGATGGGGGCATTGATATTGTTGAACCTTTGCCTACAGCTCCAGGAAACTACAAGTACACCGCTGTGGTGGTAGAGTACTTCTCCAAATGGGTCGAGGCCAAAGCACTCAGGGACATCATAGCAGGAGCCCTGCAAAAATTCTTTTGGCAGAACATCATCTGCCGCTTCGGGGTCCCGAAGGAGGTTACAGTGGACAATGGCAAGCAGTTCGACTGTGCAACTTTCAGGGAGTTCACCACTCAACTTGGCACCAACTTATGCTTCACGTTGGTCTACCACCTGCAGTCCAATGGCGCGGTGGAAAGGGCCAACGGCATCATCTTCGCAGGCATCAAGAAAAACATCACTGAGCTGCCGAAGGGGAAATGGGCGGATGAACTGCCGAGGGTCATATGGTCTCATAATACAACAGAGTCCAGGACCACGAAGTTCACCCCTTTCAAGCTTCTATATGGTGAAGAAGCTGTAACACCCGAGGAAATCAAACTCAAATCCTGGAGAACAGCCGAAGGGGCAAAAAACATCGAAGAAGACATCAAGCCATCAATTGACACAATCGAAGCTGGCAAGATACAAGTAGCAATTAACTTGGGAAAATATCAAGAGGAAACACGAAGGTGGAAGAATAAGAAAGTGAAGCCCAGAAACATCAAAGAGGGCGACTTGGTGCTTCGAAGAATACCGAAGGCCAAGCAAAAGGGCAAGATGCACAGCAAGTGGGAAGGCCCATTTATCGTCGCATCTATGGCAAGGCCAGAGGCCTGCAGGCTCCGCACGCTAGAAGGCACCGAAGACCCTGTGCAAGTCCTCACGAGCAAAGCCGAAGGCAAAGGCGTGCATAATTAAAACAAGAACAAGAGGCCGGAGGGGCTAAAACACGTTTCACAGTCATCATCCCCGCCACTCGAGCGAAGGGGGGTGGCGCTTCGCAAAACAAGAAACACGCACGACGCCGGTGAAGATGAACAAACAAAAAGGTGTTTGTAACCTCGCCCGCGCAAAGGGGGGGTGGCGCTTCGCAGAATATATTTGTGCACAGTCGAAGGATAAACGCTAAAAAATTACATAATTTATTACACACAAAGTACAGGTTTATTACACCGCGAAGATACACTTCGCGCGAAGGCACAAAGAAATAAATTACATAGTTACATCCAAGGCCTCTTCCTCGAAGACTAGGCGGTCCACCTCAGATATGATTTCCCGGACCGCCACATCTATTATTTCTTCGGCTGTCCGTCGAAGAAATGCTTCGAAGTTGTCCCCTGAAACCAAGGGCAACGCAAATTAACTAGAGCTCTTGTCGAAGATGCCTTTGCGTCGGTACGTAAATTCATGAGGCGATAGGGGCTCTTCGTCCACCGGCTCCGGCTTCAGCTCACGGAGATCGGCGGGAGCACTGTACGGCCTATCGGTATCGAGAATCCATTTTATTTCGCGACGAAGCACGCGGTCAGCAAGGACCTTCGCGTGTTTTTCCAGATCACGCTGAAATTCGGCAAAAAAACGCTTCGTATCGGCGTTCCGAAGGTCGTAAACACTCACCCTATCCGCACAAAATTCTTCAAATGAAACCGAAGGGTAACGAATATGGACTTCGCCCAGGACGCACTAGCGACAGAAATCCCCTCGATTTAGCTTGCGAGGAAGCACGCCTTCGGTCACCTGCGCAGGGGCCAACGCAGGGTCCTGCGTAGGCACCAAAGGTGTTAGCTTACAAAAGTAATAATGACAACCAGAAGACCCCTATACAACAGCCTACAACGACCCTCACACCTCGCCATCCGAAGGACGAGAAGAGGACGCCCTTGTCCAGTCTTCGGGCACCAGGGCTCCGTCAGTAGCGTCGCAGCCACTTTCGCCATCCGCACCCTCGCCACTAGGTCCTTCTTCGGTAGTCACAAATTCTTTGAGGATAGGCTCCGCGATGGCATCAGCCTTGGCCTGGAGCTGAACGATGCCAACCACAAGTCAGCGGGTTTTTCGTAATAAAGAAGGTTTCGCAATAAAGAGAAGTGCAGACAATCACTTGGGGCTTCATCCGCTCGACTTCACGTCGTACAAGGGCACGGCCTTCGCCTTTGAAGAAGCGCTCCATGAAGTTAACGGCGATGTTTTTCGCCAAAGCCGGCAGCGTCTCCGGACAAACAGTTTCCTCGCCCGGCCAGCAGAAGGATGAGTCATGAAGGGAACGAAGTTGAGCCTTTGTCACACCGCTAGTCTGTCCAGCTTCGGAGGGAAAAAGACCGTACACTACAGCACTGAGAGTACGGACGGCGACCATGGCACTGATATCTTCATGGAAATGTGCCCCGGTGTCCAGCATGGCAACGCAAGCACGAAGCCACTGGAAAAAGGAGCCCAGGCCAACTGTGTCGGTGCACTCCGGAAACATATCCGGAGCCACAAGCCCATACCTGGCGAGGAGGTCAGGAAGCTCTTCCTGCAACTTCTCCGAGCCGGTCTTTATAGCCTCTTTAAAGGTGCGGAGCCGTTTTTGCATCACATCTCGACATTTCTCAGCGTCTTCAGAAAGCAACTTGGCGGCCTTCGCGGCGTCCTCCGCCTTCACCGCCCGATCAGTAGACCAAGCAGCTCCGTGGTAATAGTCGCCTTCTCCTAAGCAGATCTGTCGAGGCACTTTTGCAGCTCTGCTTTCTCTCTTTCCAGGGAGGCCACCTTCGCCTCCAGGTCAGCAACAACAACTTTTGAGCTTTCCTTAGCCGCCAACTGCCGGGCAGCACAGCGCGCAGCCACGAAGGCCTTCAGCGACAAGTCTTGGGCGCTCTCTAGGATGTTACTTAGCCCGCTCCCCATCAAGTCTTTTTCCATGAGGGGGAAGCAGAAGGAGTCCCCCGCCGCTGCTAAAAGCCCACATTCGCGGTCCCGTCTCTCAAAATGAAGAGATTTGACGATGTTCCCGCCGAGGCGCACAGCAGTGGGCTTCGCACCGAGTTCCACAGCAGCAGCTTTAGGATCAGCGTCATGAACGAAGAAGCTACTGTTATCCGATGAACTGCTTGACCCTTCGCCGCCACTCCCTTTCATCCCGGAGGAGGAGGTGGACTTCTCAGCCGAGGGTGATGCTTCGGCGTCTTTCCCGGAAGGCACTTCAGCTTCTTTGCCGGAGGTAGGGGCTCCGCACGGGAGAGACGAGCGGCGGGGGGAGTCGACCACGACGTTGATCTCCTCGACGTCGCCCTCGTCTTCGCTCTCCAGGGTGGTGCTGAACTCAAGGTCCAGGCCGGGATGGACCACCCTCAGTGGTACCGCCACCTATGGAATGCCGAAAGGCGCTGCCTCGGTAGGAGGATGGTTGCTGTCTTCGCTCCCACCATCCTCGGATTCCTCTTTGCTCCGCAGGGGTGACTGATGCAGGATGTCATCCAGGATCCGGCTTTTCTTCGTCGGGGCCGCCGAAGAGGACGCCCGCTTCCTTTTTGTCTTTTCCAAGGCCTTCGCTTTCCCCGAGGCGTGTGCAGGGGCGGCGTCCTGGCCCTCCGCAAGTTTTACCTCGGCTGCCCTCTGAGGAGCGGAGAGGCCCAAGGCATGAAATACCCGATTCCGGCGGACTCCGCTGAGGTGAGCCACCAAGGCCTTATATTCGTCCCTCGAAACCGATCCGGCCATCTCGTCGGCCTGGCTCTCGATAACGACAGGATCTACCCCTGCATTGCCGAAGAGGCACAAACCATCAGTAACGTAGCGGGCAGCACATCTTAACAAGAACCCAAGCACAAGAACTTACGATCGGCATGAAGGCTGAAGACGGCCGCAAAATCAGGCACTGGAATACCTTCGATCCAGCGGTCCTCGGCTAGCCAGCTGGAGATGTCCCACCCAACCCTGATGGGAAACAACCGCATGCGATGATCTCTTCGATGACATCATGCGTGCCGAAAGTCTTGGACAATTTCTGCAGCAAGGCGAGCAAAGGCTCATCTTCGGCGCGGACATGACAGGCGACTTTCGGCAACTCACCAAGGGCAGGAACGTGGTCGATGACGAGGGGATGGGTCTTCATGATGGGATCCAGCATCACCTTGTGATAGAACCAGTAGGATGACCAGTCGTTGGCCCACTTGTTCTTGCTCGCAGCGACTGGGCACGGGAGGTTCTTGTGGAAGGCGAAGGTATAGCAGCCATATTGGGGAATGGCCGATATCTCCGCACCTCCGGCCGATTGTACGGAAATCTTCTTCGGTTGATAGTGTACCCTGAAGGCACGAGCAAAGCCTTCGGTGCTTGGAGAAAGGCGGCAGGTCTTCGCCAGCCACATGTACAGGTTGAGCCGCACGATCGAAGTGGGAGTCATTTGATGCAGATATACCTTAAACAGCCTAAAGATGTCCACTACCATGGAGTCGAGGGGCATCCGAAGACCGGCGTTGAACAGATCGCGGAACACGATCACTTCGTCTGCGCAAGGATGAGCGACGGTCTCACCCGTCGGTGGAGCCCTGACACCGTCCGCAGAGACGAAGCCCCGAAGAGCCAGGTCGTCGAGGAGGGACGGAGTCATCTTCGACAAGCTGAGCACAATTGTCGTCGGCCCTTTTGATTGATCCCTCTTCGGAGCCATCTCCGAAGATGCAGAATGTTCTGAGATCGCCACCCTTGAAGTTAAGCACCAGAATAGTTCGAAGAAAAACGAGCTTAGAAAGAACCTTCGCCAAAGGAAAAGCGAGGAGGCTGGGAAGCAAGGGCAGTGAAAAGTAAAACAGTCGCGTCGCCAGTATTTATAGGTGGGGGGGGCGAGCGAGTGGAAAGACGAAAGAACCCCGCGCTACGCGCGTAAGATTTAAGAGACCGAGGGGCAACTCTGTCTTTTCAAGTTTACGAAACAACGCAAGGTTTCCCGCCAAAAAGTTTGAATCCGATAATTTAGGCGCAAGCTAATAGTTAAGAACATGAAAATTTTGCTTCCTCCACCAGACTACAACTTTTTTGCAGGTGAACACAGACTGTGCTTCGCTGGCCACCATCACGGTGCCCAGCCCGAAGGGTGGTGCTTCGGGATGCCCACGGCGCCCACAGAGTCGAAGCCCCGCCCCTCCCGAAGATCGGACCGAGGCTCCGAAGGGCTACTGTTGGGGACACCACCTTCGGTCCGGTCGCCGAAGGTGCGCGAGACAGGAAGTCAAGGACTCTGAAGCCGATGCCAACAGCAAGCACGGAGGTGGCTCATCTTCGCTTGTCTTCGGGTAGGAAGGCGAAGACAAGACACCAAGAGCACTGAAGCCGACGCCAGGAGCAAGCGCGGAGGGGGCCCGTCTTCGCTATTCTTTGGGTCGGAACGCGAAGACAGGCGAAGACCGGGTGATGCCAGCATCATGGTAGGGAGTGGTCAGTAGGCCCCGTGGTCTTCGTCAACCAGGGTGAAGAGGACCGCTTGGGGTTGTGGGCCTTTCTGGGCTGTACCGCACCATACTGTAATAGGGAAATCAAGTGCACGTCCGGGAATATTCAGGGAATATGACCGTTGTAAGGGGGTAAAAGAGTAATGATACATGGGAGGCATAACGCCACCTATAAATATCCCCTGTAATGTTCATTGATGAGATAGATGGAATAGAGAGAGAACATTTCCTCCTTGTTTTGCGTGTTCATTCATTACTGTTGTAGTGTTCCTCCATTCCGGAGACACTCTCCACCAACAATCAGATAGTACATGGATTCTAATGATTCATGTGGTGGTCTACTAGTTTGTACCTTGAGGAACCTTAAGACCATCAGTCCTTTGCTGGGCATCAGCAAGAATTAGAGCATCATGTGCAGAACCCTCCCATCCAGCCAAAACATATGTGAACCTTAGATCAAAATCTACAGCAGCTAGAACATTCTGTGTGGTTGTGTGCTTTCTTCCCAAAAATGCAGCTCTATGTTTTTCTGGAACCCTTGCCAAAACATGAGTCCCATCAATAGCACTCACACAATCCTACATCATTTTGAAATTAGTCAACAATTTATGTAAACTTAGCATAAAATTAACTAAGCCCAGATTTTTGCATACAACTAACCTTGAAGTAGGGATACCACCTCCGACTGTTGTGGATTTTAGAGGGAACAGCAGAAGATGGAGGATCTATCATCTCATTTCTCAGCTCACCCATAGCAAACAAAACTTCCTAGAAGTGTCTACTTATGGTTTCAGTGGATCTCCTAAAATTAAGTTTTATGCAAGTGAACCGTTGATTATGTCCTACAACATGTAGGAACATGGCAACTTGCTCCTCAATGCAGCAGTGAATTGTGTCTTTCAGCAACTCCCTGCTACGGAACAGGTCACAAAGCTGGAAGAAAGGGGTTCTCCTCATCCTCAAAAGTTCAACACATTGGATATCAGAGGATTGGTAGATGAAGGCTAGGTTGTTTTGCCACTGCTCATCTCTTGCAGACATGGGGGCATAGGTTATGGATGGACGAGATCTACTTCTAAGCCTGGCAATGAACCAAGTACACAGAACAACCACTACTGCAGCTCCCATACGCACCATCATCAGATGCAACTCAGCAGGATCCATGGCTACAACAGGGCAAATAACAGAGGGCAAAAATGCTCAATCAATTCACATAGAAGTAGTGCTGTTACTGATGAAACATTGCATCTAATGTAACAAACTATGGCACGGCTGCGACAAATGCGCCACCTAGTGCCAAAAACATCATCGACCACTTCATAGAGCTCAGATATATCAACTTCGTCACAACCCAAATGAGTTCATGTGACAGATCTACCGAACCAACAACACATAATACCAGATCCAAACAACCAAGACAAAGTATTAGGCATACGACCAAGCAAAAAACGCAGATCAAGGATAATCGACAGAAACAAGTCATCCGCAAACAAAAAGAGGACGAGACAGAAATCAAACGGGGATGCTTCAGATGCGAACTCCATGGCCACACCATACCAGAGAGGCCCCTTCACGACGAACCCTAGGTGACGACAGGAAGAGCGCCTCAGAGCCGAGGCAGGTGACGCGGTCGAGAGCTCGAGAGCGGAGAGGTGGCGGCCGACGAGAGTGAACAGTAGCTGAGGGAGGTAACCCTAGTGGATCACACCACGTTTTATATGAGGGCCAACGGGAGCCAAGGTGCTCAACACGGGCCGCGCGCGGGCGCTAGACATGGCCTGGCCCGGGAGTACACCCGATTCGGCCGTTCCCGTGGAGCCAGGTCAGGGGGCCTCTTTTGCACAACTCGAGCCAGGCTACAACCCTTGTACAGGCAACCAAACATGGGCTGGGTGGCCTGCTAGAGCCTGTTTAGGGGTTGGCCACCCAACCAAACAGCCCCTAAACAAATCCTAAATTGAACAGTTTGTTCGTCTTGCAAATGTTCGGAGTCATTGCAGAAGGCCTCCCGTCAGTCACTGCAGGTGGGTTCCACCTACTATTCTTCTTCCACCTCGCGATTTGAGGGAGCGGTTGCCAGTGAGGGTTGGGAGGTGGGAGGAGCGGCCGGTGGCGAGGGGTGGGAGGTGGGGGAAGCGGCCAGCGGCGAGTCTACCGGCCGGCCGGGGTGGTGGTCAAGGTGGCGCCCTGTAGGGTTATGGTTTGCCGGGGTGGGGGCGGCTCCATGTTGGGCGGCTGTAGAGGGAGGTCGTGGGCGGCGGCAGTCTGGCGGTGGTGGCGGCTCAGCCAGCGGCGAGGCGAGGCGGCGCCGAAGCGCCGTCGGCCGGGCGGGGCTGGCGGCGAGGGCAAGAAAGAGTATGGGATGGCGGGCTGTGGGTGGGCGGGCGGCGCGGGTGGATGGCCGGTGCCGCGGGGGTGGGGGAGGTGGGAGGAAGATGATGGGGGTGGAGGAGGTGCTTCTGCGATGGGTCTGATCCCCGTTCGTCTTCCATTTCAGTTGGCTTTGTCATCGCTCCGGCGAGAAGTTGGGTGCATTTCAGTTGCTGGCAGCCTATAAGTCTGTAACCCAATGAAGAAAATATGCATGTGCGTGCAGCTTCACACGGCGTAGAGAGTAATTGCACCCCAGGTCCCCAAACTTGTTTCGAGATTTCACCTAGGTCCCTGAATTCTCAAATCGTCCACCTGAGTCCCTAACCTTTGTTAAGTGTTCCATTCGAGGTCCCAAACACGCCACGGCAGTTTCCAATGCCGATGTGGCATGCCACGTGGTACCACACTGGCAAAAAATTACAAAAATCCCCCTATAAAATCTTATCTTCTCCAATCTGCTCCTCTCTCTCTCCCTCCTCCAATCTCTCTATCTCCCTCTCTCTCTCCCTACCCGTGGCTGCCGACCGCGCCATCACCGGCCTCCGCCGCCGCCATGCCCCCGCACCTCGCTGGCGAGGTTAGGGAGGGAGGAAAGCAGGGGCGAGCGGAGAGGGAGGGGCATCAAGAGAGAGAGAACGAATGCGGTCGGCGCGCGAGCGGACGGAGCCGCGGCCGGCGCACAGGGGCCGGGGCGGGGAGGGAGGACGCCGCCGCGCGCGCAGGCCAGGGAGGCCGCTGCCGTGCGTATGCCCGGAGAGCAAGGGAGATGAAGAGATGAGCATCGGAGGAGAGGCAGCCACATCCGGGCGCGCCGGGGAGAGAGAGAGAGACCGGAGGCCGGCCATGGCCTCCGTGCCGCCGCAAGGTCCGCCGTCGGTGGCAGACCCCTTGCTCCTCTGCCGCGTGCCGTTGCTCTTCCCCTAGCCCTCTGCCCTCCGCCGCAGGGCGAACCGTGTGGAGGGAGGAGGGGTGCGCCGCTGGAGCCGAGCCGAGCCATAGTGCTGGCGCTGTGGAAGAGGGGGAGGCCGGGAGGGGGAGGGTCGTGCTGGAGCTCGCCAGAGCGCGAGGGAGAAAGGACGAGGACGCCTCCCCGCCATGGCCGCGGCCGCACCATGGCCTCTCACTGCCGGCGCAGATCCTGCCGCCGCGCAGACCCGGCGGGCCCGCGCGCCGGAGAGGGAGGCAAGGAGTATGGGCGCGGCGGCGGCTAGCTCGGCGTGGGCGGCACGGGGAG
Source organism: Panicum virgatum (assembly GCF_016808335.1). Lineage (NCBI taxonomy): Eukaryota > Viridiplantae > Streptophyta > Magnoliopsida > Poales > Poaceae > Panicum > Panicum virgatum. The sequence goes on from NC_053147.1 coordinate 67,272,141, forward strand.
GAGGCCCACCGCCGGTAGGAGGAAGGCCGGCGGAGGGAGAGAGGAAAGAGAGAGATATTGGAGGGAGGAGCAGATTGTAGAAGATAATATTTTACAGGGGGATTTTTGTAATTTTTTGCCAGCGTGACACCACGTGGCATGCCACGTCGGCATTGGAAGCTGGTGTAGCATGTTTGGGACCTCGAATGGAACACTTAACAAAATTTAGGGACCCAAATGGACGATTTGAGAGTTTAGAGACCTAGGTGAAATCTCGGGATAAGTTTGGGGACCTAGGGTGCAATTTACTCCGGCGTAGATCATGCAGCAATGAACTTGTACACCCAGTTCAGTTCACAGCTGTTAGTTAGTGCAGCAATTCATCTGGCGTTTCAGCTTCAGCTGGGGTAGGGGAAAGCAGTTCATATGATAGGCTAGAGTAATACGCCCGAGATTTAGCTGCCCGATTGTGCTTCACCCATCTGTTGTTTCTTCTTGCTGTCACGGTAATGGCCTACAGAGTGATGCAAGTAGGGGTGCCAATTGGTATCTATTAGGTGCCCCTCCAACCTCTCTAGTTCAAAATTTTGTACTAAATCTTCAAAACCACATCTCAATTTAAAAAATTAGTATAAAATTTTAAAATAAAGAGGGTTGGAGGTGCACCTAAGGGTCACCCATTTACACCCATTTACACCCCTAGATGCAAGACATGTTACAGAAAAGCGAGAACGAAGGAACTCCATGGGTCACTGCTTATTAGCTTGGGTAGTGCACTCGTGCTTGTCGACGTCGTTGCAGCCACTAACGCACAGTAGAGAAGTAATGGTCGTATTTTTCAGCATGGATCCAGCCCATCCGCAAACGGACAAATCCAGACGTACGTTTCTACACAACTGCACGAAAACATTATAGACCAATAAGTCAAACATTTTGACAGCCCATCCGCAAAAAGAAACAAGCAAGAGACGGATTCAAGCATAACTATACACAGAACCATTGATGAAATGATCAATCCAATATATTTGTTTCATATATGTTGCCGTCTAAGATGTCTCAACTTTATTTCCATGTCGATCCAGTACTGCTGATTTCATCTAGTTTGTTATTGCAGAGGAAGGTTTCAAATTACAGTGACACCTCAAGAAGATAAGGCATGCTTTCATAACCATCAGACGAAACTCATACAATGGGACTGGAAACAAGGATTGTCTGGCACATGAATATGCCTTTAAACTGGAGCTGACTTCTCAAGATTTAGTATATCTACAGCATGTCAACAATAAGCGGGCCTCTTGCAATTTCAAACAGATATCTTAACCTCATCTTAAAATTTATGTATGCTGTGCTTTTCAACTCTGCACAGTAAATCAATAGTTATTACTGCTTGTGGAAATCAATTGCATGTAGAACAATTCAATGCATCAGCATCAGAATACATCATCCCAAAGGGATCTGATCTACAACTCCTTCCCTATAACCAATGATCTAGCCCATTCTGGAATGCATAAATAATCACAATATTGATGAAACATGAGAGAGCAATGGTATATATCTGGTTAGCAAGTTAGGGAGGTGCCATAGCAAGTTAGCAACTGGCCACCATACATATCCAGCCATGCAAGAAGCATTGCTCCTCTTGGTGCTCATCATCTACCCAGCAACAGTGGTGTTAGCCACCTCTTCCGGGCCTCCCATATCATTGCCTGGATGCCCCGACAAGTGTGGCAATGTATCCATCCCTTACCCCTTTGGTATCGGTGATGACTGTGCCGCAACCAGTCATAACCGCTACTTTGCTCTGATGTGCAACAACAGTTTGCAGCCACCAAGGCCGATGTTTGGTGACCCTTCCATAGCTGTAGAGGTCATCGACATCTCGCTGGAGCATGGTGAGGTGCGTGTTTATGGCGATGTCAGCTACATCTGCTTCACATCAAACACAACCGTATCAGACAGCTTCGATGTCGGGTTAAGCCTGGAGATCACACAATTGATCCCTTCCACCCGCAACCGGTTCACAGTCATCGGCTGTAGTGCCCTGGGGATTATTCAAGGCAACACACCTGACCCTTATGTGGCTGGTTGCTACTCCTACTGCCAAGACATCAAAAGCACATCAGATGGTGCATCATGCGCCGGGATGGGATGTTGCGAGACAACCATACCCCCAAATCTCACCTACTTCGTGACACAATTGCTCAACCAGAGTAGTGTGTGGCCATTCAACCCATGCTTCTATGCGATGCTTGTAGAGGAAGGGTGGTACAGCTTCAGGAGGCAGGACCTTGGAGGGCACCTTGGGTTCATGAAGGAGAAGGCCAATAGAGGTGTCCCAGTCGTTAGTGACTGGGCCATTAGAAATGGATCCTGTCCAAAAGATGGGGCAAAAGCACCTAAAGACTATGCTTGTGTCAGCTCAAACAGCTACTGCGTGAATGCAGGCAATGGGCCAGGGTACCTGTGCAACTGCTCTGAAGGTTATGAGGGCAATCCTTATCTACCCAATGGTTGCCAAGGTAAGTATCTCCTCAAATAAATTTTCTGTAGAAAAGAGTTTGGAAATCAAGATCAGCAACTGCAGGAACAATTTTAGCCAACAATAAATTATAGCCAGCTTTGTCATTGGAAGTACAACTCAAGACTTACTTGTTCAACATATCAAAACTTTTTGTTACTTGTTCAACATATAGTTAGTATACTTTATATACTGAAATACGTCACACTGTGATCTTCTACCTTAATCCATGTTAATATATTTTTAAATCTTAACTCCCTTCAGACATAGATGAGTGCGAGCTGCGTAAACAGGACGTTAAGTACAAAACACTTTATCCGTGCGAAAATGGGCACTGTCGCAATACACCAGGGAGCTATAGATGCAAGTGCTGGGCAGGAACAAGATCAGATGGTACAAATTCTGGATGCCGACCTGTGCTTAGCCAAGCTGAAAAGGTGGTCATAGGTAAGGATCATACTCGAGAGAAAACTCTAAAATCTATCCATGATTTATTTCTTGGATTTTGAGGCATTCGATTACATAGAATAATCATTGTGCAGGCCTAAGTGGTTCTGCAATGGTACTGATATCATTGGCATGCTTAGTGGTCATGAAATCACAACGAAGGAAGTATAAGAAGGAGAAGGATGAGTACTTCAAACAAAATGGAGGTCTCAAATTATATGATGAGATGAGGTCAAGGCAGGTTGAAACCATCCATATACTTACAGAGAAAGAGATTAAGAAAGCTACAGATAACTTCAGTGAAGATCGTGTTCTTGGATGTGGTGGCCACGGAATGGTCTATAGAGGAACTTTAGATGACAACAAAGAAGTCGCCATAAAGAAGTCCAAAGTAATTGATGATGATTGCAGAGAAGAATTTGTAAATGAGATAATAATTTTGTCACAAATTAACCACAGGAACATTGTAAGATTACTGGGATGCTGCTTGGAGGTAGATGTGCCTATGCTGGTCTATGAGTTCATTTCCAATGGTACCCTCTTTGAGTTTCTTCATGACTATGATCACAAATCACCAATCCCCTTGGATCTTAGACTGAAGATTGCTACACAGTCAGCAGAGGCTCTTGCATATATTCATTCATCAACTTCCCGGACAATTCTGCATGGAGATGTCAAATCCCTCAATATACTCTTGGATAATGAATACAACGCAAAAGTTTCAGATTTTGGGGCATCGGCACTGAAGTCCATGGACAAAAATGATTTCATTATCCTTATCCAAGGAACTCTCGGTTATATAGACCCTGAGAGTTTTGTCAGTCACCGTCTAACTGACAAAAGTGATGTATACAGCTTCGCAGTTGTTCTTTTAGAACTAATGACCAGAAAGAAGGCCATATACATTGATATCTCTAATGAAAAGAAAGCATTATCTCATACTTTCATACTGATGTTCCACCAGAATGAGCTCCGGGATATGTTGGATAGTGAAATAGTAGATGATGAAGTTATGGTAGTACTTGAGAAACTAGCTGAACTAGTCATGCAGTGCCTGAACCCAAAAGGAGATGAGAGGCCAACAATGAAGGACGTTGCAGAACGCCTACAAATATTGAGAAGGCTCCATTTGCAGCTAGTCACAAAGACACAACCTATTCAAGCACATTATTCTTATGGAGGGCCATCAGCATCTGTCCCTTCAGATGAGAAGGGGTACCAGAGCACAGAGACATCGAAACTGGTGTTGGAGATAGATCTTGCAAGATAAATACTTGCAATGTTGCCCCTTTTATGTATATTGGTTTACACTTTTTGATGTAGACAAGTAGTTATAAATACAGACTAGGCGTTTGTGTGTGCAATCAGAATCATCACTTATGTACAGCAAAGTTGAGGGTGTGATCCTTACTATGTATTGTAAAAACTGTCAGCATTAATTACATCCATAGTTTCTACTTTAAAGTTTATTTGGGTGTTCCATTAACGTGTTTACATGTCAAAGAGCTCCGTGCTTTTCTTTAGAATAGTCTTTTTCCACGACCAATATTTCGACATCAGGATTATGATAGATAGGCTGTATGTAAGTACTAACTTGATTTTAAATTTATTTAATCAATTTTGTGCTACATTGCTACCTCATTTTTCCTGCAGTTCAGTCAGTAGCAAAACAGCAGCAATATATCTAGAAGTACAAAAACAAATGGAAAAGTGTATTCCGAATTGTGGTTTAACGAACAGATTAAGCAGCATACCTTATCATAGAACCAGATACAATAGATATGCAATAACCAGGACCTTAACTTTATGTTATCCATTCCCTGCACAAACAATTCACAGTGCCTGAGCATGGGCACCTTAACTATCAAGTATATTAAGAACAGAAGTGAGGAAACAAAATCAGGTACCATCCAATAAGAAATGCTGTTTTAGCATTGCTATCAGATACCATATCTTTGTACCACTTAGCATAACAACAATTATAACAATAAAGCCTACTAATCACAAGCAAGTTGAGGTAACCGGGTAAGCTAGAGATGAAACCCAACAAAAGAGTCACAGATACGGAACATTAAAAGAAAAAAGGTCTCGGTAGCAGTACCAATAATAATAACAAAGTAGAAAATTTTAAAATCTGGGAACCAACTAAATTATACATTCATATGATTAAAAATCAATAACCTGGAAAATATCCTGCTTAAAATGTGCATAAAGGCTCAAGTTGTGCAGAAAGGATACAATCGAATCTGTTAATAGATGCAATGCCTTAATAAAATGAAGAATTATGGTTTGAGTTGTTAGAGCAATTGGATCCACAAGCACATATGTTCTGGAATAAAACTGTCAGATCATCAAGTATATGAAGAACAAAAACGATGAATGCAGTTCAAATACCATCCCAACAAGAAATGCTTTATCTGCTGAGCTTTCAGATACCTACCTTTTGTATCTCTTAGCATAATAACAAAGAAGATGTTTTGCAGATTTAGGACAGCTAAAACATGCTTTCATTTAATTTAAAACCAACAACCTGCAACAGAGGTTTCACTTCATGCCCAAAAAGCAGTTGAGATTAATCAAGGTCTTAATATTATTGCTTTGCACAAACACGAACAACAGTAGAAGAAATACATAACAGAAGAAAAATGAAAGGTAAATACAAAACAGACAGGAAGCGCCTAATATAGAGAAGACTAATTGAGATATTGGCTATCCTCTCTTCCTTGAGCTCAGCCCCCTTCACTCAGATTGGCATGCCTTTGGGCACGATCTGGTCCTTTATCCACATGTAAATAGGCACCAGAACAAAGTATGCAGCACATATTGTTCCTATGAGGAAGCGAAAGAGGAACGTGATAGGATTCACTGGCTTGCTGACATCCTCAGCCTTCGGACCAAGCTGCATTGAAGATAAAAATGGAAAAAGTTATACCAAACCCCCTCAATGCCTGCTGCAGGAAATGAACAATCTATAATCTGAACAAGGTATGCCAATATTCATTGAGGTACGTAGCTGTGAATCTGAGAGCTATGCTTTCTATTAGCAAAGGCAAAGGAAAGGTACCTCCAAAGGAGAGTCTCCACGTTCTCTCTTCACACCTGTGACAGAGCATCCCATGATCAGGCCATGCCTTCGGACGCCACGGTACCACTTTGGTCCAATCCTTTTCAGCTTGACATCCTTGAACCCAGCCTTCTTGAACCACTCGATGTACTCTTCTTCCTTGGGGAAGAGCATCCACATGTTGGCGAAGAAGCGGGAGAGCCAGAAGGTTGGGTGCACAGGGCCGATCACACAAGCTGTCCCACCAAACCTCAGGACCCTGTACGCTTCCTTGATTCCTCTCTGCGGATCAGGCCAATACTCGATGCTGCAAGGTAGCAAGACAGACCACGAAAATCAGCAACCTGCACAGCATCATTCACGCGCACCAAATTCACAATGCTCTGCGCAGTTACATGACGGATGATATCGACAGTAGTGAGGCGAACTGAAGAGAATCGAGGAGCAGCGGAGCGCGAGCGACCTGCCGGCGGAGATGTATCGGTCGAAGCTGTCGGTCGGGAAGGGCAGGTCCTCGGCGTCGCCCTCCATGATGGTGACCCCCTTGAGCGCCTCCTTCTGCCTGGCCTTCTCGAGCTGGTGCGGGGACTGGTCGAGCAGCGTGACGTTCTCCGGGTTGACGTGCTTGACGATCCCGAGCGTGGTGAAGCCGGTGCCGCCGCCGACGTCGACGACCTTGAGGTGGCGGCTGTAGAGGTCGGCGGGCTCGAGCGCGTCGTCGCGCATGTCCTCGGTCCAGTGGCCCGGGTTGATGACGTGGTCGTACACGATGGAGAGGAAGCGGTAGAACCAGAAGGCCTCCTTCTTGTGCTGGATGAACCGCGGCGCCGTGACGGGCCGCGCGGGGGCCGCAGGCGACGAGGACGCCGCGCACCGCAGCCTGGCGGCCGCGAGCTGGGGGCTCCGCCTGGCGAGGGCGAGGGGGCGGGGGAGGCCGGCCTTGGAGGGGCCGAGGACGAGCCCCCCGGCGGGCGAGCGGACCATGGCCCTTCCCGGCGCGAGCGCCCCCGCGCCGCCGCCCGGTGCGTAGGGGGAGGCCATCGCCATTGCCTTCGCGGCGCCGCGACGAGGAGGGGGGAGGGGAATGGCGCGGGCGAGCGCGTGGTGGATGACTGGATGCGGCGAGCGAGGACAGGGCAGGGATCACGGGCGGATCGGATGGGTGGGATGGACGGGTGGTGGATGATGGGTGGGCTGCGCCGTGGCATCCTTCTCTGACACGCACGACCGCTCGTGGGCGTGGCCGACTGGTAGTTGGTGGGCCTGCCTGACTAAGAATAATTTTCGTTTGTTCGCTTGACTTGTCAGCAATATTATAAATTAACACCAGCCATCAGCTACAGCCGAGCGAATACGGCGTTTGGAAGCCCACAGAGTACGGAGGTAGTTGGTAGTTGACTTGTCAGCCAACCAGTCAGCAATATTATAAATTAACACCAGCCATCAGCTACAGCCAAGCGAACACGGCGTTTGGAAGCCCACAGAGTACGGAGGAGGCCTTTGGCTATGACTAGTGCTGATTTGATACGAAATAAAAATACTGCTGGCTTGCTGACTGGTAGTTGATAATGATTTGATGTGAGAAAAAAATGCCGCTAGTTGATTGATTGATAAGCCAAGTGAACAGTGTGAATGACATTAATGCAGAATTAATTTTACCTCACGAAGCTGCAAAAGGCATATTTATTTATATTGAAAAAAGGATAAAACCATCTCCCTTCCCTATTGAATGAACATCACGAAAAAGGCACCTTCCTGGCATCTAGACTTTCTAACTTTGGCATCTAGTCATTGACCTACTGTTTAATAGCGGGCTTTTCCAGAGATTGTGCAACCCAGCCAGTCACCACGAAATTCATCGATTGAAGTCCACACATTCTATGACAGAGCTTCAGAAAGCTTGCGGTATTCACAGATTCATTCGAGTCATGCTTCTCTCCCAAAGACAATACCTGTTGCTGCCGGTTGGCATTATGCATCTGCTGCAGTGTAGCTTCCAATTGACAGGAACCATTCAACTACTATATTACTTACTTTTATTTCGAATCACGTGTAGACTATGAAATGTAAAAATAGAATATCTCCTGGTTTCACACGAAGATTGGTGCGCCAAGTCAGTTCGTGCTTTCTTTCTTCACAAGAGGGGAATGTTAACAGCGGCAGGAAACCTAGTACAGTTCACTGAGCATGTCATGGTCCTGACATATATACAAAGAAGAGTCGAGTGTCAGTGAACTGAAGAACACAATATGCAGTTATGATCGAAAGAAAAGAGTTGACCAAACTGCAATATGATCGGGCGGAAACAAAGGCAGAGACTTGTACCTTTCACGGTTACAGATCAATGTAGACACGCAGGCCATCACGAGCTAACTGCGCATATATCCCCTCCCTGCAGTAAAGCAAGCATTTTTAGACAAATTACATTGCATGAGCATGCACGCCTTTCTAAGATAGCATTGTGTTAAAAGAAGAGAGAGGGCGGTATTATTCCGTCTGCTACTGCTCTTTGCAGGTCAACTTATTTGGTACATGAGCATGTGTCTACACACATGTAAACTATTTACCTCCTGGACCATTCTTCCAATGTTTGGTTGTCCTTGTCATGGTCCATCTCATGAGTCATCCCAATGAGCAATGCTCTTTTGGGGCAAATCCTCTTAACAGCATCCAGAGTCTGCATAAGATCATAGTGTTGACATAAATTATACACAAAGAATATATACGCATAGGAAAAGGAAGGAAAACAGTTTGCTTAAATTGTGAAATGAAAATTAACCTGGTCCCAACAAAGATGCACGTTGTGAGAACCCGTCTGTTGGTGCAGAGAACGTCAGTTGACAACAAATTATTAATTAAATATAATGGTACAATATAACAATGTTAAGATCAATTAAATGTTCTCAAAGAACAGCTATTGTGTTGCCATAAATTGCAACATAAATCAACTGGCTGTGTCTACGAACTGATATAGACTCTTGTCTTAGAAACTAGTAGTTAAGAGCAAAGTGAAGAATTACTTTCACAACTAAAACTGGCATTATCTATGATGTTATTGGTCAAGTGTATTTACTCGTGTGAAGGAAGGTTTCCTAATATGCTCAATATCATCTATCTGTTGCAGTCAATGTTCTGAACTTCACTTGACAGATCTTGCGCGTTATATGCTTGATGCAAAATCAAAAGATCATGCTTGTGCTATGCTATATGAAAAACATTATTGTGTCTAAGAAACCCAAACGTTTACCCATTTTTACATTATTTCCAAGTACTGAAAGATTTACTGTCATGTGTAGTTATTAGTTCAAGACTACAAGAATAAGATAATTCAAGAAATGGGGCTTTCTGCATTTCTTTTTGTTCCTCTCAGTATTCAGAAACTGTCCTTATGCTGTAATTTGTAGCGCTGTGGATCCATAAAAGTTCTCTAGTTTAAATGAGAACCCAGAAACATCTACAAAATGTGCAGCAGAAAGGGGGAAACACCTGTATATACAACAAAAGAAACTAAAGAAACTAACCCTGTATAGGCAATCCAAGATGAGTAAATCCAGTTGGCCCCCACCAGACTTTGAAATTGCTGAAAGGTAAGTACATGTACATACAGCAATGAGGATCCTGGGAAGCAATCAAGCAAGCGAGGACAGGAAATAAATCTACAGAACATGCAGCTATTCTCAAAGCAATCAGTGAAGATGATGTACCAGCCCATGCATGTATGCATTCCTAAGGGAGGGCGAAGATCGGGCAAAGCAAAACACTCATAATAGATATATGCAATATCTATGGACATATATTTATTTCCCAAGCCCCATGTTTAAGTTTCAAGGTCCATAAATCAACATGAAAATTATCATAATTTGACCACACTGTGCAGCAGATTCTTTTGTAAGGGAACCCTATGTATTATGGTGAGTACCAAACGAAGATATTAACAAAAAAAAAACAATATCACAAGACAAAGGCAATTCATCTCAACAAACAAACCTAGACTGAATCACCAGTTCACCACTGTGTTCCCCTGCCATGGTAAACTTTATTCCAGAAAAAGCAAGCACAGGCAACATAGCAGCATAAGATGGTTAAAAAAGCACAAATAATGGAGCAGCACTAGAAGACACAGGGTTTTACCATATTCTGTGCTTGGAGGAAACCGTGAAACATCTGATATGTATGCAACTTTTGACTTTCTGCCGAAAAGGAAACCCAAACAAATGTAGTCTTCACCATGGATCACCTGATATGAATACAAAATTAAGAAGAATGCATAGCAAAATAAAATGAAGCTGAACCCAGTGCTACTTATTACCGGAAGGGGGACAAACTCTAGCCCTGAAGTGGTAAATGGTTTCTGAAGATCACTCTCGATTATTCTCCAGTCCAGTTGAGCAACTCGCCTGACCTCCTCCCCTTCCTTTAGTTTCTTTTTGACCAAATAAGGGAACTTTAGGGAGATGCTGTTTCAAAATGAACGTTATGAGTACGAATTCTCACCTAGTGTCTTATGAAGCACAAACCCCTTACCAGATAAAGGGCAACAATGCATGAAAATGTTTTGTGAGATTGGACAAGATTGCAGCATAAAAAAACAGGACATACCGAAATGCCGGTCCAAGAACAAAGAATTCACACGAGTATAACATGGTTGCATTTATCAGCTACTATATCAATATTATATATATAAATATACTTGTTATCCTTCACTGACTTAATTCTCATGAAGCGTGCTAAAGTGGTAAATTTTGTGCAAGTGAAGTGGGTTCCTTAATGTATATTGTGAGAGGCAATCAGCTAACTGCAGTATAACCATGACAAATTAAGCGGTGTGCTTTCTTGACTGAAATTCCTTATGATTTTCAAAAGAGCTGTAGTGCAGTACCAATGCGCACAAAGTTTTAACACAATTTCGCAAAAAAAAAAAAGTTTTAACACAATTACCTGTCCATAGCAAACTGAGAGAGATAAATAGGGGTTGGATCAATATCGTTTGTGGGACTAAATGCCTGTACAACCCGAATATCATCAAGGCCTAAGATTGCATCTGCATGCTCATGAGTCAGAAGAATCTGTTATAAATAAGGAGAGAGGTGTCAGTGTACCATGGGTATGCAAAACACTTAGTTTTCTTTTACATTCATAGTGAACCCTTAGTTGGCCATTTGGTTATCTAATAAACCATTAGAAAAAAAATAAAGCAAGCATGAGTATATCAGGGGCTCACAGAATCAACACAAGGGATTTTGTGGCGAACAAACCATCGAAGAACTTGTTCTCTGAATGTCTTCCCAACATCAATTATAATATACTTATGTGCACCTTCATCTCGGCAATAGTCAATCAAAAGAGAAGTATTGCACCTGCAAGAAACCAATAGTCAATCTAGTAACAGGAGATGCACACATAAGCATAATTTTAGCTATTAACCTTGTTCAGGTGCATCAGTATCCAAAAAAATTTGGAATGAAGTTTTGATCCACTGTTCATAAACTGTGTCCAATTCATTTTATTTCAAACATATTTGCTATCCTGTGGAGGACTCTAGGTTGATTCTCAGTTCTGACCTACCAGATTAATTGATCAATGAATCTTACGCATCTCAGCTTTTCCCTTATAACAGAATTCAAATTACTGCAACAGTCCTTATATTGCTCAAAACCCATGTAGCAGGCAACGACACAGCAGCTGCTGCAGAAGATAGGACACAGAATGATATATCTACAGTGTCCAAGTTCTGCTCAAAACAAACCCCACTTCTGAGGAACAAATAAAACAAATATTTACTGTATTCATCTGACAGCATTTCCCAAACAAAACCAAACTAGCAGCGGAAGCTATGGTCCCGTATCGGGGCAACACCTAACCGCCCGAACCATGCACGATTTAACAATATAATAACCAGGCCGAAGCTACCCCGATCTCACGCCATCGCAGATCCGCACCGAGCTCGTGAGAAGCACGCAAAGCACCTCGCGCCGCAGCACAGCGGGTAAAATCTCACATCCTAACACGGCACTAGGCTTGGGAGGAGGGGGAGAGGGGCAGGAGGAGACGAGGAGGCGGCACCTGTAGTTGGGGTTTAGCTCGGGCGGGACGGAGAGGGACTGGGAGCAGACGGGACAGGGCGGGTCGGGGGGCTGGATCAGGCACCGCGCGTTCGGGACGGCGCTCGAGCACCCCGTGCCCAGGAACACCAGCGACGACGAGGAGGGAGGGGGCGCGTCGGCGGCGGCGTGGCCATTGGGGACGGCGTCGGCGGCCATTGGGTTTGCCGGAGCGAGTCCTCTCCTCGAGACCGCGAGAGGCCGTGGCGAGGGGGGGGGGGGGGGGGGGGGGGGGGGGGGCGAATAGGACGACGGGATCGGTGGGCGGAGATGCTCGGAATTTGTTTGGGCGATGGTTTTGCACGTGGGAAAATCGATCACCACATTCATAAAATACCACTAAAATGTTATATTGTCATCTAAATTCTGGTGGGAGATTGTTGGAATTTGAACTTGGTCCATTAAGTATTTCAATTATTTCAAATAAATCCCAAAGACCCATGTGGTACAAACTTTTAATCCCACATTACTAGTAGAAGTTCAGGAGATCATATGACTCTCCTATATATCTAATTCATAGATTTCACCGGGGAACATCAATTTGATTATTCATCTTATAAGCCGTCGTTAGGCGTTGTAAACACACACCCGATATAGTGAAGTTTTTGCTGGCTGGCGCCCGTGGTTTTTTACCCTTCGCATTGGAGTGGTTTTCCACATTAAATCCTTGTGTCTCTTGAAGTTTGATCTTTGCTGTTTTCATCGTTTTATTCGCCGTCGCTTCTAACAAGTGGTACGAGAGCCGTGGTTTCAAGTTAGGGTTTCGTGATGGCGTCAATGAAGTATGATCTACCGATGTTAGACTACTTGACGAGGTTCTCGCTGTGGCAAGTCAAGATGAGAGCTATTCTGGCGCAAACCAATGATCTTGATGAGGCGCTGGAAAAATTCGGGAAGAAGAAGAAGGATGAGTGGACCGATGAGAAGAAGCGCAAGGACCGTAAGGCTCTTTCTCTTATTCAGCTTCATCTATCTGATGATATTCTGCAAAAAGTGCTGCAGGAAAAGACTGCTGCAGAATTGTGGCTAAAACTAGAATCGATCTGCATGTCGAAGGATCTTACCAGTAAATTGCATATGAAGTTGAAGCTGTATACGCTTAAGATGTATACGCTTAAGATGCAGGAGGGTGATTCGGTAATGGGTCACTTATCTGTCTTCAAGGAGATCGTTGCTGACCTAGGGTCGATGGAGGTTAAGTATGAAGATGAGGACTTAGGTCTTCTCTTATTATGCTCTTTGCCAAGTTTTTATGCAAGTTTTTGTGACACCATACTATTAAGTCGTGATGAACTAACCCTTGCGGAAGTTTGTGAGGCACTCCAGTCTAAGGAGAAGATGAAAGGCATGGTGCAGACAGATGGATCGTCCTCAAGGGGCGACGCCTTGCATATTAGAGGCAGATCAGAGCAAAGATCATCCAGAGACAACAACGATCGTAGCAAGAGTAATGACAGTAGAGGCCGCTCCCAGTCCAAAGGTCCCAAGAAGAAATTATTTTGTAAGTACTGCAAGAAGAAATCTCATATGATTGAAGATTGCTGAAAATTGCAGAATAAGAAGAAGAGGAAAAATAAATCTGATGGTAAGGCTAGTGTTGCTTCCGCTGGTGAAAACTCTGAGTCGGATTGTTTGGTTGTCTTTGCTGGTTGTGTTGCTGGTCATGATGAGTGGATTCTTGATTCTGCATGTTCCTTTCATATCTGCACTAACAGAGATTGGTTCAGTTCCTATGAGTCTTTGCAGAACGGTGATTTTGTGCGCATGGGAGATGATAACCCGTGTGAGATTGTTGGCATTGGCTCTGTTCAGATCAAGACCCATGATGACATGATTCGCACACTGAAGAATGTAAGGCACATACCAGGAGTGAAAAGAAATCTGATCTCGTTGAGCACACTTGATAAAGGACTCAAATACACCGGTTCAGGTGGAGTTGTGAAGGTATCTAAAGGTTCTCAGAGGTTGTACTTTGCATGGTTCTGTTTCTGCTGCTAATGTTGCTAATGCTGAACCTAGTAAGACTAAGCTTTGGCATATGCGTCTTGGACACATGAGTGAACTCGGTATGGCAGAATTGATGAAGAGAAACCTGCTGGATGGCTGCATTCTGAGTGGCAAGAAGTTCTGTGAGCATTATGTATTTGGTAAGCACAAGAGAGCCAAATTCAATACCTCTGTTCATACCACAAAAGGTACACTTGATTATGTTGATGCTGATTTGTGGGGTCCTTTCCGTAAACCTTCATATGATGGTGCTCGTTATATGCTTACCATTATTGATGATTACTCTAGAAGAGTCTGGCCTTATTTTCTGAAAAACAAAGATAATACTTTTGCAGTTTTTATAGAGTGAAAAGTTATGATAGAAAGGCAAACTTAGAAGAAGGTCAACGTGCTTCGCACTGATAATGGTGGAGAATTTTGTTCGGATGTTTTTATGATTATTGCAGAAAAGAAGGCATTGTTAGGCATCACACCATCCCATACACTCCACAGCATAATGGTGTGGCCGACCGCATGAACAGGACCATTATCTCGAAGGCTCGTTGCATGCTGTCCAACGCCCGCATGAACAAGCGTTTTTGGACTGAGACTGCTAATACTGCATGATATTTGATTAACAGGTCGCCTTCTATTCCACTCAACAAGAAGACTCCTATTGAGGTATGGTCTGGTACACCTGCAGATTATTCACACTTGAGAATTTTTGGCTGCACTGCTTATGCTCATGTTGATAATGAAAAATTAGAGCCTAGAGCTATTAAATGTCTGTTTCTTGGTTATGGTTCGGGGGTCAAAGGATATAAATTGTGGAATCCTGAAACTAAAAAGACTTTCATGAGCAGAAGTGTTGTTTTCAATGAGTCTGTGATGTTTATTGACAGTCTGTCCACAGATGATACTTTAGTTGAAAAATTGCAGCCACAAGTTATTGTGCAGGTGGAGCTTATGGATAACCAGGAAAATGAAGTTGTTGGTAATGATGTTTCAGATAGTGTTCCTAATACTGTTCAGCACTCACCTCCAGTTTCACAGTCTGATTTGCAGCATGAGTAGGATGTAGATTTACCTATTGCTCTTCGCAGATCAAAGAGGAGTTGTGGACCTCCAAACCGTTTAATTGAGGAGTGTAATCTGACTTATTATGATTTGAGTTGTGCTGAACAGGTGGAGGATGCTTGTGAGCCAGCAATATATTCTGAAGCCGTTGATTCTGTTGATAAGGAGAAGTGGATCTCAGCTATGCAGGAGGAGATGCAGTCTCTTGAGAAAAATGGCACATGGGAGATTGTGAGCTTACCTGAGAAAAAGAAGTCTGTTCGCTGCAAATGGGTCTTCGAGAGAAAGGAGGGTTTGTCTCCTAGTGAGCCTCTAAAATTTAAGGGAAGGTTAGTTGTAAAGGACTTCAGTCAGATTTCTGGTGTTGATTATAATGATGTGTTCTCTAAAGTTGTGAAGTATAGCTCAATTCGGACTTTCTTTAGTATTGTTGCTATGCATGATCTTGAGTTTGAGCAGTTAGATGTGAAGACTGCATTTTTGCATGGAGAGCTTAAGGAGGAAATTTACATGGATCAGCCAGAAGGATTCATAGTGCCAAGCAAAGAGAATTATGTTTGCAAATTGAAGAAGTCCTTATATGGTTTGAAACAGTCTCCTTGTCAGTGGTATAAGAGGTTTGATTCATGTTGTTACATGGTTTTAAAAGATCTGAATATGATAGCTGTGTTTACATTAAGATTGTTGATGGATCACCTATATACTTGCTGTTATATGTTGATGACATGCTTATTGCTGCCAAGAGCAGAAAAAAAATTACTACAATAAAGAAATTATTGAGTAGTGAATTTGATATGAAGGATCTTGGTGTTGCTAAGAAAATTTTAGGTATGGAGATTACTAGAGACAGAAAACCTGGTTTATTATTTCTTAGTCAGCATAATTACATTAACAAGGTTCTTCAGCGTTTCAATATGCATGATTCAAAGCCAGTTAGTACTCCTATTGCACTTCACTTTAAATTGTCAGCCGCTCAGTGTTCTAGTTCTGATGAGGATGTTGAATACATGTCAAAAGTCACATATTCTAGTGCTGTTGGTTTTTTGATGTATGCCATGGTTTGCTCTCGCCCAAATTTATCATATGCTATGAGTTTGGTTAGCAGATACATGTCTAATCCTGGTAAAGAACACTGGAAGACAGTTCCGTGGAATTTCAGGTACCTCAGAGGAACAGCAGATTCTTGTTTGAAGTTTGGGAGAACTGATCAGGGACTCATTAGTTATGTGGATTCAGATTATGCTGCTGATTTGGATAGGCGCAGGTCACTCACAGGTTATGTGTTCACTGTTGGCAGTTGTGCTGTGAGTAGGAAGGCTACTTTGCAGCCTGTTGTTGCTATGTCTACCACAGAAGCAGAATATATGGCTATTGCTGAAGCGTGAAAGGAGTCAGTTTGGCTGAAAGGTTTGTTTGCTGAGCTGTGTGGAGTTGATTCTTGCATTGATCTATTCTGTGACAGTCAAAGTGCTATTTGCCTTACCAAAGATCAGATATTTCATGAAAGGACAAAGCATATTGATGTCAAGTACCATTATGCTCGTGATGTTATTTCACAAGGTAAATTGGAGGTATGCAAAATCAGTACTCATGATAATCCAGCTGATATGATGACTAAACTAGTTCCTGTAGCTAAGTTTGAGCTTTGCTCAAATTTAGTTGGTTTGACAGTTTAGCCCAAGAGGCTATTTGGCGCCAGAACTTCTATTCTTTGTTGTGTTCAGGTGATGATTTTGATATGCTACAAGAAGAAATTTGTCTCAAGGTGGAGTATGTTATATTGTGATCCAAATTCTGGTGGGAGATTGTTGTAATTTGAGCTTGGCCCATTAAGTATTTCAGTTATTCCAAATAAATCCCAAAGGCACATGTGGTGCAAACTTTTAATCCCACATTGCTAGTAGAAGTTCAGGAGACTATATGACTCTGCTATATATCTAACCCATAGGCTTCACCGGAGAACATCAATTTGATTATTCCTCTTTTAAGCCGCCGTTAGGCGTTGTAAACACACACCCGATATAGTGAAGTTCTTGCTGGCTGGCGCCCGTGGTTTTTTACCCTTCGCATTGGAGGGGTTTTCCACGTTAAATCCTTGTGTCTCTTGAAGTTTGATCTTTGCTGTTTTCATTGTTTTGTTCGCCGTCGCTTCTAACAGACAGCTCTATAAAATACCATTGAAAGGTGCAAACCCAAACTGAAAGTAACATTCCGTCATCTTTCAGCTGCAACTCTGTTAATCTGGACAAAAATACTCCTAGACCGTTACTAGGCAAATCCCTTCATACGAATCAATTGCAGAATCAAGGCGACGCCCAAGGCTCCCGGCGGCCTCGCCTAGGGGCCGGCCAAGGCACCCCGCCGCCCTGCGCCTCGGGCCGGCCAAGGGATGCGCACCTGCAGGCCCTTGGCTCGGGGACGGGCGGCGGCGCTGGCAGGGGGGCGGAGGGGCGCCGCTGGCAGGAGCGATCGGAGAAGCGGCGGCGCTGGCAGGGGTCCAGAGGAGCGGCACCGGCAGGGGTCCAGAGGAGCGGCACCGGCAGGGGAGCAGGAGGAGCGGCGCTTTGTCGCGAGATGGAGGAACGAGAGGCATGGAGCGGATAAGGCAGGCCCAGCTCCGACTTGTTTTTTTGTTGGTCATCAGACAAGGGTACAAGGGTAATTTCATATGGGTGTGTTGTGCTGAAATGAGCCAAATCAAAGTTTTCTTTGAGAAATTCTAACATAATGCTAATTTTCGGTAATGTTTGCACCTTTCAGTGGTATTTTACGGAACGGTCATCTTTCAGTGGTATTTTACGGGTGTGGTGATCTTTCGATGGTACAGGACCAATTTTTCCTTTGCACATAGGCTCGTGTATGCTGACCTGATGGTACAGGACCAATTTTTCCTTTGCACATAGGCTCGTGTATGCTGACCTATTTTTCCTTTTTAATATTCACCGCACCATCAGTTTAGGGCATTCTCAATGGAAATTTTATAAGAGTTTTATGCATATTAAATAGTATCACCATTTTAGATAATGTGATATAAGATTAATAAGAGAAATGATGAAATGGGTTTCATGAGAAGAATGATGAAATGTGTTTCATCGAGATAAAACCTTGATGAAATCATGTGTATATGGTTACCAACTCTTGATGAGTCTTAGAATTAAATGTGATGAGTGCCTATAAAATAGCAAATATGAAATAATACATTGTGGAGTGATTTTTATCTATGGTTTCATTTGTGTTTTGTTGAGGTGGCATTTTTTGAAACAACAAAATAAAATCATACAGAAGTTAATCAACGAACAATGAGCAAGGAAGTCAATAAGAATTCAGTGTTTGCTACCAAACCAGTAGATAGTCATTTTTTTCATGAAAGATGACATTAATAAGGTAGGTGATAATAAAAAAATGCATATCATTTATTGTCAAAGGAGGTAAGATGGACCTCTTGCCAAGTGTAGAAAAAGGAAAAGGATGTTAGCACTAAGACTCTAGGAGTGGTGTATTCGGTTAAAAAAAAATCTATGAAGAGACCTATATCCCTTGAGAATGCTTCTAACTTCCCGCGAGATGTTGCAAAACAACTGTTCTGATATAATGGAGGACACTTTCAGCAGGATATTGTAAAGGAGTTGCTTTAATATAGAGAAAAATAGAGAAATCAAAAGAACGGAGGATGAGAAGAGCACATGACATTCTACACTGAAAAAGGTCTAACAAAATATGTCAAGATAAAGTGCATACGGGAAAATACAAATACATTCAAAGGTTAATCTTAAACCGCTCACCGGTTTAAGTGCTAAAAGTGCTACGCTTACAAATGGTTGGTCTCGTAATTTTATCGCAACTGGTGGACTTCGTAGCAAAACTGACCTGGCCCACCGGCCACCGCGCTCCCCCAGCTCGACTGATTCCGCTCGTGGCGGCCGCCGGCGCCGGCATCCTCCTGCCATCTCCGACTACTCTCACAATCACCAGGCGCTCGCCTTTCGTGTGCACGAGCGCACGCCATGCTCAGGAGCCTAGCCAAGAACCCATTGCTCCCGCGCCGACGGCTCTTCCTCCTCTTCCTCCAGCCCCGCCGCCCCTGCGCCAACGCAACACCCTCGGCGGCCGCCGGGGAGACCGCGCGGGCTCCCGCCACAAATGAGGTTCCCCTCGGAGATGACCTCGCGGAGGAGTCGCGCAGCCGCCTCGTGCGGGACACCTGCAGGCTGCTCGAGCTCCGGGACTCGTGGAACGCGAAGCGGGAGGCGCAGCTCCGGCACCTCCTCCGCGTGCTCTCCCCGCCGCAGGTCCGCGCGGTGCTGCGCGCGCAGGCGCAGCGGGACGCCCGCGCCGCGTTCGAGTTCTTCCGCTGGGCCGACCGCCAGTGGAAGTACCGCCACGCCCCGGAGGTGTTCGACGAAATGCTGGCGCTCCTCAGCCGCACCAGGTTCCACGACCCGGCGCGCCGCGTCATGCGCCTCATGATCCGCCGGGGCATGCGGCGGGGGCCGCAGCAGTTCGCACACCTCATGCTCTCCTACAGCCGTGCGGGGAAGCTCCGTTCCGCCATGCGCGTGCTCCAGCTCATGCAGAAGGATGGGTGTGCGCCTGACATATCTATATGCAACGTGGCGGTGAATGTGCTTGTCGTGTCTGGCCGCGTCGACAAGGCGCTCGAGTTTGCCGAAAGGATGCAGCGTGTTGGGGTTGACCCGGATGTAGTCACGTACAATTGCCTGATCAAAGGATTGTGTGGAGCTCGGAGGGTCATTGATGCACTGGAGATGATCAGTTCGATGCTGCAAAATGGGTGTCCACCTGATAAGATCAGCTACTTTACAGTGATGAGCTTCTTGTGCAAGGAGAAGAGGGTGGCAGAAGTGCGGAATTTACTTGAGAGGATGAGGAATGATGCAGGTCTATTTCCAGATCAGGTCACATATAACATGCTTATTCATGTTCTTGCAAAGCATGGTCATGCAGATGAAGCATTGGAGTTCCTGAGGGAGTCAGAGGGGAAAAGATTCCGTGTTGATGAAGTCGGTTATAGTGCAATTGTGCACTCATTTTGCTTGAATGGTAGGATGGCAGAGGCAAAGGAAATTGTAAGCGAGATGATTTCAAAAGGGTGCCACCCTGATGTTGTAACATATAGTGCAGTTGTTGATGGATTCTGCCGGACTGGGGAACTCGATCAAGCAAGAAAGATGATGAAACATATGTATAAGAGTGGTTGCAAGCCAAATACAGTCACACATACTGCACTGTTAAATGGGCTTTGCAAAGTCGGAAAGACTTCAGAAGCATGGGAATTGCTAAACAAGAGCGAAGAGGAATGGTGGACTCCCAGTGATATCACATACAGTGTTGTTATGCATGGATTTAGGAGGGAAGGGAAGTTAAAGGAATCATGTGATGTGGTAGTGCAGATGTTGCAGAAGGGTTTCCTCCCCACAACTGTGGAGATTAACTTATTGATTCATGCTTTATGCAAGGAAGGAAAGCCAACAGAGGCCAAAGACTTCATGGAGCAGTGCCAAAGCAAGGGCTGCTCCATTAATGTTGTTAACTTCACAACTGTAATTCATGGATTTTCTCGCCAGGGTGATTTGGAATCGGCGCTCTCTTTACTGGATGACATGTATCTGACCAACAGGCATCCTGATGTTGTTACATACACTGTTGTTGTCGATGCTCTAGGAAAGAAAGGTAAAATGAAAGAAGCCACAGAGCTTGTACAGAAAATGCTTAAAAGAGGTTTGCTCCCTACACCTGTCACATACAGGACGGTGATACATAGATATTGTGAAAGGGGTAAAGTTGAAGAGTTACTCATTCTGCTGGATAAGATGTTAGCAAAGCAAGAGTTTAGTAGTGCGTACAATCAGGTTATTGAGAAGCTATGTGCATTTGGTAAACTTAGTGAGGCTTATAATCTCCTCAGCAAGGTACTAAGAACTGCATCAAAAAGAGATGCTCAAACATGCCACGTTTTGATGGAGAGTTTTCTGAATAGAGGTCTGCCACTCCAATCATATAATGTTGCCTGCCGCATGTTCCAGAGAAATTTAATTCCTGACCTTAAGTTATGTCAAAAAGTTGAAAGTAAGCTGTCCCAAGTGGGAGAGTCACAAGCAGCTGGAAAGCTTATCATTAAGTTTGTTGAAAGAGGTATTCTAAAACAAAACCACTGATTTATGCCATGGTCCTGGTGTGTCTCTGTCTTTGTTGATAGGACAGTTAAGATTTAATGAACAGTCAATGTGGTGCAAACCAGGACCATTACATGGCCTTGTACCTTGTACAGAGATTTGTGCTCGGGGCTCATGGCATGAGTCTTATATTACAGTAACATGTCAGTGACTCCTCCGGAGCTGGATACCTATGCAACTTGATGTCACTACCACATCTTCAACTTAGTGACTGGTGAGCATGAGTGATGATATTTTTCTTGTTGAACTGCAACTGAAACTTCAAGTTGTCAAATGAAAGTTAGCGCATAATTTTTTTTTCATTTGATCTGTCCTATTTTTATTTGAGACACAGAGAGATGGAAACAATAGGGACAGCTCTACTGGAAATATGACCATTTCTGTCAACCCTGTCGTTGTTCAGGCTTGCAGTGCTTGAAAATACTGCTGTATAGTTCACCTACACAGTTACACCCATATTCTGGTGACTGGAGGGATATAATAGTAATAAGGCCAACACTTGAGGTTGCGTCCATTTCCTTGTGATTTCTTTTTTTGATAAACTGATCAGTAGGTTTCATGGCACCAGTAATTTTCTTTGAACTGGTAGGTTACTAAGGCCCTCTCCTAAGCTGCAACGCCACTTGTTATTCACGTTTCACCACTTCCACCATTCCGCAAACCTATTCACCAGCAAGTTAACTGGTAGCTGTGCCCCCAGGAAGGTTAGTTACCCTCCATTCCAATCAGGGAATCAGGAATTCTAGAAGTTAGGACTACAGGTCATATGCATATAGAGTGAACTCTAAACTGAGAGCAGAACTCGTGGAGGGGACAATGGGGGTGAAGGCAGCAATGTGATGGCACAGTTGCTGGAGATCAAGGACTCGTCAGATGCGTCGGAGGAGCAGCTGCAGCGAAGGCTCATACCATGGGCGTGCTGGCACAGCTGACAGCGTGGGAGGCAGGCAATCTGTGGCGCATCTCATGGGCATCAATCCTCATCACACTCTTCAGCTTCACACTCAGCCTCATCACGCCGATGTTTGTGGGACACCTTGGTGAGCTTGAGCCTGCCGGCGCATCGATCAGCAACATCGACATCCAGGGCCTACCTTACGGCGTCATGGTATGTGTGCACATGCTTCCTGCGCTCTCCAGTCCTTTTTCATTTGCTTAAACATAACGTCCTGTTGCAACACTTGTTGCTTGCATGCACTATGTGTGCAATGCAGATTGGCATGGTGAGTGCAGTTCAAACTATCTGTGGTCAGGCCTAGAGCCGGGAGGTACACAGGCCATGGGCATTGTGTGCCAGAGGGGACTTGTGCTCCAGCTCACAGCAGCTATTTCAATCTCCTTCCTCTACTGGTATGCTGGCCTGTTCTTGCAGCTCATCGGGCAGGAGGTAGATGTGGCTGTAGTGGGGCAGATGTATGCTCGTGGCCTGCTGCCACAGCTGCTTGCTTTTGTCCTCTTCTGCCCGACGCAGAGGTTCCTTCAGGCCCAGAACACATTGTCAACTCTGTGGCATACATCACACTGGTGGTGTTGATCTTCCACATCCTTTCCTCATGGCTAGTGGTGTTTGTGCTCGGCTGAGGCCTCCTCAATGCTGCGCTGATACTGAGCTTCTCTTGGTAATTGGTGGGTGCTTGTGGTGTTGACATGGGATTACATCATCTGTAGTCCAGCTTGTAAAGAGACCTGGGCCGGACTGTTTTTGCTTGCCTTTAGAGGCCTCTGGGGATATGCCAAGCTAGCCTTTGCCTCAGTCGTCATGCTAGCGTGAGTGGCCTGGTGCTAGTTATTAGTTTGTTAGGTGTTTTAGGTGCTTCTTGCTGGTTTATATTAGATGGAGATTTGGTATGTGCAAGGATTTGTGCTTCTTACTGGCTTCCTTCCCAACTCAGAGATTACACCCGATTCCCTCTGTATCCGGTACGGCCATCCTAGCTCTTAGGTAGCTCATGATTATGTATTTGTATTCAGACATAACTCTGTACTGTAATCTTTTTGTTTCAGCATCAATTATTGGAACTGGGACTTTCAGATCATGCTTGGCTTGAGCTATGTAGCCAGGTCAGTGTAGAAAGCTAAATTATCTCTCTAGATTTTATATACCCTCATTGATAAAATATTTTTTACCAACTTCTTATGCAGTATTTGTGTTGGCAATGAACTTTGCGCTGGCCATCCAAAGGTAGCAAGGTTCAGTCATTGTGGTTGTCATGGCAAGCATCAACTTCAGCGTTTTTGTGACCCTGTTAGTCATAATTCTGAGCACTTTGTACACGAGCAGCAGCACAGTAATCGAGGCTATTATCAGTCTGATGCCATTGCTGGCCTTCAGCATCTTCTTGAATGGGATTCAGCCAATCTTCTCAGGTACTGAAGAACATATATAGCACAGAAACTGCCTAGCTTTTGTTCATCAAACATCACATATCTCAAAAGTCAAAACTGTTTTGAAAATTATGCAGGAGCTGCCATTGGGAGTGGATTGCAAGCAATAGTTGCCTATGTCAATGCTGGGGCCTACTATCTCATTGGGCTTCCAATTGGATGCATCCTAGGATACAAAACAAGCGTTGTGGCTGCTGTAAGTTCCTCAGTGACATTTTAGAATTATATAATTTTAGTAACTTCTACTGTTTTCAGAGGAAGATGCTGATTAGTTCCAGCCCGTCTTTGTGTTCAGGGAATATGGCGGCGTTTAATCACATCGGTCACTGTGCAAACAATAGCCCTGATCATTCTTACAGCCAGGACTAACTGGGACAATGAGGTGAGTGTGCTTTACTGTTCTCGATCTTGTTGAGTAGAAGCTTTTTCTTGAACGTACTCTTGATTGTGTCATTTTCACTGTGAAGGTGGAGAAGGCGAAGCAGCAACTGCAACAGACAGGCGTGGTTCCGGTCAACGACATCGTTGCAGGACCCAAGGAATCGACCTGTCTGACACTGTTTCTTGTGTTCAGTTGGCTGGAAGAGCTGTTCAGTTGGCTGAAAGTGCCCTGCACAGCACAGCAGAGAAAGCACCATAGTTTATGAGATCATGCACAGAGGACAAAATTAAAGCTGTTAAAAAAAACCCACAGAGTAATGAAAAAACATGAAAGAGTTGTCAGCAAGCATACCTTGTCACTACTCGTCACTCCCACCGATGCTGTCAAACAGAAATCCAGAGTCCTCTTGACCTTTCTCATACTCACCACTTGTTTGGGTGCCTAAGATGCCAACATTCCGGCAACCAAAACAGTGACCTTTCAAAAGTAGTTTAGACACATCTTATAGTCATATACACAATCAACAAAGGTTATTGAAAATAAATCTAACTTATTTCTTCCACCAATACATTTTTTAATTTCATAATTAACCAGCAAAGATTTGTATTAAAGTATATATGTCATAAAAGAATTTAATGTGTGATATCAATTGGATTAGATTTATACCATTCTCACCATACTGCAGTGGCCAGCAAATGAATTGTTTTCCTTCCTTTGTGGGTTTGATTTCAGCAAAGAAGAGCTGATAATCCCAATATCTCTTTCCTCTCTTTTTCTGAGGTAAAAAGAAGACTTTTTCTTCATGGTAAAATTGTAGTGGTGGTACGACTTTGAGGAGTCATGTATGAGACATTGCTGGTCAATTTTGACAAACTCATACTTGGGACCCTGAAGCATTGATATCTATTAGAATTTAGAGGCACCTCAAATTCATCCTTAGCTTAGGATCATAAATAATGATGATTTATAAGAATCCAAATGACCAAACCCCTTAAGTGTAATAATTGAATTGAATGGTGAAAATTTGCACATACTCGATAACCACTTGATGCTTTAGGTAGTGTTTGGTTGGAGAGTGATGTAGAATGGAATGGATCCACTCCTAATTTTATGGATGTAGTGGTTCCATTGTATGTTTGGTTGGAGGGTTGGAGCGCTTTCATTTTTGTGTTTGGTTGGAGGGATAGTTATATCACGGCTTAGACTCCGTCAAGTACCGTTACATCTGGGTCCACCTGTCAGTGAAATAAAACACAGTGCGTCTTCTTCCTCGTCGCGCTCGCCTGCTGCTGCTACCTGCAGCGCTTGCCAATCGCCCGGCCATGCGCGCCCGCTGCAGACTTGCTGCCGGTTCCGCGCGCCCGCTGCCGCACGCGCTGTTGCGGCCTTGCCGCCGGCTCTGCGCGCCCGTTGCCCCATGCGCCGCGCGGCCAGCCCCTCTTTCTTGCTACGGCCAAGCGCTTGCTTGCTTGCTGCGGCTGAAGCGAAGCACTGGCCCTTGAATTGAAGTCGCGAGCAAGCGAGTCGAAGTTCCGGATCTAGTGAATCGAAGCTCCAACGGTGTAGCTATGGACAGCACAGAGAGCGAGGAAGACGGGGTGAGACGCCATAAGAGTGGAGCGAACTGGTTCAATCGATTTCACGGAACTGAACTCATCCCGAATCTGGAATATTCCTCATCCAGAGTCGTTCCGTCCTCTCGCACTCCAACCAAACAGCTTAAAAAATGGAGCCGCTCCATTCCGATTCATGCTATCCCACCAACCAAACACATCCTTATAGAATCAAATGCTTGAAGAACCTCACTTTCCATCCGCTTCATTCAATTCTCAATCAATTCACTTTCTGCAACAATCCTTTCAAAGTGGTCGACTGCTTCCAATATGGCCGGATCACATCCTTTAGGTTCCAAACCTTTTACAGTTTCATCCATCCAACTTGTCTTCTCAGGTTTTGGACACTCACTTTTTGAATCCTTGGTGATTCGCACGAGCAGCAAGGCGCATTGTTTATTTTGAGTTGTAGCCATGGAACCGCTCTCTGGTAGCCAGCAACACGCCATGGCCGAGCAATGGTCGCCCTCGTGCCATGGAGGGATCACAAAGACATCCGCCATTGTCCCGCCGCCCCATGGCATCCTCTTTGGAGGGGCATCGACGTGCCAGCTGCATGCGGCAGTCGCACAGCTCCGTCAGCCACCCCTTTGACCAGGCAGCACATGGGACCGTCGCCGACCACCACCGCAAATGGCTCTACTGCTCGCGTTACACTGTCGTCCATCGGGTCGTCGCCGACTACCACCGCGGGCACTGGCAGCCGCCACGACCAACCACCAGCAACTACTGCCCACCTGCGCCAGTTCGTACTCGCGACTCCACCTCCACGACCACTGCCACGGGGGTTGCCAGTGCCACCGCGGGCTCGTGTACCCCGCTGCTTGAATCCTTGGTGATTCGCACAAGCAGCAAAGCACAACGCCGCTGATGGCCGCCACCTGTTGCAGACCTAGGCCCGACCGTGACTGCTGTCTGGCGATCCACAGCTGGAGGACGCCACCGGAGGCCGCCCCAGCATCGATCTGCACAAAATGCTTCCAAACCGGAATGAAGCACTAGATCCGGTCGGCGTAGTGCCGGATCCGGCCACAGCTGACCTGCAATGCCAGGAAGCTACGCGGCCTGCCAGCAAAGGGCGACTCGACCGTGGTGCTCCCGACCTTGCCGGTGCGGGTGAGGAGGGGCGAGATCCGGCCCGGCACGAGGCAAATCTGACCACCACCGGGCCGTAGAAGGGAGGAAAAATCTCGTGAGAAAAGGAGGCCTTGCTGCCACCATTCTTGAGCCCCAGCGGACTTCCGCGCGGAGGCACTCTTTCGGCAGTGTGGTGGAGGGAGGGAGGCACTCTGAGTTTGCATTTGAAAAATTTCCTTCATAATAATTTGAGTTTACCAAAGAACAAATATTAGGATGCATTCGGTATTGAGTTATCAACATATAATGCTCCAACACCAATGAGATGAGTCTCCTGAGGAGACTCGGTCCAAATCTGGTGTCCCCATTCACCTAAGGAGCATAAAAACAGCTAAAATATATCAATGTGTTGATTCATTTAACAGAACTTAAAGTGTAGGAAAATGTTTATGTTAAACATAATTATAAAGACAATAACTTAAGTGACGTACAAAGTTGTCAAAACAAATCAATTGTATAACAACTCAGAAAGCTACAACAAAGGCCAAATAAATCTTGAAAAATCTAATAACAGAAAGTATTGGCATAAGTCCTTTGGGATTAGATAATGAGATACCTGACTCTTAATTGTTGTTTATAATTGATAGTATGATCACCTATCAACCAAGCATGTTTGATTGAAGGAAGTAATAATGCTGAAGTAATTCATATTATGTAACTTGATCAGCTCTCACCAAAATTAGCATTTTCATTTGTCTGTTGGTATCACTCTTATGAAAGAGAAAGAAATTGACAGGAAGAGATATGATTGCAGTTACTTCTTGAATGAGATATCCCCTGATCCACTTTGTGATATCCCCTGATCCACTTTGTGTCCTTCTCATAAGTCAATGCAAGTGTTTTCTTCAAGGCCCTTCAAGTGCTTCAGACATTTATCTTTTGACTTTTGGATATCTAGTACTTGTGTTGAGGAGCTGCAGGTGAAGACTTAGAATGAGAGTGAGCAACACGTGGATTTTTATGGATGAATTTTTTTTACGCTGGGGCTTAGCAGGAGAGTTTGTTTCAATGTATATTCCAAATGCAGTCATGACCTCTTCATTTGTGATGACTTGGCTAAAAGATTATTGAAACCTTTTAATGCATTGAAAATGCATGCTAACTCTTTTGCAGCTTCTTGAGAAAAAATTTGTTGAGAATAATTCCGAAGTGTTGCCAACAATTTGGTTAGTCTATTTGACTTGGCCACAAATCACTCTTTCAAAACAAATCTAGAACTGACAGTGCGTCTTTGTTTCCAGCTTTGTAAATTTATTTAAAATCCTTCTCATAACAACAGTACGGGTTGGCTGCATCATTCTTTATTTCTCCCATACCACACAACAACAGTACATCTCCAACACTTTGGTCTTCAACAAAGTCATTCAAATAACAGCTTCTACGGGACTAGCAGTGCTTATTTTCCGGTAGTTCAGAGAGGTTGAGAAGAAGACAATGAATGGAAGTCAAGGATGAGCAATATGAGATGTTGAGAAATTGGTGCCCCCTAATCTTGGCACTGACTTCCTAGAAGCGGTACCAAAGTAATGTGATACCACTTCTTTTGCGGACCCTATACCCACACTGCACCAAGAAGACCTTCAACTAGATATCAGTACGGGAGACCAACTCTATATGAGACTAACTCTTTATTCACCATAACTTATTATAAGACAAGACTCTTACACTCTCTATGTGGCTACCCTAACATGATACTAATACACTGGATGACAACCTTGTCATATCCTACTTGAGACCTCTTATGCCATGATATAGCAAGAACGGAGGGGAGCACCCTATTTATAAGACTCCATGGCTCATATGGTTTTGTCACGTGTCTATCTTCTACACACTTCCTACAAAATATCTAACAATATAAATATCTAGTTTCCAGAGTATTCCACATTTCATCGTGAAGCATGACAATTATGGTTCATGCATAACCTCCAATCTTCTAGAATTTTCTCATAGGTATGCATTGTTATTTTCAACATAAGACATTGGAAGCGCACACAAGTGTCCTACTTTGGATTGTAGCGAAGCTGCCAGTACTATTGAGGCAGTCTTGGTTTTGCCTATTCCCGGAAGACCCCAAGCAACATCTATACTATGAGCATGATCACAATTTGCACTAGAAACCATTTGTTGCTGCAAGATGTTCTTGCGCTTCATTAAGACCACAATTTACAAAGAGGTTAGATACCTTCATTTGAGTTGCAGAACATACAGTACAAATTTTAGCCTGTTAAGAAAATGCAGTCAATTGCACTACTTATGTTTTGAGCAAAGAAGTGAAGAAAGACAATTGAGAAACATGGAGAAGGATATCTAGGAAGTACCATGAGCGAAAGCGACAGTATTTGGTTGATCAGAATATTATCCCCAATGTCCATGTCCAATATATTCCAGATATGCGCATTTTCACTTATGTTGCACAAGAATATCATATATCTAAACTTTGATTTAATGTCACTTAATAATGTCTTAGTTGGAAAGGCTCTAACATAATGATTATTGTGTCTGATATCCGCTGCTATAGAAAAGACCCCTAATTTATTATTTAGTTTCTGTAGGCCATTTGGCTCTTTACTAGATAGCAAAAATAGATCTTCCTCTTGAACTACATGGTCTCCATAAGTTGTATCAATGTCAATGAAATTGAGACCGTCTGATTCTCTTTTCAACACACCAAGCATCTTGTAGTATGGTGACTGAGAGATAGAGTTCAAGGATGAGAGTATCTTTGCTTTAGTTTGTTTAATCAATGGCAACTCAAAAGATTTTCAGATAGTCCAAAGAACTCAAATCATCTATCTCTCGGATATTAGGGAACGAGGGTAAAAAGGCAATTTTAGCATATAAGAAAACTCAAACAAGTCCATGAGCAACCTACAGGAATGATAACAGTCAGAGAAAGAAAAGATACTTCAATTTTATGGTTCGATAATTTGCATGAATAGTTATAATATTGCTACATGCGCTCATGCCCAGATTTGAATCCTGCTGGCATCACACTTTTCTATGCAAATATATGTTATTATATCATCTAATAGGTTGGGGCTTTGTGTTTTCATTGGTGTGATGATGATGGCATGAAGATTACTAAACTCAGCTATATACTTCATTGATTCGTTTCAAATTGTATGTGATACATTGCTTTTGATATACACCTAAATATACACTATTTCTAGATATATTTTTTTACCGAAACAACATATAATTTGGAATGGAGGGAGTATTATTCAAATATAAAAGATGGTTTCCAATTTCCACTTTAATCACCTAAGGTCTTGTTTGGATCCAAATCCTAATGGGTGAAAGTGCTCCTTCAAACAGGAGTGCTAATGGGGTGAGCTAAATTTTAGTTAAGACTCAAAATCTTTAGCATGTGCATGGGTGCTAATATATGCTAAAGCTTAGCTCCTCCTAAAAAGCCCTAAGGTTGGCTTTTCTTTGCTTGGTAAATTAGAAGCTAGCAACACATTATGTGAGCATATGCAACCTACCATACCACTGCATAAAAGCCACCATAGCTATGTACAACAGTTATCGTTGGTTGCTGGGTCTTAGGATTACATTACATATCACTTCCACGTCACTGCAACCCTCCTCGTCTAATTTTTCACGCTTCTCGAAGTTTCCATGGGGTCCACTGTTAGGCATTTTTACTCCATCCATCTCGGACTCACCGGAGGCTGAAAGGGATGGAGGAGTGGTGCGGTAGAGATGAGCTCCATCTCGATTCCTGCATTATCCCACCGGTTTCTCGGGTGCTGTGCCATCAACTAGCGATGGAATACTCGCTAGCATGGATGCTTTTGTTGCTTCTCTTTCCTCCAACTTAGCTAAAATCTAAGTCACCTAGCGACGCTTAAGTGTAGATGAGGTCAATTACATCTGAATTCTGTCAAAAAGATTGGAACTTTGGGCTGCGCTGGAGCACAATGCAGCCTTGTACATGGTGACCGATGACAAGCCACGCGGTGACAGAGGCTCGACGAGCACTGACCGAAGCTGGGCAAGGCGGGATGGTAGGGCAAGGTGGACAACTCTAGCGCGACGGCTGTAACGTCCAAAGTACCGACCTACCTGGAGGTTACTACTAAAAACACTAAATCGCACAAAGTATAAATATTTTAGTAAATTTCGGCAGAGTCTTCTCTGTAAATTCTAACATTCGCGGGCACACAAGTCATATAAGCAAGATGGTATAAATAAATATTATCAAGAACTCCACATCGACTAACACGACCGAGTAAACTTAAGCAACATCCAAACGACCACACGACAGTTCTCAAAATCAAAGGAATTATTCAGCCTAGAGATTTGTTTAATGAATCGCAAAGATGTGTGCATGCTCGTCATGAAGTGGCCCATGCAAACTTGATCGGCGAGTACCTAAAAGCCAAATAAACACAAGAGTGAGTAAAAATACTCAGCAAGCACAACTCAGAACCAGAAGAATGACTGCAAGTATAAGAACAACGGAAAATCCATAACCAATGAAACAGTAGTTTCCGTCTGAAATGGACGTCACCTGAAACTTCCTTTGCATTTACCGGTAAAGCCGAATAAATGGGGCCAGCACTTTATTCACAGGAACCTGAACATAAGGACCAATTTGCACAACCGGGGTACCCGGCACTTGAATAATATGTAGGGAAGCACATGCAACTTGAATATTTAATTGAACCAGAAAATCAAAGCATGAACTTGGAGAATCTGACATGTGAAATAAATCCACCAAATAAATATAACCCAAGTGGGCAGCAAGAAACAACAAGCATATCCACATAACAAGAAATTCATCATTGCACTTGCCTTAACCTTGTCGGGAATCCGGCGCCACACGCTCGCCACTAGAATTTATCAAACCTGTGGAATAAACCACCCTTAAGAACTAGTTCATATCGACCGAAAGCCTATCTACTCAAAGAAATCCCGAACTAAAAGCCTAAACCATTAACTCTCGCAATTTCTGAAAATTCGACTAATTCTCTGGGTTACTCGTTGTTTGGCCCATTCATCAGATTTCATGAATCGACTTCTATCCTGGTCGAAATTCAATAAACAAATTACAAGGCAGAATCTGAAATCTGTAACAGCAGCACTGAAATAACATTTTCTTCCTAACCACCAATCGGAATCAGGTGAAACCAGTTTTGTTTGAAAGATAAAAGTGTGCACTACAACTTTCGTTATTGGCACTTCTTCAGATTCTACAGCTACTGGCGTGCCAATAGATCAGTCTATGCCACGCAGATTGAAACAACACAGCAGCAGACTGCTGCGTACAACTTGAGCCAATTGAATCCACGGCAGGAGCAACAACGACAGGAAGAATCAGGATTTTGGGCTGCTCATCTTTTCCCTCCTTCCTCACTAGGCTGGGGTGTGTGCCCCCTGCAAAACGCTCGTCACGGCACTATTGACATCCAAAATTAGCACAATTCGGGTTCGCTGGACAATCTGGACAAACCGATCAGATCAATCATGTAAACTGGTCAGACCGGTCTGGAAAATATTGTCAAATTACCAATTGGACTGCACTATTACATAGATCTCGTCGAGATGATTGAAATACATATATAGAACATCTAATTTGAAATCCGGATAAGGAAATTATGCCTAACACCTACACATGGGTCTAAACGGTCAGACCGATCCAAGGACAATCAGACTGGTCAGTGAACCGGTCGGATTGGTCGAAACAGCACAATCCAAGTTAGAAGTTATATTTTGACATGCAATATGTATGGGTTTCGACTCTTATTGGGTATAGACCTCCCCACCCTATATATATGAAGGGTCACAACCGATTGAGGGTATCCCCAATCAAATCAATATACTTTACCTTTATTTTATTTTTCCAAATACTAGTTTTTCCAACCCTTTGCTATTCTTCTTGAATATCTACGGTGGTGTTTTGAGTGGCCTGCCGATCTCAGGACAACTCTAGTTCCATTAGTTCCGATAGGTCCCTCTCGAGCTCGTGATTCTAGGTCTTCATGATCTCTATGACATACTGGTCAGACCGGTCTCCTTAGCCGGTCAGACCGATCGACGTAGGGGAGTTCGTTGGTGAAAATTATGTGCAATCTACATGTGCTAGCATTTTCGTGTGTTGATCATATTTGCGTCAACATGCATCGGCAACAACGGCCGGGAAATCCGACCGGCGCTCCAAAAGGAAAGCAGAGGAAAAACATGGGGATTTTGGACTGCTGCTCTCTCTTCTCTTCTTCCTTCGTAGGCTGGGGTGAGTGGGTTTCAGGCTACTGCCGCCTCCATCGGCCACTTCGGTACTCCCTCTATCTCAAAATAAATACACTGCTAGAGTTAAAATTTGTTCCAAAATAAATGTACATCTACAAATAATAAGACAACATAGTTTTTGTTATCTTTTTCTACTTTCTCAGCATTGATTATATCTTTATAGGGGTACATATGTAATTCTCACTAGCATTGATTTCCACACCCACACTGTATTTTGGGACGAATGGAGTAGGGCAGTACGAGTAGCACGTTAGTAGGAGGGCCAGTCAAACTTCTTTTTTTTTTGCAAGGTCCTTGTCTACTTTTTTACAAGGAAAAAAAATGCTGGCATTGATCTGTATGGTGAGCTCAAGAGGAATATAATAACGTGAATCTGTATGGTGAGGTCAAAAGGATTATATTTGTTATCCGTGAATTTGGTTAAGGGATGTCTAAACTGTTACGAAAGGTCATTGCTTTGGGTGCCAGAATGGTAGCATTGATCTGTACGGTCTGTATGGTGAGCTCAAGAGGAATATAATATCATATGGTTTGAAATTATCATGTCAATATGATCACAACATAAAGGATTGGCCATATGTAAGATTCAGTAATCATGGTATGCTCTTTAGGTGTTAAGGATCTATGAATCTAAACATTCAAAATAGATAAACCCTTTGGCTGCATTGAGCAGATGTCAGCTCTGGAGATGGTGAAGCAACAAAAACATGTTAAATACTGCTACGCAAGGAAAACAACGACACAACTTAGCCGATCTGTCCAATTATCAGCCGACTTACATTCTTTACATGCACCAATACAAGTGAGCGAACCTTCCACCACATGACATTGTCATGAGCCTGCAGATCCATCAACAATAAAACCACCTAAGAGCCACAAAACTCAAGTTTGTGGCTAATTAATCTATCTTGGTTGGATTTGATTTGTCCACTCCAATCCTGACATGTAGAGAATTGTTTCACCTGCACAGCATCATGTCATCATAGAACCATCAAGGACCAAATGTGATTCTCTGAACAAGATCAGGCCTTCTCTTGCTTGGCATCCGTACAAGGCCAGTGATTTGTATCTCAGTAACAGCCCTGCAAAACCTTGCTTGGATCATAGCTCTACCCTCCGGAGTCGAGGGTTTTGATTTCTTCTTTGAGGGAGAACTGTAGGATTTCCGTTTGATTTTTGAATTTCTGCTGTTGAAAATTCCTTCAAAGGTCATGTACCAATCATGAATGTTAATAACGTCACCATATTCTTGGGCTAGATTGCACATAATTGATGTGTCATGCAAGGATCCTGATACAGCAGTTCCACACCTGCAACAAGAGCATTTCAGATGGCTCTGTGACTTCAGTAGATCAAGTCGAACCATTCTTCTTGGATTTCCAATTAGTGCAGATTGGAGAACGTCAACATTCTTGAAGCAGATGATTTCATGAAAAGGTAAACACTCAACAGGCACCAAATATTTCCTAGTAACATCCTGTAATAGAACAACAGCTTTCTCATTCAGTGGAACTGTACCATTTCCAGTACTGGCTGTTGATCTCCTAGTCCTAGCCCACTTTTCCTTTGCCGGCCTCACACTATTTGCACCGATTGTGGTGCACCGAAGCTCTTTCACTTTGTCGTTGACCTCACTAATCCCTTTTAAATGGTTGCTCCAAACTTCAAGGACATGTAATAAAGTTTCCATTGGCAGGTGCCTTATTGTATTTATTACTTGGGCCATAGATCCTTTACCACATCCTGACTTTACTCCTGACAAGTTTTCACAAGTCACTTCAGAGACAAATAGGACATTTTCAGTTTGCAGATCTGGATTGACTGCCTCACAGAATATATCCAAAAGCTGAACTTTGTCATGTCTTCCAGCTTCATACAGGCACAAGAGAACAGAACCCCAATCATTTTGCAATTTCAACAGCTTAGAAAGTCCTTCTACAATATTGTTGCTAGAATTGCTTGAGATCTTTGCACTTGCACATGAGGGAAAACCAAAAGCATATTTCTGTATCTGCTGGGGAAGTGCTTCAAACTTATCACGCCAAAATTCCTCACAATCTTCCTCAAGCATTCCAAAGCACAGAAAGCTCAGGGGTTCCAAGGAGAAGTGCTTACTACATGCAAGCTTGAGAGCGCTAATAAAAGAAGTTATTGTTCCATCATGCCTAAAAAAGTAATTTCTGAGGAACATCGCGACTTCATGGCCGATGCAGAATCCAGCGCATGGTTTAACAAGGATGGCCTCAACAAGTGCATTCATTCTATCCGACGGAGACCCCAAGGAAAGTTTACAGGGCTCTAATCGTTGAAGAGCCTCTGATGAGAGAAGCTTCTTTGGTGCATCAAGGGTAGTTGCTATCCCCATTACAAAGAAGATTGGAATTTTGATTACCCATTCACTCAGCATCATCACAAGCTCTCCCAGCACATCACCAGAACATTGCTCTAAATCATCAATTATGACAATGATAGGCTGGTCATAGTTCTCAGCTTCGCAATACCAAGACGCCAGCGCAGAAACACCAGCAACATCTGGAACATCAGATAATAGCTGCCTCAACAGGCTCCTAAAGCAACCACAAACTCCATGTTTTGCTGACAATTCAGTTGCTGACAGCTTGGCTAGGTGACATCCATTGGACTCCAGATGCCCCGCAAGATCCCGAAATGTCGTGATGTCATCAACAAACTCTGCATTCTTGGTGAGAATGAACGCTGGGGGCATCCTTTTGCAGATCACATCAATCAGGAGAGGGTACGATTGCTGGACTTCAGCGTGGTGTGGTCTTCCAATGGCATGGACCAAAGAGAAGGACTCCTTCACCCACTGCAGCACCTGGTCAAACAGCTTGAGGTTAATGCCCTTGAGGACCTCATTGATCGTAGACTGAATTTTGGACCAGGTTTGGTGGAAGGCCTCAAGGCGGAGCTGCTCATACAGATCCAGATCCCCTTCATCCTCGCAGTGCACACTGGCTGCATCATCATCTGTCTGCCAAATAGGGGCTGGAGGAGGATGGCTGTGAGGTTTGAATACGGCGTCGAGCATGGGAAGATGGCACCGAGGATGCAGCAGCCTTGTGAAGGACAAGAAATGGCTGGATGTTGTTGGCCGTGTTGTAACGAACATGGCACCTTTTATGCCATTTTCGAGTGATTTTGATGATCAAATGACAACACAACACTTGGACTAATATGATTGTTAAGATGATCATTCTCAGGCTCTTCGGATCAGGAGCACCGGAAGAACCGACGCCAAGGGCATCGGTGCATCCGACGCTTGTCGGAAGAACCGGCGCTATGAAGTTTGGTGCAGAAGTGAATCGAAGCCAAGTCAGCCTATAGGCACCGGTTGAACCGTCAGGTCAAAAAGGGGCATCGGTGCATTGGGCGTCCTATGTTCCAGAGACTATGTCAAGAGCCCAGGAGAAGTTTCTTCAGCACCGGTTCAACCGACGGAGCATCGGAGTATACCATCGGTGCAATGACGTCAGCGCCCAGTAGAAGATTCTTAAGCATCGGATGAACCGGTGATGCATCGGTACAAAGCATCGGTTCAACCGGTGGTCACTGCGTCAGCTGTCAGGACTTCAACGGCTACTTCGGTTTATGAGTGACCGGAAGAACCGACGCTACCCCTGCCAGAGGCATCGGTTCTTCCGGTGATACGCAGATTTTCAGCTGACCGTTGGAGCAACGGCTACAAGACTTGGTGGCCTATATATACGCCTCACCCCGGCCATTTGAAGCTTGCTGGAGTCCCAAGACACCTCATACACATCCAAGAACATCTCCAAGCCATACAAGAGCTCATAGATCATATCCTTAGATTATAGCACTAGCTTTGTAAAGTGTGAGTGCTAGATTAGCTCTTAGTGAGTGTGATTGCAAGGCCTTGAGCCTTTGTGTTGTGGTTCTCTAGTGAACCAAAACAAGAGCTTGGTGCGCCGGCACCTTGAAGCGTGAAGCTCGCCGGCAACGTCATCGACCCTCCGACTTGGTGTGGAGCGGCGACGACACTTTGTGCGGGGGACGTGGAGACCCCCATCCTTTGTGGAGAAGCTCCTTAGTGGAACCCGGGGCCAAGGTGACCGTGATTGTGTTCACGGAAGAGACTTGGTGGCCGAGTAGCAATACTCTTAGTGAGTGCTACAACAACGTGGATGTAGGTGTGCCTTTGTGGCTAACCAAACCACGGGATAAACACCCACGTCAAGAGTTTGCTATCTCCTATCCCGCTCTTTAAGCTTCCGCATTTCATACTAGCAATTTGTGTGCATTTACTTTCATAGAATAGTTTCTTGATAGGAAAGGCTATAGGTTGCTAAACTCTTTTGGGATAGGGGTTTCACACTAGAACAACCTAGTTGCACATCTAAATAGCATGTTTTAGTTTAAGTTTTGTGCAAACTAGTTGGAGCCATAGGTCTAAGTTTTTATTAGTGCCTAATTCACCCCCTCCCCCTCTTAGGCTAGAGCACCCGATCACTTTCACGTGTTGGGAATAATCCTTGGGTGCTAGCGTTCCTAGTTTAGCAGTAGCTAATCTTAGCAAGTATTTGAGTGATTGTACAGCAGGCCTGATTGTAAGGACCTGATTACTTTCCTTGTAATTGTTTATTTAAGCAAGGCAATAGACACTGAGAAAAGCTGCCAAGTTTTGACAGCACCAACGAGATCGTGTCCTCTGTGTTCGCGTGAGTTTGTGTTTGGCCGTGAGCTCGCCGGCGACGTAATCTGCGTCGTCTCTCCGGTGTGTTCCTGACAATTGGCATCAGAGCCGGTTTTTCGGACCGGGGCTGATGGGTGACGAGAAGAAGCCCAGCGAGAAGCTCGCCGACGGCTCCGCCAGCAATGACGTCGTGATCCAGCAGGTGATTCGTGAGGTGAGCGGCGGGGGTAGCTACCCCGTCCTCACCAAGACCAATTACTCCGACTGGGCACTGCTGATGAAGGTGAAGTTGAAGGCGAGGTCGCTCTAGAACATCGTCGAGAACGGGGGCGTCGACGAGCATGACGAGATGATGGCGCTCGAAGCTCTCTGCAGTGCGGTGCCGCCGGAGATGGTGCCTGCCATCATCGGCAAGGAGTCGGCAAAGGAGGCCTGGTCGGCAACGAACGTGTCAAGAAGGTGTCCGCGGCACAACTCTGGCGGAAGTTCGACATGGCGACGTTCGGTGAAGGCGAGTCCATTGAGGACTACGCGCTGCACATCAACAGCATGGCATCGACCCTCGCCACACTCGGTGATCCAGTCGAGGAGGTAAAGATCGTTAATAAGATCATGCGGAGCGTTCCACCGCACTTCAAGCAGATCGTGATCTCGACATGGTTTTAAATAGTGGGCTATAGCCCCGCTATAGCCTTTTTAGAGGGTTCCCGCTACGCTATTTGTATTTGTGCCGCTATGACAGCTATGGACGCTAAATTGGACTATAGCTGCGCTAAATAGCATAGCTTTAGCTCCGCTATAGTCTTTATCCTTAGCTTAGTGCTACTGTTTTGGTCTTTTGGACAAATAAATATTTGATTGTATGATTGTTATTGCATTATCAACTTAAGTAATGTTCTCATAGCTCTAGAAACATATTTATGTTTATGAAATTCACTAATTACTATGTTTTTGTGCATCTATTACTTGTATTTTTCATGATTTAGTAGTAAACCGCTATTTGTCATAACACGCTATAGTCTCCACTATAACCTCTTAGCCTCGGGAAAAAATACGTCGTTATTTATCATAGCCCGCTATTTAAAATCATGGATCTCGATCACCACGCTCCTCGACGTGACGACCCTCACCGTCTCCGATCTGGTGGGGTGGCTGAAGGTGGCAGAGGTCGCCTTCGAGGAGGCTCCGGGGTCGCTGCAACACGACGGGCGCCTCTACCTCACGGAGGAGGAGTGGGACGCCCGGCGGAAGAAGAGGGAGACAGAGAATCACTCCGGCGGCGGCACAAGCGGCGGCTCAGGGCGTTGCGGAGGAGGAGGACGCGGTCGCAGCCGTGGGCGTGGAGGCCGGTCGTCGGGTGGGCCGTCATCGGGTAAGCCCACTCGCGGCCCAAGAAGGAGCAGGCCCACGCCGTCCAGGAGGATGAGGAGGCATCGCTCCTCCTCATCAAGGCCTCCCCGACCGTCCTCCATTCATCGCCGCCGCAATCCACTTCGGCACCACCGACTGGATC
The DNA here is from genome assembly GCF_016808335.1 of Panicum virgatum. Classification (NCBI taxonomy): domain Eukaryota; kingdom Viridiplantae; phylum Streptophyta; class Magnoliopsida; order Poales; family Poaceae; genus Panicum; species Panicum virgatum. The sequence continues at coordinate 67,311,464 of NC_053147.1, forward strand.
CCCGTCGACCACCTCCCCGACGGCGATTCCGCTGCCGCGTGCTGCCGTGCCACTACAAAGGCCCGGGCAGGCACATGGTGGTGGCAATCATGGAGCGGCGGAGGCGGGATCTGGATCTCAGATCGAGATCCGGGAGCAGAAGGTTCTCGCCCAGCTCGGAGAGGTGCAGGAGCGCGGGGCGGAGATGTGGGTCCTGGACACCGGGGCAACCAACCACATGTCCGGGTCCAGGGCCGCCTTCGCCAAGCTGGACACGGCAGTGCGGGGCACCGTGCGCTTCGGCGACGACTCGGCGGCAGGGATTGAAGGTCGCGGGACGGTCACGTTCGTGTGCAAGAACGGTGAACTTCGCTCGTTCGACGGGGTCTACTACATTCCCCGGCTGACGACGAACATCGTGAGCATCGGGCAGCTCAATGAGGTCGGGTACAAGATCAAGATAGACGACGGCATCATGAGGATCCGGGAGCCCGGCAGCCAACTGCTGGCGATGGTGCCGCGAGTGGAGAATCGGCTGTACCTGCTCCACATCAAGATGGCACAGCCCGTGTGCCTGGCGGTGCGCGGGCGCGAGGACGAAGTGGCGTGGCGTTGGCACGAGCGTTTCGGCCACGTCAACATGGTGGCGCTGCGGAAGCTGGCTCGGGAGGAGCTGGTTCGCGGGCTGCCGGAGATTGGCCAGGTGGAGCGGGTGTGCGAGGCTTGCCAGGCAGGCAAGCAGAGGCGCAACTCCTTCCCGGCGCAAGCAGAGTACCAGGCGCAGCAGCACCTGGAGCTGGTCCATGGGGACCTGTGCGGTCCCATTACGCCGGCGACACCAAGAGGCAACAGGTACTTCTTGTTGTTGGTGGATGACCTTACCAGATACATGTGGGTAGCCGCGATTCCTTTGAAGGATCGTGCTGCGGCTGCCATCAAGGAGATCCAGGCGCGGGTGGAAGGCGAGTCTGGAGTCAAGCTGAAGGCACTCCGAACTGATCGAGGGGGTGAATTCACCTCGATCGAGTTCGCGGAGTATTGCGCGGCGGACGGCGTTCACCGGCAGCACACCGCACCCTACAGTCCGTAACAGAACGGCGTGGTCGAGTGCCGGAACGGGACTGTGGTGGCGACGGCAAGGAGCATGCTCAAGGCGAAGGGGCTGCCTGGCTGGTTCTGGGGCGAGGTGGTAAGCACGGCGGTGTATGTGCTGAACAGGTGCCCGACGAAGAGCGTGGACGGCATGACGCCGTTCGAGGCGTGGCATGGAAAGAAGCTGGCGGTGCACCACCTCAAGACATTCGGCTGCATTGTCTACGTCCGCAGCACTCGTCCTCATCTGTCGAAGCTGGAGGATCTTGGCCGCAAGATGATCTTCATCGGCTACGAGCGTGGGTCAAAGGCATACCGTGCCTACGACCCCATCTCAAAAAGCATCCATGTGACGCGGGACGTCGTCTTCGACGAGCAAGCCCAGTGGGACTGGGCTGCCAGCGACAGCTCTGGAGAGGCGGACGGCAACGACGATGTGTTCACGGTGGAGTGCTCCACCGTGGACCAGGGACCTCCGGCGGCTGCTGAGGGTGCTGCCGAGGCTGCCTGGGATGGTCCTGCGGACAGCGACACGACACCGCCACCATCGCCGCACGCCACTGCAGGAGAGGCGGCAGGAGGTTCCGGCGGGGCGCAGGCAGTGGAGTTTGCCTCGCCACCCGCCGGCGGCGACGACAATCTGGATGTTGACCATGATGAGGAGGCTCCACTCCGATTCCGGAAGATCGAAAACATCCTCGGGCCGACATCACCGCTCAGGTTCGCGCCGCGAGCACTGCTGATGGAGGAGCTGCACGCAGTGAGCTCCGATGAGCCAGCCTCATTTGCTGAGGCAGAGTGCTGCCCAAGCTGGAGGAAGGCAATGATGGAGGAGATGGAGTCGATTGAAGACAATCAGACCTGGAGCCTTGCTGATCTCCCGCCTGGGAGGTGGGCGATTGGGCTGAAATGGGTCTTCAAGGTCAAGAGGGATGAACATGGGGGCGGTGTCCAAGCACAAGGCGCGTCTCGTGGTGAAGGGATATGCGCAGCGGCACGACATCGACTACGATGAGGTGTTCGCCCCGGTGGCTCGGCTAGATTCGGTGCACCTGCTCATCGCCCTTGCTGCGCACGAAGGGTGGGAGGTGCACCACATGGACGTCAAGTCGGCATTCCTGAACGGCGACCTACAGGAGGAGGTGTACGTGGAGCAGCCTGCTGGTTTCATCATCACCGGCAAGGAACACAAGGTGTTCAGGCTGCGGAAGGCTTTGTACGGGCTACACCAAGCGCCGCGTGCCTGGAACACCAAGCTGGACGACACACTGCAGTCACTGGGGTTCAGGAGGAGTCCCTCGGAGCATGCCATCTACATCAGGCCAAACCAGGGCGCGCAGCTAGTGGTCGGGGTGTATGTCGACGACCTGGTGATCACTGGAGCCAGCTGCGACGACATCAAGCGGTTCAAGGAGGAGATGGCGGCTGCATTCAAGATGAGTGACCTTGGTTTGCTTCACTACTATCTCGGCATTGAAGTGAAGCAGGGCGCGAGTGGCATCTCGCTCAGCCAAGGTGCTTATGCTGCCAAGATCCTGGAGAGAAGTGGCATGGCAGGGTGTAACCCCTGTCAGGTGCCAATGGAGACACGGCTGAAACTGAGCAAGTTCAGTTCAGAACTGCCGGTGGATGCAACAGCATACAGAAGCATCGTTGGGAGCTTGAGGTATTTGGTGAACACTTGCCCAGATCTTTCTTTTGCTGTTGGGTATGTGAGCCGCTTCCTGGAAGAGCCACGCGAGGATCATCTCAAGGCAGTGAAGCATATCCTGCGCTACTTGGAGGGAACCAAGAACTGGGGACTCTGGTTTGGCAGGAAGAAGGAGGCTCATTTGACGGGCTTCAGTGACAGCGATTATGCTGGGGATGTTGATGCAAGGAAGAGCACGACAGGGGTGATTTTCTTCCTCAGCAGCAGCCCAATCACCTGGCAGTCCATGAAACAAAAGGTGGTGGCACAGTCAAGCTGTGAGGCAGAATACATAGCAGTTGCCAATGCTGCTTGTCAGGCATTGTGGCTAGCCAGAGTGCTAGCTGAGGTGCAGGGATCAGCACCAAGAGCACCAATGCTGAGGGTGGACAAGTCCGCCATTGCTTTGATGAAAAATCCAGTACTCCACGGCCAGAGTAAGCACATCCAAGTGAAGTACCACCTGGTCCGGGAGTCTGTTGAAGCAGGTCTGATCGAGGTAGAGTTCATCAGGAGCGAAGAACAGCTGGGCGACATTCTGACGAAGCCGCTGGGCAAGACCAAGTTCCATGAACTTCGTTCTAAGATTGGCTTGATTGATATATGCAGTTCGCACCACAAGGCTTAGGAGGAGATTATTGGGAATAATCCTTGGGTGCTAGCGTTCCTAGTTTAGCAGTAGCTAATCTTAGCAAGTATTTGAGTGATTGTACAGCAGGCCTGATTGTAAGGACCTGATTACTTTCCTTGTAATTGTTTATTTAAGCAAGGCAATAGACACTGAGAAAAGCTGCCAAGTTTTGACAGCACCAACGAGATTGTGTCCTCTGTGTTCGCATGAGTTTGTGTTTGGCCGTGAGCTCGCCAGCGACGTAATCTGCGTCGTCTCTCCGGCGTGTTCCTGACAGGCTGCAGTGAGCAGGGTGTCGCTGAACGGCACTGACATGGCTGTTTCAATTGGACTGTAACTGCTCCGACGGCGGTGGCCAGAGGTAGCTCAGGAAGGAGTCTGTCTAATTAGTGAGCATTTGGCGCATTCTAAGCTTCCATCTTCATCTCCATCAACAATACTACAGTAGTACTACATTTAGTGAAGTGTAATCTGTCAATGTTGGGAAAAAATAGGGACACAAAACGAAAACTGATTATGAATTTATGATATGAATGTATCGGTTCTTATTAATTGAAAATATTGCTGGTTCTCTTCATTTTGTAAACCTCTAAGATGCAGCAAAATTGATTTCAGATTACACTTCACTAAATCAACGCGCTACCGTCTGTTGAATGCTTGAGAAATAACCGTACACGGCTACAGTTGATTTCTAGGACACCAAGAAAATCTACCTGGCAAGATGCTCGCCTGCTTCCTGCTTGTTTGCTCCTCGTCCTCGCCTCCTCCGGCACGGTGGCTGGCGTGGGAGCCATGGTGCGTCCGCCCGAGACGGCGGGGGGGGGGGGGGAGCCCAGCGGTGGCCGCAGAAGACCGGGAGGAGTCTGCGGGCTGCGGCGGGTGCCAAGCCGATCCGCTTCTGCTAGCTCCAGTGCCAGTGCCAGCCCGATCCAGATTGGGTGACTTGCGGTAGGCAAGTCACAGCGTGACTGGCGGGCCGATCTGGGACCTCCATGATGTATCCAACGGCTGAGAAAAGAGGAAGGCAAGTTCTGATTTTTTTTTTCACCGCTAAACATTCATCCGAGCTCGTTTTGCCCCAAACGGATTCCAGGAGGACGGCGAGGCGCCGCACCCGGCCGCCGCAACGCGCCGACGCCGCGAGGGAGCTGGCCCCGCGTCGAACCCGGGCGCCGCCACGCCGCACTCGGCCGCCGCCGCGCCTTGAGGGAGGCGGCCCCACGCCGCACCCGGCCGCCGCCACGCTGCACTGGTTCGCCGGCGCGAGGGAGGAGAGCTGCCGCGAGCTGGGAGAAGGGCCGTCACCTCACGGGCTTGCCGTTCCTCCTCCAGCATCGTCTTTACCCTCCTCCTCTCCTTCCTCGTCGCACCGCCCGTCGCTGCCCAGCTGCCGTGGACGCACTGCGGGGACGGCGGCGCCTTCGAGCAGAACAGCACGTAGTCACGTACCAGTCCAACCTCGAGCTGGCCTCCGCCGTCATCCCCGGAACGCCTCCTCCTCCTCCGCGTCTCTCTTCGCCGCTGCCGAGGTCGGCGCCGCTCCGGATGCGGTCTACGCCCACGTGCTCTGCCGCGGCGACGCGAGCGCCCCCAACTACGCCGCGTGCCTCGCGGTCGCGTTCCAGGACGCGCAGCAGCTGTGCGCCAACAGCAGGGAGGTGGCCATCTACTACGACCTCTGCTACCTCTGCTTCTCCAGCCGGGACTTCCTCACCGTCGCCGACGATAACGACGAGATGTACCTCCTCAAGATGGAGAACGTGAGCGCGCCAGCCGCGGCATTCGACGCCATCGTGGCCGTGCTCCTCAGCGCGACAGCGGACCCGACCAGGCGATTCGCCACGGGCCAGGAGGCGCCAGGCGGGGGCGTCCCCGCGATTTACGTGCTGGCGCAGTGCACGCCGGACATCACACCGGCGCCCTGCCGGAGCTGCCTCGCGAATATAACTCGGATGGCGCCCTTCTCCCAGTGCAGCGCGGCGGCGGCCGGGTGCGGCGCGAGGCCGCCTCCCTCAAGGCGCGGCGGCAGCCGAGTGCGGCATGGCGGCGCCCGGGTTCGACGCGGGGCCGGCCTCCCTAGCGGCGTTGGCGCGTCGCGGCGGCCGGGTGCGGCGCCTCGCCGTCGTCCTCGAACTCGAGCGCTTGGCCCAAAACGAACTGGGAATGAATTATTAGCGGTGAAAAAAATCAAAGTTTGCCTTTCTCTTTCCTCAGCCGTTGGATACATCATAGAGGTACCAGATCGACCCGCCAGTCACGCTGTGACTTGCCTACCGCAAGTCACCCGATCTGAATCCGTGCCAGCCGGGGTTGAGATTCGCCGGCGGCGGCCGCGCGCCCACCTTCTCGTGCTCGACGCCACGAATGAACCGTCGGCCGCTGGTCTGTGGGGCCCGCTTACCAGCCCGCGAAAGAGCTCGCCAAGATTCGTGCTGCGCCAACCATGCTGTCGTGGGCCCCACAAGTCGGCGTCACAAAGCCACCCAAGTCTCCGACCCCAAAACCCTCCTCCCCACTTCTCTTCCCCAAACAACCCCTACCCACCGGCGGCGGCGGCGGCGCGAGGGCTTTGCTTGCTGCCTAGCTCCCATGGCTCTCGTCGCCGGCTCCTACGAGCGCTTCATCTGGGGCTTCTCCCTCAAGACCCTGACCACCTCGGCCGCCGCCGCCGACTCGTCGTCCGAAACCCTCACCCTCGTGCCGCTCTTCTCCTACCCGGCCCACACGGGCCCGGTCCGCTGCGTGGCCGCGGCGCCGCGTGCGGGGCTCGCGGCCTCCGGAGGCGCCGACGACTCCGTCCGCCTCTACGACCTCCCCACCGCCGCCGACCTCGGCCCGCTCCTCGACCCGTCCGCCGCCGTCTCCGCGCTCGCCTTCTACTCCCGGGGCCCCGTGCCGCGGAACCTCCTCGCCGCCTGCGACGACGGCGCGCTCCACCTCTACGACGCCGACGGCTTCGCGCTCCTCGCCACGCTCCGCGCGTTCCCGCGCCACGAGGCCGCAGAGGACCTCGCCGTGCACCCGTCGGGCCGGGTCGCGCTCGCCGTCGGCCGCTCCGGGGCGCTCGCCATGGTTAACCTCGTTCGGGGGCGGCGCAGCTTCGCGTGCCGCCTCGAGCGCCCCGCGTCGGCGGTCTCGTACGCGGAGGACAGGGATGGCGGGGATCGATTCGTCATGGCGGCCGAGGAGAAGGTGACCGTGCACGACTCCGAGGATGCGAGGATTATTCATCAGATGGACTGCAGCAAGAGGGTGCTCGCCATGGCGCCTGCAAAGGTACTATTGCTGCCATTGCCTGTCATCGCACTGCATCCTTTTGAGTTTCATATGAATGTTGAGGATTGAAGATTGAACTACAACGAGTGGATTAGTGTGCAAAGGCTGAAAAATTGTTGAAATTTAACATATTGTGAATGCAAATTCAGCTAGAATGGTCAATTGACATTGCTTCATGCTAGGATTTTAGACACTCACTATGTCCTGATTGATATATAAGCTTGAATGTCAGCTTAGATGCTCTGTGTGCCCATATCTTAGCTCTTTCTCTTTGGATTTACTTCCATTGCCTTATTGTCTTCCACTGAAACCCCGTTACTTTTTGCACATTGCTAACATGTTCTTGGGTATTTTTCAGAATGGAGTCCTTTACACTGGAGGAGAGGACCGTGGTATTACTGCTTGGGATTTGTCCAGCGGCAAGGTCTCCTCACGCATTGAGGATGCTCACGCAACTCGTGTAAAAGGGGTCGTTGTTTTTTATACTCGGAAGGATGGGTCAGAGCTCTCCAATCTAATTGCTTCTGCTTCATCCGATGGTGTCATAAGGGTATGGGATGTTCGGACAATTGGGAATGCAAAGCCTACTCCATTGGCAGAGGCTAACACAAAAGCAAGGCTAACCTGTCTTGCCGGGACATCATTGAAATGTAAGTAATAAAAGCTTCATATCCAACCTTTTCAAGTTTGTAGTGAGAAGATACAAATAAACATGTTGTGTGGGGCATACACCTTGAGTTGGATACACAGCCGAACTATAGGACAATGTTAATCTGGATTTTCATATTCAGATCTCTAGTGAGGAAATGCATTCCTTTTATTCTGTAGTTTATCCTTTTTGTCATTGTTATTCTTTCTATTATGTTAGCAATAATTGCTGTGCCTGCTAGAAAGATACGAAATCACCTGTCTTCAATTATTTTCTTCATCAGATAAATAGTATGCAGTTTGCATGCACAAAAAACCTAGCACTTCCCCCACAGTGCTAGGTTTTTTAATTAAAAAAAGAGCGGTAGAGGTTTCCATTTATGATTAGTGCCCTATATGAAATCAATAGGATACACAATTTCTTGTGCATTTTATTCAACTTCTACAAGTAAATGTGTTAATTCCCTTTGTGAAATATAATATGTTGATTATGCATATAACGTGGGCTGTGGCTCTTTGATTTGCAGGAGTTGCAGAGTTCAAGTGAAGAGCAAATGATGAAGCAAATCGTTGAAGAGCCGCTGTGCTTATCTTTGTAACATCTAGTTTAGTCCCTATAATGGATTGGTATGCGAGAACTGGGCATGAAAGAAGGATTGAAGCTGGAGATCTGGCACGCAAACATAAGCTGGATGCATTTGAAATGTATGATAGTCGTCGATTATACATAACATAGTTTGGCTAAAGTGCGTGAACTGAAACTCAGTGAGATTGCGTGATTTGATTGTACCACAAGTTTTGCAGTAATGGCCATTTCCAAAGTTAACTGGGCAATTCGCATCATCCTGTTGCCTTTGCTGAACAGTTTTCACTGTTTTCCTAACGTAGAATCATAGCCATAGATCCATATCCTCTCCCCTTGCGTATAAGATAGAAAAAGAAAAAAAACTTGACATGCCATCGTAATCTTAATTAATCGTGTAGGTAAAATTTTCAGTGACATAGGAATCCTCCAAATATGGAAATCAGTGTTAAGACATCGTTACGTGAACACACAAGCTGGAAATTCATAAACCTGATTGTGAGAGCGGCCGCTCGTAGACAGGTCTATCTGGCAGTAAGGTCTAGCACCATCAAACCTCTAAGAAATTCAGAGTTCTCAGTACGTGAGAACTCACAAACTCGACACAAACGGATCAAAGCACCATCAACCTTTGTAAGGAACTGAGTTCTCTCACAATACGCGAGAACTCACAAACTCAACCATCCTCTATAAACACCTAAGCTTCCTACCAATCTACAGACTTCTCTCGGCCTAAGCAGATGCAGCCTCGAGTCTTCAGTTCCTGAGGCTTGTCGCGTTGTTCCACCCCCGCTCCTTGTCCCTCTTCTGCTGCACCCTCTGCCCATTACCGCCGCTCACTGGTACTCGCCGCGCCGCCTTGCGCGCACCATCAGTGCCCTGTGTGGTGGCGATGACACTGGCTTTCCTCCCCGCTTGTGCAGCCATTGATGGCTTGATGATCACCTTCTTCTGCAGGCTTCGCCGCAGGATGCTGTTGATCCTCTTGCTCCGGCTTCCCTTGTCATTGGAGACAACCGGAGGAGAGCACAGTGGTGGTGACGACAAATGCTCCGTGATATTGGCAAGCAGCGGTGGCACCGCTACTGCATTCTTGGCTGAAGGCAGCGGCATCAGCGAGTTCCGCCGTGGAAGTGGTATCAGCGATGTCCTACGCGAGGCTTGGTTCATTGGCTGTGGGTAAGCTCCACCGTTGCACAACGAAACTCGTCTCGCTTTTGCTGTCTGTGGCAGCTGCCCAGCTCCAGGGTTATTCTCCTTCTCCACGAGTGACATCAGCTGTTTGAAGCTATAAGTGTCAGTGTTGCTGTCAGAGAACATCTGCTTTGAGATCCCAAATTCTTTGCATGCTGCTGATGGCTTCTCTACTGTGGAGTTGAGGTTCCTCTCGGCCATTGGGCTTCTCAGGTACGACCCTTCTTCCTTCAAGCCATGCTGATTCTGCAGATGGTCTTGAGCAATCTTGCTGTCGACATGCTGCCGAGCTATCTTTCTTTCAACTAGCAGCTGTGATTCCAGCTCCTTGATCTGGAAAGAGTTTAGAAGTAGCAACAAATATATCTATTCTTTATTCTCATTTCAGTTTTCAATACTCATATCATCAAAAACAACACCACATTTCACAAGTTTTGTGAAGTAATTGAATGAATTTTCACCATCTATGAAAAAGAATAAGAAGTCCTATGCATTTTTCTTCAGAATAAAAAAACAAGTCCTACACATAGTAATTTAAAGTTGACATCCATCAATATTAGTAATGTTGGGAACCTTCTAGGGTCATCATCATCAAGGTATGGCATATAAAGATAGGTCAAAAGTATCACATTCAAAGAGGCAATCAGGTACAACATCTAGTTTTTATATACTAAGCAAATTACTACTCTCGAGCAGGTGGTGCAAAAGGAAGAAGTTAATGGCATCAAGAAGCTATGCCTGATGTACCTTCTCTTGGAGATTCATAGTGAGCAAGTCTTTGGCCTTGTTCTTTGATTCAAGTGATTGGATTGTTTCTTCCATGCTTTTAATCTGAGCATCTTTGTTCTTAATATCCTGCTTGGCTCTCCCAACCTAGCAGAACCAGTAGTTTGATAGAGTTGATAGACTTAAAAAAAACTTAAATAACATGCAGATATTGGCAGAATACTATTGTACCATGAGCTTGTATCTTGACAATTCTCCAACATCAACTTGCTTTCTTGCTTGTCCAAGCTCTATTCCTCGCACTCTGCTAGCGAAGTTCAGTGAGCAAAGAGTTTCACCTACATCATTCTCATTTGGGCTGATTTGAACAAACATCAAGGTCTTGGAATCTCCACCTGTATTGCTTATGCTGAATTATAAAACTAAATAAGAGCAAATGATTCCACCATCCTAATAAAGAAATAGCTTACGTACTTAGTGAGTCTTGCAGCAAGTGTGTCAGCTTCGAATTCCTGAAATTTGAAGAAAAAAAAACAAACAAACATACAACCAACAATGTAAATTTCAGTTGAAGACTAATCTTAAAAAAGCGCTAAAATTTAATTTAAATACCTAAAAGGGATATGCGGGGTCTTTGCTGCAAGAGCTGATATGACATCACCAAGTGCAGAGAGTGA